>NC_141908.1:51350000-51975000 GCF_057802395.1 Ceratotherium simum simum
GTTTGGCCAATGGGCAGCCCCAGGAGGAGATCAGAGGGAGAGTGACTTCAGAGTACTTATTCCCCTAGTTGTCTCCCTGTGAGATCACCTTGAGCTGTCTGGGTTCCTGGGTCACTGCTCCTTTCAAGTCAGCGCACACCGTAGGATTTTCTCTCCTCTCAGGATTCAGTTATTCTCCTTCCCCTCATCTTTCAAGCCTCAGAGGTGGTGACAGCTCTGCAGCTATGAAGTTCAAGACGGTTCCTGCGGTATTGCTTGTGGTTTTTTCATAACCTCCCATACCTGGGAAAGTTTTAGTTCCTTTGGTAAATAAACCCTCCTTGAATTATTCCAATTTGGGTGCACCATCTCTTTTAGCCTACTGACTCTGCTTTAGTTAATGAAAGCAAATTAGTATATGAATTTCTACAGTCAATTGTTTCTATATTTAAATTGTATTCATAGAAAATCACTTTGTTCCTAAACTCATTAAACAAATGTTGAACCAAATTATTATACTGTTCAGAAGACTCTGTGTCCCATGCCCTGGAATCTTACTGATTCTACCCTGTAAATATTTCTCAAATCTATTCCCAGCTCTTGCATTGTCTTCTTGCATCTCATCATTTCTCACCTTAATTACTAATTGGTCTTCCTACCCCTGTTCTTGGTTTGCCCACCCATCCATCTTCTATACAGCTATCAAAAATTTGTCTTAAAATATAAATTAGAACATGTAACCCCTCTGCTTAGAAACGCATCAATGGTTCTCCACTGCCATCAAGATAAAATCCAAACTCACTAGCATTTGTAACGTGGACCCTGATTCAAGTTCTTACCATATTTGCATGCTGGACAGCTCCAAGATGTGGATTATGGACCTGAGCCCCTTCACTTTTGTTTTTAAACAGCAGAACCTTTTTTTTCCTAATAAAATTGTCATTAAAACCCTAATATGCAAGATAGATAAGACAAGCATTTTATCAGCTTGGGTTTATTTTATACATTCAGCTTTATAATATTTAACATTTACTTGTTATAAAGTTAACCAAAGAGCACACTTTTGATAAAAACAAACATTTCTCTGGGGTTAATGAATGATGATTGGAGTCTTAACTGTAATGTAAACATTGAAGAAATTTGAATCAGAGGCTTATGGACTTTTAAAAATACTTAAACAGAATTCTGGGGTTCCATGGAACACAGTTTGACAGACACTTTCAGCATCAAGCTCTTCCCACAAGGGAGGCCTTTCTCAGCCTTACCTGTCCAAAGGCTGCTAAAGATGCCACATTCTCTGATGTCAAATTCCCTATATCTGTTACATAGGTGATATCATGCTTTCTGAGAACGTTTGGATCTCCCTGAGGGGTGTTTCTATCCCCATCCACTTGATGAAAACTTTTCCCTCTAGGACCATCTAACTCTCCTTTACCAACTCCTCTTCTGGGTCCTGTTGTCTCACTACCCAGAGGCACTCACTGTTGACATTTTGGTGGATTTTCTTCTGGTTTTTTCCTCTGCATAATGGTTTAAAAGTAGTTGAAATCATACCTGACACACAAACTTATATTCTTATTTTTTTCACTTGTCGTTATAACAAGCGGTTTTCTCACATCATCAAACTCTTCAGAAACATTAGTTTTAGCCATGGTAAAGGTTTCCACCATATTGCCCGTACCACAGTTGACTCCAGTTATCCTCTATAGTTGGACACCCAGAATGTTTCTAATTGTTCACAATTATAAAAAAAGTCATGAAAATCTTTGTAAATATCTTTTTTAAATTATTTTTTGAGGATGGACTGTCAGAGATTGAGCAAAGAGTTGAATGATGCAAACATTTTTCAAGCACTGAAAAATTATTTCCTAAAGACTGCAACAATGTACACACTTACTGAGAGCATCTAAGAGTGTCTATCTTATTGAGATAGACACAATAGCTACCTATTGACGCCTAGAAATTTTAAATAGTTTCTAACTTGATAATCACAGAATTATGTTTCCTTGTTTAAATTTGCATATCTTCACCTCCAGAGATCGAACATTTTCACACATATTAACGTTAATAATTTGCAGTTACTCTATTTTAAACAGTCTTTTTCTTTGCCTATTTCCTAGTATACTAGTAATTTTTCTATGATTTCTATGAGTTTTCTGAATGTCAAAAAATAATTTAAAATAGTATATTCGTTGATTTTAACCCAAATGTTTTGCCAAAGAGCTGCTTGAAAACAATATGTTGGACACCACTCCTAATTTTCCTTGTTTACTTTGTTACAATGTGAAAAGCGAGATTATAGTTTGTGATGTCTGAACTATAGAATTGTAAATATGCAAGGTCCAAAGTCATAAGTACTACCATAATTACATTGTAATTCATCCAAAATTCAATGACTATTTCTTGAATGCCCACCATGGACACTGTTCTCAGGGCTGGCGATGCAATGGCGCCAAGTGAGATGGGGGCCTGCCTCCCTGCAATTCATTGTCTTTACTCAGGAACTTTCATAATCTATAATACACCTGAGAACAGCCAAATTGATGGCGCAAATACTGTTCTTTTGAAAGAGTGCAACTATTCAGAGAAAAGCTTTTAGGCAGTAGGTTAAAATGATGAGGGGGCTACTAGTGAGAGAGTTATGGATGGCATCCAGTGACAGCTGATATGATGACCTCTCTGGCCTCAAAGTTCTAGAAGCCGACAGTTGGGACCATCTAACCACCTGCTCCTTCATTCCTATTTCAGCCTTTGAGGTTAATCTGGCTCCAAGGCCAGGGAACTATAAGGACTATAAGGACTATGGGATCCACAGCTCTGAGGCCCTGCCTCAAGTCACCCTTAATGCTGATCTAGTTTCTACTTTGCAAGTTCTAGCAACTGATTCTCTTTTTAGGCCATGTGTGACTAAGTCCCTGCCTGCCATCCCAATTCTAGGAACATATTCCCCATCTTATGTCTCTACCCCTGGCTTTCCTCACCACTACCTAACTTTCCCCCTAATCTAGTCATTCTCTGAACCTGGGGCTATCTTGGTTGAACCTTAGCACTCTTAGTCCCTGTGGCTGGATTCTCATTTCCTGCTGCCACACTTCTCTCATGAAGACCATCTGCCTGGATCTGATGCTAGCTAGAGTCACACATGCTGCAGCCTGCCCAGTTAGCACCACGGATGTCTTTCTATTGCCTCCAGAAAATATTTAGGAGATGAAATCAACAGTGATAGATGTGGGAGATATAAAATCTGAACAGGACGATTTTGCAGGACTGTGGCTTGGATGACTGAAGGAATGATGGTTTCATTCAGTGAAGCTGGGAATGGGGGAGGAGTAGGCTTGCTGGGTAAGATGGCAGGCCAGTTTTGGACATGTTGAATTTGAGGCGTCTGTAGGATTTCCAGGAGATATCCAGCAGAGAGTTGGATGTATGCCTTGGGAGCTCAGGAGATAGTGTTACATTATGTAAATATTTCTCAGAATATTTGTCAAGATTCCTATATTCATGTATAGCTGGAAAGATCACTGAGCAAACCAAAGTTCTTTTCCCATTATGCAAATCTGTACATGTTGTTAATCAACATGTATAATTAGAACCTCATTTCCATTTAACGTAGAAAGTCTTAACCACCCTGAAATTTGCCTAAAGTCAGTAAGGTCAAATGTTGAATAAATATTTATTCAAAGAGGAATATTACAGGTCAATGCTTCTAATCTGAAAATTAACCAATCTGGTCTGATTTGGGCTTTACATAGGGTTTGTTGTTTAACTATATTTCACCTGCCAATTAGTAACTGTTTTTTACCCCTACATTTGAAAGACAACATATTAAATACCTAAGAATAACTTTCAAAAAATAATACAAGATTTGATTCTATCACAAGAAACTAAATCAATACAAGAAATTCTGGGAGAGAAAGAGTATCCCCCTACCACACTTGGGGAGGCATGTACTCCTTTAATGGGGCACTCATAATTCCCATTACAGTTAATGGGAGTTGCGTGTGTGTATCAAGAGGCACACAGCCTTGCTGTCTCTATCAGAAAATGATTCCTTTTGTGTTGATCTCCTAGCTGTGTTTTCATTCTACCTTTTAAAACCATTACACCTAACAGAGTTTGGAGTGCATTATAGGTAACTTTAAGAAGCCGTCATTATTCCCTCTCTCTTAACCACATAATAGAGGGTAGAAAAGTGAGAGCGCAGTATATACACCACGCTGAGGAGAAGGAACTTGCCTTGAATTTTTGAACCCTCCGCCTATTTTCTGTAATGCTCAGTGGTGAATCACTCTTAAGTGCTCCATCATTCACTAGGATATGTGCTTCCTGCCAAAGGTTACCAGATTACAAAAGTATCCTCAGCTCAGAAGGGACTCATAATTCACCATCACCTTATTTTGACACTAACAGAGAAAATATGTGCATCAAGACAAGTAGAGGAAATAATGAAAAAAAAAAACCTATATTAAGTTAACAATGCAGCAAACACTCCAAAGGGAAAAATACAGAGTAGAACAATAATAAGGATAATAGAAAAGTAATGCTGTTAAATTATGAGGGGAGATTTTCTGGTCAGCTCATGAACACTCCCCTGAGTGAAGATAGTTTCTTAAAGAGCTTTCCTTAGGCATGAGAGGAAATGGGAAAGTTAAGACAGTTCCCAAAACTGGAAGGAAATAGTGAGTTGTGCCAATTTCTCTAAAAGTCAAAGTCAAATACATTTTCTGAAAGTGAACTGGAAGTATTTAGAAAATATTAAAAACACAAGTGAAGGTTGTTGGTTGGTGGAAGGTGTTAACATGCAAAAGATGAGCAATCTCAAGATCACAGAGGCAGGGTGGTGGAAACCTTGTGGACGTGAAATCTTAGAGGACCTCTGAATAACATGTGGAAAAAAATGAGAGAGACAATATTTATGAAAAGGTCCTGGGAAATATGCTCTTTGCCTGGTAAAAAGGTCACAGGAGTGTTATCTTAAATTTCAGTACATTTCATTTTAGCAAAGTTATAACCAAACAAGTGACATTTACAGAAGAATTCTAAAAGTATAATAACCAGAAAGCTTTATGCATTGCTAATGCAGCAACAACTTTCTTTTTTACAACATAATTTCATCATAAACTTTGTACGATGAAGGTACATATCACAAGGTTGTCAAAAAAAAATTATAAATGCTATAGCTGACTACTTGGAAAATACTTACTGGAGTGCCTTAAATATTTTGAGATGCCCGAATCACTGGGTAACAACACATTTTTAACTCTTTCAAACTCCTTCCTCTTCTGATTTGGGTGTTACATCTTTCTGGAGGTTTATATGTTTGTTTATTTAAGTGCCACAGTTTAATATGCTACATTTTTCTTAACTTTTTTATTGAATATAACATATATACTGTAAAGAGGACCCTTCTTAAGGGTAGAATTTTTTACAAATTATATAAATATACAAAATTTATACAATTTTACATGCATAATTGTACAATGACTTTTTTTATAGGTTATATAAATTTGTATAACCCCCACCCAGATCAAGATATGAAACATTACCAGCACCCCACAAACCTCTCCAGCTCCCTTTCCAATCAATACCCCCATACCTCAATAGCTTCTATTCTGACTTATGTCATTAGATTAGTTTTGCCTGCTTTAAAATTTCATATAAATGAAATCCTGCAGTATGTTCAATATGTTACTTTTATAAAATTTTCCATAAGTTGGCATATTGAGTTCAAGTGTAATCCTAGATATGAATGTGTTTAACAAATGCAATTTTTATCCATTTCTACCCTCTCTTACAAACTATTCTGAGAAGTTTTAAAATGCAAATCCTCCCAACCCTTTCCCAAACAAAAAATCCCTTCAGTGGTAATGCTTACTATAACTCCTCCTCAGCCCTGCCAACTTGAGAAGTAGGAACAATAGTGGTTTGAACTAAGTAATCTCTGGAGTACTGACCTTTTCTTAGCCATTACAGTCTTTCTAATCAATGCTGATACTGGGTTTTTAAAAAGCGTTAAAAATGAAACAAAACAAAAACATATTTTTGTTCTTGTTATTACACATTTACATATTTTTTTAAAAAATTCAAATGTGCCACAGGAAAAAGCCTTCATTTTACTCTAATTCCCAAGACATCTAACCCTCTTCTCTAGAGACATTCATTACTACCTCGCTTCTTGTGTATCCTTGCAAAAATAGTACACACGTGGATATGTCTCTTCTTTTTTACACAAATGGAATCACTCTATGCAAATTATTCTGTACCTTCCTTTTTTCAATTATAAATTATATTGGAGTTCATTTGCTATCAGTACACAGGGAACTACCATGCTAATTTTAACGGCTTCATGGTGCTGCATTCTATGGCTGTACCTTTATTTACTTCATTAGATTTTAGGATTTGAAATACAGGTATGCATCCCTATTTGGCTAGTGATTCTTTAATCACAATGAGATAGAAATTTCAGGACACTAAGAGACAGAAACTAGTTAAAGGGTTTCACATATCCTTTATTCCCTATTAAGTGAATGGAAATTCCAAACAGTATCTAGATATTTCCCACACCACTTTTAGCTTGCTGCCAGAAAGCAGGAGTCTTCAGTCCTTGGAATTTAGAGATGATATAGTTCCCTGGGTGAGTAGTGTCAAAAAATAGCAGAGGGGTTGCCCATGGTCTTAGACAGACTAGACTCCACAGAATAATGTTGGCTACTCTTCCAGTGAAAGGAGGAGGTACTCTGACCTTTTAAAAAAGCAGTAGTTTTAAGACTGAAAGTTTTCCATCTAAGATCAGGAACAAGGAAAGGGTACTCTCTTTCATCACTCTTATTCAACATTGTACCAGAAGTTCTAGCCAGAGAAATCAGATAAGAAACAGAATAAAAGTCATCTAAATTGGAAAGGAAAAGTAAAACTATCTCTGTTTGCAGGTGACATAATCTTATACATAGAAAATCCCAAAAAATCTACAAAAAAGATGTAAGAGCAAACAAGCAAATCCAGCAAAGTTGCAGGATACAAGATTAGCACAGAAAACTCAGTTGTATTTTTGTGTGTGTGTGTGAGGAAGATCAGCCCTGTGCTAACATCTGCCAATCCTCCTCTTTTTTTGCTGAGGAAGACTGGCCCTGGGCTAACATCCGTGCCCATCTTCCTCCACTTTATATGGGACGCCGCCACAGCATGGCTCGACAAGCCGGGCATCGGTGTGCGCCTGGGATCCGAACCGGCGAACCCCGGGCCGCCGCAGTGGAGCATGTGCACTTAACCGCTTGCACCACTGGGCCGGCCCCTCAGTTGTATTTTTATACACTAGCAATGAACAATCCAAAAAGGAAATTAAGAAATCAATTACATTTACAGTAGCATCAAAAAGAATTAAATACTTAGGTAAAATTTAACCAAGGAGGGCAAGACTATTACACTGAAAACCAAAAACATATTGCTGAAAGAAATCAAAGAAGGACTAAATAAATGGACAACCACAAGGCAGTCCTCAAAGAAGCTGAGGTCAATCCCCAGAAGCATTGAAGTTGGCAGAGAAGGGCAGGAAGTGAATCTGAGGGCCAAAGAGAAAACACTAGCCTACCAGCCTTTCTTCAGACCACATCGAAAAGTCAACTGTCTGATATGCAAACCTCATCATACTATCATTCCTACTTAAAATCTGTCAGTGGATTCACATCATTTCGAGACTAAACCTAAACTGGGATATATGACTTCATCCCTGCTTATGGCTTCATTTTCCAGTTCTCGTCTTAGCCTACAGCCATTCTGAATTATTTCCAGATTCTCCAGTAGTCCATGCTCTCACACCTCCGTACATTGGCCATATTCTTTCATCTCCCTAAGGCACCTTTCTGCATCTTCTTTGCTTGGTTACTTCTACTCAATATTCCAGAATCTAAGACTTAGCTCTGGAATCATCTTCCCCTGAAAATTTTCTTCCAGAGTGTTCTATCACTTCCCTACTTAATCCCATCATGATACTTAGTTGAACTGAGTGTCCTGTCTTCCCCACTTGAGAACAGAGATATACATTTTAGCTCTGACATATAGCACTCAGCACCATCCCTAGCACACGGTAGGCAATCAATAACAATTTTTCAAATTAATAAATGAAAACTATTAGGAAAGAAGAAGGAAGACAAAAAGGTAGAATAGTTATAAACCTCTGAAATTTTAGGTTATAAGGAAAAGTCTTGGAATTTGAAGGATTTTTCTTTCTCAGATTTATTTCTGAGATATTTATCTTGTATATAGGCAGAGCAAGACAAAGAAAAGACTAGGCACAGGTCCAAGGACTTAGAATTCAATCCTAAAGTTTAATCCTAGACCTGGGCAATGTCCTTCTAGAATATAAGAAAGATATTGCTTTGGTGTTAGCTTTAATTATTGCCAAATAATGCTTTAAATTATTTAAATAAAAATCTGTAAAAATGTGTATCAACCCATAAACTTCTGGTAAATTCATATCCCAATAACTTTTGCTTTCTTTGTATATTAAAAACTCCAACAACTGTGGAAACCATTCTTACTTGGTTTAGATTTCAATAGTACAAAATACTTTCTTTTCAAAAACTCTTTGAGAGAAAACCAAAATGCTATCTATCACACTGCAACAAAATACTGGAGAATTATTTGCTAAGCTGATTAACATATTCTTATCTATTTATTTATTGCAACACTAATTATTTTATTTGCAAGCTCAAAAGAATATTCCATGTGTACATTATGAAATTTATGAGCAAATATAAGAATCAGAAGTTTTTATTGCTAATTTTCATAACACCCCAGCTAAGCAGGTTGACAACCACGAATACTAGTAAAAACTGAGTAAAAACAAATCTTTTTCTAATTAAAGATGATTCTCACATTCTTTGACAGAATGAGGTTACACTACATTTTGAAAATTTAGATTTTGCCTAAGATGCCATATGAAACCTCTATACGGCATTTTTTGCTAAAACTGGTGTACATCCTAAAAAGTATTCTTCAAATGTTCAATGTAATACATAGGTTCACCACCGGAAAATAACCCCTCTTAAAATTGGGCCAACGTTGAGTCAAAGATCCTAAGATATAACACTTATAACGCTCTGAGTACTGAACAATGGAGGAGAACACGTTAAAGAGAAGGGCTGGAACCTTCTCAATGGAATCATGAAGGAAGCAGGCCTCGAAGTGGGAAACGGCAAGACTAGGAAACACTACATGTCCCAGCATAGCTTGCTAGTACCATTGACCACAACTCCCAGAATGCATTGCTCGCCGCACGCCCGTTTCCCTGGAGCTGGGGCTTGTAGTTCTCCCTGGTCTTGTCACTCTGTATGGAAAGGGCGGTGGTTGCTTAGCCGGCTCGAGACTATTAGGCGTAGTCTTCCAGTTTGGGGCAAAGCGGAAACACTTCGGGCCCCCGGGCCGGCTGGATTCTTGGTCTCAACTATTGGCTTCTGCTTTACATAGGTAAGTCACGGGGGCTACTATTTCCCGCAGTAGGGCCCCACCCCTTCTGTCTGGTAGCGAACTCGTGCTGGTGAAGCTATTTGTCCCTAAGCTGTCGCCGTAGCAGCCGCCGCCCATCCCTCTTTGTGTGCTTTGGGAAGCCGCGGAGCTAGTGGCGGCGACTGTTGGCTTTGGGGGCGAAGGAGAGGGACGTTACCGGCGAGTCGCAGGCGGGCGGACTCCTCTCCATCCCGCCACCTGACAGGTGGGTTGAGTGTTCGTCCCTCAAGGCCCTTCTTAGCGCTGTGTTTCACGTGGAGACTCAAAAGGCAGCTTGGCAGTTCCTGCTGACAGCGCCGCCCGGCCGGCTCGGGGAAGGAGAGGCGGGGAAAGCCAGGTGCCGTGACTCAGGAAGGCCGGGAAGACGAGGCCACCTTCCCTTCGTCACCTTCTAGAGGTGGCCCGAGGAGCCTCGAGGCTTGTTCGGCGCCCACTGGCCCCGGCACCCCAGACGCCCTGTCCTGGACCGCGCCTTCTTGGCCGTGACCCCAGAGGAGAAGTGACTCCTTTTCGCCTTGCTCCATTGTATAAATAAAAGTCATTACTGCTCATGTATACAGTGTTTTTCCGTCACCGTGTGTATGTTGGAAAGTACCCGAACGCGGAGGTTGTAGCACAAAATTCCAGAGACTTGCTTTTCCTTGGAGTTTTAAGAAAGTGAACGTGTCAGTCATGGAGGCTCCGGCCTCTGTGAGGATGAGCGGGCTGGTTAGCTGTAGGTAGTTCAGCCGGTCAGACTTTGTCGTTGGGCTTTGACTAAAAATAAACTAAGTATATTTGATAGTTAATGGTGGTGATTTTTGTGTTTTTCTTGTCCTTAATATTATTATTACATGGCAGTTTTAGAATTTAAGGATTTTCTGTCTGACCGCATATTGTTTTTATCGAATTTCTAGGAATGAATGCAAAACTCTGGGAACAGATTAGATCTGTATCATATAGACTAAGAGCATCTTAATGCCAACCCTAGTCCTCTCTCTATTTTAAGAGCCAGAGACATTGTGTTAAATTTGGGCATGTGAACGTTAAAAAGTTTACTGTGTGCCAGCTACTGTGGTCAACTCTAAATATTTATTTATAATGTTTTGTTTATGATGTTTTTCAAGTCTTAGTAATATATATGCTTCCATTATTTTAAAGTAGAGTTTGTTATGTTCTCTTTAGATAGCATTGAACTACATGGCCTCTTGAGACAATTTTCTTCTTGAAGACTAATTTTTCTAGAGTGCTGCTTTTACCAATGTAATGATGATTATAAATGATTATTTGCCTCGTAAGGTCACAAACATGTCGGACAAAAGTGAATTAAAGGCAGAGTTGGAACGTAAGAAGCAGCGGTTGGCCCAAATCAGAGAGGAAAAGAAGAGGAAAGAAGAAGAAAGGAAGAAAAAGGAGGTAATTTTGATTTTTTTTAAATAAACTTAATACGAAATAATTGAATTTTATTTCAAGTACTTATACCTTTATGTAATGCTGTCACAGTAGTTAAAAATCCAGCAGTTGTGACTGCAAATATAGCACTATAGGTGAATCTTACTTAAAAGAAACCAGGTATGTGAAAATGACAAAACCGATAAATTAAAATATGATTTTTTTTTTACTGAGTAAAAATATCTCATATAGATTGCATTTCTAGGATTTGATTTATAAAAAGTTCAGTTTACATATTTAGTCTTATAGGAATATGTTTATTATATAAAGTAAGGGACATCTGCCTTGTAATTCATAAAACATGGCATATATATCATAACTTAGTTTGGATTTTGAACTTACTTGGATTTTGAACTTACTTATCTGAATATTTTACTAGTCTGAACTGCTAATAATTTGTCAGAATAGATAAGGGCAAAGAAAAATATATAATAGATTACTTAATTGATTAGGGAATTTGTTTTTATCTCCTTTATCACGAGTTAGTCGTTGAAATATTTTTACCAGGTAGTAGGTTTGACACTACGTAAAGGTGGACCAGGTACCTCTGCCTTCTGATTTTTGGCATCACCTTTTCATCATATATGGCAAATATACATTGACCCTGAGCTGGAGCTATTTTACTTGCTCCTGTATTGAAATGTACATTTATCCCTATGGAAACTCTTGAGACAGATTTGTCTACTTTTACCACGGATATGTTTGTCCTAAGTGTGACATTGATAACAAGTTTTTCTATGTGATAGCCTAAACAATAGCCAAGACTTCTAGAAATCTCTTAGGGAAAAAGAAAAATCAGTGGCAGAAATATTGAAGGTACAATTTATATGCAACATTGTTATGATGCTGTAAAAGCCTGTAATTGAAGAATTTTCTAGTTTATTCTGAACATTTCTGTGATACATTATTATAAGAGGGTTAGAGCTTTAAGTTCGCTATTTGGTTAAAAGCTAACTGATAGAAGCATGAGTCAGACTGGCAGAGCCATTTTAAAGCCAAAGTGGTATCAACAGCCCTAAACCCTTCAGTGCTGAGAGCAAATTGGAATTTTGTTTTCTAAGGAAGGCCATAAGCGGCATAAGTGGCCTCTAAGAGATATCTATTACATGACATATCTAATACAAAGTTTATAAGACATTATAAGAGATAATTTAATAGTATTAAACAACGAGTCTACTAATATATTGTTATATATAGGTAAAGTGTCAACTTGATAATATAGCCTGTTTGGCTACTTGGATGAAATTTTCTGATGACTTCAAGTTAAAATGGTATCGTAGAATATTATGACTGACAAAATTCACTACAGACAATTGTATGAGTAATAGTTGTCTAGTCGAAATAGGCGTTTGAGGTGTGTATATAAAACTTTTCCCTTGAAAGCTTAAATTTCACTTGAGATGTTTTGGATGATCTGAGAATATTGAGGCTTATCTAGTTTAACTGGAAGATTTTTGGTAAAACTATAAAAGACTGAAATAAAAGCTGGCACAAATTTCGGTAACAGAAAATGTTTTGTGCTATGCTAAAGTGAATTTTAATTTTCCAAACCCAACCATGTTTTTATTATCATAAAAAAAGACCTATAATTTAAAAAATAAAAATAAGAACCCTTCTCCAGATGAATATTTTGACAAACATCCTCTACATAAAGTTGCATAAATACAATGAACACTTCATGCAGAAGTTTGAGGTACTCATATTTTTTCAACAAATCAAGTTGTCCATTTACTTAAAATTTGTTATCTCTGAAATAATTCCATCTTTTTTTTTTTCATAGTGTTGTGATATTTATATCTAAGCCTTTGTGTCACTAAGGGAGATTTCCACAATTCCTGACCATGGATAGCAGTTTCATACTGTAGATAATTAGAAGTTGACTCTATTTTTGAATTTATTTATTAGGAAAAGTTTTGTGATTACAAAAAAAATTCCTTGATTACATACAAAAATGGATCAATTTAGTACATATTATTTGGAGATTACTTACTAGAACTCGATTGCGAATGGTTTTCATTTAATGACTATAATGTGTATTCAAAACTAAGTCCACCCCCCAAAGTATACAGTGTTAGCACATTATTTAAAATACATTTATTTTGCAAAACAGAAATGTTCATATCATATGTAAACTTAAGTTTTTAACTTAAAAAATTTAGACTGATCAGAAGAAGGAAGCAGTCGCTCCTGTGCAAGAAGAATCAGATCTTGAAAAAAAAAGAAGAGAAGCTGAAGCATTGCTTCAAAGCATGGGGCTAACTCCAGAGTCCCCCATTGGTAAGGATAAGCATATATCCATTTATAACAGAGAGGCGTATATTCTTTTCAGCTCAGATGTACCTGAGATAAGTGAGTTGACTTAATATACTTTGCATATTTTTCTTATTTGTGTCTCTTAAAAATCATTAATCTTACAATTTATTTGGAATGATCTTTTTTCAGATGTGCTAATATATGGTTATTTTGTTCAAAGGAGCTGCAAGATTAATTATATTTATTAACGTACACTGAACAACCAATTGACTTTTCTTGTTAAATCAGTAATTTATTTCAACAAGCATTTGTTGAACAAATTTTCTGTGCCATACTGTATTAAGCTCAAAGTTGACTGTGATTCCTGATCTTAACTCTATGTTCCTTTCTGTAGGTTAAAGAGAGGTATGATGAATCAAAGTTCTGAAAGTATATTAGCATTCAAAGGTATAGGAGTGGAAGGAGAAGCTTATAGCTTTCTGCTCTCAATGCTAATAAGGGAAATAATATTGGTAGCTTATTTTGGCAGTGATTTGACTTAATCTTGTTCTTTTTCTGGGTTATTCATTTTGATAGCATTACTAGACCAAAAAGCTGAAATAGTAGAGGTACTGAGGACAATCTAGTTACATATCAGAAAGCATTAAATGCTTACTTAAAATAATTCTGAGCTGGGTGCTATTATGTAGTATTTTAGTTTGACATGGCCTCTGTCATTTAGGGACCTACAATTTCAAGGTTAGGTTGTGGGTTAATTCCATCTACCACAGGGAACGAATACCAGAGATAGTAACTGCTATATGCCTGTTGTGAAACTGCAACGTAACTGTTATTAGAGCTGATATTTCTAAAAGGTTTCAAGATGAAGAAGCTGGTTAATCTCATGGTCTGCTTCATTATTATTTCTTTCAGCTCATTTGCCTTTTCCTTATTGGTAGAATTTGAAGCTTGAAATACATTAATTTTTATGTCTTTATTTAATAGCTTATGTTGCTTATTGCAATGTTAAAAGGAAATGAATCAGAACACGTTTATCTTGTTAAAAAAAATAGCCTAGTAACTAAACCAACTTGCTTGTTAGTTGTATAGTCTTTGAGTGATGCTTTTTTCTGATCCTTTTGATTTTCTCCTGTAGGCTTTCTATTCTTTTTAAGACTTCAGTTTCGCTGAATTCACTTGCTCATATTTCTCAGTTCATGACCCACCTCCATCATCAATTCTTGAAAGACTGTTGTTTAATTGCGTGTGGGTGTGTTTCTCCCTCATTCCTCATTTCCAGTTTCATTCTCCTTCCCAGTCTTGTATTAAGTACCTGTTCTTGCATTTTTAACATATATCCTTTTGATCTGTCCTACGTGTTTACATTTTTCAGGGTTTCATATATCTATGTGTATATGCTTTATATACGTAAATGACATTGTGCTATATGTGTCTCATTCTATTTATTCCTTTTTGTCAAGCAGCATTGTATTTGAGATCTACCCATGTTGCTACATACAGATCTAGTTATTTTTGACTGATTTATAATATTGCATCATATGCCATATGTTACTTATCCGTTCACCAGTGATAAGCACTTAGATTGCTTCTATCTCTGCTTTGCTATCACAAGCAACACTGCAAAGAATATGTTCTCTCCCCTTGAGGACTGTGGAAGAGTTTCTCTGGGGTGTATGCCCAAGAATTGACTTGCTGTGTTATTGTGTACAGGTTTACTTAACGTTTATTAGGTTCTACATTCCACTCTCAACAATGACTACAAAAGTTGACTCTCCCACCACCAGTGCGTGAGAAAGTAACTATTTCATGATATTATCCAGCTTTCTAATTTTTGCCAACTTGATGGGTATAAAGTGGTATGCCATAATGTTTTGATATACATTTATCTGTTCACAGCAAGGTTGACCATTTCTTCATATATTGTTAACCCTTCATATTTTCCTTTCTGTGAAGAGCATATTCATAGTCTTTGCCCATTTACTATTGGGGTTCTTTATCTTGCTGTAGGAGTTCCTTGTATATTTTAGGGAGGACTTCTCTGTCTGTTTTAGTCTTTCTAAAAATACCTTCTCCCAGTCTATTACCTGTTAACTCTGTTTATAGTTTCCTTCATTGAACAGAATCCTTCATTTTGATATGTTCAAATCCTTCATTTTGGTAATGGTCAGATCTACCAATTATAACCTTTTTTGTGTGTGTGCTTTTTGGTCTTCTTTTTTTCTGTTAGGTTTTATAGTTTTTGCCTTCGCCTTTAGATATTTTGGTTATATTTTTGAACATAGTGTGAGGTAAGATTCCAATGTAGTTTTTCTCCATATAGTTAGCTAATTTTCTCAGTACCGTTTATTAGGTAGTCCATCTTTTACTCTCACTGATATCTGATGTCAACTTTGTTATACAGTCAGTTCCCATATGTTCATGGGCATTTCTGGGCTCTGTATTTTCACTGTTGATCTATTTGTCTGATTCTGTGCTGTTAACCTACAGTTTAATCACCATGGCTTTGTATTATATCCTAATTTCTGATATAGAAAATCACCCCTTTTTTTTTCTCTTTTTCAAAATAGCCCTAGCTTCACAAAATTTTTCTTCTCCTCAAAAAAAAATTAGGTTATCCACCCAAAATCTTGCTGCACCATATGTTGCATTTAGTTATGTGTTTCTAGTCTTTCTAAGTCTAGAAGATCATCCGTACATACTACTTTTGCCCCCTATCATCGACTTGTTGAAGAGAGTGAGCCAGTTGGTCTCTAGAATGTCCCAACTTCTGGGTTTGTCTGATGGTTTTCTCACATTTAGCTTTTATTCCTCTCTCCTTTGTATTTCCTCTAAGCTGGAAATTAGATTAAGAAAACATGATTAGCTTCAGGTTGAACATGTTTGGAGAATATCTCATAGATGATTCTGTGTACTTCATATCGCATCACATCAGTAGCACGTCTGGTTGTTGAGCTGTTAGTGATGCTAAGATTGATTACTGTGTTCCGATTGTGACAGCCAGGTTTCTCCAACATAATTACATGTTTTTTCTCCTTATGATTAGCAAGTAATATCTGGAGGTAATACTTTTGCACCACGTGAATATTTATTTCTCCGACAACTTTTCACCAAATAGCTTTAATACTTACTTATTGATGATCCTTATCTAAATCAGTTTTTGATTAGGATTTGCAAAATTGTTTTTGTAATTCCATCATTCCTCTACATTTATTGGCTGGAATTCTTCTGTAAAGGGGAGCTTTTCCTCAGTAACTAAGGCTATTTGGTTACCCTAAATGCATTTCTTGTTAGAAAAGCAGAAGATGTGCCTAATTTTTTTCACTTTAATTATTAATAGTCACCTCCAGGGGTGGCAAATGAGTTTTTGTGTGTATTTTTAAAGTAGAGTAGCTAATGTTTTATTTAGGAGTTTTTCATGTATACTGATAAGTGAAATTTGCCTGTAATTTTCCTGTACTATCTGTGTTCAGAGACAATCATGGTTATGGTTTAAAAATAAATTGGACAGTTATTTTGTAGAACAGCTTGTAAAAGATAAATGTTACCTGTTCCTTAAAAACTTGGTAGAATTCAACTGTAAAACTGCCTGGGATTACAATTTTTTTCCCCAGGGAATAGTGGAAAGCAGGGGTTATTCACCACTTCAGGTTTTTTTTTTTTTTTTTTTTTAATTTTATTTATTTATTTTTCCCCCAAAGCCCCAGTAGATAGTTGTATGTCACAGCTGCACATCCTTCTAGTTGCTGTATGTGGGACGCGGCCTCAGCATGGCCGGAGAAGCGGTGCGTTGGTGCGCGCCCGGGATCCGAACCCGGGCCGCCAGCAGCGGAGCGCGCGCACTTAACCGCTAAGCCACGGGGCCAGCCCCGCACTTCAGGTTTTTTAAAAACTATTAAGGTTTTCTATTTCTTCTTGTATCAGTTTGATTTTTTTTAAAACAATAATAAACATTTATTATCTCTCACAGTTCCTGCTAGTCAGGAATTTGGTAGTGGCTTAGCTGAGTGGTTCTGGCCCAGGGTCTCTTAGGGAGTTGAAGTCAAGATGTTAGTCAGAGCTGTAGTCATCTGAAGGCTTGATGGAGCTAGAGAATTTGCTTTCAAGGTGGCTCATTCACATGGCTGGCAAGTTGGTGTTGGTTGTTAGTGGGAGGCTTGAGTTCCTATCCATCTGCGCCACTCCACAGAACTGCTTGAGTATCCTTGCAGCGTGGGTTTTCCCAGAGGGAGCAATCTAAAGAGAAGGAGAACCAGCAGGAACCTATCCTTTCTGTGACTTAACCCTTGGAAGTCACTGAGCATCACTTCTGCCACATTCTGTTCATGGAAGAGTCACTAAGTCCAGCCCACATTCACAAAGAATTTGAATAGTCTTTAAGGCCACCAGAATATTTACAGCAAACTCGTAAGTCTCTTCATATTTTGAGATGAACATATGCTTTTTTTTTCCTATTAATGTACTAAAACAATGATTTATATTGATAGGTTTTTTAATGTAAAACTATGCTTATGTTCTGGAATAAACCCAACTTAATTATGAGATAATATTTTTCTCATACATTGCTAGATTTGTTTACTAATATTTTCTTTAGAAGTTCTTCATCTGCACTCATAAGAGAGTCAGGCCTATAATATTTTTCCCTTTTACTGTGTCTCGTCTGGTTTTATGGTAGTGGTTATATTAGCCTCATTAAATGAGTTGTGTGGTTTTCCACCTTCTTCTATTCTCTGATAGATGCATAAAGATCTTTCCAGTATTTATTTAAAATTAGGCCTGAAGGATACAAGATACAGATGAGGGCAGTGGCTGTCAAATTTTCTTGACTGTAACCCACAATAAAAAATACATGTTATATTATGACCCAGGATGGATACTTGTTTTTCTTTTCACTACAGAATGTATTTATTAAATATTTTTAAATTCTAGAAGTATAAAAACACTGCTAGAATATTTAAGAGGCTTTATTGAAAACATCAACCAATTGTTTTCCTAAAATGGACTTTTTTCTTTTTTTATTCTACTGAAAATAATTTGTCTTTTAAAAAAGATAACAGCTAATAAAACCTCTCTTAGCTTCTCTTCGCTGGTAGATTCTTATTTGGTTGTTTTACTGCTTTTTGTCAGAGGTCCTTGAGAGTAGGGACAGTATATTCCATTTTTATCCCTGGTACCCAGCAAAGGCTAGACACTTAAATGTTTGTTCAGTTATTATTAGGTCATATGTCTTTCCACGTGGTAAGGTCAAATACAAGCCATCTGCTTTAAAAGCAACAACAACAACAAATCTGATTTTTAAATTTTTGGAAATGCATAGTGGACATTGAAATGTGGATATTTCATAAAAGAGATGTGACTTGATTTCTTTTTCTTTTTTTTTTTTTTTTAATTTTTTGTTTATTGCAGTAACATTGGTTTATAACATTGTAAAAATTTCAGGTGTACATCATTGTACTTCTATTTCTGCATAGATTACATCATGTTCACCACCAAAATACTAATTACAACCCATCACCACACACATGTACCGAATTATCCCTTTCACCCTCCTCCCTCCCCGCTTCCCCTCTGGTAACCACCAATCCAATCTCTGTCCCTATGTGTTTGTTTATTGTTGTTATTATCTACTACTTAATGAAGGAAATTATACAGTATTTGACCTTCTCCCTCTGACTTATTTCACTTTGCATTATACCCTCAGTGTCCATCCATGTTGTCACAAATGTCTTTTTCTTTTAAACTAAATTTAAGTGGCCAGTCTTAAGGAAGTTAATTTTAGGCACAACTTCAGGACATGTTATATCAGATGTAGAGTTCCTAAGCATTGATGATTGAAAAAAATAAAGTGAATCTATTTTTGTATGTGTAACTACTGTTTTAACTATCTTGTAGAGAGATGAAAACAGATGTTATCAATTACTCTGTAGCATAAGTCTGTATCAGTAGGGCACATAGTACATTGATTAGTTTGGTAGTTTATTACCTGGATTTTCTTTTATTAGGAAAAAACAAAAGAAATTTGCTAATCAAAATAAGTATTGCTTCATTTATTTCCCTCTCTCTCCTGATAACTTTTGGGTACTTTAAATCTGATTTTTTTCCAGTTTTATTGAGAAATAATTGACATATATCACTGTATAAATTTAAGGTATACAGCATGATGGTTTCATTTACATATATTATGAAATGATTACCATGTTAGCTAAACGCTAACATGCAACATCTCGTATAAACACAATAAAAAGAAAAGAAAAAAACTTTTTCCTTGTGATGAGAGCTTGTAGGATCTACTCTCTTAACAACTTTCCCATATATACCATACAGCAGTGTTAACTATAGTCGTCATGTTTTACATTACATCCCTAGTACTTATTTATCTTATAACTGGTAAATCTGATTTTTAGATAGAATGCTTTCCCTATTCAAGTCATTTCTTCAATTTTAGCCTAATTTAAAAAAATTGTTCCTTATAGTCTTTTAATATTGTAATATTTTATTTTATTTATTTTATTTTATTTTATTTTTGTGAGGAAGATCAGCCCTGAGCTAACATCCGTTGCCAGTCCTCCTCTTTTTGCTGAGGAAGATTGGCCCTGGGCTAACATCCATGCCCATCTTCCTCTGCTTTATATGGGACGCTGCCACAGCATGGCTTGACAAGCGGTGCATCACTGTGCGCCCGGGATCCAAACCTGCAAACCCCAAGCCGCCAAAGCAGAGCTCGCACACCTAACCACTGGTGCCACTGGGCTGGCCCCAAATTTTATTTTTGTTTATTAATTTCTTTTAAAAATATTTATCTGGTACTCTGAATTATATTGAAGAGAATAAAGGAAATGAAACATTTAGGGGAGATTAGCGGAGGATATTTAAACATCATTATCAGGAGAAGGGGCCATAGAAAAGGGAGAAATTAATATTTCAGAGAGTTAAGGTTTAAAGCAACACCTTTCGGGACAAAAAGAGTAAGGTATAAAAACGGTTATTTAAATGTTAACATTCCAGGCTAGGAGCACTTGTATCCACAAGGGGGCATTATTGTAACACGGGCCGTGTTTGAGGACCAAGTATCATAACTGACAAGCTACAAGGGGCCTCGCAACTTGGGGTTATCTCAGAACCTCACTCCTTCCATTTCACTGTCTTCTGCCAACACTCCCACTCCCTACATTCATTTTCCTTGGCTGTCTACTTTTTCTAGGTACTTCCTGGTAAAAGCCCCTTCTTGCCAGAAGTTTTCTTCTAGATGAAGAATAATTGACTGTGTGCCATTCTTCATCTCAGACTTCTGTATAGTCCTGAGTGGTTGACTTAAACTTAACTCTAATTCTAAATCTAGGTTCATTCCCATGTCCTTTGTGGTTTAAAAATATTCTGTTTTTTTCTTCACGGGCCAAAATGCAGCAGTGTTTATTTTATATCTTTAGAAGGCCAAGATCTAAGCTGGCAGGAAAGGCCTTCTTGATTGACCTTTTGTCCTAGAGAATGAAAGAGTTAGAGCCTTTCAATGTTACTTACATGATCAGTGAGTGCTGTGGTGTGTATTTGTTTTTCATTTTACTTGATATTTTTCTCCCTTGGTTCTCAAAGAAGGAAATAGATATCTTTGCTCTAAACTTCTAAGAAGCTTAAATTCATTCACATAATCACATAATCATGTTAATATTAAATCTTTTATTTTTTGTACCGTTTAAAGCCTTGTTTTAGGCTATTTTATATAAAACTGTGGAGTAAAGTTAATCTGATTGAATCACTGTTCTTGCTAAGTAAATAATATCTCATACTTGGCAAAAGCTAATGAGTAATGACCTATGTTATTTTCAAAGCTGTTTGGACTCTTAAACCATCTTTAAAATAGAATTCTAGAATTGAGTCTTTTCTGAGATTTTGAGAGAATATGAGGTCAGTTTTTTTAAAACCTCCCTGACTGCATACTTTTATTTGTTCTTGGGAGTCATTTGTTGGAGTCTGAGAGTATAGTCGCATTGCCTTACTGTATTCTTTGATTTTTTTCTAGACTAATTGGGTGCAAATATGGTAGTCACCAAATAATGCCACCATTCCCTTTTTTCCTGTTAACATTTCTCCTTTTTCAGTGATAGTAATTTTCTTTTTCTAGGTTTGTCCCTTCTGTGGTATACATTATTTATTATTGCAAGATGAAGTTGGTGGGCCAGATAATAACTTTGAATCCTTTGTGAGTCCTCTCCATCAGCTGGCTTGAAAACTTCTTTTGGCAGGAAGAATATAGTTCTGGGATGGAGATTTTTATCTAATTACAAATTTGAAGTCATAGTGATTTATTTTGCTTCTGGCTGAGAAACTGTGGTAATTTGGTAGCATCACCCCTGTAATTTAGTTTTTATTTCTGAAACTTATTTCAGAGTTGGCTATGTTAGTGTATTACTTATGTATGTATAATTACTATTTAACCTGTTTCTGTAAAGAATTTGAGGTAACATTTTTTAAAAATATAGTCTTAACCAAGTAAGATACCGTTGAACTTGAGTGGAGTCTTTGATACTTGAAGTCACTAGAAAGGGGAAAAACATATTAAACTGGAAAAGAATTTTATAGTTCATCATAAATAATTAGATTGGTAGAAATATTACTGTTTTCCTCTAATCTGTCTAATATGTATACTGAGAAAAATTATTTTCCTGAACATGAAGTTAAGTATGTAATTTAAAGAATGCAAAATTTCTTCTTGGAAAATCTTTAATATGAAAACAGTATAATGCCTCACTATAATTTAATAAACACATATTTGTGCCTAGAGAACAGTAGGCAAACCATGGTCAGATATTACTCTTTATTCTTATATTAGTTGGGACGTAGGCTAGAGGAAACTGCACAGTGAGAGATGGACCTAAGAGGTGGAGAAATGTAACCTAAGAGAAGTTAGGAGACATTTATGTTCTTTTACTTAGATACAAGTCATGTTTAGCTACTTTGAGTTATACATGCAGCACCTAACACAATGCCGTCCACATGAGAATTGTATGAAGTTGATCTGGTCTTATCATTGTTTCTGAGAGATTTAATCACAAAATTGGAGATACTTGATTATGTTTTTTTGGTCCTTTGCAACTTAAGAATTAACCACTGTTATCTCAGGAGACAAACGTTCTAGCTGTGGATTCTTTTCTTCTAACCTTATTATTGGTTGCCAATAGAATTTGCCATTGAAAAAATAAGGATGATCAGTTTTATACCTGTGTTTAAGGTGTAGTTCATCGTACTATACTTGTACATTTTGTTAGATTAGCAAACCCACTGTTTTTACCGCAGCATGTATAAACATTTAAACATAATTATAAGGGTTCAATGAATGTGACTATTCCAAAAACACAGACTTTTGATTAAATACATACTTCTTTAGATTAGTTCCTATAAAACTAGGAACTTAACCTTCTTTTCAGTAGACTAGTAAAAGAAGGCCTTGCAGCTCAGTCAGTCACTTAATATTGTACACTGAAAAATTATTTTAAAAAGATACTTGGGATTGGGGACATTTATGGTAAAATTTAACCAGAAGATGGCAGTGATGATCCTCCTGTACTCCCTGCAATGGTAATCAAAAAGTTTTACAAATGTAATAGCATGAAATATGCATGATCAACTGATAGTGTATAATATTAAAAGTCACGATTTAGGGGAAAGCATTTGCTGTTTGTTTTATATACTATGAAAAATGTGTATTTTTCTATAAGAAGGGATTAAGAATATTTTGGGTGTCTGTATCTTTGTCTGTACACTTCAGTTTTTTCTGAATACTGGGGTAAGGAAGTTACCATAAGTCTTGCCTTGTTTAAGTTGCATGCGTCGCTTTATGTTATGCATCATGTCTAGAAGGCATGCTGTTTTATGGCCCGTTTGCATTTTTCACCCAAATTGCTGGAAACTAATGGATATTTTAAAGGAGCCATTCCTTTAACTACTGTTATTTCTCTAAATTGGCCCTTTTTTTGGTGGGAGGAAGATGAAATCATTTTTGGAAGAAAAAATTGTTAGACAAAAATTAACTTTTTAAAATAAATCTCAGAATGCCAGAGAGTAAATGACTTTTGAAGAATATTTTAGAATTTTGGTTTTGGCAGCAATTATAAATAATACTTAAAAATCTGGTGATCTTAAAAGTGAGAAGTTAGAAAAAGGAGAAGGAATGCTCTCCTTTGAAAATTAGTGCCCACGTTTGGTGTTGGCTGAGATGAAGATGCATCCTTCCATAATCTTCCTTTCTTTTCTTTTCCTTTTTTTTTTTAATATAAAGCCCAAATGTATTTTGCCAGATAAATTGCATGAATCGTCAGCATGCATTGTTAACTTTGTCTTTCTCCTCTTCTTTCTACTGTTCATTTTCATTCATGTATTTTTGGTTTTTGGTTTGCCATTATTTTTTCTTTTTTTGTTAATTACTTCATGTTAAATTACTTTTGAAACGTCGTAAGCTGAGCAACCTCTCCGTGTAGTAACAGCGGATACCTGTCTGTTTCACTATCTAGTCCCTCCTCCTATGTCTCCATCCTCCAAATCTGTGAGCACACCAAGTGAAGCTGGAAGCCAAGACTCTGGAGACGGCGCAGTGGGATCTAGGTACAGTAATTTTCTTTTAATATTTTAATGATAGAATGCATTTAGTGCCCAAATACTGTCCATGCTTTAGAGGGACTCTAAATAGTTATGTTGAGTTAGTTCTAACATTTTGAAATCTAAATGGTGTAGAAATTGTTTGTTGTAAATTGGGGGGATTTTTTTTTTTTTTTTTTTTTACCATATTTTATCTGTCTGTCACACTTGATTAACTTAGTATTGAATAGTTAACTGGTTTTATGCTAATTAATTTATATTAAAAATAGAGGTGTTAATTCGTTTAAATTTTTTTTGTTTAAACAAACTTCTTCTTGGTTATTATGTGAATGTTTTGGGTGTAAATAATGTAAAACCTCTCTGTAGTGCTAATTCTCCATTCAGTAGTTGAAAATCTGAATGATTCAGTTGAACAGCCCAATTCTGTTCTATTAAGTCACTAGTTTTAATTAAGATAGAAAATAATAATGCATAAAATATCAAGAATGAGGAATAATTGCTAAGGAAACATTAAGAATATTTACTGCCTTGAGGGCCTTATACTAAGTGAAATAAGTCAGACAGAGAAAAACAAATACTGTATGATCTCACATATGTGGAAACTAAAAAAAAAAAAACAAAAAAGAACCCCGAAGCTCATAAATATAGATTGGTGGTTAACCAGAGGGTGGGAGGGGTTGGGGGTGGGCGAAATGGGTGAAGAGGGTCAAAAGGTACAAACTTTCAATTATAAAATAAATAAATCACTGGGATATAATGTACAGCATGGTGACTATAGTTAATAATACTGTATTGCATATTTCAATGTTGCTATGAGAGTATATCTTAAAAGTTCTCATCACAAGAAAAAAAATTTGTAACTATGTGTGGTGGTGGATGTTAACTAGACGTATTGTGGGATCATTTTACAGTATATTACAAATATCGAATCATTTGTTGTACACCAGAAACTGATATAATATTGTATGTCGGGCCGGCCCTGTGGCTTGGTGGTTAAGTGCGCGCGCTGCGATGCTGGTGGCCCGGGTTCGGATCCCGGGTGCGCATCGAGGCACCACTTCTCCGTTCATCCTGAGGCCGAGTCCCACATACAACAACTAGAAGGATGTGCAGCTATGACATACAACTATCCACTGGGGCTTTGGGAAAAATAAAATAAATAAAATCTAAAAAAAAAAAAAAAAAAAAAAAATATTGTATGTCAATTATACCACAATTAAAAAAAAAAGAGTGTTTAGTACCACATTTTCCTGAACTCGCATCTTCCTTATAAAGCTGTATTTCATGTTTGTTTTAGGATCCTGTACACATGTTGGGACTTGCTTTTCAAAAGTTCAGTAAGATTTCAGCTTCTTTCCAAAGATTGTATTGGGAAAAGTATTATTACTTATTCCTCTTCGTCACACACACACACAATAATAGCAAGTCTTTATTTAATAGCATCACTTTTTGACTTCTTGTGACAGCTGAAATGAGATTAAACATAGCTAGTTAAAATCTTTATTCAGAATCTTATTTCAGGCCAGGAAGTTAAATGTCCTACTCAGGAAAATCTCAACACACTTTGTAAAAAGAAATAAACAGAAGTTTTATCTTCTTATGCCTGCACCCGTCTGGTTGAAGTGACAAGCAAGTAATGAGTATCTAAAAGACAGGGCAAGAAAAAAGAAGCAAGGAAGGTAGATAATCTATAAACTCAGTACTTTTTTTTTTTTTTTTTTAAAGATTTTATTTATTCAGTTTTTTCCCCCCAAAGCCCCAGTAGACAGTTGTATGTCATAGGTTCACATCCTTCTAGTTGCTGTACGTGGGACCCGGCCTCGTGTTGGAGGGAGAAGTGGTGCCTCAGGGCGCTCCCGGGATCCGAACCCGGGTCGCCAGCATCAGAGCGCACGCACTTAACCGCCAAGCCACAGAGCCGGCCCTAAACTCAGTACTTTAATCCATTCCTGAATAATCAAGTTATCATTAACAGTTAAGAGGCACAAGACTCACCAGTTTGAATTCGAGATGTGCTTTCCAAAACTTTTCTGTATATAGATCCAAAATTGCAAATCTAAGCAATACTGTGGTTTTGAAGTGAATGACATAACTCTATCATTTAAGAAAAATCAAAAAATTTTTTAGAAATAATCTTACCCTATAAAATAGTATGTATTGTAGATTAAGACTAAATTTGTTTAGTCTAAATTTATTTTTAAGGTTAAACTTATTTGTTTCATACTTCCTACTTCCATATTTTTATACAAATATGTTAAATATTCCTTTGCTAATAAGCAAGTAGTATTTTCAAGAGAAGGGTTTTTTTTCTTTTACAGCATTATCATAGTAAAAATATTTCCCCAAATAAAAAATTATTATATTCATTAAATTTCTTTATTTGATAATATACATTATTGTTATGAAGACACACATCTGTGTTTATTCTGAACTCAATGTTCTTGATTTGAATAGGAGTAGAGAGATTATTTTAATTCAGCGCCAGCAAGTTTGCTTTCAAAAATACTATGTAATATCTACTTATTTTTTGTTTGTTTGTTTTTTTGGTGAGGAAGATTGTCCCTGAACTAACATCTGTGCCAGTCTTCCTCCATTTTGTACGTGGGATGCTGCTACAGCATGGCTTGATTAGCGGTGTAGGTCTGCACCTAGGATCCAAACCCACAAACCCTGGGCTGCCAAAGCAGTGCATGTGAACTTAACCAGTATGCCACTGGGCTGGCCTCTACTTGGTTTTTTAAATTAATATGAATTAAAACGTGTCTTCCTGAGTTTCCCTGGAAAACCTAGAGATCATTAGAGACCTGTTGGAATATTGTAAATTGGTACAGGGAGTAAATACTGTTATGAAAAATATTTGTTTGTATATAGAACACATATCTACCGAATAGCCAATTTGATGTTAAATACTATAGGTTACCACAGAAAATAAAAGGTTCGTGGCCCGTTATGGAATTTACATTCTAGTGATTACATCATTAATTTAAAGAATTTACTGTATTGAAAAGTTCTAAGCATCGTGTGCTAACTTGTGTTTAGTTTAAAGTGTAGATTTTTAATGAGTTGTGAAATAAGAAAACAGGTATTTAAATATTTCTAGGAGTATCTGTTCTTATTGGAGAATGAATACAAAATTAGTTTCTTCTAAGTTTAACAGGAGAGGAAAAAATCCTTTCTTTGAATGAGGTGACCTTATATCTTCTTTGTTTGTTTGTTGAGGAAGATTCACCCTGAGCTAACATCTGCTGCCAGTCTTCCTCTTTTTGTGTGTGAGCCACTGCTGCAGCATGGCCACTGACAGACGAGTGGTGTAGGTCCACACCCAGGAACTGAACCTGTGCCACTGAAGCAGAGCCCAATGAATTTAACCTCTAGGCTACCAAGGCTGGCCTTTATATCTTTTTAATTGTACGTTTAACCTACATTGTCTCCCTTGAGACCACAGGCTCATTTTTAATCATTAATTTTCAAGAGGGCTATGTTCATTTTTTTATATATATGTATACATGTACACAAGAGTAGAAAACTATGAATTCCAGTAAATCATCTCCAGATTCCATAGTAAAGAGATAATTAATATTGTTGATTAATTGGTGCTGTTGGCAGTGAAAAACAGCACTTCTAAACATACGGTTTTTAAAAAGAATGCTAGTGTCCAAGAATGAAACAGAATGAACTCTGAGCAGGCATGATGATAATGAAAGAATAAAGAGAATAAGAAGTATCACAGAAAAATGTGTGAAAATGTGAAAGCTATATGAACATATACACTCAACTTCATTAGCTGGCCAAGACAGTCTAAGATTAGTCCGCTCTGGGAGTAGGAAAAGATATATAGACATTACCGAATATGATATCAAAACATGTCTGAATCAGTATTTCTAAATGCCGAAAATTTCTTTTGTGCCTGGTGGTGATTTATGAGTAAATATAAAAAGCCATGAAAAGTGATATTTCTCTAATTTTGCAGATTAAAAAGTTGTATTTCATTAAGTTTTTAGTTCACTTTCTCAATCATTTGTTATCTTTAAAATTTAGGTGACAGTTACTTAATTGGATAATCCATGCCTCTTGTTCCTTTTTTCCATTCTTGATCAGTTTCTCTCTCAGCCTTTTGGAATTTTATTGGAATTTTACTTTATATGTCTGCAGATGCCTTTAAAAAATATAATCTCATATGTTGTGCAGTGTATTTTTAGTACTGGTGGTATTTTGAGGTAAAATTTTATTTGATTTTAGACTAAAATGACATCCTCAATAAGGAGCTCTATGTCATTGATAACAGCTAGAGCTCTCATAATGTAAAGGCTATGGACAGAACATTCCTTGGAGAGCATCTCATAAGAACCGCTTCTGGTTTAACAAAGCCTAAGTTTGTTGCTGTTCATTGCTTAGTACAAAGTAAATCTTCACTGTGGCCTCTTCTTTTCTTTGCATGCACACAATCTTGTTAAATCCCAAGATCTTTCTTTATATATATATATATATATATATATATATATATTTTTTTTTTTTATAGAAGACCCTCATCAGTGGAGAGGGCTTTGTTTTTTGTTTTTTGTTTTTTTTTGTGAGGAAGATCAGCCCTGAGCTAACATCCATGCTAATCCTCCTCTTTTTGCTGAGGAAGACTGGCTCTGAGCTAACATCTATTGCCAATCCTCCTCCTTTTTTTTTCCCCAAAGCCCCAGTAGATAGTTGTATGTCATAGTTGCACATCCTTCTAGTTGCTGTATGTGGGACTCGGCCTTAGCATGGGCGGAGAAGCTGTGCGTCGGTGCACGCCCGGGATCCGAGCCCCAGGCCGCCAGTAGCGGAGCGCGCGCACCGAACTGCTAAGCCACTGGGCCGGCCCCTCTTTATATTTTTAAAATGAAGGATTTCTCTAGTTTGTTTTTTTGGTGAAGAGGATTGTCCAAAAATACTTCATCTGCTTATTTTTGTTGATAAATTGTATAGGCAAGTACAGTATAGAAATCATTTGTTGTGTTTAAAATATTACAGCAGTTTTAGTGTTGTACGTTATAACTTATGTATAATATAAGTGAGAAAAAATATGTTTGATAAAAATGGTAGCACTGAATGTATTATGCTTAACTTTTTATCAGGGACTATGCGCATCATACAGTACTGTACATAATTATCATATATATTGGTAACCTACGAGAATGCCAGTGTGATAAAGAACCTTTTGTTCTAGTAATGACTAGATTTGGCTTAAGTGGAAAAGATCCCATGTAAGTTATTTACAGTAGACAAGGCTAAAACACAACTGAATATTTATTTAGGATCGATATTCTCCAAAAGTTTAGTTAGTGTAGGTAAATCCTTTGAGCATAAAATATTTTTCCTGGGAAAAATCTATTTTTTCTAGAGACAGAATCTTTAATTGCTTTCTTAAGCAGATGACATGTAAGCCCAGGGCGGTGCTTAACCCATAAATTACATAAAGGTCACATTTTGGAAACTTAAGCTATTTTGTATCCCAGTGGAATAGTCTTTAGTTTTCTTACCGAAAGGCTTATGTGTTGACTCATTTCCTTTGCCAATATGACAATTTCCTGCACACATTTAATGCTTTGGGCAAGATTATAAGATGTTTTTACTAATGTTTTTTTCATTAGGAAACTTAAAATTTTAACGATTTTTAAAGCTTAGCTCGTTTTCGTCCAAAAATAATGTATTATTTGGGTTGTTGGATGCTTTGGCTGTTCTTACCCATTATTATGCAATATTATTTTCCCATAACCTGAAAATACTATCTTTTAACTATTCTGGTTTGTATCTTTGCATCTTTAACCATATTATGCTTAGTGCATGCACTAGAGCATTGAGTGATGATACCTGGTGTTTTTTTTGTACTAACCAGAAAATGTGGTTTTTGATTGTGAACAGTACTTTAGCTTTAGCTATTCGTAGAATGTATTTGCTTGACTAACTTATGGCCTTTTTTGCTAATGCTTCATGGTTGTCCTACAACCGTTTAGGACGCTGCATTGGGATACAGATCCATCAGTTCTTCAGCTTCACTCAGATTCCGATTTGGGGTATTGAATAGATTTATTACCTTCCCTCTTTTATAATTAATTTGATTCTTTGTGAAACTGTCCTGATTTTATTTTGCTTAAATTTCTAATATGTAGTATATAGTTGGGAAAAGAGTTATATTTTACTGTGGCACCTCATTTATCCTCTATCGTTAGTAAAAGAAATATTCTGTGTATCTGATTTTCCGGGTAACCTGTCTACCCAAGTGTCCAAATTCCTTTATTATTTCTATATTTTTGATGTAAGTTTTTCTAAGATGTATTACAAACTTCGCAGACTTTTTCTAATACATATTCTACATGATATTGAACCTTTTCTGGGTTACTTGATATGAATATTAATTTATTTCCCTATATTAAAATTCGCTGATGATTTCTACGATTTTGAGAGGAACAGAGCTGTTGGTCTCTCCACTATGGCCTCAGATTGCTGTTGATTTATTCATTAATTCATTTATTCACTCATTTATTTATTCTAGTCTCCAGTGCACATTATAAATGTTTGCTGCTGCTATTGTGCTTGACTCAGCTCTTTTCCCTTGATAATTTGCAGCTTCTAAAACATATGATCAGTACCTTTTGAAATTATGTCTAAAGTAAGAATAAATAAGCCTTGAGTTAGAGCATATAGGAAAAGTATATGAGCTTCTTGTACGTTAACTGGAAGGCCTCTCTGTTGGCTGCCCTGAGGCTCCCCCCACCCCTAGTTGCTTCCTTATTCTCAGTAAAAGTGGCTTTTGGATAAGTGAGGTGTTACTTCTCTACCCCTACCCCTAAATCTTCGAATATTTTTTTTGTTTGTTCTAATATTGTGATTTTTATCTATTATACCTTATATGCACTCAAATTAGTAACTTGTTCCTAATGTTGTTGGCTTGACCTTTTTTTTCCAGATATGTGAGTGATTTACTTTTCTTATGATTTACATCTTAAAAATCAGAAAATAAAGTTTTTTATTTCAAATTTTACTCTTAGAATACTAGATTACTTCATATGTACTTAAGTTTTCTCATTTAATTCTTTGATTATGCTTTTTTTTTTTAAGGCTAAGGTATTCTTGAAGTGGAAAACATTAAAAATTTCTTATGGCCCACATTTGGGACCTTAGAGATAATTAATTTTTTAAACATACTAATTTTATTATACTTTTTTGTACAGGATTTTTAAAAGGATGTATATATTATATAATAAAAAATGATTATATTATCAATGATATATATATATACATTTCAGATATACTGCTTGTTATTCTGGAAATACAGCAATGTCTTTATTAGATAGCCTTTAAGACAGCTTCATAATTGAGAACTTATTTGGGAATTTGGAAGCACACTTTATTTGGTTTAGAATTTAAACATCTAATAACAAAAAAAATCCCCCAGATACCTAATAAAAGATATTTTCTTTTGGTCCATTTTCTTCAGCTACAACTTTTTTCTTCTGTTTGTCAAAAAAGAATGTATTCCCTCTATTTAAAACAGAGTTGAGTTTAGTAGTTTTATAGTATTCAAAAGATCTTTTGCTTTAGCTTGAGTATAAAATATCTGTACTGTAGTTTGTCCATATGTGAATCAAGGACAATACTGACCCTGCAGAAGTTAGAGATTTAAAAGTTTAAAATTTCATTTTAAAATATAAATTGTATGATCTCAATTTCTCCAAAATATAAGTAGAAAAAAAGATTTTCAACAGAAACTTATTTTTCAATCTTAAAGCTCAGGTCTCTCAATGGTGAAGGGAACTAAATATGATCTGAGTGAGAGCCATATCTGACTCTTCAAAAAAGTCCAAAATCATATCCTTGCTAAAAACAGTTTGCATTATCAACCATATTCAGCAGATCACTCTGAAATTCCTGTCCTCTTACTCTTTTATCACCCACACATTTGCTCTAAGAAACTAAATTATTTGTCTTTTTAAAGTGAAAATAAAAACCTGGAATGATTTAGAAATATCTTTTGTTTTTGCTAGCTTCTAATTCTTTTGTTAAGATAAAGCCAATTCATTGTTCATCTAAAATTTCTTGAATAAAACGAGGTTAAATTACAGTGTTGGATACACAATGTTTAATTCATACTTTTCCATAATAACATGGTTGGATGTAGTTAAAGTGTATCATTTGTTGTATTTAAAAACATTTGTATTCACTTTATTTAGACGAGGACCTATTAAACTTGGAATGGCTAAAATTACACAAGTTGACTTTCCTCCTCGAGAAATCGTCACATATACAAAGGAAACTCAGACTCCAGTTATGGCTCAACCCAAAGAAGGTGAATATCTATCCTTAATATGGTTGTCATTAAGCCCTCACATTAAATGAGTGGATTCTTTCTTGCTTTTTTTTCATCCTTTTTTGTTTTTGTTTTTTGGCATATTCCCAAATATTCTCCCGTATGGCATATTCTCCCATATTAGAGAAACATCATAAAACTAATGCTTTAGGGTTTCTGTATTTATGTATTTGTTTTTCAGAGTTTTAAAACTTCTTTTAGAAGTTAAAGGTATAATCTGTATGGTTTTTAATTTTGTTGACATAAATTTAAGTCTTTCGATCTTCATTTTGTCATTGATATATACTGCTTTAGAAGCAGAAAAACTTAAGAATGTTCTATTTCTGTGTCATTGAGGATAATTCTTCCCTAAAAGAGAGTGTATCTCACAGTAAATGAGATCATATAAATTATTTTCTGTAGCGTATACTGTGTTCTGATATGCTGTTATTGTCCATATTAATGAACAAATCTAGACCTAATTCTTGAACTTTCTCTTTTATGATCTAAGAGCCCTATTATGTTGATTATATACAGCCTTTAATCTGTGTGTAATGGAAGGAAGTACACCTAGACATTATATTGAACGTGGAGTCCTTTGATCCTTAAACAAACCGGAAGGAGTTAGAATTTTTACATTGGGGACTAATTTTTTAAAATCTCATTAGATAGCTAATGATTCAAGCATAAAGTTAATATTATAGCTCTTTTTTTTCCCAGTGAGGTTAATAAATTTATGTCACACATAAAAGAGGTTTACATAAGATCTGTAAAACAGATCCACAGTTTTTTATCTGAAACATTTGGAGCCACATATATATTAGTAATCAGAATTTTTCAGATTGCAGAAAAGTAGTAAAGTATATGAACTATATGTAAACACTCCAGCAGCATCTTGGACTTTAATATTTTGGCAGCAAAAGATATGGATATTCAGACTAAGTGAGATAAGTAATTATTATAAATAGCTTTATCTCTGGTCATGCAGGAATTACCACCAAATGAGGTATGGATTTTAGAGCTGTTGATATTTTGGAATTGTGGGCCGATAATAAATTATCCGTTTATAGCAGTCTGTGAATAAGGAACATTTTTTTCTCCTTAGCCATGAAAATTTATTCCTATTTAATTATAGAATATCAACCATAAAAACTTTATCAAATGTTCAATTTATTTATTTTTAAAATTTCAGTTAAATACTACATTTCTCCATTAAGGAAAAACAAAAGTAATATTCATTGCGGAAAGCCCAGAAAATACAGGTAAACAAAAGGAGGAAAAATCCTTGAAATCGATAGCTATTACCAAAAAAAATCTTTAAATTTTCATGTTTTATATATACCTCAGAAGAAAATTAGGATTATACCTATTTACAACTTTTTTGACTTAATAGTAGATCACCATATGCACTTTTAACAACTCTCCTTTCCCTGCCCCACTAAGGAGGGAAGTGGAAATAAATACCTTAAACTTTTCCTTTTGCTTTCATTGTTCCCAAAAGGAGTTGACATTATCATACATACAGTTACACTTTGAAAATTTGACGAAATCAGGGTAACATTTGTGTCCAAGTATTTTTTTTCTTGACCATGTAAATGTTTATTTCTATGGATACACTTTTTTCATTCCCACTGCTCCATTGATTGGTAAGATAGCTTTATTTCAAAGTTGCAAAATCCTCATCTTACCAGAAAAAAAGCCACTGATGGTAAACTTGTTTCAGATACAAGCAACTTAAGAAAAGCAAAAAGAAGAGATAAATTGTTGAACTATTAGTATGGAGAATACTAATACTGCAGGATTCCATAATTTCCAGAAAATATTATTTTATTACATGGCATATTAATTCAAGTATTATAATGTCTGTCTTTTTGGAGCTACATTATTAGATATGTTAACTCAGAAAGTCAGCAAAATAGCCAAGATGAGGGCACAGTGACTCTTTTAAAAAACAAATGAGGCTTTTTTTCTTCATCTGTTAATTTGGAGATTTATTTTTAGTTATACCATCACACTTACGAAATGCATTTTGGATTGTTTGAAGTGTAAAGTGTTCTGAAGCTATTTGGGGTAATTAATGCCTATTATAATATATTTATAATTATATTCAGTTAAAGTGAAGACTTCCTTTTTTTTTTTTTTTAATGAGGAAGATTAGCCCTGAGCTGACATCCGATGCCAATCCTCCTCTTTTTGCTGAGGAAGATTGGCCCTGAACTAATATCTGTGCCCATCTTCCTCTATTTTATATGGGACTCCGGCACAGCATGGCTTGACAAGCAGTGCGTTGCTGCACACCTGGGATCCGAACTGCAAACCCCAGGCCGCCGATGCGGAGCACACCCCTAACCACTATGCCACCAGGCTGGCCCAAGACTTCCATGTTTTTTTAAATAATTTTTCTAATTATTGTAGTATTATATCATAGAGAATTTAGAAAATACAGAAAGGGTATAAAGAGGAAATGTCTATGGTACCACAATGTAATAGCCATTGTTAATATTTTGTTTCCAGTCAGTTTTTAATATTTTAAAAAAAAATCCTCTATGTATGTATTATGTGTATATATATATATACACACATGCACCTGGTTTTATATCCTACTTGAAATTTACTTTTTTTTTTGGTGAGGAAGATCAGCCCTCAGCTAACATCTGTTGCCAATCCTCCTCTTTTTGCTGAGGAAGATTGGCCCTGGGTTAACATCTGTGTGCATCTTCCTCTACTTTCTTTTTTTTATATGTGGGATGCCTGCCACAACATGGCTTGATAAGCGGTGTGTAGGTCTGCGCCCGGGATCCCAACCTGCGAACCCCAGGCCACTGAAGCGGGATGTGTGAACTTAACCACTATGCCACTGGGCTGGCCCCAAATTTGCATTTTTTAATTGCTTATTTTTGAGATGCATATAGATTTTAAAATATGTACATGTAACTTATTGCCTTTGCACTAATTTGAATGTATAGCTGCATAATATAAGACTGGCATTTTTCAAAAAATTCTTTTTCCTGTTTTTATTTTGCAAGTAATTAAAAAAATTAAAAAGATCATGATTTGTTAGATAAGCTGGTGATCCAGAAGCACAAGAATAAACTATATTCTTTTCAGTTTGAAATTATTTGGGGCAAGACTTTTAGCATCATCATACTTTAGCTTCTTTGCCAAATTTTCTGAGAGTATAGGGTAGGGACTGTTCTTCTTGCTGAATGCCTGGTCTGAATAGTGCCTGGCATGTGGTAAGTACTCAATAAATATTTAGTGAAGGAATTAATCTCGTTTACCTACTCAGGAGAATGATTTTGCTTACTTGGGATGTTTATTTTCATGTGTTTACTCTGGATGTAACTACTGGGAAAAGAGGTTATTTTTAAGTGTTAATGCTACAGTGTAACTATTGGTGAAATTGAGTGAAACAGTATGATTAGTCTCAGTTCTTGGTTTTAATATGATTTTATCATATTCTAGTTATTATTTGCTCTTAGATCCATAAATGAAATCATTATAGCTTCTCCTTTATAGCTTTCTTGAATTTCATGATGACATACTGTGTAGACACAAACATGCTGTTGTTTTGTGTTCTGTGTATCCCTCTGAATGCTATGAACAAAATTGAACCTGTTAGCATCTTTCAGATATATTATTTTAGCTATTCATTTGTAACAGTTCTTTGAACTTCATGTTTAAAGTAATGACTGAAAATTTTAACAGTAAAGAGTGCCTACTACATATCAGGTATAATATGAGGCACTTTATCTCTGATCCTCTCACCAAAACTCTGTGAGTTAGGTATGTTTTACTAGCTCTGTTTACACATGAAGAAGCTGAAGCTGAAAGATAGAGTTTATCAAGGGTCCCGTAACTAGTAGCCAGGATTCTAAACCAAGTCTGATTCTAAGGTGTGCTTTCTCTCTCCTGCTACCACTAAAACAGCACTTTCATGCTTTTTGATAGTAACCTATGGTAAGAAATTCAATTTATATTACAATCCAGTGCAAACTTGGATACAGGTATATAACTGAAACAGGTTTTATGAAATAGCGCCTTCCCTTCTCTTACTATATTTCATTTCTTTAAATGTTGACCATGACACACTAAATTTATTGGTTTAGATCTGTGGTTTGAAAAACACTTCATTAAAGTGTAGCATGGTTTGGTTAACTTATTTGTTGGTATATCTGCATCAGGATAATACTGTTTTATAGTGATTGTCTAAGAGTAATGAATAAACAGCTTTGATCTTCCATGGTGTTAAATAGAATTTTCCTTATCTTCACTGATGGAAGGTGAAAGTGACAAGATGGGTGAACTGAGCCCAGTTTCTAATGGTATGTCTGCGTCAGCACCACTGCTTTTAAAATTTTCCTGTGTGGATTAGACTTAGATGTTAATTTTATAAAGGTCCGTGTTTATTCATTTGCAATCTAACAAGTATTCACTGATTCTATAGGTTTATTGAGTATATGCTATATACAAAGGTACTAGATTATGCTTGCTTTGTTTTTTTTTTAATTTCAGGCTGAGGTATATAAATGAAGGAGAATGAGAGATGTATCCCAATACCATGGAGCCATCTTTAGTTTTGGGAACTATTTATAAAAATGAGATCATTTCCTTTCTATACCATTACAATTATTTTCATCTCTAGGGCTCTTACCTTTTCTTTTCCCAATTTGTGGAAGTTTTAGAAAGAGGGAAAGAAAAAACCCTGAAATTAAGATTTTATAATGAAAACACTTTATGCTTAACTGTACTGGTACTTATCCATTGCTTTAATACAATGGTTCTCAAACTTAGCCCGGTTGGTTCCCATTTAAGAATTATGTAACAAATTCCAAAACTCACCATGAGACAAAATTGCCAAAATCACAATTTGAGTGACAGACAGTAAATTAAACTTGGGTAGGCGGTGTAATCAGTGCAGAAGTAATGTGAGTTACCAAATTGAAGATAAAAATTGGTCTTATACTTAACTCTGGTCTTTCTTGCATTTTTTTTAAATGGCTGACTCTATTCTTTTAAGAAGCAGTAGTTTTTATTCTGCCTTGTTTTTCTTGTCCCCAGTTCTAGCCATCTTCTTGCTTTCAAGTTTACTCTGTAAGTTGGTTGTACTGGGTCTGAACTGAGGTGCTTTGCTGTCTTAAAGCACCTACTGTGAATGAAATTGACTAGGAACACGTGCCCTCAGTCAATTTTGCTCTCTGCAGGTAAAAAGCTTCTCATGGCAGGAGTATGGTGCCCACAGATATACTCCTGGAAAAGTTACTTTCTTCCCTTACCTTTTAAAAGTTTTTAACTCTTGAAAATGGCATTATTTTTTCTTGTCTACCTCTTCAGTATGGATTTTTTGGTTGTTGCTATTTTTAGAAACATTTTTTAAGGGAAAGAAATCCTAAAGGTTATCCAATCTAATCAGCTTGTTTACACCTGAGGAAATTGAGGCCCAGGGAAGTTAATTGATGAGCCTATGGTCACAATGTGGGAGCGTATCAAGGCTACAACCAGAACCTGGCTTTTGATTTCCAGGGAAGTGCTCTTTTTCTTATACCATTCCACTTTCTTATCTGTGTGGTATTTTGTAATTATTTTTGGTATTGGTTTATTAGCCAGATATTTTTCCTCAGGTAGATGTTCACTAGCATTTATAAATGCGTAGAAAAGTATTATATGTAAATAGCTCTTTAATTTTTTACTGCGTGTTCTTAACATCTGTAATCCACACTTCCCAAGTAGACTAAATTTGTGGGCCTTCTGGTTAATATTACCCATGTCTAAAATGGATTTTTAAAAAAATTCTGGAATGAATAACACATTTAATAAATTAGTTTTAACCCTCAGAGAGTCTGTGAGCATATAAATATAATTGAAAATTGAAGCATTTGTTCTTAATCTTGATTGAAAGACTTTAATCAGCATATCTGAAATTATGGCCTCAGAAAAATGTAATATTTATGAGATCACAGATAACAGGATCTATGTAAATGATGCCAATACTGCCTAAATAAAATCTGAATTTTATATAAAAAAAGACAATGTAGAGAGACAAATTCTGTGTTAAAGTAAATGGTATAATTAAAGTATCACTCTTTTCTTTTTTTTTTTTATAATTTTATTTATTTATTTTTCCCCCAAAGCCCCAGTAGATAGTTGTATGTCATAGCTGCACATCCTTCCAGTTGCTGTATGTGGGACGCGGCCTCAGCATGGCCGGAGAAGCCGTGCGTCGGTGCGCGCCCGGGATCTGAACCCGGCCCGCCAGCAGCGGAGCGCACGCACTTAACCGCTAAGCCACGGGGCCGGCCCTCACTCTTTTCTTATTTGTCCCTAAATTAGCATTAGATCTGTATTCAGAATGTTTCCTGATTAAAAAATCTGCTATGTGTTTTCCCATGTTGAAGATCTGAATTATTAAGGAAATCAAGTGACCTTGCATCTTATTCTAGATGTTTAAAAAAATAAAAGGAATGGTTTCCGTTGATAATTCATGAAGCTTCCCAATGTAAATTCTCTTAATATCGATTTTAAATATGTATATTTAAAGAAGATGAAATTATGGACAAATGGATTGAAATGAAGTGATTCAAAATGATGTTGATCCAGAAAAGATTATTTTGAAAATATTAAAAGAAAATCATTCATGTCTAACCTGCATTTTTAAACTAATATTAGGGCATTTCCTTCTAATATTCTTGTTTTATGGAAGATGTCTGTGAACTTATTCATAAGTTGAATTTTTGTAAATTAAATCATATTTTTATATGCAACATATTTCCTAATTTTTAGAACTCAGTGGCAACTTTCTTTGTACCGTGAATAATCAGACTACTTTGTAAATTAGGAATTCTTCATAGGATATTAAACTGTCTTAAAAAAGGGTACACCAGTATAAGGAAACTACATAATAAATTTATAGGCAACAAATGTATTTCCTAAACAACATTAATAATGTACTAATGATGGGATTTGTTTTTCACTTAATATTGAGAATCGTGATAAGTGATAAATTAAAAACATATCAGTGTTGGGGCCAGCCCGGCGACTCACTGCTTGTCAAGCCATGCTGTGGCGGCATCCTGTATAAAGTAGAGAAGATGGGCACGGATATTAGCCCACAGCCAATCTTCCTCAGCAAAAAGAGGAGGATTGGCAACAGATGTTAGCTCAGGGCTAATCTTCAAAAAAAAAAAAAAGTATCAGTGTTTAGTGAGGATTTTGTAGGATCTTGTGTGTTACCTGTTAAATGTGTTGTAATATTTTAAAATAATTCAAAGCGTACTTTGTGGCTTATTCTTAGCTTAGATGTGTCTTAAATGTAGTATGACATACAGATGAGAAAACTTGCTTTGAAGATTCCTTCCTTCAGCTTAACAAAAGCCACCCATTTCACAGATGATTTAACTTTGATTAACCTATTCCATTGTAACAGATTATTCTGACGACTGGAATTTCATTCTTTGGTGTTATTTCAAGGTACAGCTTAATTTATAGAACAGCTTTTCTTTCCATCTCACCAAAATACATCACAATTTTGATGTTAACTCAAAGTAAAAATTCAGTGGTTCATTAAACCTAGTCTTAGCATTCATTGACAAGAGATTTGTCATTTTAAAAGTAACTGCTACTTTTATGCATTCTTTACTGCTCACGTTATAGCCTTAGATTCCCTGTCAAAGAAAGCGTGGAGTTAACCACTTAGCATATTGCAATGAATATTCATCAATAAATTGATGTGACACAGCAGTCCCATTTTTCAGTCTTCCTGCTCTGTTGCAATCTTTTTCAGTTTTAAATAAATTATAGCTTATCATGTAATAGGGACTAGCTTAGAAAATCTTTAGAATTGTAAACTGTATTTTTGGTCATGTTAATAGTCCTTTAGTAGCTATCATATTAGTTTTTAATAAGAGAAGTGTATTTGTTTCAGAGGAATATTCTCTAATCTGATGTTACTGATGTTAGGCATTTTTGTCAAATATTTGATAGATAATTGTTTAAGACCAGCTTTAGAGTAAAAATATTATGTTTTGCAGTTTCTGAGAACAGCAGATCATTTATTTTTATGTTCCTTGAAATTTTATCTAGCTTAATCATTTTTATGAAGCATGGGTTTAAGTTTTAAAAACTATTCATAGTTTTTAAGTCAGTGTTTAATCCATGTAGAACAAGGTATGTATATTCATTCTAAAGTAAAGTCCTGAAAACATATATTTAAATAGTTGATACTCATTATTCAACTACAACTGAAATAATCTATATGGGCAAATAAGTCAGGGCAAATGCCATATAGTAGGCAGATATAGATCACTGTCTAACATACTTCATGTACACTTTAAATTTGAAAAGGAAAAGAGTGTCTATAAACAAGATCTTTTCTGTTAAATATGTAGATTATGAGGTCACTTAGCACTAAAGTACTGGCCATATGCATTATGACAGGACGTTGACACCTGTCACTGGAAATGGTACTTAGAAGCCGTATAATGCAACAAACTTGAGGGAGGAGAATATGATGTGTGTAGGAGGCTGTAATTTATAATTCACAATGTTAAGAATGACCTGTCCAGGGCCGGCCCTGTGGCTTGGTGGTTAAGTGCGCGCGCTGCGATGCTGGTGGCCCGGGTTCGGATCCCGGGTGCGCATCGAGGCACCACTTCTCCGTTCATCCTGAGGCCGAGTCCCGCATGCAGCAACTGGAAGGATGTGCAGCTACGACATACAACTATCCACTGGGGCTTTGGGGGGAAAAAGTAAAATAAATAAAATCTTTAAAAAGAAAAAAAAAAAAGAATGACCTGTCCAGGGTGACTCAAAATCCCTACCTTTGATTTTAGGATTTACAAGTGAACCCTACTAGTAAACAAAATTGATTAGGATAACTGATAGTATTAGCATAATATAGGAAAATATATATATTCTCAGACTTAATTTTTAAGTAAAGTAAATATCCTGTTATTCTAAAAGTCAACTTTTAAGTTAAATGTAATTAAATTATTTTATTACATTACACCTGCAAGTGACTTTATGGTAGAATTTCATCCTAATGCTTGAGCAGTATCATAGAATTGTTACCGGTTATACTGTTTTCAGATTAATAATCCGTTGTATATGAGAATTCATCTAAAAAGGAGTACCCGCTTTCTGTTTCTCTGTGTGATTATTTTGCCCAAAAAAACCTTTCATTTTTTTTAAAGTAGCACAAAAGCTGTAATTGGCATGCTTTGTAAGGAAGTGTCAATGTGCAAGAGAGTGGCGATCGCTAAGAATTCTTTTACGTGTTCTTTCCCCTTTGCACCACCGCCTCCTCAGCGGGGTCACTGAGATCACTAGCTTTTCTTGAAATGGCCATTTTCACTGGCAGGTGCATTATACCCTGTATTTTCAGATTGTTTTTCCATTCTGAATGTTTGGCAGGTTGATTGCTCTGGCTGCATTGACGGAGAAAGGGCTGACAAATGCGGTTGGGCTGGCTGAAAAGACAGTGATTACTGTTTTCCTTTGTGGCTGATTGAGGCCCTTGAAAGGAAAAATTTTAACCTTCACCATTTGGTTCAAAAGTATGAGCATATATTGAAATCATTCGTGCCATTTATCCTCGTTCTGTAAACTTGTCAGAACATAAAAATCACTCAATTTCACGTAATATAGGATTGGCATATGTCATTATCATTTTGATTAAGTTGGAGGTTGTATCATTGTGTGCATTATACAGTGTGATTTAAACCTTTCTTTCCTACAGGTACAGTTATTTTTATTGCTTATACTATAGAGTTAGAAAGATTTTCATAGCTCTCCAAACCTAACACTATGTGTGTGGTTTGGCAGCTGGTGTGGCCTACAAGCTGCATTTTGTTTGCAGGGTAAAGGCTTATCTGTAGGCCTCCTAGAGTGCCGGTAATTACACAGGCTCGCCATTGGGGAGCGACAGGATTGGAAGCAGTCAAGCGGAAGAATGTTATGCCATCCCATTGCCACCTTATAGCAGAAAGACACAATCCCAGCAGTGCCATCTGGTTGTTGCTATCTAGTCAGCTGGCCTGGCTGCTGGGACCATGACTTGGCAGCTGGTTCTCATCCTTGACCGTTCTTTTTTGTATGTTGTATGTATGTGTGGTTTAGATAATTCTGAACATTGGTCAGGGCAATGACTATAACTAACAAGTAGAGTCCCCTTACTGAATAGGCTCTCATTACTTGAGATGCACTCTGCTGCAGATGCCTGCTGCCATTCCCTTATAGACAAATGACACATTTTTTTAGGCAATAAAAATAAGCATTTTCTTCATAAAAATCCATCTCAGTATGTAGTGAAAGAGAAGGTAGGCAGAGTTGTATGTTCTATAACATTTTAAAATAAGTGATTTTGTTATTTCCTGGTTTAGGGATGTAAGAGGAGATTTAGTAATAAAAAAACTTATTATAAACATTGTATGTTATCTCAATATATATTTTTATTCAAGTTAAGAAAACATTTTAAGTGCTTATTGCCACATCACATAACAATAGATAATAAGACGTGCATTTAAAATGACAGAATAGAAAATGTGGTCTCATAGCTATTATCTTTAAAATCTGTCTCTCAAATAGCAACCTGAGAGTTAATGTAAGCCGTCTTTATGCCATATGAAGACCCATTAAACACTGATGGTTTCAAATCACAAGTAAGCAGCCAGCTCTGTAGGCTATTTTAGACATTTGATTTTCTTCATTCTGCAGCGTTAATGTGTCAGCATGCTACATAAAACTGTGCAGGAGTTGCATGTTGTTCTATCTGTAGTGATAAATGCTTGCAAGCTTTTAGAGATTTCCATGAGGAATTCATCCTAGTTGCTTATATATCTTATTTCAGTTTATATAGCTACAGAATTTGGTATGACTATTAATGTGGTACCACAGGGTGTGTATAAAAACTAAGAGATTACACTTAATTCTTTCTTTAAAGTTGTGTTGATAAGATTCATATTATTTGTGCTTGTTCTGTCTTATTAGTGGCTTACTTCTGCTTTTATCTAAAGAGTTGTGATACTTTATTACCTCAAAAGTTATCAGTTATTTTCATGAAAATAATTTTTATGTTATTGTTCTGTTTTTTCAGATGAAGAGGAAGAAGATGACGTAGTGACTCCTAAACCACCTATTGAACCTGAAGAAGAGAAAACTTTAAAGAAAGATGAAGAAAATGATAGTAAAGGTATCTTAGAGAATTTAATTTTAAAAAATTTTGTTGATTCCTATTAAGATTTCTTTTATTATTTATGTATTAAAGTAGAATAAAATACTCTTAAGTCAAAGAGGTGAATCGGGTTGAAAAAGAATGTGGGTCATTCATTGATCCAAACTGCGACAGTGAGTTGACATATTGATTTGACTGACATAAATCAGACTTCAGAAAAACATTTGTTTTCTAGCTCCCCCTCATGAGCTCACTGAAGAAGAAAAGCAACAAATCTTGCACTCTGAGGAATTTTTAAGTTTCTTTGACCATTCTACAAGAATTGTAGAAAGAGCTCTTTCCGAGCAGATTAACATCTTCTTTGACTACAGTGGAAGAGATTTGGAAGACAAAGAAGGGTAATGTTTAATTGCTAAGATTATGACTTCAGCATTGTTCAATTACTTTAAGATTAAGAGTGAGAAGTTGTAACACCATCTTTTTTGGGTTTGGTCTTTTTCTATAGAGAGATTCAAGCAGGTGCTAAACTGTCATTAAATCGACAATTTTTTGATGAACGTTGGTCAAAGCATCGGGTTGTTAGTTGTTTGGATTGGTCATCTCAGGTAAATTATAACGAAATTGGCTGCTGTTGACTCATTTTTGAATTATAATTAGCAGGTAGTTTTATTTTAATTATGGAAACTTTGTGTAATTAAATCAATATATATCATTTAAAATAATGGATGATGGTTCTAATGTTACCTATTCATTATGTCTCATGTACTTTGGAAGAAAGGATTGGAAACATTATTTATGTTTAAAACTCAAGGTTTTATTTGTGCCACAACCCAGTTTTACTAATTAAAATTGCTCACCAAATCCTTTGGATAAAATTGCAGCACATATTTTTAATAAAATGTTTTAATATTAAAACATTTTAAATGACTAACTGTACTAATTTAAAGTGTACTAACATCCCAGTGAGCTTAACTCTAGAGATTCTTTCTTGGTGAAGTGTTAGGTATTTGTATTTTCAGAGTAATTTGATAAAGACAGTTGAGTAACTAGGAATGTAAAACAGTTCTTATTATGCATAGCATTTTTTTCCACTTGATTCTCTCAAGCAGTATCCTGAGTTACTTGTGGCTTCCTATAATAACAATGAAGATGCTCCTCATGAGCCTGATGGTGTGGCCCTTGTATGGAATATGAAATACAAAAAAACTACTCCAGAGTATGTGTTTCACTGCCAGGTAAGATGGTCTTTTAACAGTCTTCCCCAAGTTTAAGAATTCATTAATGAATTTAGACAAGTGCCTTTTTTCTTTTCTTGTCAACATAATGATTTCATTGGATTGGCATTTACTAAACCACCCTGTATTTGCAAATAGATGTTAACAGAAAACTGAAGACTTCCCAGTTCAACATGATCTGCCTTTGTAGCTTTTCTGACATCTCTTATAATGTTTAATCATACCTAAAGTCCTTTGCAGTTGTGATTTTCTCTTATTGTGATTGATTGTATAAAAGGAATCTTTTATAAAATGTCTTTTTTACAGGGAGTTTCTCAGGAACTTATTTGCTGAATATACAATTAGATGGTTGGCCCACTGAATTACTTGTACATGGCCTGAGGAGTTGGAACTAGATAGTTTTAAGTAGAAACATGTGTTTGAAGTAGGAAACAGATGCAGATTTTTAAAGTGGGTATAAGTGGAAGGTTAGAATTTGCAAGCCTTTTCTTGTTGCATAAGTTATAATCTTTTAATAATATCATAATTCTGAATAAACACTTAACTGAATCAAAACTAGCATATACTCTGTTGTCAGATTACTGTCAGAGACTAATGCAGAGCCAGTTATCTTTTGATTTAATACTATAATCAAATGAAATAATTTTTTGCTTTCTTTGATAAATTGCTTAAACATATTTATGTAAACAGGCATTACATTTGACTTTTAAGCAAAAACTATGCTAAAGATATATTTTTATATTCTGAAACAAAATGAAATTTTTAAATGAATTTATTTACTTGTTTTTGTAACCTCTAATACCTTAGACTAAAGGGGAAAATGTTTTGGATATAGATTTATCTTTATAACTTCTCAGGCTTCTTCCCTTTGCACCTTAAGTATAAAAATTTTACTTATTTTTAGTCAGCTGTGATGTCTGCTACATTTGCAAAATTTCATCCAAATCTGGTTGTTGGTGGTACATATTCAGGCCAAATTGTGCTGTGGGATAACCGTAGCAATAAAAGAACTCCAGTGCAAAGAACTCCACTGTCAGCTGCTGCACACACGGTAAGTAAAGAGGTTATTTCCATTAGACTTCTGTGCTCCTTCACCATTAAATACTTAGTGTCCATCAGAGTAGTCTCAGAATGTGTTTCCTTTGATGTATGAATTCCTCATCATTTAGCAACCAAGAATGAAGGCCTTTTTCTGTGTTAGTGGAAACCTGTCTTATTAGAAACTCATTTCTCTTCTGAGACAAGCTTTTGTTAATCAACAGAATAGCATCAAACTTCAAATTAAAAATACCCTTAAGATATGAGACTCTTTTGATATGAAACAATGCCTGTGATATTGTAAAGCACAACACTGTGATACAGTAAAAATTGTTTGATTTTTTGGTAAAATAATCCCAGAAAACTTTATTTAATCTCTTTCTTTAGCATCCTGTATATTGTGTAAATGTCGTTGGAACACAAAATGCTCACAATCTGATTAGCATCTCTACTGATGGAAAAATTTGTTCATGGAGTCTGGACATGCTTTCCCATCCTCAGGTAGGTTAAACTTGGAAAACTCTGAAATTTTGAGGCAAATATTATTATTTTTTAAGTCTATATAACCCCAGTTTATGTTTTTCATAAATATTTTATAATAGTTTTATGGTAACAGTTTATAAATCTAAACATATGTTAAATATAGTTTGTTGTGTATATACTTTATTTTCAAACCTGCTTCATTTAGTCAAAGTAAATTTATGTGAGTAGTATAATAAAATAATTGATTACAAGTCAATTAAAACTAGAAGTTTTTCTTAAAAAATTAAAAATTGCAAGTTTACAAAATAATTTCCTCAATTTTTTCTGTGTAGGATAGTATGGAATTGGTTCATAAACAGTCAAAGGCAGTGGCTGTGACATCTATGTCCTTCCCTGTCGGAGATGTCAACAACTTTGTTGTTGGGAGTGAAGAAGGTTCTGTGTACACAGCATGCCGCCATGGCAGGTAAGTCTAAACTGGAATTTGCAATTATTTAAAATTCTCCCTTGAATAATCTCATTAAAACAAATTGCCTCTTATTTAAGTAGAATTATGTCCTAGAACCACTCATTATTTGTGACCAATTATTTGAATTCAGGTATATAAAATTAAAACTTAATTTATTTTGAATCATGATGTGTTCTAGATTTTGAGGGCTGTGGTGCTCACAGAGGTTTATGGTAGGCAGTAACATTCAGCAGTTACAAATACCATATGCACATGCCACATACTGATGACTAAGTTATAAATAGGATTTTCAACTGTTTTCCCATTTCGATTTATTTGGACTTTGAGCTTTAGTTCAGTCCTCCTGATAAATGTACAGTAACGTCACGTACACATTTTAAATTGACTAGTATTTCTCCTGCTGTTCAATCTGTTTTGAAATTGTCTAGCTGTACCTTATCAATTGCTTCCTTAAAAAAAAATTGAGTGTCCAGATTTCATCTCAAATACAGATCACCTTCACTTCAAAGCTTTTGATTTAAAAGTACCCCAGATTTTCTCTCTTACATGTGGTGTCCCTTTGTCTCTATTCCACCACCTCAGATATTGGACTTTTGAGTTCTGTTGTCAATAGCATGATATTTATGGTTTCAAAATGTACTTTTTAGTACTATTATTAGTTTATCAGTAATAAACTAGTAATTAAACATTAGTAATATTATCAAATCTGAATAGAGTAACACTGAACATAAGTTGTTCTGATGTGTTATGAGCACAGAGATAAGTTTGTTGAAATTATGTCAAAGTCTGATATACAAACCCATAATAAAATGTTATTTATAAGTGATGTACTTACAAGAGATTTCCCTAACATTTTCACTTTTCTGAAACAGCAAAGCTGGAATCAGTGAGATGTTTGAGGGGCATCAAGGACCAATCACTGGCATCCATTGTCATGCAGCTGTTGGAGCAGTGGACTTCTCACATCTTTTTGTCACTTCTTCATTTGACTGGACAGTAAAACTTTGGACAACTAAGGTATCTAAAAACAGTTGTCTGCTCATTTGCTCAGGTTTCTGACACAAGGTGGTGCTCTAGTACCACATAGGAAAGACGAAAAGCTTTCTAATAGCTTAGAATGATTTACTGATAGATCAAACCTGGTAAAAAGTTACGCAGAAGTTACATAGAACATGAGTGAGCTACTGGATGTTGTAGTTCTCATAAAAGTGTGCTGACAAGTATGGTAACCCCACATATAACCAAAGACCAGTCTTTTCACTACTTCAAGCTTTTCAAGCACAGAACTATTTACCCTGAACTGAGTTGGGGAGAAAGCCCCTGAGTATCTCCCATAACACTTCATATAGCTGTCATACAGCCCAACATAAAAGCCATACATTTGCTCTTTGGAGAGCTTTTAGAGACTTGTGCAGAGCTACAGTGGCTCATAGACCTGATGGAAAATGGAGAAAAGACAGATGAAAACTGATGTACTGTAAGTCCTATACAATAAGGCTGTACATAATAAACTTGAATCATTAAGCAAGTATTATGTAAAGGCGTGGATGCCTATATATTTTGCTTTCTACAATAAATAAATTGTTTTGATTTTAATAAGCTTTAGTTATTCGAAACACCCACTTATGTTATAAAGTGCTTCCTGATCCTCCAGCAATTCCAGATAAATGTGACATTGCCCTGCCTCATTGAAGGTCTCAAGGCAAATCTAGGTAGAGAACATTACTTCCTGTGATAGGCTTTGTAGTTTCATTTGACCTCATTTTAAAATTAGAGCTCAGGGGCCGGCTTGGTAGCGTAGTGGTTAAGTTTGCAAGTTCCACTTCAGTGGCCCGAGGTTCACCGGTTCGGATCCTCGGCGCGGACCTACTCACTGCTCATCAAGCCATGCTGAGGTGGCGTCCCACATAGAAGAGCTACAGCTCTACAACTGTGATAGGCAACTGTGTACTGGGTCTTTGGGGAGAAGAAAAAGAAAAAAAGAGGAGGATTGGCAACAGATGTTAGCACAGGGCCAATCTTCCCTCAAAAACCGCTCTGAAAAAGATCCTTACAAAAAAAGAGAAAAGAATCTTTAAAAAAAATAAAAATAAAAAAAATAAAATTAGAGCTCCTTGACTTTGCTGTCTAGCTTTTCTGCAGCATTACATTGTTGCTGGCAAAGATGCATACGTGGAATATCAGATTCTATTTAAGTTTTATTCTGTGTTTTTTCATGTTTCCATCTGTCTTATCCTAAATGTTGACCTTTTGAATAATTCATCATAAGACAAAGTTTGGAGGCCTTATTTGTTTCTTCAGTTTCTTTGAGAAAACGCTAGTGGTCTGTAGAGATGTTCTTCACTGTTTCAGTGAACTCATGTTTATTTATCAAATGCTGGCCTCAGAAATCTGGGATGAACTCACTGTTTACTCTTGTCCTTTCTTGATGCTTTCTTTCAGTCTAACAAGAAGTGAGTTAGAGAACTTTGTCTCTAAAAGCTTGCCTTTTAAAATTGAGCGTTTTCAGGTTTGGCATTAGCAGGCATAAAAATAGCACTCACTTAAGTCTAATGAAGGAAACATATAGAAAAATGCTTGACACAGTGTCTAGCATGTAATAGGCACTTAACAATGTTCAGTTCCTCCTTTTCTTTTTTTTTTTTTTTTTTAATTTTTTGTTTATTGCAGTAACATTGGTTTATAACATTGTAAAAATTTCAGGTGTACATCATTGTACTTCTATTTCTGCATGGACTACATCATGTTCACCACCAAAATACTAATTACAACCCATCACCACACACATGTACCGAATTATCCCTTTCACCCTCCTCCCTCCCCCCTTCCCCTCTGGTAACCACCAATCCAATCTCTGTCCCTATGTGTTTGTTTATTGTTGTTATTATCTACTACTTAATGAAGGAAATCATGCAGTATTTGACCTTCTCCCTCTGACTTATTTCACTTTGCATTATACCCTCAGTGTCCATCCATGTTGTCACAAATGCCTGGATTTCATCGTTTCTTATGGCTGAGTAGTATTCCATTGTGTATATATACCACAGCTTCTTTATCCATTCGTCCCTTGATGGGCACTTAGGTTGCTTCCAAGTCTTGGCTATTGTGAATAACGCTGCAATGAACACAGGGGTGCATGTACCTTTGCAAATTGGTGTTTTCAAGTTCTTTGGATAAATACCCAACAGTGGAATAGCTGGATCATATGGTAGTTCTATCCTTGATTTTTTGAGGAATCTCCATACTGTTTTCCATAGTGGTTGCACCAGTTTGCACTCCCACCAGCAGTGTATGAGAGTTCCCTTCTCTCCACATCCTCTCCAACACATATTGTTTTCTGTCTTGTTAATTATAGCCATTCTGACGGGCGTGAGGTGATATCTCATTGTAGTTTTGATTTGCATTTCCCTGATAGTGATTTTGAACATCTTTTCATGTGTCTGTTGGCCATCTGTATATCTTCTTTGGAGAAATGTCTGTTCAGGTCTTTTGCCCATTTTTTAATTGGGTTGGTAGTTTTTTTGTTGTTGAGATGCATGAGTTCTTTATGTATTTTGGAGATTAAGCCCTTATCAGATGTATGGTTTGCAAATATCTTCTCCCAATTGTTAGGTTGTCTTTTCGTTTTGTTGATGGTTTCCTTTGCTGTGCAGAAGCTTTTTAGTTTGATGTAGTCCCATTTGTTTATTTTTTCTATTGTTTCTCTTGCCCGGTCAGATGTGGTGTTTGAAAAGATGTTGCTAAGACCAATGCGGAAGAGCGTACTGCCTATGTTTTCTTCTAGAAGTTTCATAGTTTCAGGTCTTACATTCAAGTCTTTAATCCATTTGGAGTTAATTTTTGTGTATGGTGTAAGGTAAGGGTCTACTTTCATTTTTTTGCATGTGGCTATCCAGTTTTCCCAACACCATTTGTTGAAGAGACTTTCTTTTCCCCATTGTATGTTCTTGGCTCCTTTGTCAAAGATTAGCTGTCCATAGATGTGTGGGTTTATTTCTGGGCTTTCGATTCTATTCCATTGATCTGTGTGTCTGTTTTTGTGCCAGTACCATGCTGTTTTGGTTACTATAGCTTTGTAGTATATTTTGAAATCAGGGAGTGTGATACCTCCAGCTTTGTTCTTTTTTCTCAGGATTCCTTTAGCTATTCAGGGTCTTTTGTTGTTCCATATAAATTTTAGGATTCTTTGTTCTATTTCTGTGAAAAATGTTGTTGGAACTTTGATAGGGATAGCATTGAATCTATAGATGGCTTTAGGAAGTATGGACATCTTAACTATGTTAATTCTTCCAATCCAAGAGCACGGAATATCTTTCCATTTCTTTGCGTCTTCTTCAATTTCTTTCAGAAATGTTTTATAGTTTTCAGTGTACAGATCTTTCACCTCTTTGGTTAAGTTTATTCCTAGGTATTTTATTCTTTTTGTTGCAATTGTAAATGGGATGGTATTCTTAATTTCTCTTTCTGCTACTTTGTTGTTAGTGTACAGAAACGCAACTGATTTTTGTATGTTGATTTTGTATCCTGCAACTTTACCATATTCGTTTATTACTTCTAAAAGTTTTCTGGTGGATTCTTTAGGGTTTTCTATATACAAAATCATGTCATCTGCAAATAGTGACAGTTTCACTTCTTCCTTTCCAATTTGGATCCCTTTTATTTCTTTCTCTTGCCTGATTGCTCTGGCTAGGACTTCCAATACTATGTTAAATAGGAGTGGTGACAGTGGGCATCCTTGTCTGGTTCCTGTTCTTAGAGGGATAGCTTTCAGTTTTTCACCATTGAGGATGATATTAGCTGTGGGTTTGTCATATATGGTCTTTATTATGTTGAGGTACTTTCCTTCTATACCCATTTTATTCAGAGTTTTTATCATAAATGGATGCTGTATCTTGTCAAATGCTTTCTCTGCATCTATTGAGATGATCATGTGATTTTTGTTCTTCATTTTATTAATGTGGTGTATTACATTGATTGATTTGCGAATGTTAAACCATCCCTGCATACCTGGAATAAATCCCACTTGATCATGGCGTATAATCTTTTTAACGTATTGTATGCGATTTGCTAGTATTTTGTTGAGGATTTTCGCATCGATGTTCATCAGTGATATTGGCCTGTAATTTTCTTTTTTTGTGTTGTCCTTGTCTGGTTTTGGTATCAGGGTAATGTCAGCTTCGTAGAATGAGTTAGGGAGCTTCCCCCCCCCCCCCAATTGTTTGGAAGAGTTTGAGAAGGATAGGTATTAAGTCTTCTTTGAATGTTTGGTAGAATTCACCAGGGAAGCCGTCTGGTCCTGGACTTTTATTTTTGGGGAGGTTTTTGATTACTGTTTTGATCTCCTTACTGGTGATTGGTCTATTCAAATTCTCTACTTCTTCTTGATCCAGTTTTGGAAGGTTGTATGATTCTAAGAATTTATCCATTTCTTCCAGATTGTCGAATTGGTTGGCATATAGTTTTTCATAGTATTCTCTTATAATCTTTTGTATTTCTGAGGTGTCTGTTGTAACCTCTCCTCTTTCATTTCTGATTTTACTTATTTGTGCCTTCTCTCTTTTTTTCTTGGTGAGTCTAGCTAAAGGTTTGTCTATTTTGTTGATCTTTTCAAAGAACCAGCTCTTGGTTTTATTAATTTTTTCTATTGTTTTTTTGGTCTCTATTTCATTTATTTCTGCTCTGATTTTTATTATTTCCCTTCTTCTACTGATTTTGGGCTTTGTTTGTTCTTCTTTTTCCAGTTCCTTTAGGTGCATTGTTAGATTGTTTATTTGAGATTTTTCTTGTTTGTTGAGATAGGCCTGTATCGCTATATACTTCCCTCTTAGAACCGCTTTTGCTGTATCCCATAAATTCTGGCATGTAGTATTTTCATTTTCATTTGTCTCCAGGTATTTTTTGATTTCTTCTTTGATTTCTTCATTAACCCAGTCGTTGTTCAGTAGCATTTTGTTTAATCTCCATGTATTTGTGGCTTTTCTGATTTTCTTCCTATAGTTGATTTCTAGTTTCATACCGTTGTGGTCAGAAAAGATGCTTGGTATTATTTCAATCTTCTTAAATTTATGGAGACTTGTTTTGTGGCCTAATATGTGATCAGTCCTGGAGAATGTTCCATGTGCATTTGAAAAGAACGTGTATTCTTCATTTTTTGGATGGAATGCTCTGTATATATCTACTAGGTCCATCCGTTCTAGTGTGTCGTTTAAGGCCAATGTTTCCTTATTGATCTTCTGTTTGGATGATCTATCCATTGGTGTAAGTGGAGTGTTAAAGTCCCCTACTATTATTGTGTTACTGTCTATTTCTGTTTTTATGTCTGTTAATAATTGCTTTATATATTGAGGTGCACCTACATTGGGTGCGTAGATATTTACAAGTGTTATATCCTCTTGTTGGATTGTTCCCTTGATCATTATGTAATGCCCTTCTTTGTCTCTTTTTACAGTTTTTGTTTGAAAGTCTATTTTGTCTGATATGAGTACTGCTACCCCAGCTTTCTTTTCATTGCCATTTGCATGGAGTATCTTTTTCCATCCCTTCACTTTCAGTTTGTGAGTGTCTTCAGGTCTGAAGTGTGTCTCTTGTATGCAGCATATATATGGGTCTTGTTTTTTTATCCAGTCAGCCACCCTATGCCTTGTAATTGGAGCATTTAGTCCGTTGACGTTTAAAGTAGCTATTGATAAGTATGTACTTACTGCCATTTTTTAACTTTTTTTTTTTTCCCCCTCAGTGTTTTAGTAGTCCTTCTCTGTTCCTTACTTCTTCTATACAGAATTGATGGTCACTTTAGTTTGACCTCTGTCTGAAAGCTGTACTCTTTAACTCCCCTCCTCCCTCCTTTTATGTTTTGATATCATATCTAACCTCTTTTTTGTGCATTTGTATCCATTACGTTCTAATCATGGAAATAGATAATTTTTCCTATTTGTGGTCTTCTCTTTTCACCTTAAATCAGTCCCTTTAACATTTCTTGTAGCACTGGTTTCTTGGTGACAAACTCCTTTAATTTTTGCTTATCTGGGAAAATTTTGATCTCTCCTTCCATTTTGAATGATAACCTTGCTGGGTAGAGTATTCTTGGCTGTAAGTTTTTTCCTTTTAGCACTTTAAATATATTGTGCCATTCTCTTCTAGCCTGTAAGGTTTCTGCTGAGAAGTCAGCTGATAGCCTTATGGGGTTTCCTTTGTATGTAACTTGACATTCTCTTGCGGCTTTTAGGATTCTCTCTTTATCTTTGATTCTGGACATTTTGATTATGATGTGTCTTGGTGTGGGCCTCTTTGGGTTTATCTTGTTTGGGGCTCTCTGTGCTTCCTGTACCTGGATGTCTGTTTCCTTCCTTAGGTTAGGGAAGTTTTCATCTATTATTTCTTGAAATAGATTCTCTGCCCCCTTGTCTCGCTCTTCTCCTTCTGGGACACCTATAACACGGATTTAGTGCGCTTGATGTTGTCCCAGAGGTCCCTTAGACTGTCCTCACTCTTTTTAATTCTTTTCTCTTTTACCTGTTCACCTTGGGTAATTTCTTCTAGTCTTTCTTCCAGCTCACAGATCCGTTCTTCTGTATCCTCTACTCTGCTTTTGAGTCCCTCTAATGAATTTTTCATTTCCAGTATTGTATTCGTCATTTCTGATTGGTTCTTTTTTATATCTTCCATTTCTTTGTTGACATTCTCACTGAGTTCATCTATTCTTCTCCCCAGATCAGTGAGCATCCTTAACACTCTTAGTTTGAACTCTCTGTCAGGTAGGTTGCTCGTTTCTGTTTCACTTAGTTCCTTTTCTGGGGTTTTGTCCTGTTCCCTTACTTGGAATGTATTCTTTTGCCTCCTCATTTTGCCTCTTTCCCTGTGCTTGTGTCTACGTATTAGGTAGGTCAGCTACGTCTCCTGCTCTTGGATAGGTGACGTTATGTAAGTGATACCTTAGGAGGCTTCCAGTGTGCTTCCCTCAGTTCTCAATGTTCCAGGGGTGGCCCCTATGTGGGCTACGTGTGTCCCTCTATTGTGGCCTGTTAGCTCTCCCTATAGGTGCCCAGGGAGGCTGAGTTATGCTCCTGGCCAGCTGTTGTAATGCTCAGCTGCTTGTAGTTGTTGTGGGCCCTTCAGTCTCTTTATCAGGTGTGGGGAGCCCCAGCATAGTTGGCTGTAAGTTCTAATACCACATTTGTGTTGCAGTATTTCTTTTAACTGAGTAGGCCCCCAGCGTGGCAGGTTGTTAGGCTCAGGGCCTTACAATTGCTGTAAGCCTCTAGCCTATTGGTCTCTTGTCAGCTCTCTGAGGATTGCAGCTGGGTGGGGCTGCCCTCAGGCACAGGAGCACCCAATTGTTTCAGGCTTTGGAAGGTGGGGCAAACCTCCTATGTGGGTCTTTGAGAAGCACAAGTCTTCTGCAGCTGACAAGCCCTGTTGCCCACAGGTCCACACACACAGTCAACACAGTCCTGCCCCGTGTGAGCGCCCCGACCTCCCCAAGCGGACCCAGTCTCTCCACGGCGGGAGCCCCACACACTCTGCCACCGCCCCACACTCTCCACCCGCTCCTTGTGCACACCCTGCCCGCTCAAGTCAGCTCAGTTGCCAGGCTGCAGAGAATCCAGTCACCAATCTATGCAGGCCCACACGTTGCCTGAGGGCTTGTTGTTGGGTGGGGCCAGTCTCTAGGGGGGCCTGCCTGCCCTGGCTGAGCTGGATTAAATCGGTGCTCTAGCGGGTGGAGCAGACCCTGGGCTAGCAGGCCTCAGGGAGAACTCCAATGGCGTCTGTGTCAGCACGCCCACACTAGGCCACAACAATGGCCGCTGCCAATGTCCCAGTCCCTGGAGAGGTCTCACCCCTCACCGAGATGCACTCAGGGCCTATTAGGTGAGTCTCTTGTCACCAAAGCACTGTGCACCTTTCTTTCTGGTGATTTTAGGATGCTTTCTGGAACGGGTGAGTTTGTGCGCGGGCCCTTTTAAGAGCTAGTTTTAGTTTCTTTGTGAACCGGGTTTTCTGGGGGTACTCCCCAATGCTTTAGTAGCAGGCAAAGTCAGATATTACGCTGCTGGTGTCGATTATGCTGTGTCCACAAAATGCCCACAGCGGGGGCACTCCCCGGCTCAGGGCCCCGCGCCTCCAGGGAGGCTGCGTACCTGTGAGCTGCTCCCAGCAGCCGTGAAGCTGGCGGCTTGTGAAGGCGGCGTTTTTCTCTCCGGAAGGGAGTCTCTGCCTCTTCTACCCCAGCTAGGACTGTCCGCTGCTGCAGGAGTTCCTCTTATCCAGTTTTCAGTTCTGTCTCGGGTAATTTTTCCACGAGTAGTTGTAAATTGGATGTGTCCATGGGAGGAGGTGAGCTCAGGGTCTGCCTACGCCGCCATCTTGACTCCGCCTCTACAACCAGTTCTCCCTCCTTTTCTTTTTCATGGGGATCAGAAAGAGCCTGAATGCATTTAGTTAATCATCTGTTCTCTTTCTTGGATTGTTCTTGAATTTTTGAGAGATCTTAATGAGATTTATACAGTGGAAAAAGGTAGAGGAAGAAGAATTCTGATTTACACAATCACAAGCAAAGAAATGCATAATATAGCTAGTAAAACCAAAGCAAGATGCAGAATTGGAAAGATGAAGCCAACTATTTCTCTGTAGGCTGCAGGCAGCCATATAAGTGGCTAGATTTCTGGATGTGCTTTCACCTTAGTAGTCCTTTATATAGACACATGAGACATTACATCTTTGTTAGGTCGTTGGCCAGCTTCCTTTTCCAGTAACTGAAAAGAATCCCTTATCTATTTGTAGATTTATTATTATTATTATTATTATTTTTTTTTTTTTTTTTTTTTTTTTTGGTGAGGAAGATCAGCTGTGAGCTAACATCCATGCCAGTCCTCCTCTTTTTGTGAGGAAGACTGGCCCTGGGCTAACATCTGTGCCCATCTTCCTCTACTTTATATGGGACGCCGCCACAGCATGGCCTGACAAGCGGTGCATCAGTATGCACCCGGGATCCAAACCCGGGCTGCCAGCAGCCGAGCACGTGCACTTAACCACTACGCCACGGGGCCAGCCCCTGATTTATTATTATTTTTAATATCTCGGGACTTCAGTTTGCCAGCCTTCTTTTAGCTTTAAATTTGAGGCTTCCATCCTTACATATATTACCAACGGGACTGGAAGATGAAGAATTTGTCTTGCCTAAATAAGAACAGAACTTGTATCTGTGCTAGCAGACTGATTGATGCTTGCTTTTGTGGTACTACACAGCTGGTTGATTGGTGGTTGATAGTTTTTATTCCTGTATTTTGCTATATTTCAGCATAAAACTGCCTTCTGAATAAGAATGACAGGTAGGCATATCTCTTTCTTTGCTAATTGGGCTAGGCATTGCTTCCTTCTGTGAGCTTCATACAGAAGACTAATTTATTCATTCAGCCGTGATACATGCCTTTCCCCTCTCCCCCACACATTCGTGTTCTCCAATGTTAGTGGCCAAAGGATGGGCCAACATAGAGGAGGGTATTTTTATACATGCCCAAGGGCCCTCTAAAACTTTATCAGAAAAATTACCTTTACCTTTTATTCCAACTTTTCTGTGCACAAATAGTTCTACTCTGTGAAGGAGAGTCTGCTGAGTAAATATTTTTTTGTTTTGCCATATTGTGGCTCCCAATGTCATTGTTTTGATCTTGGATTTATACTACGTGGTCACTTGCGTTGCTGGTATTTATTTCTACCCTGCCAAAAAACTTGATAGAGGCTCTCTACTCTTCAGTACAATGATATTGAATAATAGGTAAGGTTTTAAAATAATCTCTTTTTAAAAACATTGTTCCACATCCATTTTAAGCTTTTTAAAGCAGTATGTTCACATTCATGAATTTAATAGACTGTAGATATTTTTCTTCTCTGGCCCTACTTTTTAAGTGTTTTCTAACTCTGGGAATTGAGCACCCATAAACTGGAAGAATAAATCATTAAATATTGCTGTATCTTTGTGTCCTTTAAGATCTGGCTCTGCCAATAGCAAACAAGATTCCTTCTTTTTCTCCCTTTCAGTAAGTCCTCTAAAAATCCCTAAAAATCTCAATTTGGTACTGTCTCAAATTTAGTGTAAAGTAATCTGCTTCTGTAGTCAGCTTCTAATTTTTGCCTAGTCAGGAATTTATAATGCACTGGCAGAGTTCTAGGTCATCAAATTGTTTTCATTACTTTTTTGAACTCAGTTATTTTTAGTAAAAAAGATAAACAAAGATAGATGATTTTCCACATTTTGGTGAAGTTTAAACCAACCAAGACATTGCTTTTACTATATTTGGAGGACACTGTTACCTTTTCAAAATACTAAATTTGAAAATTCACAACAGAAGTACGTTGGCAGGCCTGAAAAACGATAGGAAGAATATATGAGGAGTGAAATCTTGAAGGTAACCTGAAGATTCCGTAAGAGCTTGATTAGGGGTAGACCTGGTAAATTAGCTTAATGTTCCACCGCATTTAACCATACTTGTTACAGATTAGTCTTAAAATAAAAGAAATATTTATTTGAGGGACAAAATGTTTTAATGCATGCACAATATATTCTAGTCTCAGAACAAATGCCTAATAGAACCATATTTACCAGAAAGTGACAAAGTTAAGATCATTAATGTGGTAATTTCTTAGAATAGGTAGTGTTCAGACTTTTGTAGCCCATGCATACCTTAAAATTTTTTCACAATCTCTGATGTCTTAAATCATCTCCTTATTTTAACAGCTTACCTATTTAACTTTCAGAGAATACAGCATTAAAACAGGGTTAGAGATGTTACTAACGCTTGGAATAGCAACTGTGTACATATTAGACAAGTTAAAATGAAAAAATGCTTTGAAGTCGGGGTGTTTCTTGGGGAAGGCTGACTGACCATTGGGACCCAGTCCTCCATGGCAGCATTTACCACAGAACTTGCTGCTGGCCAGTGTGCAGCCTGTCCTTCGCGTATTCAGAAACTCAGTTTTGTCAGAGTTGATTAGCTAAGGAGTGCTGACTAAAACTAATAGGCTCCTAAGACACTGATACATTGGAAAAGGCCAGCTTATTAATTTACAATGAGAAACAACTGCCAGAAGGCTCAGATACTCATGCTGGCCTGACCAGCTCATGGTGTCCCTGTAGACAACCCACATGGGAAGCCAAATTATAATCAGAAGATTGCTTGGTGAGCAAGGAATTGGAACAAAAGAAGTTTTCTAATTTGAATGTTTAATGGCATCAAGCAAAGATAGCCTGATTCATTCATTTTCATGTGGAGATAGCCTTGCCCTGGGTGGTAATTCTCAGAATCCATTGGCTGAGCCTCTCCTGGACAGTGCTTGAATTGGGTACTGTCTTCCTTTTTCTTGTAAGACTCTGCTTCTTTGTATTTCTATTGCTTTTAATAGACACATTTCTTCTCAAAAAGTTAGTATCTTCAGTCAGGTTATATAGGAAGGTATTTCTGACCCTGGGATCATTTCTTTTTAGAGAGAATCTGTTTATTTCTGTTCTGATCTAAGTGAGGACATACTTATTTCCCCGTTCTCTGGAGAGCACCGCACTGTTATGTTCATGTATTTGCTATAGGGACTCTTTTGGTTATTAATCTAGAACTCCCCAATTACTCCAGAAAAATACATAATTACTATATTAGTTTCTTAGGGCTTCTATAACAAATTGCCACAAACTGACTTAAAACAACAGAAATGTATTCTGTCACATTTCTGGAGGCTAGAAGTCCAAAATCAAGATGTTGGCAAGGTTGGTTACTTTTGGAGGCTCTGAAGGAGAATCTGTTCCTCTGTTCCATGACTCTTTGGTAGCTTCTGGTGGTTGTCACAATCTTGGTGCTTCTTGACTTGCGGCTGCATCACTCCAGTCTCTGCCTCTGTCATCACATGGCATTCTCCCTGTCTGTCTCTGTGTCTCTGTCCAAATTTTTTTCTTCTTTTAAGACAACAGTCATGCTAGATTTAGGGCCTACTCTAATGCAGTATAACCTCAGCTTAGCTTGATTACATCTGCAAAGACCCTATTTCCAAATATCGCCATATTTCCAGGTTCCAGGTAGACGTGAATTGGGGGGAGGACACTATTCAACCCAATACAGAACCTTAAAGAACTCAGAAAAAAATAAGGCTTTTCCCTTGACCCTACAGTGTTTATTCTCACCACTGTACCAGAATGAGCTGCCTTTGCTTACTCAAATGCTATCAATCATTCAAAGAAGCCCTTTGTTTTGATTGATTCGTTTGGCAAATATGTTTGCAAACCTTTTATTTGTAAGAGTTTTAGAGCTACAGTAACCTTTAGACATTATCTAGCTCAGTGGTTCCTAGTTTTAGTCATGTTAGAATCACCTAGGCAATTTTTAAAACTTTTGGTGCTCACCTGGAACCCCAGACTAACTGAATCAGAATATCTAAGGGGGAGACCCAGGCATATTTTTAAAAATTCTAGGGTTAAGGGGATTACGATGTAGAGTCAAGGTTCAGAACTACTGATATGAAACCTTTGTTTTATAAATAAGGAAATAAGGGCCTAGAACGATGAAGTGACTTTTCCAAAGCTTTAAAGCTAGTTATTGGTAGCCCTGAGACAAGAGTCTTAAGTATTGTGCCCCTCTCCAACTCTCCTCTACTGCCTCTCTGCCATTTAAGCAGATGTTCTCTTTAAGTTAAGAAAAAATATTACTATTAAAAAGTACTTTAAATGATCCATTTGGGATTTTAATTTGCAGTATCATATATAAAATTAATATATTACGAAGCAATATTTGGTGTTAAGTGTGTGCTTTCTTTCTCTGAGGGTAAAAAATTATTAATCCTTGGATGACTATATTTCTTAAATTAAACTTGAAAAAACTATGAAAGGTCTATAATCACATTTTTAAAATTTGGGAACATATTGCCATTTATTGTATTTTTATTTTTAATATAATCTTTTACCCAGTTATAATGCATCTTGCTTTTTTCTCTGGCTGCATTACAGTCTGCTGAGTAGATGAAACATTTTATCTAATCATTTCCTGAGATATTTAACAATCTTTTTTTTCATCATAACTGTAAATACATTTTAATCTAACTTTGCATATAACTTTTTAAATATTTTATAAAAATGGAATCATATAATATGTACTTATTTATGTCTGGCTTTTTTGCTCAACATTATGTTTGTGAGATTAACATATTGTTGAGTATAATTGAAGATTGTTCATTCTCTTGGCTGTGTACTATTCCATTATGTAAATATACTGTAATTTATTTATCCATTCTACTGCTGATGGTAATTGGGGTGATTCCAGTTTGGGGCTGTTATGAATAGTCCTGCTGTGAGCATAGATGTAGATGTCTTTTGATGGACATAAGCACTCATTTCTGTTGGGCATCTGCCTAGGAGTGAAGTACTTGGCCATAGGATATACATACATTCCACTTTAATGGATACTGCCAAACAATTTTCCAAAATGATTTTACCAGTTTATAATCCACCAGTAGCATATGAAAGATCCCCTTGCTCTGCATTCTTGCCAACACTTGGTATTTTTTGCCTTTTTTCATTTTAATCATTCTTATGGGTATAGTCGCATTGCATTGTGGTTTTAATTTGCATTACCTTGAGAATAGTGAGGTTAAGCACCTTTCCATGTGTTTATTGGCCTTTTTGTGAAGTGCTGTTTCAAATCTTTTGCCCATTTTTCCATTGGTAATCCCTTCTTTAGAAGATTGTGTAGACCAATACATATTCTTACAGAGTCAGGCATGTGCACATGAGTGTGAACAGCTTCTAAGTCTTTTATGGGGAACCATAAAATTGCCTGAAAATAGGATGTTCTTAAAGTATACAATCACCTCAGGAGTAATAGACTTTGGAACAGTGGTTCTTAATCATTGGTGTGCATCACAGTCACTCGTGGAGCAACACCAGAAACACTGATGAAGTAACTGCATCTGGATCTTTAAAAAGCTGTGCAGATGATTGTGGTGCCCATCCTAAGCTGAAAACTGCTACCTCAGCGCCAAACTTCATTTGGCATTGTTGCCAGGGAGAGTTATAGGAAAACAATGATCTTAAGAGGAAAAAATAACCTCTCAGTTTGCATTTTTAGCTTGCTTTTGTTTTCTTAATTACAAACAAACATTTTTGGCTATTAAGGTAATCATGCTGTTGATGTTTACTGTGATATCTGAAAGTTTTAAATTCGTATTTTTACACTTTTTATTATGGAAAATTGCAAATAGATATAAAAGCAGAGAGAAGAATATAATGAAGTGGGGCCAGCCCAGTGACGTAGTGGTTAAGTTCACACACTCCACTTCGGTGGCCTGGGGTTCGCAGGTTCGGATCCCAGGTGCAGACCGACACACCGCTTGTCAAGCCATGTTGTGGCGGTGTCCCATATAAGGTAGAGGAAGATGGGCACAGATGTTAGCCCAGGGCCAATCTTCCTCAGCAAAAAGAGAAGGATTGGCATCGGATGTTAGCTCAGGGCTAATCTTCCTTACACACACACACACACACACACACACACAAAAGAATATAATGAAGCCATTGTACCCATTACCTCACTTCCACAATTATCAGCATGTGACCAATCTTGTTTGATTTATTCCTACACACACTCCCTCTCCACCCCTGGATTATTTTAAAGCAAACTCAGACATATTATTTCATCTATCAATATTCAGTATGTATCTCTAAAAAATAGTCTTTAAAAAAAAAAGCCATGATACTACCATATCATTATTGCACTCCCAAAAATGAACAATGATTTCTTAATTTCATCAAAAAGCCAATGTTCAATTAAAAATTTTTTTTTACTATTTATTTATTTGAAGCAGGATGGAAATGAGGTCTATATATTAGTGATAGATATATCTTTTGAGCCCCTCTCTTAAAACAGAGTTTCCTTCCCTATCTTCTTTGCTTGCTTTGTTATTGCTGTTGAAGAAGAAACCAGGTTGGTTGTCCTTAGAGTTTCTCACGGTCTGGATTTGCATTCTTATGGTGTTGTTCATATTGTTGAGTATAGTTATAGACTAAAGTTTATACTTCTATAAAGAGAACCTTACCCTCATGAATCACTTGTTATCCTCCAGTCCTTATGTTGACATCTCTTCAGTCTTTTTGGTCATCCGAAGCCTAGTCTTCAGTAAATTCCTCAGGAGGTGTTCGTGGGTGCGTTATTCCCATATTCACAAGAGTCTTTCTGGTTATGAAGATCAGTTTGGCTGTATATAAAATCTATGATTTACCTTTTTTTCTTTGATTACCTTAAATACGGTACTTTATTGTCTTTTAGGAAAAAGCGTTATTGTCAAAAAGTCTGATAACAATCTGATTTTCTTTTCCTTACTTGTGAGTTGGTCTTCTTTAAAACCTGGGTGATCAAATGATTTTTTTCTTTTTCTTTAAAGTGTCAATTGGCCTAGATATACAGAATACTCTTTAATATGTAGTTTCAAGCTGTCTTTTGTTTTAGGAGAGTTCTCTTTGAATTATTATTTTTTTGTATTTATTCTATAGTATTGCTTTGGTTTTCTTCTTCAGAGCCTGCCATTCTGGGTATATCTTTGTTAACCTTCTTTGTCTATCACTTTTTAAAAAATTGACTTTATCTCTTTTTCCTTTTTTTTTTTTTTAAGTAACAGTGTTATTGCGATATAATTCATCTACCATAAAATTCACCCTTTTAAAGTATACAGTTCATTGGTTCATAGTATATTCACAGAGGTGTGCACTGTCACCGCTATCTGATTTTAAAACATTTTCAAATTCCAGAAAGAAACCCTCGGGGCTGGCTCCGTGGCGCAAGCAGTTCAGTGCGCGCGCTCCACTGCGGCTGCCCGGGGTTCGCCGGTTCAGATCCCGGGCGCACACTGATGTACTGCTTGGCAAGCCATGCTGTGGCGGCATCCCATATAAAGTGCAGGAAGATGGGCACAGATGTTAGCCCAGGGCCAGTCTTCCTCAGCAAAAAGAGGAGGATTGGCAGATGTTAGCACAGGGCTGATCTCCTCACAAAAAAAAAAAAAAAATAGAAACCTTCTACCCATTAGTAGTCACTCCTTGTTTCCCCTCCCTCAGCTCCTTGAAACCACTAATCTACTTTCTATTTCTGTGGAACTTCCTGTTATGGACAGTTTATGGACATTTCATGGAATCATACAATATGTGACTGGCTTTTTCACTTCACGTATTTTTAAGGTTCATCTTGTTATAGCATATATTGATACTTTATTCCTTTTATTACCGAAGACTGTCCCATTGTATGGATATATCACTTTTTGTTTATCCATTCATTAGTTGATGAACATATGGTTGTTTCCACATTGGAGCTACTATGAATAATGCTGCTGTAAACAATCATGTACAAGTTTTTGTGTGTACATATATTTTCATTTCTCTTGGGTATATACCTAGGAGTAGAATTGTTGGGTCATATGTTAACTCTAGCATTTTGAGGAACTGCCAAACTGTTTTTCAAAGCAGCTGCACCATTTTACATTCCCACCAGCAATGTATGAGGGTTCTGATTTCTCATATCCTCACCCACACTTGTCATTATCTGTCCTTTTATTATAGCTGTCCTAGTGGCGTGAAATATCTCATTGTGGTTTTGATTTGCACTCCCTTGATGGATAATGATGTTGAGCATCTTATCAAGTGCTTATTTGCTATTCTTAGATCTTCTTTAGAGAAATATCTATTCTAACCCTTTGCCCAATTTTTAATTGGGTTATTTCCTTTTTATTTATGAGTTGTAAGAGTTCTAGGTATGAGTCTAGATATGATTTCCAAATATTTTCTTTCACTGTATAGGTTGTCTTTTCACTTTCTTGAGGGTATTGTTTGAAGCACAAGATTGTTTAATTATGATATAGCCCAACTTATCTACTTTTTCTTTGGTTGCTTGTGCTTTTGGCTTTGTATACAAGAAACCATTGCCGAGTCCAAGGTCACAATGATTTACTCCTGTGCTTTCTCCTAAGAATTTTATAGTTTTACCTCTTATATTTAGATCTTTGATACATTTTGAGTTAATTTCTGTGTATGGTGTGAGGAAGGAGGGGTCCAACTTCATTCTTTTGCATGTGCATATTCAACTGTCCCAGCATCATTTGTTGAAAAGATAATTCTTTTGCCATTTAATTGTCATAACACCCTTATCGAAGATCTGCCACAATAACTTTGTGTGGGATTTGACTGAGATCCTTTTTGTTGCTTATTGTCTATTAGTGAAATGAATTTTTCTCTACTTCCAGAAGGGAGAGAATGGGCAAGGGTAACTTTTCTAGTTTCCTAGTCTAGGTAAAAGCTCTTCTGTGTTTTTTGCAAAGTGAATATATATCTGTATCTATTTATCTATCTTGTACTTTCTGAGATATGCCTTTTCTTTTCTCTCCACCCCTTTTATCTGAACCTTCTCTTTCCTTTTTCCGTATTGTGCTGTATTCCATAACTTGGATTCTACTCCCAGCAGTTTCTCTTTGGTGAGATTTTGTCTTGAAAGGGAGCTTTGGTTTATTAATTTTGAGAGTTTATAGGGCTCAGACTGCACCGTTAAACCTTACTTATATCGCATTGGAGTCTGCTTGCATTTATTTATAAATGGAATTGTGTCAAACTGCCTCCCAGTTTCTATTGCTGTTCTCAGACTGGCCCCCACACTGTCCAGTGAGCATTCGCTGTCGACTGTGAGGCTCTTCTGTTCTGTCCTCCAGCTGTCAGAAGCCCTTGTACCTTCCCACACTTCTTCCAGCACAGTTGCTCATACTCTGCAGGTCTTACAGTTGTCAGAGGTTTGTTCCCACCCACTTACATTTGGAGCTTTGTATCCTGATTTTGTTGTAGATGTTGTCTGTGAATCTTTGGTTTTGCTATCCTCATTGCTTTGTCTGGGCTTATTGGTAGATTTAGTGGAAATTCAACAAGTACACTGCCATTGCTATAATCTTCCAAGAATCCTCTTACTGACAAATGTTTTTAAAGTACATTCTATTCCTTTTTTTGAACAGTATGGTGTCTACAAGTTAAAAAGAAAATTCAATTCAATAGTTGATTCTTAGTTCATAACTCCAGGTAATTCTGTAGTGAAACAAATTATAGGAACTTTTTTTAGGCTGAGTTAAATATCATAAAATGTTATCATACTTGTTGAATGTATGTCATATTTGGACTGTGCTAAGAATCAACTTTTCCCTTTCAGAATAACAAGCCTTTGTACTCATTTGAAGATAATTCAGACTATGTTTATGATGTTATGTGGTCACCCACCCACCCAGCCCTGTTTGCCTGTGTGGATGGCATGGGGAGGCTGGATTTGTGGAATCTCAATAATGACACAGAGGTGAGCAGGAAAATAACAAAAATTGCACTGAAAAATAGAAAATTGGAGATTTATTGAATAATTTGTGAAATTCTTTTTATCCCAAGTAATGTAAAAGGGCCCCGTGATTGTAGCTTCATCACAAAGAAACCAAATAAGCTTTGTACCCTAAATAATAAACAGCATGCTGTGCAGTACTGAAGGGAGAAATAATGTTGCCAAGAGCACTGGGGCATTTCCTTTTACTTCTGAAAAGCACACTCTAATGTCCTGGCAAAGTCTCATTCATAAGGCAACTGGGATATTTTCCATTCATTGGCTAGAAAGCAGATAGTTTCAGACTGTTGAAGTATGTTAACCTTAATTCTGAATTACTAAATTATCTCTTAGCCTTGATAGAATTGTATGTCATCCATAAACCTTAGTCTTAGCCTGACTTATTTGAATGAAGAAAAAATGTATTTTGATGACTTGTTCCATGAAGGATTGAAAACAGAGTGTTACTGTTACTATAAAATGAATATAGAAACCATCAAATTTCCTAATTGCTATACTAAAATCACTTCTTAACAATGAAATTTAACTGAAGCTATTATTTACTTTTAGCCAGGTATATTTTTACCGGCTTAGAGACGCTTAAAATTCTTAGAATTCTATATTGCTGTGGTGGTAAAAAGTAATGTTAGCAGTTCTATCAGTAACAGTAATTTTTCTCTATAACAATTTTGGCATTCTAGGGGGTTAAATTAATCATTTGGGGATGACAGGCATCAATTAGAAGGATTATTTTTAATCAGATTTCAAAACTTTTAAAAATTTTATTGTGCTTCTAGTCTGAGTCAAACATTTAATGTTAGCGCTGTGTGTGGCAAATAAATGTCTTATGGGCGAGGTACAGTCAGATTCCAGGGGGCTGGTGCCATTGTGTTGGTACCATCATCCTGCCCTGCTCCAGACAGTTCATGCGAACGAGAGGCTTTGGAAAGACCCATACTGCACCTTCAGTATGAACTGTTTCTAGAAACTGTGGATCAAATCACGGGTTTCAGCTGACAGAGATGCAAGCTACAAATGTAATTCCTGTCTTCTAAAATTGAACCATAATCTGTTTATGAGAGCTTTTGAAATGTTTCTTTAAAATGGGGTTGTGGCCGTCTGTTTTCAGACAGCTTGATTTCTTAAAGAAGTTAAAACAACAACAAAGAAGCCTCTATTAAAGAGAAGATCTTTCAAAATGATGTATCCAGTCATGTGCAAATTTCTTATATAAGGACTTAAGTTATTTTCCCAAACCATTTTCAAGGATTGACTATAATGTCATTCATAATGTATCACTGAACAGGAAGAAAGTTGGGAAAATTCTTTATCTATTTTCATCTTTGTTTTATAAAACGTAGCCAGATTGGAAGAAAGAAGAACTACTGTTTTACATGCTTATAGGAAGCTTGATGAAACTTTTAACACTGCACTATATTTTAAATGACTTTAGGTACCAACTGCCAGCATTTCTGTGGAGGGTAATCCTGCTCTTAATCGTGTAAGATGGACCCATTCTGGAAGAGAGATTGCCGTGGGTGATTCTGAAGGACAGATTGTTATATATGATGTGGGAGAGGTATGGGGCTCACTGCCTATAATTTGACACATCTATTTAGCTTTGACAGCCTTGTAGTGATGGTATCTTCGTGGCTAAAACTAGTCTTTGAGGTTCATGACTTGTATAAACCATATGGTTGTAAAGGTAAAACTTACTTCCCACCACAGAAGCAAGTCTTGAGATTAATTTTTTTTCTAAACTGAATGTCCTGTGTCCCCATGCAACAGATTTTGAGGATAATATCATATGTTGGAAGTACCTTGTTTCTTGAAGCATGCATTGCTGGAAATTAGAAATTTTTCAGGCAGAAGAAGAATTTTGGAGTTATAGTTGCACCTTGGAGCTTTATAGAATTGATATTGAGATAAGATTTTATTTTTCTGTATTCATAGATGTATTTGGGCCAGGTAGTAAAAATCAAAAGTAATATCTTCTGAGAGTTATCTGATGACTGTGTGAAATGTGCATCTTGACTCTTGAGCCTTGTTGCAAAACCATTATCATTGAATCCAACAGGATGAGTTGCAGCTCTCTCATCTTTAGTGCTTGGGTTGGCTGTACACAAGGCCCAGGAGTGATTTCCTCCTTTATAGCCCTGGCTAGTGCCTTGGTTATTCTTTCTTTTGCTTTGTTTTATGATTCCTCATCATCTCTGGGCACCCCACAGCCTATAGCAATTGGATTTAAAGGGAGGCAGACTGAATCATTTAGAGCTATCAACATTAGAGTTGAACTATCCACATAGATGGAATTGCTCTGTATGTGCCGTGTCCAATATGGTAGCCACTAACTGTATATGGTTGTTCAACACTTATGTTGTATAGCCACAGTTGTGGCTAGTACAGCTGAAGAACTGAATTTTAATTTTTATTTAATTTTAAGTAATATAAACATAAATAGTCATATGTGACTGGTAGCTACCATATTGGATATCACTGTTTGATCTAATCTAATCTAATCTGGTAGATTTAGAAGCAGGCACATCCATTTGCCACACTGAATGGTTTGTGCCCTAATATGGCAGTGTCAGATTTCTCCAATATTATAATGACTATTATAAAAAATATTTGGTCATTGGACTGCGTCAGTGAGGCAAAAGCATCACAGGCCTCTTTCCCCCTTTTGCTATTGGTACATCACTAAAGTGGTAAAAAGTAGCATACCTTCTGATGAAGGGATTAAGATATCAAGAAAGGTTATCTTGTGCTCCAAACAAAAATAAATATAAGAAACCAGCTCTTATGAACTACGCTTCAAAAACTATTTCATATTAGGAATGGTGCAAGAAGCAAAAATTTTTAAGGAATTCCTCCCCATCTGCAAAATCCATGAGACAGTGTATAGGAGTTATATTTACAGAGCATCATTGTTATTCTCTCTTGCATTGATGGTGATGATAGCAAAATCGTTTCTGAGAAAGGCTGTCACAACACGCTTCACAAACACTATCTTTTGTTTCAACATGTTGTAGATCATTGTTATAGTCCCTGTAATTATGGAAAGGCCACTCAGGTCAATTATTACTTTTTAATGGAAAAATTATATGAAAACAAACTAAATAATAGTAGGTAAGATGATCTTTTATTTCAGTGTACATAAAACAATTGTCTTTCTTTTAACAGCAGATTGCTGTCCCCCGAAATGATGAATGGGCACGGTTCGGCAGAACACTCGCAGAAATTAATGCAAACAGAGCTGATGCAGAGGAGGAAGCAGCTACTCGAATACCTGCTTAGCTTCTGGAGGGGATATGTAGCCTTAGTGGATTTGGGGAAGACGCTAAGTAGATTCTAAGACTATTTGCATGCTTCTGTCTAAATGATAGTTAAAAGGAAATTTTGTGGATTTAATGCAGCAAGCCAATCTTACACTGTCCCATTTTATATAACATGCATCCTGTTTTGGATTTGTGTAATTTTTAATACAGCAGATTGACTTTACAGAATGCAGCCTTTTCTGAATTCTTATACACAGGTGTATATTTGGTAATAGTTATTCTTTTGAATTCTTTTCAACTAACAGCACTCTATACAGTTATTTCTAAAGCACAGATTAAATAAGTTCTGCATATTTTTAAATAATCACAAATCCATGTTATATTTAATGTTCTCACTAACCATACTAGGTAGGAACATTGTTTATTCTTAGCCGTGGCATGCATACCTCTATCCAAGTTCCATTCTAATATCCTTTTTCTTCTTTGTAATTCATGTGATAGCTATCTATAAATAAAAACAAATATGCTTTAACTTTTCAAATTTTCATTTTGATTTACTCTTTGCAGTTTTAATTTTTCTGTCTCTTTTATAAAGTATATTTTTGTTCATATCTTTCTTTAAGCTCCTGTTGAAATCAGCCACCTCGAATCTTGTAAAGCTTTGTGCCTTAAATATACCATACAATATACTGTAGATCTCCCAATGCATTATGAACTGATGTTTAGATAATCTGAGTGAAAAAAATTTCTCCTAGGTTAACTTTTGCTTTACTCTCTTATTTTCTTTCCATCTAAGATACATTTAGTGTAAAGAATAAATAGAAAGCTGCCTTTTATTTTCACTGATTGAAATTACTATGTATGTGAGCTCTCTGAGACTAAAACCTCCTTTGAGAGAAATTGATTTCATGGTTGCAGTAGCCATGAAAGAAAAGTGCTCAAATGAATTTTGTCATTGAATCAGCTCCACATCTTCAGATCTGTTACCACAACCTTGTCTACAAGTCTGAAAGGTAAGGGACAAATCTCTAAGAATTAGTGTTGAAATCAACCTTTTTCTGCATTAGAGGAAAGGATTATGATCAGATCTTCATTTTATCTACTTTAAGTTGTCTATTTCCTTGATCTTGACCTTTTGTCCTTCTAAAGTTTAACTGTCGTTTATTAAACAGAATATGAATTAGGAAAGAAGAACAGAAAGCAGAATTTGAACATTTTTGTTTGGTTTAATTTTTTAAAATAATTCTAACAAAGATCTGTTGGGAGATAAATTTCCAAATAATAAAACTTCTTAACTATGAGTATTGTATAGTGTAAGGAATAATTGACCAAGAATATTAGACCCAAACTCTAGCTCTAGCTCTGCCACTCATGAGAAGTGTGATTTTAGCGAAGTCTTTCCATCTGTGCCTCATTCTTTTTAGTTAGGAAGTAAGTTGGATTAGATGATTTCTAAATTTCCTTCCAGCTCTAAAATTATTAATTGTAATTACTTAAGGCAATTCTCCATTTTTATATATTCAGTTTTCATAAATTAATACCCTATAATTGCCTATTATATTCCAAAGATAAGTTTTTTATATCAGGAGGCAAATATCTCAAGTTATTTCATGATAGCAATGTCTGTGAGTCAAAAGTTCAATTCAGCAGAGTCACACTGTCTTTGTACAGAACAATTCTTGTAATCACTGTAATAGTTATTTTTGCCCTCAGTTTGTAAAAATGAATAGAAAAAGGGAAGTATAATTATGACTAAGGTTGGAAGACCAGAGATGTGGCAAATCAGATGCTCATTGGACTCGAGTTGATGTGTTCAGTTGATGGTGAAAGAATAAAATTGCTAAGTATTTGCAAAATACTTATCACCGAAGAGTTTTTGCTTTTGGGGAATAACTTCTCCCTCTTCTCCCCAAAAAATGCAGTGTGGTTCTTTGCCCATTTAACTGTAGTCTCCGTTTTTAGGAACAAATAAATTTAATGTGAGGAATTGCCTTTTAAGGTTGACTATATAATAGCAAAAGAGAAAGTACTGAGACTGTCAGTATTGTATAAAATCTAACAGATTAGGCTGACTAGAAAAGTGTAGCACAGCTCTTTACACTTTTAAAAATGAAAACCTGGGGCCGGCGCAGTGGCACAAGCAGTTAAGTGCGCACACTCCGCTGCGGCGGCCTGGAGTTTGCAGGTTCGGATCCCGGGTGCACACCGACGCACCGCTTGTTAAGCCATGCTGTGGCGGCGTCCCATATAAAGTAGAGGAAGATGGCCATGGATGTTAGCTCAGGGCCAATCTTCCTCAAGAAAAAGGGGAGGATTGGCATCAGATGTTAGCTCAGGGCTAGTCCTCACAAAAAATAAATAAAAATAAAAATGAAAACCTTATAATTTTTTTTTTTTTTTTTTTTTCTTTTTTTTAAAGATTTTATTTATTTTTCCCCCAAAGCCCCAGTACATAGTTGTGTGTCATAGCTGCACATCCTTCTAGTTGCTGTATGTGGGACGCAGCCTCAGCATGGCCGGAGAAGCGGTGCGTCGGTGCGCGCCCAGGATCCGAACCCGGGCCGCCAGCAGCGGAGCGCGCGCACTTAACCGCTAAGCCATGGGGCCGGCCCCGAAAACCTTATAATTTTGAAAAACATCCAGTTATGGAAATTGTACTTTATTTGTTACTAGTTATGCTTTTTTTCTGAGTAGAAAACAAGCCATAGCTTTCTGGCTAATTTCTTATTTGTGTTTATTGTTTGGTGGTTCTCTTTTTCAGTGAGAAGTTAAAGATTATTGGTTACCCTCGTTTGTGTTGAGGAATACTCAGTTTTGCAGACAATAATTAACTTGCAATAAATCTCAGAAATAATCATTTTTTGGTATCATTTAAACCCAAAAACCAGAAACTCATTGGTAGAAACTATCTTCCTGTTTACAGATCCAGTTCCCTACAAAGTTTACAGATTCTCTAAAAAATAATCAATTATTGTTGTAATATTGCTGAGATACTGCATCTTGAAGCAATGGGTGACTTAAAATTTATGAAGAGGAACTAAAGGAAAGTAGTGGTAGGGATGATCCTGGTCTTTCAATATTGTAAAAATGTTGATTCGTTATGATCTGTACTAGTACTAATAGACTGTAACCTCTACCACTTGAACCATCTGGAAAGGAAGGGCTTGAATGAATGAATGAATTAATTAATTAATGAAAATCTGGTGTGAAGCATATGATTTTTCATCTTTCCATTCTATTGGGCAACACACTTTTAAATGTCTTTTTCACAGCCCCAGTATTTCAGCATTGGCATTGTGATATATTCTAAATGGAAAAAGCTATACAGTTAGGTGTATATCAGAGCAAATGGAGCTCCAGTTAGAGCTCTAGCTGTTCAATGGCTGGGAGAACCAAGTTGTTTCGAACATGACATAGCATCCAAGGTGGTGGTGTCATGGCTGAATCTTGGGCATAAGTCTAGGGTAAAAAGCCATCAGTTTTGCCTTGTTTGATGATTTAGTGATGGGATTCCCACTGAGATTTTTTTTTTCAAGCTACATTGAGGCAAGAATGGAGTTATTGCTTTCCTGCTACTATCTTGCTTATTGCTAGGCAACTAGGGACCTCACTGTTTGGGAGAAATGCCTGAGACTTTTTTTTTTTTTTGACTCACTAAAAAGTGCTGGGAAATTATTTACTTAGAGATCTGGTTTACAGATTCTGGGGGCTTCTAGTGCTACCAAAGAATTGGAAAGTTGCCCCAAAGGCAAGAAGAAAAGAACACCCATGTTCAATATTTCTTTTGAAGTAGAGGATTACAAGTAAGAACATTCTTTTAACCAATTTATTCAGTCTTACTGCCCCCAAAAGGTAATAATGTGCTTGTACTTAGTGTACTATATTTTTTAAATCCTTTTCATATATAAGAAACAGATTTTAGAAAAAGATCCTACAATCCTAACCAGAATTCCAACTGGAAGACTTTGAATAGTCATTGCATTGTAATGCTTTTCTCAATAGGTTGATGCTCTCAGACCTTTTGTTGGACTTTAGATGTACAGATTCTCTTTCTGCCTGCCATGTTCACAATTTCCCAACTTCTTAAAGTTCAAATAGATTTCAGGTATTTAAGTTTTCACTATGTAGCTTCTAGCCACTGATAGTTTCAACACAGCCAATCAGAAATCTTTTACAAACTTTTCTAAAATTACAGTATTTTGTGTTGTTAGTTTCATAGCAGGAATCTCAGTTTTTGCTTCTTAATATTCCATTACCAGTTCCCAGTCAGAGTATGGAACAGCTTGCATTCAGGTAAGCTTTCAGAAAGGTCTGTTTCACTTTGTGAGGTCATTTATTCAGGTCTCTGGTAACGTATTATCCTGCCTCTCTTTTTAATGTACTTGATTTGGTCAGAAAGCTGTGGGGCAGTGATTGTGTAGGGTGTAGAACACACCTATGTGGTGCTGAGCATGCAGAGACCTGACTCTGTGACTCTGGAAATCAGGTATACCACCGCTAAGGCTTTGATGGCAAGTAATTTTATCTTTTGTGAATTTTTGTACTAGAATTTTTTTTTAAACTTTTTTTTCTGAACAAAGCAATGGAAATGCTTTGGAACAAAATCTCTTATACTTAAGGGTGGCCTGGTATACAAGAAAAAGAACACTGGGCTCAAAAGACCCAGGTTCTATTCTTGATACTTTCATTACCAGTAATGTCACCTAGGACAAGAATTAGTATTCTCATCTGTTAAGTGAGGAAAATATTTGCTTTCTGTGATGATTACATGAGATATTGTGTATGTGAAGACTTTTAAAATTATAAAGTACCACACAAATAAGAGCTTTTATTTCTTTTTGATTTTTTTTAAAACAAGAATGGAGAGACCATTTTGTGTAACCATCTGGGCACTGTAACAAGAGCTCATATTCTAAGAATTAAGTGGCTTGGTGTTGAAGAAAATTTCTTTTTAAATCTAAGATATCACATCGCAATTTGAACCCTCAAATGTTTAGGAGTAGCAGTGCACTGAGGGAAAAATACTAATTGCCCTTAATCAATGATACTTTCCTAGGAATGTTTTCTCTTATTACTTTCTATGGTAAAATTACAAATTATGCTAGTGGAAAAAAATGACCCACTCTGAATTTCCAGCCTAAACTCAGCTGTTGCTCTTATGTTAGCTACATATAGAACATGGATTGTGATATCTGCAGTCTTAGGAAAGAGGAGGTGGAACCCCTCCTTCAAATCAATGAGAAAACAAACTTGGTTCAAGACTACCCAGCTACTTAGTAGCAAAACTGGAATCAGTCACTTCCACAAAAATATGAGGAACAACAGTTATTTAAGTGTTACAACTTATGTAGTACCCTTCCTTCTTCCCTAGGATCAGTCCCCTTGGAAATAATATGTGCTCATTGTAGGAAGATGATCACTAGAAGGAGGAGCTTCGGTCCTTGGGGACCTATGTGTGGCCTGTGTGTGGCTGTCAGGCTTAGAGGAAGCTCTGAGATTAGTTATGCAGGAATAGCTTTTATCTAACTCACATCTGGATTGCCAGATCTCTGCTGATTCATTGTATCCAAAATTTGATTTCTGGAAGTAAGTCAAAACCTGACTTGTTAATGAATACCAATTGAGCAAGAAACTTGGTAAAATGACTAAGCCCTTCCAAATGGGCCTCATTTCCAATAATGTTTGATACAATCATGAATTTGTCAGTACTTTGAGGGTCATTAGATGGATTTGGAGGAAGCTTCATCTTCCAAAGGCAAAAGAAATGGCCTAAGCCCTCCTGAAACTCAGTAGCTACTTGAGTAGAATTTGTATCAATTGAGAAAAGGACTTTTGTATTTTGTGTTGCAAATCAGATAAGGAGTACAGTGTGATTCATAGAAGACTGCCCCTGGGTTTTCCTGCTCCTCATCTTAGGTGAGTCCTTCATCTCTAGACCTTCATCCTCTCTTGTAAAATGAATGCTGCAGTAATATCAGTGTTATAAGAGAATAACTCGAATAATACATCCACATAGATCAAAAGCCCTAAAAGGCTAATTCAATATGAAGATGTCGCACTTTAGTTGATATCAACTGAGAGGAAACAATTGACTACAAAAATCCTAATGTTTTGTTGGTAGATAAACCCCTTTAAAACATGGTGGTCCTGAGATTTGTATTTCTAGTTCAAAGTGTCTTGGACTTAGAGTCAAGTTGTGTTGCAACTCAGATAACCATACCTTTGAGAAAGTATGGCTTCACTGCTGTAAGCTTATTTCCTCATCTACGACTTCACAAGGCTATTATTGAATTAAGCCAGAATATATGTGAAAATGAAGCACTATACAAATATGAGGCATTGCTTTTATGGGAGGTGATGAGTAAATAACCTTCAACAGGTTGAAAAACTGCTCTTCAGTAGCTCCTACAAGTTTATCGGCTCTCTCTCTTCACTGTTAGAGGTTAAAAACAAGCTCTTACAAATTCAGAGATCTCTGCTGACACTTCTGCTTTTACCACACAAGGCTTTCTGGCTTGACCAGTTAGGATTCCCTTCTAATCTTATCTTAGCTTTGTTTTTGCTTCCTCTACTGGGATAGACCAGAAAACCCAGTATAAAATAAGTTTCAAAGAAATAGAATTGGGAAGATCTACCCAAAGATCTTGCACCGACACTTAGACTTAATGTGTGTCTCTTGTTTTCAAAGTTTATTGTTTCCTCTGCCTTATAAAGAACTATCCTTTGTACATTCTGACCATGTAGTATTAATAACTGGTAGCATTTATTGAGCTTTTGCTAAATGCTTATATATACAGTCATGTGCTGCATAATGATGTTTTGGTCAACAATGGACCACATATACAATAGTGATTCAGTAAGATTAGTACCACATAGCCTGCTTGTGTACAGTAGGCTATACCATCTAGGTTTGTGTAAGTACACTCTATGATGTTCGCACAATGACGAAATTGCCTAACGACACATTTCTCAGAATGTATCTCCATTGTTAAGCGACACATGACTGTATATGCATACACATAGTCTCATCTATCCTAGCTCCCCTATAGTGTAGGAACTATTCTGATTACTAATTTACAAAAACAAATTTGAACCAATTTCTGTGGGCCTGATTTGTAGGCAATTTCCATGGCGTAAATGTTCCCACCATGGCCAACGGCAAACTACCAATGTGATGTCACTGAACATGGAGTTGGGAAGATACACATATAATGGGTTCTTACTGAACTAGTGCAAACCAGATCCAGCATATCACTGGGCTTGGGGACATTAAGTGACTCACAATCTAGGAACTAAACCCAGGCAGTCTAATTTTAGAGCTGTGTTCTTAAGCACTATACTACACTGCCTCTATGATTTTAGTCAACCAACAGGTCAGTTGTTTGTTTGGATAAGCCTACATACAGTGCCACATGCTTAAACCACCATAAAGCAACTCTAAAAAGCAGAGGAATTAGGATTAATCTTCTGGCTTCTAGGAACCTACACAGTGATTGTAGAACTTCCCATTATTCTTCTGGTTGACTCAAACTGCTGGAAGAAACAGGTTAGATACGGGAATGTAAGTTTCCACTGGCTGAAGAAGATGGCAGTAGCCATACTTACCTACAACTGAGCAGGACTCCCTTGTGGCATCTCTATTAGCAAGGACTCTGCCTGAAACCCACTTAGAAATCACTACCTTTTTCCTTCCTAGGCCCTCCCCTAACATTTGCAGGCCCTGAAGCAATAGGTCAAAATATTTCAATGTTATAAAATCAAGCTAACAAGCTATTAAATTATGTTTACAACATGCAAGTACAGCTTGGATTTTAGAATTTTCAGACGTCTCAGAATTCCATGTCAGAAGGTGGCAGCCAGGGGAGAACCAGCCCCCAGCCCCACTCCTCTCCTCTTCTAGCAGCTCCATCTGTTCTATGACAGGCCTCAAAGGAACACTTGTGGATTCTTCGGCTTAGGTGCCTAAGTTCTGTTCCCCTGCAAATAGTCATCTCTTGGCCACCCCTTAGATTTTGGGGTGTGTTTTGGGGAAGATGGACCTGGTTGAAGAGGCTCACGCAGGCCCTGGAAGCTGAGCTGTTTAGGCAGGAAATTTGAGTCCCGGGTAACTTGAACATGATCTGGAATGGAACGAAATGGGCTCCAGGTGGGCATTTCCTGTTGGCCCTGCAGATTCTGTGCCCCTTAGAGAAGGGCACAGCTACAGGAGGACCTGGGCATAAAATTCTTGATTTAAGAGGCCCTCTGAAATGAGGCAGCTAAGGATAGTGTTGGGCCTTTTCTCCTAAAGTCAACTGAGTAGTTTTTTTTTTAATTTGTTTTTATTGAGGTATAATTAATGTATACTATTGTGTAAGTTTAAGGTGTACAACATTAATTTGATACATTTATATATTGCAATATATAAGTAGCATGTAGCATGATAGAGGTGTAGCATTATAATAATTTTCCATTGTGTATATATACCACAACTTCTTTATCCATTCTTCTGTTGATGGACACTTCCATATCTTGGCTATTGTGAATAATGCTGCAATAAACGTAGGAGTGCATATATCTTTTCCATATCCTGTTTTCATTTCCTTTGGATATATAGCCAAAAGTGGAATTGCTGGATCATGATAGTTCTACTTTTAATTTTTTGAGGAACCTCCGTACTGTTTCCCATAATGGCTACACCAATTTACATTCCCACCAACACTGTACAAGAGTTCCCTTATTCTCGCATCCTCACCAACACTTACCTCTTGTCTTCTTGATAGCCATTCAAACAGGTATGAGGTGGCATCTCTTTGTGGGTTTGATTTGCATTTCCCTGATGATTAGTGATGTTGAGCACTTTTTCATGTACCTGTTCGCCATCCTGATGTTTTTGGAAAAATGTCTATTTAGTTCCTAAATGTCTATTTAGTTCCTAGCCCATTTTTTATTGGATTATTTTTATTGGATTATTTGGATTTTTGTTATTGAGTTGTAGGAGTTCTTTATACATTTTGGATTTTAACCCCTTATCTGACATATGGTTTGCCAATATTGTCTCCCATTCCATAGGTTGCCTTTTCAGTTTTTCGATTGTTTCTTTTGTTCTGCAGAAGCTATTTAGTTCCATGTAGTCCCACTTGTTGATTGTTGCTTTTGTTGCTTGTGCTTTTGCTGTCATATCCAAAATATCATTGCACAGACCAGTATCAAGGAGCTTTTCCCCTCTATTTTCTTCTAGGAGTTATGCTGTATCAGGTCTTATGTTTAAGTTTTTAATCCATTTCAAGTTAATTTTTGTGAATAGTGTAAGTTGGGGTCCAATTTTCATTTTTCTGCATGTGGTTGTCCAGTTTTCCCAACACCATTTGTTGAAGAGATTATTCTTTCCACATTGAGTGTTGTTGGCTCCCTTGTCAAATATTAGTTGACTGTATCTGCAGGGGTTTATTTCTGAGCTCTTTATTCTGTTCCATTGGTCTGTGTGTCTGTTTTTATGGCAGTACCATACTGTTCTAATTACTATAGCTTTGTAGTATACTTTGAAATCAGGAAGGGTGATGCCTCTGGCATTTTTCTTTCTCGGGATTGCTTTAGCTATTCGGGGTCTTTTGTGGTCCCATATGAATTTTAGGATTGTTTTTTCTATTTCTGTGGAAAATGCCATGGGAATTTTAATAGGGATTGTGTTGAATCTATAGATGGCTTTGGGTAGTATGGACATTTTAACAATATTAATTCTTCTGATCCACAAACATGGGATATCTTTACATTTGTTTGTGACTTCTTAAATTTCTTTCATCGAGGTCTTGTAGTTTTCATTGTACAGATCTTTTTCACTTCCTCGGTTAAATTTATTCCTAAGTATTTTATTGTTTTTGATGCTATCATAAATGAGATCGTTTTCTTTCTTTCTCAGATGTTTCGTAGTTAGTGTATAGAAACGCAACTGATTCTATGTGTTGATTTTATATCCTATAGAACTTTGAGCATGTATGTCCCTTAAGCTGAAGTGAGTATTTTGTAGGCAGCATATAATTGGCTCTTTTTGTTTGTTTTTATACATGCAGCTACTCTGTGCCTTTTGATTTGGTGAATTCAATCTATTTATGTTTAGAGTTATTATTGATATGTAAGGACTTACTAATACCATCTTATTAATTGCTTTCTGGTTGTTTTGCATTTCCATTGTTTCTCTTTCCCTCTTTTTCTGCCTACTTATGTAAATTGGTGATTTTCCATGGTGGTATATTCTGTTTCTCTTTTCTTTATCTTTTGCGAATCTACTCTAGGTTTTTGCTTTGTAGTTACCATGAGGCTTACATAAAACATCTCATAGATAAATCAGTCCATTTTAAGCTGATAGCAGCCTAACTCCAATCATCAACAAAAGCTTCATCCATTTGCTTCCCCCTTTTATATTTTTGATGTCATTGTTTACCTCTTTTTATATTGTGTCTTCATTAACAAATTATAGTAGCTGTAATTATTTTTAATATCTTCTCCTTTAACCTTTATACTATAGTCAAGTGATTAACAAACCATCCTATTACAGAATTAGAGTTTTCTGACTGTATATTTACCTTTACCAGTGTATTATATACTTGCTTATGTTTTCATGTCACTGATTAGCATCTTTTCACTTCAGCTTGAAGAACTGCTTTCAGCACTTCTTGCAAGGCAGGTCTGGTGGTGATGAACTCCCTCAGCTTTTGTTTAGGAAAGTATTTATTTCTCCTTCATATCTGAAAGATAACTTTGCTGGATAAAGTATTCTTGGCTGGCAGTTTTTTTCTTTCAATACTGAATATGTCATTCCACTCTCTCCTGAACTATAGGGTTTCTGCTGAGAAATCTGCTGTTGGCTTAATGAGGGTTCCTTTGTAGGTTACAATCTTTTTTTCCCTAGCTGCTTTTATGATTCTCTCTTTATCCGTGATTTTTAACAGTTTGATTATAATGTGTCTTAGAGAAGGTCTTTCTGCATTGAGATCATAGGGTGACCTGTTAGCTTCACGAACTTGGATGTCCAAATCTCTCCCCACGTTTGGGAAGTTCTCAACTATTATTTCTGAAATAAATTTTCTGCCCCCTTCTCCCTCTTTTTTCCTTCTGGAACCATGATTATTCTAATATTTGTTCTTTCGGTGGAATCCCATAGATCACGTAGGCTTTCTTCACTCTTTTTCATTCATTTTTCTTTTTTCTGCTGTGTTGTTTCAAAATTCCTGTCCTCTACTTCACTTATTCTGTCTTCCATTTGCTTTATTCTGCTGCAGAAGCTCTCTGTTGCATTTTCCATTTCATTCATTGAATTCTTCAGCTCCAGAATTTCTGTTTGGTTCTTTTTATGATTTCTATCCCTTGGGTAAATATCTCATTTTGTTCATGTATTTTTTGTCCTGATTTATTGAATTCTTTGTGAGTTTTCTTGTAGCTCATTGAATGTCTTCAAAACAGCTATTTTGATTATCAGCTAGATTGCAAAATTCCATACCTTTGAGCTCAGTTATTGGCAAATTATTTTTTAGTGATATATTTCCTTGACTTGCACATTCCTTGTAGAAAGTGTTGCTGCTTTCACATTTGAAGTAGCTGACATCTCCTTAAATCTTTACTAGTTGCCCTCAGACGGGGTATGCTGTTGGTTGGTGCTGTTATCTGGGGTTTTCTCTGCCTTTGTATACGTATACCTGGTGCACTCTTCTTGCTCCCTCTTGTGGCAGAATTCTTAAGCTTTTTTGTCTTTGGTTCTTACCAATCATCAGACTGGCTACTGGAAGGCCCTCTTTTGTTTTCCAGAATGTGGTGCTATAGCTCAAGTTTGTGTTTCTCCTTTGCTCACCTATCCTGGTCTATTTTTGTGATAATGTTTACTGGACTTGCTCTTGCAGCCGCACTCTGAGCGCGCACAAGGAGCTGGCCACTTAGTGAGGGGAGGTGTGGGTTTAGCATTCGGGGCATTGGGGGTGCCTGTGGACCTGGTGGGGTAATCTTTGTGTGAGGCACTCCCAGAAGCTCATGGGCAGACTTCCTGCTAAAGTCCTGAGCACCATCAGCAGGAATTGCATTCCTTTAATATTCTTATCTGCCTCTTTCCCACTCTCCCCCTAAGTCATGGAAGTCCCATCTCAGTACTCTGGGTGCCACTGGAGAGAGACAGGTTTCTCCAGCTGCGTAATGGCTACCTCACCACTCTCCTTTTCCCCCATGGAAGCAATTGCCACTGCTGGATAATTCAGCCCTGTGCAGTGTTGCCTTGGAGGTGGGGGGACAGCCCTAAGAAAGTTGCTCTTACCATCTGTACTGCAACCAATCTTGAATTTTTTTTTTCTGCTCTGATGGTGTGCTAGAATTTCCCCTTGGGAAATCTGGATTTCTGCAAATTCTTTCTTATCCATGTGTATCTGCCCAGGTCTGCACTCTCCAGGCTTTTTCCCAACCACGGCAAGATAGTTTGGGGCAGCTTCACTGGTTCCACAGCCTATACCAACGTCTGTCTGCCTATTATTGGATGCATAGGTAGGCAAGACTCCTCCTGGGTCCCTTGGCGTATGATTCTTGTTCCCACAACAGCACTTTTGTTTGTAGATGGCAGTCTAATTTGTTGTTTAAAAAGGAGGAACATTGGGGCTGGCCCAGTGGTGTAGCAGTTAAGTTCCCACGTTCTTCTTCAGTGGGCTGGGGTTTGCCGGTTCCAATCCTGGGCACAGACGTACTCACCGTTCATCAAGCCATGCTGGGGGGGGGGGGGGTCCCACATAGAAGAACTGGAAGGACCTATAATTAGGATATGCAGCTATGTACTGGGGCTTTGGGGAGAAAAAAAAGAAACAAAGGAAAGATTGGCAACAGATGTTGGCTCAGAGCCAATCTTCCTCAAAAAAAAAAGGAAGAACATCTTATAGTGCCATGATGCTGACCAACTGAGTAGTTTTTAAGATAGCTCTATTGTCCCTAATCTTTCAATGCAAATAAAATAGGTTATCACTGAATACTATTTTATGACACTTAAGAGTATTCACTGATAGGAATTGCTGTTTAGTATTGATAGGTTCATCACAAAACTGCATGTTAGGAAGCAGAGAAAAGAGCTGATATTTCAATAACTGCTTGTAAACAATACTTTCTGTGAATGGCTAGTAGTACAGCACATTTTGTAACTATAGGACAATCCCAGGAGCCACTGCAACACTAGTTCTTTTCAAGGAAATTAACTGGAACAAAGGCTGGGAATGAGTTTTTGCTCTGTTTGCTTGAAGTGGTATTAGTGAGATTGGATCAAGATGGCAGACAGAACAGAAGCATCTACTAGCTCTCTCAACCCTAAATCCTGTAAGGTGCTAAAGCAGAAGAAAAATAAGAAAATATGCTACAGCACTGAAAAATGAGAGGGCTAGCAATGGAATAAAAATTTTGAGGAATGCCAGAAAGATAGAAAGTAGATGAGATCAAAGCTATAGACAAATAAAACGAAATCACAACACAAAACAGGTAACCATCCCATCCCTCAACAATGGGCCAGGTGGCAGGCAGAAGGGGTGGGTGTCTATACCCAGCCCGTAACACAACAGTAAGTGAAGCCACTGGAGCTAGAGAAGAAGGGCAGTGTCCCCCAGGTACTTGCTTACCCAGAATCAAAATATTGGCATATCCTCACCTGGCAGCACAGCCCACCCCTCCCATCACAGGCTTTGATAAACAGAACTTCCACAAAAATAGGCTCTCAAATACAAAAATGAGCAACTAAATAAGCAACTAAACAAATTACAACTATGAATCACCAAACTATTACAAGAGCGCCAATAATATGAAAAGCCAAAACAAAAAACTTCAAAAATGAAAAATCCACAGAAGGCAATAAGTAAAGTTTATTTAATATCCCAAGGGCATAGTAGAGGATACAGAACCATAAAATTAAAAAAACAAACAAACAAACACAGGCTGAGTAGTAGAGGGATAGAGTTGAAGAGCAAAGCTGTGAGCAGGATGATCACAAGGTGAGTCTCCCATTACTCAACCTAGAAGTATAGATGGAGAAAGTATCAGGGAAAGCTAAAAGATACAGAGATAGGTCCAAAAATTCCAATATCTAATTCAACAAAAAGGAGATAAAAGAGGGAATGTAGAGAGACAAACAGAGTAGAGTAGATTTCTCTGGTCTGAAGAGTGTTAGGATTAAAGGGTTCAATCACATTCAGCATAGAACCAGATGAATTTTTAAAAGGCAAAGTTTCAAAATACTAATGATATAGGACAATCCTAAAAGCTGTCAGAGGCCAGAAAACAAGTTACATACAAGTTAACACTATTGGCATCAGGCCTCTCTTTGATGATAATGTACGAAGACAAAGCAAGAACCAAGAATTCTAGACTTCCAGTTTCCATTCCTGCATGTAAAAAGCTTAGAAGTTGCCACTCTGCCCTGACAGCAAGAAGCTGAACGAACTGAAAATAACTCTTCCTAAATCCATAAGGGAAGTAAGGTCACAGGGCAAATTCTAGGGCAAAATAAGAGAGACCGACAGGCAAATACAGAGAATCACAACACACTGGAGCAGTAACCTCGTGGGAACCAATGCCAGGGGAGGAAAACCTGAAATGTAATTGATAAATTGCTGGAGATTCAGTGTAGACAACTCAGTTAAAAACTCCAGGGGGACTCTATCATGTGGGCAGGGGAGGAGGACACTTTTATTTATGAGTTTTACTTGCTGGGTCTCTACCAGTTTCTCACAGTGACTATCTGTGAGTAATCCCCTCGTGGTTCTGGCAGGAGGAGGGGAAAAGCAACCATTTTGAAATATGCCAGAGCATTCTGTTTTACTTAATAAGGTCTGCCCTCAAAAGAAACTATTTAACCAGAGCCTAACTTGCTGGGGTTTTATCAGAGCCTAACTGACCTGGGGGAAAGGAAATACCCAACTCCAGCCTACTTTAGTCATCCTGTCCCACCTAAGGAGGGTGGGATGGGGGACTAAGAAGCACATGTGTAATTCACACTCCAGAGGCATAGGCTCACTAAAAGACTGAGATCTGATCACCGGAATATAAAATACTTCTCCCTCCACACTTCACCACCACATTACTAAAGGCCTATTTACAGCAATTCCTTTGCCTGGTTCATCATGCCCAGTTATCAGGAAAAAAAATTACAAGACACACTAAAAGTCAAAAAACACAGTTGGAAGAGACAGCGCACACGTCAAAATTATGTTATATGGCATCTACGTCACATGGCAGGGATGTTGGAATTATCAGACTGGGAATTTAAAGCAACTATGATTTAATATGTTAAGGGCTCTAATAGAGACAGCATGCAAGAACAAATGGCCACTGTAAGCAAAGAGATGGAAATTCTAAGAACAAACGAAAAAGAAATGCTAGAGATAAAAATACTGTAACAAATGAAGAATGCCTTTGATGGGCTTATTAGTAGATTGGACATGGCTGAGGAAAGAATCTCTGAGGATATCTTATTAGAAACCTCCCAAACTGATAAGCAAAGAGAAAAAAGACAAAAAACAGAACAGGATATCCAAGAACTGTGGGACAAATACAAAAAGTGTAACGTGTAAAGAGAATACCAGAAGGAGAAGAAATAAACAAAACAAATATTTGAAACAATGACTGAGAATATTTCCCACATTAATTTCAGACACCAAACCACAGATCCAGTAAGCTTAGAGAACATCAAGGAGGGTAAATAGCCCCCGAAAAATAATAGTAAAATAAAGTAAAAATAAATAAATAAAAACCTACACCTAGGCATATAGTTTTAAAACTACAGAAAACCAAAGATAAAGAAAATTCCTGAAACAAGAGGAAATAAACACCTCACCTATAGATGAGCAAAGATAAGAGTAACATCCAACTTCTCAGAAACTATGAAAGCAAAAAGAGAGAGGACTGAAATATTTAAAGTATTGAGAGAAAAAAACCCACCAACCTAGAATTCTGTATCCTGTGAAATTATCCTTCAAAAGTGAAGGAGAAATAAAGATTTTCTCAAACAAAAATTGAGGGAATTTGTTGCCAGTAGCCCTGCCTTGCAAAAAAAATGTTAAAAGAAGTTCTTTAGAGAGAAAAAAATGATAGGGACAGAAACTGTGATTTACATAAAGAAAGGAAGAGCATCAGAGAAAGAATAAGTGAAAGTAAAATAAAACCTTTATTTTTCTTATTCTTGATCTATTGGATAAGTTCAAAATAACAACATTGTATTCAATTAATGTATGTATGCTTTATGTATGCATGTGTGTGTGTGTGTATGCATATGTGTGCTTATGCAAGAGTGAAATGAATGACAGCAATGATACAAGGGATGAGAGGGAGAAATTAGGATTATTTGGTTATTATAAGGTACTCTCACTACCCATGAAGTGACATATTACTTGAAAGAGGACCTAGATTAGTTGTAAATTTATATTGCAAACTCTAGGGCAACCACTAAAAAAAGTAAAAGAAGAAGTATAACTGATATGCTAAGAAAGGAGAGAAAATGGAATAATATAAAATGCCCAATTAAAGCCAAAAAGGCAGGAAAAGAGTAGAAGATAAAAATAGGAACAAAGAAAAAGGGCAAGAAATAGAAAACAGTAACAAATATGGTAGATATTAATCCAAGTATATCAATAATCACTTTGAGTGTCACTGGTCTAAATAAACCAATTAAAAGACAGAGATTGTCAGAGTAGATCAAAAAATAAGACCTAACTATAAGGTGTCTGTAAGAAACCCACTTTAAATATAAAGACATATATATTGGGGCTGGCCTGGTGGTTAAGTTTGCGCACTCCACTTTGGTGGCCTGGGGTTCACAAGTTCAGATTCCAGGCACGGACCTACACACCACTCATTAAGCCATGGTGGGACAGCATCCCACATACAAAATAGAAGAAGACTGGCACAGATGTTAACTCAGGGACAATCTTCCTCAAGCAAAAAGAGGAAAATTGGCAATGGATGTTAGCTCAGGGCCAATCTTCCTCACCAAAAAAAAAAAGATACATAGATTAAAAGTAAATGGGTAGAGGAAAATATTACCACGATAACACTAATCAAAAGAAAGCAAGAGTAGCTATATTAATTTCAGACAAAGGAGACTTCAAAGCAAGAAAAGTTATCAGGGATTAAGAAGGGTATTTCATAATGATAAAGGGGTCAATTCTCTAAAAAGACGTAACAATCCTTCAAGTGTATACACCTAACAAGAGAGCATCAGACTATGTGAGGCAAAAACTGATAGAACTGCAAGGAGAAGTAGATGAATCCACTATCATAGTTGGATACTTCAACACCCTTCTCTCAGCAATGGCATAGAATCAGTAGGGACACAGTTGAATTCAACAGCACCATCAATCAACTGGATATAATCAATATCTATAGACTAATTCACCCAACAACAACAGAATACACATTCTTCTCCAACTCACATGGAACACTCATCAAGATAGACCACATTCTGGCCATAAAACACACATTAACAAAATTTAAAGAATAGAAATCACAACAATGTCTGCCCTCAGACCACAATGTAATTAAACTAGGAATCAATAAGAAAAAGACAACTGGAAAATCCCAAAATATGTGGAGATTAAACAATACACTTCAAATAACACATGGGTCAAAAAAGAAATCTGGAAAATTTTTTAATATTTTGAATTAAATGAAAACACAACTTACCAAAATTTGTGGGATGCAGCAAAAGCAGTGCTCAGAGGGAAATTTATAGCATTGAATGCATTTATTAGAAAGGAAGAAAGATCTAAAATCAGTCATCTAAGTTTCCACCTTAGGAAATTAGAAAAAGAAGAGCAACTTAAATCCAAAGTAAGCATTAGAAAAGAAATAATAAAAATTAGAGCAGAAATCAATGAAACTGAAAACAGGAAATCAACAGAGAAACCAAAAGAAAAATCAATGAAACCAAAAGCTGGTTCTGATTATTGATCAAAAGATCAATAAAGTTGATAAGGCTTTAGCCAGGCTAAGAAAAAAAGGGAGAGATTATTAATTACTAATATCAGAAATGAAAGAGGGAACATCACTTTGGATACCAAGGACATTAAAAGGATTATAAAGGGATACTAGAACAACTCTATGCTCACATATTTGATCACCTAGATGAAATGGACTAATTCTTTGAAAGACACAATTTGTCAAAACTCACAAAAGGAGAAATAAATAATCTGAATAGGTTTAAATCAAAGAAATTGAATCAATAATTAATAACCCTCCAAAACAGAAAGTGCCAGGCCCAGAATTGTTCACTGGTGAATTCTACTACACATTTAAGGAAGAAATTATACTAATTCTCTACAATCTCTTTCAGAGGATAGGAGAAGAAGGAATATTTCCTAACCCATTCTGAGGCCAGCATTACCTTAATACCAAAGGCAGACAAAGACATTACAAGAAAACTATAGACCAAGTATCTCTCATAAACATAGAAGCAAAAATCTTCAATAAAATATTAGGAAATGAAATCCAACAATGCATGAAAAAATTTATACACTACAACCAATTGGGATTTATCGCAGGCATGCAAGACTGACTCAACATTCAAAACTCAATGTAGGGCCGGCCCCGTGGCTTGGTGGTTAAGTGAGCGCGCTCCACTGCTGGCGACCCGGGTTCGGATCCCGGGCTCGCACCGACGCGCTGCTTCTCCGGCCATGCTGAGGCCGCGTCCCACATACAGCAACTAGAAGGATGTGCAGCTATGACACACAACTATCTACTGGGGCTTTGGGGAGAAAAAATAAATAAATAAAATCTTTAAAAAAAAAACTCAATGTAATCTATAATCACATCAATAGGCTAATAAAGAAAAATCACATGATCATATCAATAGATGCAGAAAAAACATTTGACAAAATCTAACACTCATTCATGATAAAAACTCCCACTAAACTAGGAATAGAGGGAAATTTCCTCAATTTAATAAAAAGAAAACTCCACAAAAAAACCCTACAGCTAACATCATACTTAATGGTGAGAAACATGAAGCTTTCCCATCAAGATGGAAGAGGAAGAGCTTTACTACTAAGAGGAAGAAGGCAAGGATGTCCCCTCTCACCACCCCTTTTCAACACTGTACTGGAAGTAGTAGCTAATGCAATAAGACAAGAAAAGTAAACAAAAGGAAGGAAGAAATAAAACTGTGTTTGTTTGCAGATGACATGATTGTCTATGTAGAAAATCTGAAACAAGTGACAAAAAGACAACTGGACCCAATAAGTGATTATAGCAAGGTTGAAGGATACAAAGTTAATGTACAAAAGTCAATTCCTTTCCCATATTCCAGCAATGAACAAGTGGAATTTGAAAATAAAAACAATGCCATTTACATTAGAATCCCCCAAAATGAAATATTTAGGTATAAATCTAACAAAATAGGTACAAGATCTATATGAGGAAAACTATAATACTGATGAACAAGATCGAAGAACTAAATAAACAGATATTCCATTTCCATGGATAAGACGACTCAATATTGTCAAGATGTCAGTTCTTCCCACCTTGATCTATAAATTCAATGCAATCCCAGTCAAAATCCCAGTAAGTTATTTTTTGAATATCATCAAACTGATCCTAAAGTTTATATGGAGAAGCAAAAGAGAAATAGCCAACACAATATTGAAGAACAAAGTTAGAGGACTAACACTACCCAACTTCAAGACTTATACTATAAAGCTACAGTAATCAAGACAGTGTGGTATTGGTGAAAGAACAGACAAACAGACCAATGTAACAGAATAGAGAGCCCAGAAATAGACCCACATAAACACAAAGTCAATTAATCTTTTACAAAGGAGCAAAGGCAATACAATAGAGCAAAGATAGTCTCTTCAACAAATGGTGCTGGAACAACTGAACATCCACATGCAAAAAAATGAATTTAGACACAGACCTTATACCCTTCACAAAAATTAACTTAAAATAGATCACAGAATTAAATGTAAAATACACAACTGTAAAACTCCTAGAAGATAACATAGGAGAATACCTAAGTGACCTTGGGTTTAGTGGTCACTTTTTAGATATAACACCAAAGGCACAATCTGTGAAAGAAATAATTGATAAGCTGGACTTCATTAAAACTAAAAACTTCTGCTCTGTGAAAGACAATGTCAAGAGAATGAGAAGATAAGCCACAGACTGGGAAAAAGTATTTGCAAAAGGCACATCTGATAAAGGATTGTTATCCAAAATAAACAAAGAAGACTTAAAACTCAACAAAAAGAAAACAAACAATCCAATTTAAAAGATAGTCCAAAGACCTCAACAAACACCTCGCCAAAGAAGATATACAGATGGTAAATAAGCATATGAAAAGATGCCCCACATCATGTGTCATCAGGGAAATGAAAATTAAAACAACAAGGAGATACCACTACACACCTATTAGAATGGCCAAAATCTGGAACACTGACAACACCAAATGCTCGTGAAGATGTGGGGTAACAAGAACTCTCATTCATTGCTTGTGGGAATGCAAAAATGCCACTTTGTGGTGGTTTCTTATAAAACTAAACATACTCTTACCATATGATCCAGCAATCATGCTCCTTGGTATTTACTCAAATGAGCTGAAAACTTAACGCCCACACAAAAACTTGCACATGGATGTTGATTCATTAAAACTTGGAAGCAACCAAGATGTCCTTCAGTAGGTGAATGGATAAATGAACTGCGGTATGTCCAGACAATGGAATATTATTTAGCGCGAAGAAGAAATGAGTGCTCAAGCCACGAGAAGACATGGAGGAATATTAATTGCATATTACTAAGCGAACAAAGCCAATCTGAAAAGGCTACATACTATGCGATCCAAATATATGACATTCTGGAAAAGGCAAAACTATGGAAACAAAAACATCAGTGGTTGCCAAGTATCGGGGGGAGAGAATAGATGAATAGGTGGAGCATAGAGGATTTTTAGGGCAGTGAAAATACTCTGTATGATACATCTAATGATGGCTATATGTCATTATACATCTGTCCAAACCCATAGAATGTACAATATCAAGGGTGAACCCTAATGTCAACTATGGACTTTCAGTGATTCTGATGTGTCAATGGAGGTTCATCGAGTGTAACAAATGTACCACTCTGGTGGGGGATGTTAATAATGGGGGAGGCTATGCATGTGTGGGGACAGGGGGGTATATGGGAAATCTCTATACCTCCTCCTAATTTTGCTGTGAATCTAAAACTGGTCTTGAAAAAAATTAAGTATTTTTTAAAATAGTAAAAACAAACAAAGGAATTAAAATGGTACACTACAATGTATCTATTTGACACAAAAGAAAGCAGTAAAGGAGGAAGAAAGGAACAAAAAAAAAAAGAAATGAGACATACAGAAAACAAAACTGAACTATCAAAACTAGCAAGTGAGTTCAGCAAGGTCATAGGACATAAGATCAATATAGAAAAATCAATTGTATTTCTATGTACTAACAGTGAACAATCTGAAAATGAAATTAAGAAAACAATTCCATTCATAAAAACACCATAAGCAACAAAATACTTAGGAATAAATTTAACAAAAGAAGTACCAGACCTGAGCCAGCCAGGTGGCCAGCAGTTAAAGAACATGCGCTCTGCTCCGGCGAACCAACGCGTGCTTGTCAAGCTATGCTGTGGCAGCATCCCATATAAAGCAGAGGAAGATGGGCATGGATGTGACCCCAGGGCCAATCTTCCTCAGCAAAAAAGAGGAGGACTGGCATCAGATGTTAGCTCAGGGCTGATCTTTCTCACCAAAAAAAAAAAAAAAAAGAAGTACCAGAAGTGCATACCAAACTACAAAACATGGCTGAAATTTTAAAATACCTAAATAAGCAGAAAGAGATTCCAAGTTTATGAACTGGAAGACTCAAGATTGTTAAGATAGCAATTCATCCCAAATTGATCTACAGATTCAACAAAATCCCTATCAAAATACCAACTGGCGGGAGTGACGTCAGCATCATGGTGGAGTGAGCTTTCCCGTGAACTCTTCCCCCATAAGATACAACAAAAGGAATAGTCACAGACCAACAAGGGAATCCTAGACAGTGAAAAGCAGGATTGGAAAGATCCACACTGCCACACATCTGAGAGTGGAACGTGCTGGGCCCCCGGAGGAAGTGGGGAGAGGTAAGGAGAACTCCTCTCCCTCCCCATCAGATCAGCGATCCATGTCCCCGGGGCTCCCAGAGAGGGAGGAGGGGCGGCCCTCTGCAGGGAAACCGTAACTCATCGGGCTCTCTCAGCCAGTGGGAAACTCCCACACAGAGGACTCAGAATTGCTATAGGGTACCATCAACATCTGAGCACCCCAGAGAGTGGATTACAAGGGGCGAACGAGAGGCCCCCCTCGCCAGGGACCCAGCAGGCAAAAGACATTCAAAGATTTAATACCCATCCTTCTCAAACTATTCCAAAAAATAGAGGAAGATGGAACACTTCCTAAATCATTCTATGAGGTCAACATCACCCTGATACCAAAGGCAGACAAAGACAATACAAAGAAAGAAAATTACAGGCCAATATCGCTGATGAACATAGATGCAAAAATCCTCAACAAAATATTGGCAAACCAAATGCAGCAATACATTAAAAAGATCATACACCATGATCAAGTGGGATTTATACCAGGGACACAGAGATGGTTCAACATCTGCAAATCAATCAACGTGATACATCACATCAACAAAACAAAGAATAAAAACCATATGGTCATCTCAATAGACGCAGAGAAGGCATTTGACAAGATACAACATCCATTTATGATAAAAACCCTCAACAAAATAGGAATAGAAGGAAAGTACCTCAACATAATAAAGGCTATTTATGACAAACCCACAGCCAACATCATACTCAATGGGGAAAGACTGAAAGCCATTCCTCTGAGAACAGGAACGAGGCAGGGCTGCCCACTGTCACCACTCCTGTTCAACGTAGTACTGGAGGTTTTGGCCAGAGCAATTAGGCAAGAAAAAGGAATAAAAGGAATCCAAATAGGTAACAAAGAAGTGAAACTCTCACTATTTGCTGATGACATGATTTTATATATAGAAAACCCTAAAGAATCCATTGGAAAACTATTAGAAATAATCAACAACTACAGCAAAGTTGCAGGGTACAAAATCAATCTACAAAAATCAGTTGCATTTCTATATGCTAATAACGAACCAACAGAAAGAGAGCTCAAAAAGATAATACCATTTACAACTGCATCAAAAAGAATAAAATACCTAGGAATAAATCTTACCGAGGAGGTGAAGGACCTATACAATGAGAACTACAAGACATTATTGAAAGAAATCGATGATGACATAAAGAAATGGAAAGATATCCCATGCACGTGGATTGGAAGAATAAACATAGTTAAAATGTCTATATTACCTAAAGCAATCTACAGATTCAATGCAATCCCAATCAGAATCCCAATGACATTCTTCACGGAAATAGAAAAAAGAATACTAAAATTTATATGGGGCAACAAAAGACCTCGAATAGCTAAAGCAATCCTAAGAAAAAAGAACAAAGCAGGAGAGATCACAATCCCTGACTTCAAAACATACTACAAAGCAATAATAATCAAAACAGCATGGTACTGGTACAAAAACAGACACACAGATCAATGGAACAGAATTGAAAGCCCAGAAATAAAACCACACGTACACGGACAGCTAATTTTCAACAAAGGAGCTAAGAACATACAATGGAGAAAGGAAAGTCTCTTCAATAAATGGTGTTGGGAAAACTAGGCAGCCACATGCAAAAGAATGAAAGTGGACCATCTGCTATCACCAATCAAAAAAATTAACTCAAAATGGATCAAAGACCTGAAGGTGAGACCTGAAACTATAAAACTCATAGAAGAAAATATAGGCAACACACTATTTGACATTGGTCATAAAAGAATCTTTTCGGATGACATGCCTACCCAGACTAGGGAAACTAAAGAAAAAATAAACAAGTGGGACTTTATCAGATTAAAGAGCTTCTACAAGACAAACGAAACCAGAATCAAGATGAACAGACAACCCACCAGCTGGGAGAGAATATTTGCAAAATATACATCTGACAAGGGGTTGATCTCCATAATATATAAAGAACTCACACAACTGAACAAGAAAAAAACAAACAACCCAATCAAAAAATGGGCAGAGGAAATGAACAGACACTTCTCCAAAGAAGATATACAGATGGCCAATAGGCACATGAAAAGATGTTCAACATCATTAATCATCAGGGAAATGCAAATCAAAACAACACTAAGATATCACCTCACGCCCGTTAGAATGGCTATAATCACGAAGACAAAAAGCAACAAATGTTGGAGAGGATGTGGAGAAACAGGAACCCTCATACACTGCTGGTGGGAATGCAAACTGGTGCAGCCTCTATGGAAAACGGTATGGAGATTCCTCAAAGAATTAAAAATAGAGATGCCCTATGACCCAGCCATCCCACTACTGGGAATCTAACCAACGAACCTGAAATCAACAATCCAAAGAGGCTTATGCACCCCTATGTTCATTGCAGCATTATTCACCATAGCCAAGAAGTGGAAGCAACCTAAGTGTCCCTCGACTGACGATTGGATCAAGAAGATGTGGTATATATATACAATGGAATACTACTCAGCCATAAAAAAAGACAAAATCGTGCCATTTGCAACAACATGGATGGGCCTGGAGTGTATTATGTTAAGTGAAGTAAGCCAGAAGGAGAAAGACAAACACTGTATGATCTCACTCATATGTGGACTATAAACCAACACATGGACAGAGAAAACTGTATTGTGGTTACAGGGGCAATGGGGGTAGGGGGTGGGCACAAGGGGTGAAGGGAGACATGTATATGGTGATGGACAAACAAAAATGTACAACCCAAAATTTCACAATGTTAAAAACTATTAAAACATCAATTAAAAAAAAATACCAACTGGCTTTTTTGAAGAAACTGACAAGCTCATCTAAAATTCATATGCAAGTGCAAAAGATCCTGCCAAAACAATTTTGAAAAAGGACAAAGCTGGAGGATTTACACTTTCCTATTTCAAAATTTCATATGAAGTTACAGTAATTAAGACCTTGTGGTACTGGCATAAGTACAGTCACATAGATGAATGGAACAGAACTAAGAGTCTAGAAGTAAACCCTTACATGTATGGTTAATTCATTTTTGACAAAAGCACCAAAGCAATTCATTGGGAAAAGGACAGCCTTTTCAACAAATGGTGCTGAGACTATTGGAAGGCCACATGCAAAAAGATGACTATACACAAATTTAACTCAAAATAGATCATAGATCTAAATGTAAGAGCTAAAATATAAAATTTTTCAAAGAGAACATAGGAGAAAATCTTGACCTTGATTTAGGCAGGGTTTTTATATGACATCAAAAGCATGATCCACAAAATTAAATAACTGATAAACTTAATCAAAATTTAAAACATTTGTGATTCAAAAGACACCAGTAAGAAAACAGACTAGGAGAAAATAATTGCAAATCTGATATAAGACTTATTCTAGAATATATAAAGAACTCTCATAATTCAATAATAAAAGGACAAACCCCAATTAAAAAATAGGTAAAAGAAACACAAATGTCTAAGCACACGGAAAGATGCCCAACATCATTAGTCATTGGGGAAATGGAAATTAAAACCACAGTGCAGCATCACTTCACATCCACTGAATATAAAATAGATAATAATATAAAGTGTTGGTGAGGATATGGAGAAACTATAACATTCACACATTACTGGTGGGAGTACAAAATGAAACATTTTACATTTAGGGAGGTCATGGAAATGTACTAAAATTGGATTGTGGTGATGTAAAAGAATACTCCGTAAAGCTGCTAGAAAGAAAAATTAACTGTACCATTAGACTAACTTCAAGTTTATGGTATTGGGACAAGTTAGACAATACCACAAGGAAACAATCAGATAAACAATGTGGGACATTCTGAAAGACAAATGACTTACAATGTTAAGGACAAACAAACAAATAAAAAAGCAGGGACTATTGCAGAATTAAAGACTACAGATGCACAACAAGCAAGTATAATGCATCAATCTTGATTAGATTCTGCATCAGAAAAACAAAGACATTTCTGGGGTAGTTGGGGAAGTTTGAATTTAGACTGATGATCAGATGATATTATGAAGTTATTGTTGATTTTTATGTGGGATGGTGGTATTGCTTGGTTGCAGAATGTCCTCTTTCCTAGGAGATGTATGCTGAAATAGGTAGGGATGAAGCACGTAATGTCTGCAACATACTTTCAAATGATTCAGCAAAAGTAACTGTGTATTCATAAAGATAAAGCAAATATGGAAAGATGTAAATAAGTGAACCTAGTTGAAAGGTATTCAAAGAGTTCATTTTACCTCTTCAAACTTTTCTGTAGGTTTGAAATTATTGAAAACAAAAAGTGGGGAAAAACTCAATTATACTCCTGTATACCAGGAACGACATTTTTGAAAAGATATAATTTATAATAGTATCTAACTATATGACATACCTAGGAATGAATATGTGTATATATATGTACACAATGTACAAGACCTCTTTGGTGTCTATAAAATTTTATTAAGACATTAAAAAGACTTAAATAAGGAGAGAATCATGTTCATGGATTAGAAGTCCCAATATAATGAGGTAAATTCTCCCCAAATGGCCTATAGAGTCATTGCAACTCCAATCAAAATCTCAGTGTGTTTGGTTGGTTTGTTTAGTTTTGGGGAGGAAATTGACAAGCTATTTCTAAAATGGATAAGGAAGAGCAAAGAACCAAGAAGAGCCACAAGCTCTTGAAGAATAGCAATAAAGTGAAAGGACTTGATATACTATATATCAAAACTTTTCTAAAAGATAAGACTATTGAAGAGAGTTTATATTAGCACAGGAAAAGACCAATAAAACAAAATAAATAGATCCAGAAATAGATCTTTGCATATATCAACCCTTAATATAAAACAGAGAAGGTACTTCAAAGCAGTAGGGAAATAAAGGTCTTTTTGATAAACAGTGCTGGACCAACACACTAACCATATAAAGAAGCAAAAATATTACCTCACACCATGCCATGACAGTTCCAAGTAGCATGAAACTTCAATATAAGAGGTGAAACTATAAAGCATTTAAGAAGAAAATATCAACCATATTCATGACCTAGAGAGAGAATAATTTTTGAAAACATGAAATATAATACACGCTAACCACAAGGGCAAAATTGATATATTTGAACATATTAAAATTAAAATGTTAGTATATCGAAAACATTATGGAAAGACAAGCCACAAATTGGGAAAAGATTTTTCAACACAACTCATACAGGAGTAGTATCCCAAATATATAAAGAACCTCCTGCAAATTATTGAGAAAAATGGACAAAAGACTTTAACACATACTTCAGTCACCAAAGATGAAATCCAAATAGCCAATAAACATATTGGCATTCTCGTATGCTGTCAGTAGGAAAGTAAATTAGTAAAGTCTTTTTGACGAACAATGTGGCAATACATATGAACCTATGAAAGGTGATCAGCCTCATTTGATATAAGGAAAAGGCTAATTAAAACCACAATGAGCTAACATTACACACCCAACAGACTGGTAAAAATTTAAAAAGCCAATACGCCCTTGAGGAAATGTAAATCAGTACAAGAATCTCTGGAAAATAGTTTGGCATGACCTAGCAAAGTTGAATCTAACAAACTCTGTGCCTCTGTGGCTCTGCTCTTAGGTGTATATCCTCTTAAAAACGCACTCCAAAATATGAGTACAAAATGTCCAGAGCAGCACTGCAATATCCCCAAACTGGAAACAACCCAGGTGACCAAAATAAAATGGAAAAATAAATTGTAATATATTCATACAATGGAATAAGCAAACTATAGCTACATACAATTATATGGGTGAATCTTATAATGTTTAGCAAAAGAAACAAGTCTTAAAAGTATACAATATCATTTCACATAAATTCAAAAATGAGAACTAAATATTGTGTTTAGGGATGTATATATGGGTGGTAAAACTATACAAAAAAGCAAATAAATGAGGATTAGTGACGGTATTAAGGAGGAAAGAGGGGGTTGTGATGAAGAGGATCATATGGGGAACTTCTGAGGTGTTAGAAATATTCTATTTCTTGACCTGGGTGGTTACATGGGCGTTCACTTTATGACTATTTGTTTAAAATATATATTTGCATGAGTGCGTGTCTGTGTATACATACATACATATACGTTTCATGTACTTTCTGTATATTCCACAATGATAAGAAAATACACAAATGGCCAATAAATATGAAAAGACATTCAACCTCACTAGTAATTAGGAAAATGAAAATTAAAACAATAGTGATCACCTATCATGATTTGCCTAAAATGTAAAAGACTGATATCTATTTTTTGTAAGGTTGCAAAAAAATAGGCATTCTCATCTGCTGTCAGCAGAAAAGTAAATTAGTAAAGCTTTTTTGAAGAACAAGGTGGAAATATATATTTAAAAACCCCATATATCCTGTGAATTATCAATTCCAATTTTAAATACCTATCCTAATGAAACACTAGCACACGTACTCAAAATGTGCGTGCAAAGATGTTTACCATTCACTATAGCATTGCTTGCAATAGCAGGAAAAAAATGAATAAATGTCAATAAAGGAGTATTTATGAAATGTGTCATAACTCATACAATAGAATACTATGCAGCTATTAAAAATTAAGATAAATCTATGAAGTGACATGGAACACCCTCAAAGACATTACGTGAACAAAAGCAAGTCACAGAACAACACATAGCATAATCCTGTTTTTAAAACATAACCATGTACATATATTTATATATATATAGATGTATGAAAAACAGACTATGACTTGTTCTCTAACCTCAACAGTGATTATCTCTCAGACAGGGAGCAGTGAAAGGGGAAGCAGGGTGAAGAGGGCACTTTCACATCTTACTCTACAGATATACATATTATATGAATCTTCTATAAGAACATAGCCATGGACTACTTGCAGATTTTTAACAGGTGGTAATAGCAAAACAACTATATTGCTCTTTATTCCATTCCAATGAGAACAACTGAATACATTTGGAAATAACTTGGCTTTCAAAGCTAATTCTTTTGTTCCTAGAGGTCCCTGAGAGAACCTATAATTGTGTTACAGGGCTGTCAGCCATCAACTGAAGAGCGTTGTGTAGGATACTAAGTGACTAGGTCCATCTCCAGGCTCTCCCCTTGAAAATATTTGCATATGTTCTCATATCCCGGCTCACTGGCAATAGCAATAATGTTTTCCCAAAGCACTTTGCTAAAGTAAATAAATTCTGATGCTACACATCAAATCACAACCTCAGCAAAGTGTAGACGTGGCTGTCAAGATGCATGTTTAGATCTGAATTAGTAATCACACCCTTGCTGAGTGACTTTTGGAATAAGTAGTTTGTATTTGGATTCATAAGGAAGAACCTAGACCCACTGAATCACAAGATAGAGCTTTTCTCTTTCTTCTTCCCTATCTCACTCCACCATAGCCCTTTCCAAATCACACTGTCCATTGCCTACAAAAGTGGGAGAGAGGGAAACCTGATCATGAGTTATTTGGAATCGGTGGTGAATCAAAACAAAAAGTACTATCAGTATATTGATGAAGGAAAATCCGACTACATGCATACATTTTGGTGTGCATTTTATTTTTGATTGGAATTATATCCATATGAAGGAAAATTGCCAAAGTATCCTTTACTCTTGAAAGCTAGGCCCTTGCCTTGCTGTGTCAGAAGAAGACAAAAGTAAGCCAGTAATGCTGGAGACGTCCCTGTTTCCATAAGCACACTGACAGGAGAGGAGCTGTCTAGGAAATGCCATTTGATTGATGAATAGAGGAAGATCTACACACAGTTAAATAATACAAATGGAAACACATCAGCACACGCAAGTCATGAGCCGGGTCCCCCGGCATCCACGGGCATGCGTCTTTTCCAGAGGATCTCTTACTCGATGGTGTCAGCACTTGGTCTCGTTATGCCTCTTATCAGCAAATACCTTTTCATTCCAGAATGGAAAACAAGCTAGCAATTAAATACATACAATATTGATGCTTTATTTCCATAAGTCACCAATAAAAGAATGGATTTAATTTTAATACATTTATTTCGTGTGATTCTTAATAAAACACTTTCAACACATTCTGTACATTTCAAGCCACTCAGAACTGCATTACATTCTATAAATGTGATTTTTTGGGATGAGGTGCCAAGATGTCTCTGTACAAAGATGTACAATATGTACAGTCACTGTAAGTGCAAGCTGTGCAAAGCAGTCTAGAACACTAATTCATGCCAAGGCTTAGAAAACATTTCAACACATAAGACTAAAGCTTGAAACTGCGTTGTTTTTTTTTTCCCCCGGGCAAATGATTACTTTATAAACAAATATATGTATATGTCATAGAGAAAGAATAGTTTGACTCTGCAGCTCAGTCAGCACCATGCAGCTGACTGGATACATTACAGGATTACAGGTCTGCTCTCCTAGGCCTCTCTCCTCAGGGAGCCATTTTGCCACACTCAACGGTCTTCTCATCACTGAGCTGCTGCTGCTGCCTTTGGCTGAACCACAGCAACACCAGGAGATTTAAATTTGGGGAGATAAAGGCCAAACTTGTTTTCAATGCCAGCAAAAGTGGCTGTGGCGAGTCTGTATCCACCGATGTGATCAGGATTGGCAGGAGGAAGGTCTGCAATGCGTGACTTAGGTGTTGGTTCTGAGCCAGAGGGTTTGCTGTTGACAGGAAAAAACCAATGGTTAACGTGCTCAAGATTGACGGGGATGGCATACAACTAAACGTTTGTAGTCTGACTCATGTGCCACAAAGAAGAGTGTTTGTCCAACTACTTCCTTATCATCTATGCTGCATTCGTCATGATTTATAGCTGCTTTGCAAGCAACACATTCACATATTTGATTTAGAAGAGAAATGGCCTCAATTTCAATGCTTATATACATATACAAATAGATCCACAGAAACAAGATCAGAAGAAAACACACTCAAATATTAACACTCTCTGGGAAGTAGGATTATAGATGATTTTCTCTTATACTTTTCTGATTTCCAAGTTTTCTGCACTAAGCATAAATTAATCATAAGAAGTTTACATTTTTCTTTTATTTTGACATAATTTTAACAGCTAACTTTTTAAAGAGTAGACAGATTCACGAAGGTTATTACTAAAATCATTTAAAGAAAAATAGACATAATTCTTACTTTTACAAAACGTGAAAGCGTAGAAAAGCCTGGCTTTGCTAGATTGCTGTTCTTACTTTCTTTGTCTAAGTCCTTCCACCTCTTGGTTCAACAGCTAATTTGCTACTTGGCCTTTGAGCAGGAAAGGGGTTCACAGGTTTATGAGGTGAAGACTCAGATACGGGCCTTGACTTTCTGCTGAAAAGCTGATAATTGCCTGCTTTGGGTACAACCTTTTCCACCCAGAAAATGCAACAATTCCTCCTCTCCCCAGCACAAGCTTCAAGTACCAAGCTTCAAGAGGCCCGGTTTCTGGCCTAGCTCTCACCAGTGATTATGTCCATGGGCATAACCTCTCTTTGAACCTCTTTTGGGGGCAATAAATTAGCTCTAAGCACATCTATACCTATCTAATAATCAATTATGGTGAATAATGAAATCTCGGAGGTGTGAAAGGGCTTGATTGAGTCTTTGAAAGAAAGTTCACAAAAGTGTTACTAATACAAATTTACATCACTTCTGGCAAAAAAAGGCCATAGAATAAGAGCCAAATGGTAAGAACCTAAATCCGTGAAGCTCAGTATTTGTGTACACTAAAACAATCATTCACACCACATTTTAATTTGCTGCCTCCCTAACCCTGCCCTAAGCAGCTGCATATCCTGTGCACGGCGTCACCCATCGAGGTCGTACTCCGCTAACCCTGAAGCTTCTCAAGCCCACTGTTTGATCTAAATGCATTGGTCCTGCAGGATTCTCTGCCCTATCCGTTTCTGAGAGTTCCAAAAATGCCTCTGTAGGCCGAACGAAGACTTGTTTTGGTTTGGGTGCTCTCCTTACAAAGGAATTGAATAGCTGCACTTACAGGCCTCCAAAATCAATGTAAAACCACCGCTGGAGAAGTTCATAGGTGACCAAGGTAACGCCAAACTGGGGAGAGGATCGAAACACTCGAGCTGAAAAAGAGAGACAGGAGGGGGGGCACTTAACACCAGGATGACTGTGGCAAAGACCACAGGTGAGTAACGGGAGCAGGACCCTAATGCCAGCCAGCCATTCCCTACGACCTCAGTCCCTACCTGCAGCCCCTTTCCAAAACGCTGAGGGCCCCTCTTCCCGGAGTATCTTCCAGAAACAGTCGATGACACCGCTGTATGTCGTCTGGCCGGCGCGGGCGGCCACTTGCAGTCTTGTCTTGATGACATCAGCAGGGGTCACCAGAGAAGCAGCAGGCACACCTTCCAGGAGAAAGGCACGTTCAATTCACCCAAAATACCTTAAAAAGGCTAGAAATACTGCTAACATGTAACAACACAATTAGCAACTTTGCTGAACTCAGAGCTTCTTAAATAGATGCCCGGGCACTAATGGGAAAAAAAGATATATAAGCCTGCTAGCTGCTTCAGTGTGGTCACGGCAAAATTCTTTTGTCTTTCTGAATTAGGAAAATCACCCACATTGCATGATTCCAAAGAACTGTGACAGGAAAGAAGTGCAGCAATATCACTAACACAATTCCCACGTGTTCCCTTTTAGCATTCAATGATTTTACCTCCTTTTTTTTCTTTCTTTTTTTTTTTGTGAGGAAGATCAGCCCTGAGCTAACATCCACGCTAATCCTCCTCTTTTTGCTGAGGAACACCAGTTCTAAGCTAACATCTATTGCCAATCCTCCTCCTTTTTTTTCCCCAAAGCCCCAGCAGATAGTTGTATGTCATAGTTGCACATCCTTCTAGTTGCTGTATGTGGGACGCGGCCTCAGCATGGCCGGAGAAGCGGTGCATCAGTGCGCGCCCGGGATCCGAACCCGGGCCGCCAGTAGCAGAGCGCACGCACCTAACCGCTAAGCCACGGGGCCGGCCCTCTCCTTTTTTTTCTTAAATAAGATACAAACATTTTCATGGACAATAAAAAATAAGAATGATGTCAATTTAATGAGCTGCTAAAGGCATCTGACACCAAGCTGTAGCGTTTTTTTGCTGATTCTTGTCACCTCACTGTGCGAGGTGACTATCAATACTCACCTGCTTGAGGGGCTAACGAGAGAACTTACTGTGACTCCTTTTAGACAGAAGTCAACACAACCAGAGCAGAGGAGGCCAGGCAACCAGTGAAGTAACAAGAGGGGAACTGATCATCAAAAGGCCTTATCACCCATCCCTGTGCCCAGCAGTAGGACACAGAAGATGGATTTCACAACCACACCTTTTACTTATAACCGCAAACAGGGAACACAGGAGCAAGATAACCTTTCTGGGGGGTTGAAATTCCATTTGGCCTGACTATCACTGAATCATCACTAGGCAGACAGAGCTGGCGGACTTGGGGTGCTGGGGTCTGCCAGAGAATGAAGCAAACACCTCTCCTCCACACAGCCTAGCACCTTATTCAGATGAAACTAGATAAATTGCCTGCCTTTGGAATGTTCTGAATTCTGAACGTTCTCAGTACCTGCCAGCAAAACTTTACTGGTAAAAATTAGAAAAATTCATCTCTCATTCTGAAAACTGACATCAAACGTCTGTGGGCAAGAAGTTGGCGCTGACAGTTCCATGGAAACATTTACTCGGTTCCACCAACCACTGCCAAAATGCCTGTCCATGGTTAGACTGTTCTTTTGGCTGTTTTTTTGCTGCTGGTTGGAAAGCACGGACAAGGACTAGAGGGAAAACGTGCTGGCCCCCATTTAAAACTGGGAGATTTTGGAGTACTAGAAAGGGGCTGGACGAGCACCCAGTGCCAAGACTGAGCAGGTAGCTTTATTGGCTTTCAAATGTGCAACTGACTTAAGGTACAGATGCCAGAGGACAAGGGATTTTCAGGACCCACAATAAGGGCTTGAAGCTCCCTGAGAGAGTTTCTTAATCATCACAAGTCATTCTCTGTCCTCATGGGCAAGAACAACAACGTGGTCCACCCCAACACCCTCAGAACCAAAGGCTCCTGCCACACACCACACACACCACACTTCAGGAAGTGCTCAGGATGTCCTGCTATGTTTAGTCAGGGCACCAGAGGAGAAGGAACCCAGTGAGAGCTACACAGTACCATGAGCCCAAGTGGTCAGAGCTACACCAAGCATTTGGGGAGAGCATGTGGGTTTGTGTTCACCCTTCACATTTCTATCTTTGACCAGATGTAATGGAGAGCAAACACATGCCCTTTCCTTCCTCTGTCATTTCGGAGTGCTGGTGCAGCAGGGACGCCTGGCTCTCCCCTTCTGTCCCAAGTCAGCTCCTTCACAGCTTAAGAGACAGGCCAGACCCGTGAGATGAGAAGGAAGCATCTTAGCATCTTCCTGCGTTTGTTAGGCTCCTCTTTCAGATGGAATCCTTTCTGTGCCTAATTCGGTATCTTAGACCAGATGAAGGTCTTCATTTGTTCCATTGACATTTACTGAGTTCCTATATTACTATGCTGGCCACGTAGGGAAGGCAAGGACAAATGGAATGAGCTCCCAGCCTAGTACAGAGGATAAAACTGATGCAAACTACCACGAATAAAAGACGGAAAGTGTTAACAGACAGAGAAGAGATGCCAGTGAAGTACAGGGTGATTTGCTGGGCAAGTATCGCTTACGTGGTCTAATGAGGATGAAGGTAGAAGGAACGCAGCTTCTTTTCATGAAGAAACCTCAATTTTTAGCCAAATCATGTAGATTCCAATATACAGAAATAGAAAGTGAGGGCATGCTAGATCTGTGCATCAGCATGAGGTATAACAAAGCAACTGATTTGATGAAGAACTTTTTCACCTTAATGCTTAGCTTGGCTGCACCCAAAGTTTCAGGGGCACAGGAGGCTAAGAAACACGTTAATGATGAAAGCCCAATTTAGATGGGCAGATCTAATTTGGCTCTGAGTTGCTAAGCTGCATTAAGCTGTTTATCCACATTATGCAAATGTAATTAACTCTCATCAGAATTACAGCACATCCCACAAAGGAGAAAAAGCGATCATATTTAAACTAAGTCAGATACAAACAATAACCCTTCCAGAAATAAAGGGGAAAAGTACATAGAGATTCTGTACTTCTTAAAGAGAAGGGGGGGAGGATTCTTTTGGTTTAAAAAAAAAATTCTAATTACCTGCCATGGCTCCAGCCGCAAGGAGATTTAAACCTCCCACGTGTCCGTTTTCATCAGCCAGAAGTAGTTTGCAATGAGCATAAACAGGAAAATAGATTGCAGAGAAGGGAATGTCTCGGAGGAAACACGCTTTGGCACCCTGTCACACAGTGAGGAAACAGTACAAAACGGTTGTGTAAACAGTGTGAATGCCCGCTAGGAAGCCAGGGTGACACGCCTGAGGTATCCCTCAAACAGCATTGGGACTGGTATGGAAGGGAAGTGGGGAGAACAGAGAAATATACATGGCTCAAAGTTTGAGAAAAGCTGGTGGATCCTGGAGTCCTAGAGTTGGTTAATTGGGTAATGATGTTATTCTGACAACTAAGAATTTTCTGGTATTTCCAGTATAGATTCAGTTTTTAGGGTTAATAAAAATTCAGTTCTCAAACCTCCAGGCTGCTTATTCTTTTTTTTGTGTGTGTGTGTGTGAGGAGATCAGCCCTGTGCTAACATCTGCCAATCCTCCTCTTTTTTTGCTGAGGAAGACGGCCCTGGGCTAACATCTGTGCCCATCTTCCTCCACTTTATATGGGACGCCGCCACAGCATGGCTTGCCAAGCAGTGCGTCGGTGCGCGCCCGGGATCCGAACCAGCGAACCCCGGGCCGCCGCAGCGGAGCGCGCGCACTTAACCGCTTGCGCCACCGGGCTGGCCCCCAGGCTGCTTATTCTGTTTGGCTTTGGTGGGTGTGAGGGAGATGATGTGTGGGTGGGAATAGACTTGGAAACCCAAGATTAATAGCTTGATTCTAAAAGCAACCAGCAAAGGCAGCCCAAAACATGAACAAATTACCAACTCAAACCACATTAGCTTAGAGCCCCTGAAGTGTCAGGTCAGAAGCTATAGGCAGTGGCAGTGGAAAAGGAGGTGACTATTCTAGGGAAGGGGAAAAAGAAACCATCAATCTTCCCTCCTCATTCCCCATATCCTAAGTAGCAGAGGACTGGGGGGAACCCAGACAAAATATTTTAGCAGGAGGTTCCCATGGGAGTAGAAAACCACCCAGGGACAGCTTGTCTCAGTGACTGAAGCCACAATGAACACCTTCCTCAGCTGGTCAGGAGCCCAGGCCGTTCTACTGCCCAGGGCTTTACCGAGCCAGGCGAATACTCCATCTTTGGCACTTGTTTCCCTAATGGCTCTGTTTTTAAAAGACAAACTCAAACATTAAAAAAAAAAATTCCAAGGACTCTCTGAAGGATGAGACAGAGAGAAACAATATTAATAATTTCACCTCTCAAAGGGAATTCCAAAAAGGATGGAAAGTGGAGGTGGAGGGGAGGGAATGTGTACAAAACTCTCTCAAGATAGGCATCAGTGGTTTACTGGTCTCCTAAGAGCCCGGTAGCTGTGTGATTCTAATCTAGAGAATTTCTAATTTGCAGCTACAGAAGCCAATTTACACAATTCTACAGTGAAGGATCTATAAATAAATCAGATGCTGTGGAAACACAGTTGTCTATAGCAGCTAAATTTACGTATTCTCCCCTTATACCAAGCAGAAGAATGGAAAGAAATACTCTTGCTTGTTTAAGAATAATAATAGTGGGCCGGCTCCGTGGCTTAGCGGTTAAGTGCGCGCGCTCTGATGCTGGCGGCCCGGGTTCGGATCCCGGGCGCGCCCCGGGGCACCGCTTCTCCGTCCAGCGCGAGGCTGAGTCCCACGTACAGCAACTAGAAGGATGTGAACCTATGACATGCAACTGTCTGCTGGGGCTTTGGGGGGAAAAAAGTGAATAAATAAAATCTTTAAAAAAAAAAAAAAAAAAAAGAATAATAATAGCTTCTGCTCCATTACATCCAATCTGTAATGACGGGAGCAAGTATACCTGCAGGGAAGGAATCTGTTGACTGGCATTTTGCTAAAGTACAGTAGTACACTCTGGTTTTTTTTTTTTTTTTTTAAAGATTTTATTTATTTATTTTTTTCCCCCCAAAGCCCCAGTAGATAGTTGTATTTCATAGATGCACATCCTTCTAGTTGCTGTACGTGGGACGCGGCCTCAGCATGGCCAGAGAAGCAGTGCGTCGGTGCGCGCCCGGGATCCGAACCTGGGCCGCCAGCAGCGGAGCGCACGCACCCAACCGCTAAGCCACGGGGCCGGCCCCACTCTGGTTTTTTTTAATGGAATTCATTATTGACAAATCCCACCACTTAACTTCTTAAAGACCTGAATCCTACCAAACTCAGCTACTGTTTCACTGTGGTCAAATTATTAAGACAAAGAGAAGCCCCTGCTGGGAAGATAACAATAGAGATAACTCAACTCAAAATAAACATAAGACTATTTTGAAGTCCTAAACCAGTCCAAAGAGGACACCAAAGAAACTTTTCCCAAACCCACTATCAAATAAAAGGCTGTGAACCTGAAGCCAGCAGGTCTGCAGTGCCGGCCTCCCTGCTGGTAGCTTTATAAAAGCCTGAAGATGACAACAGGAGAGCCTGTTTGTATATCCCACTGCCTCTAACAGAAGTGTCCTGATTGTTTCTCTTTGTTTGATTTTCTACTCCAGGGACTACCCTGCTGGACAAGATTGCTTTTCCATTTGCCAGGGAGAAGTCTGGTTTCCACATTCTTTCACATTTCTATTGAGTACATTACAACCTCTCTACCGAGACAACCCAAGGGAATCGACTCACCTTATACAGACCGAAAAGGCCCAGGTCCCGGAGCACGTTCAGGGCACTGACCCTGGGTCCTGTGGTGATCTCTCCAGCTACCTGCAGACGAATCTTGACTATCTCCAGGGGGTTAGTAAAGATGACCTGAGAGCCGCCAGCCTGCAGGCAAGGGAAGAGAGACAGAAGATTTCCAAATCAGAGCCCAACTGGCAGCGTAACCAAGAAAAATCCGGAAAAGCCTCCACATTATACCACTTTACACCTCCCTCTTCACGGGGAACGACAGTCTGATGCTTTGGCTTGGCTGATGCTGGAGGGGCTCACAGGGATGGTCCCAAACTCTGTCTCAAGCCAATATCGCTGGGTTTGTTTCTATTTGAAATGTCAAGAGTGTTTCTCAGACCAGTCTTTCCAGGGTCAATCCAGCCATATCCAAAATGGCAAAACTAATAAACTCATTTGGAAAACAAAAGTGAAGCCAGATGTGGCAGTGTGGGGCTATCCAATGAAAGGGAAAGAGATGGCAGAAGGTTGGTTGGTATCTTCTACACTCTGGACCTAAAACTCGGATCGACAATGGTTTCTTTCCTCTTCTTAACAAGCGTTCTCTGTAGTTCAGCCAACTGCTGCCGCTTCCTTGGATTGTAGAGCAATTAACACAGCTTTGCCCCACAGAGGTGCCTTAAGTAAGAGGGAAGAAGTCTCCTCTGGTTCAAATTTTAAAACGTATTATCCTGAGCAAAACTCTGAGACAGATACACAGCTACACCCACACAAAAAGAGAGAATTTAGAAAGACAATTTCAGTATCATTTCAAGACAAAACCAGAAAAACTCTTCAAGGCAGAGCTGAGAAATGGAACATCTAGTTACCATGAGTATAACACCAACAAATCACAGCCACACTCCACACTCTCTACTGGTGAGTGACAGAGATTTGAATTTGGATAATGAGAGTGTATTTGCATCCAAAATCTGTTAACTAGTAGAGCGAAAAGAAAAAAAAAAAAAGAATATTTAACAAAACTGCTACCAACTCCAACTCCTTTTTTGGTTTTTGTATGAAAGAAAAAAATGTGTGTTGGTGTGTATGCGTGTGTGTATATGGATACATAAAAATAAATAATTTTTTAAAAACGTATATATATATTTACCTCCATTCATGAAGTGAAAAAAATCTCATTTGCACATCTTCATCTCAACTGTAGCTGTTTACATTATATAATCATAACCATATTCACATAAGCATCTTTATATTATATAATCATAACTTCACGGCAATAGCATGTCACATGTGTAACAGGAAATGTGTGCCTCACTGGGGCTTTGTAATTCCACAGGTATAGAAACACTACAAACAATACCCATAAAACTCACGCGTAGCATTCAATGCCGCTTCAATACTTGGCCCTCGCCCAAATCCCTGTTCACTTTTTTAAAACCCATAGTCCTCCTAGACCCCCTTCCAAGGGGCAGCAACAAGTTCCAGCCCATTCTCCTAACAACCTGTGGCTATAACCCCCCACTACTCCTGTTCCAATCCTGACCCTTTACTCCTATCAACATCCACAACTGCCAACACTGACACAAGATTCCTCTTGTCTTCGTGGGAAGCCTATTGTCCTGGGTTCCCTAGGACCCTAATCCGCTTTTTGTCCACCAAGCACGGGGGTGCAGCAATTTGCTGTCTCTCTCCGGGTTTCCTGCAACTCCCAACTCCAGACCAGGGCCACACGGGTCCCCAAATGACGACTGACCCAATTTTACATGTTGATTTGCCTGTGTTTCTCTCCCTTTTAATCTGTTGCACTGCAGGCAGGAGGAAGCGTTTCAATGTTTCAATCTAAGCAAACAATACTTTCAAAAGGATTGCTGGGTGAAAAATTATGTTAAAATGATAATCCAAGTAATTGCTCCTGTAGCTAGTATTAAAGACCAAACCAATTGAAAAAGTTTACTACTTCCCTGAAATCTCTTGTTTGAATAATGGTTGGAAAGACTATCTTTGGGAAAATATGCTTTATGTTCTAAACTAAAGCAGATTAAAAAAAAGAATAGGACCACAAATTTTGATTATAATCCCAAAAACTTGCCACCACCAAACGATGTCAACCCCTGGGTGCTACTAGTTAAATGTGGACATTATGTTTAAATAAATGCAAAGTTCTTTCATGTTTTTAATCATTAGTAAATTATACCACCCTGCAGAGCAGAAGTACCCAACCAGCATCCCCCACCCCACAGTTCTCTCCGCCTTCCTTCTCTCACGGACCCTTCTGGAAGCAGTTGCCAGTTTATTGAGATGTACTCCTCTAACAATGCTTCAAATTTCTTTCTGAGTGTACACATAACAGGCTTTCTATTAAAACAGTACAACTGAGGCCGGCCCCGTGGCTTGGTGGTTAAGTGAGCGCGCTCCGATGCTGGTGGCCCGGGTTCGGATCCCGGGCGCGCACCGAGGCACCACTTCTCCGTCCATCCTGAGGCCGAGTCCCACATACAGCAACTAGAAGGATGTGCAGCTGTGACATACAACTATCTACTGGGGCTTTGGGGGGAAAAAATAAATAAATAAAATCTTTAAAAAAAAAAAAAAAAACAAAAAAACAGTACAACTGAGAGAAGTAAATGACATTTTTTTTTTTTTAATTTTTATTTATTTATTTTTCCCCCAAAGCCCCAGTAGATAGTTGTATGTCATAGTTGCACATCCTTCTAGTTGCTGTATGTGGGACGCAGCCTCAGCATGGCCAGAGAAGCGGTGTGTCGGTGCACGCCCGGGATCCGAACCCAGGCCGCCAGCATCGGAGCACACGCACTTAACCGCTAAGCCACGGGGCCGGCCCAGTAAATGACATTTTAAAACACAAACACACTGACTGCTGTATGCTTTAACGATTTGTTACCCCGCACACATACTAAGTCCCAACAATGCACTGGACATAACCACAACACTAAATTTATATATATATCACATATCATATATATCAAGTGAGAGTGTAAACAACACAACAATGACACTACAGCAAGGCACATTTCTCTGAGTTTGTTTCACACGTATGTACTCTACTATATTTGAAGAAGGAAAAATCCTAGCAATTGCATAATCTATATATGCTTTAAATATATTTTTTTAAAACTTTATGATAGGCCTATGAATATGTAGGTAAATACTATTCAGAAACACTGAGTAATTTTAGAAAAAATAAATATTGCTATTTAATTTGTCTAAAACTTGGACTATTTTATAACACTTAAAGGGAATATACATGGCAAATATGCACTGCCCTTTTTGAAACTCTGAGGTTGACCACTATCTCACACATATTAAACTGGGGAAGAGAGAATAAAATTGGCAATTAATTCAGTCATTCTGGTGAGAAATCTAGCGACATAGAACAAGGATTATGATGTTATCACATCCTTAACTGAGTGTTTTTCCTCTGAGAATAATACAGGAAAATATCATTTCTCCACTATTTTCAGACTCTATTAATTATAAGTGATATCATTAATTTAATAACACCTTTTCAGAGGGAAAAAACACTGCTTACAGTAAATATAATCATTGAAGATACAGAATTTCCGAAGTGCTAAACTGTGAAATAAAAATATGGTAACTTTTCAATGAAAAAAAAGTATCTCTAATTTTACAAATATGCTAATGTTTGCTATTTTAAAAAGCAACAAAATTAAACAGAAAAAAATTTTAAAGGCCCAATAAGGAAACAGTTAAGTGAAACAATTATATGCTCTGTCAGGCAACAAGATTAGGTAATAAAATCATGCCAAGTGACATAAACAGAACATAAAATATTAGGTACTCACATTAATCACAAATACATCAAAATTTACCTAAGTTTATCAAAATCAAAATGGCTTAGAGATGAAAACATTGGTTGCCTCCTGGAAAGAGAAATGAGTAGCTAGGAGAAAAAATTTTCAAAGCATACCCCATTGTACCTTTTAAATTCTGAATCATATGAATGTATTAACTACTCAGAAACAAAAACAAATTTAAAACAACAACAACAACAACAAGAAATAGCTGTGGTCTTAGAAACAGTGGCTTCTTTCACAGACTAGGTCCTCTCTCACACTTTTTTCCCCATGGTAAATTTGGTAATTTATATAGTTTAAGTGCATTTTTAAAAACCAGTTAGCACTAGTTATCTATGGATCCAAAACTTTAAAAAGGCTTATCTACCTGTATATACAACTAAATGAACATCAAAAACATCTAACCAAATATATCTAGTGACCTGAAATAACAGACACAAGATATATAAAGGTTCAAACTAAACCGTGATGATACACAGTTATATAGTCTTAAACAGACACTGTCTAATTTGACATCTTGCTGTTTCTTGAACTGATGCTTATTTTAGATAACATACCATTCCATACAATACCTTTGGTGAATTTTTTCACTCACCAAATCACCAAAATTAGCTTCTAACCCTCTAATTGCTCAATCTCCCTCTTCAAATTTGCTTTTTATTTTTAAAGAGAGGCAAGCATTAATATTATAACTGACTTAGATGTTTTTATTTGTCAGTATTAAGTTGTCATTTCTTTGTTCTAGAACTGAATTACAAATGACACAATAAAAGGGAACAAATCTCATTTTGAACAAGGGTTACCTATATACAACAGAAATGGGGAGAATGTAAAAACTTCCATTTAATCTTGTGTCACATAAATTTTTTTTTTTAATGAGAAAATAAACCAACTAAAGCTGACAGCAAAAGTTAGGAGAAAAAGGGTGTAATATTGAGATGTCACCACGCCTCCTGATGTGCCTGAGGCCAAGGGGCTGCACACAGGATTAGGCCTGTTGAACCTCCTGCCCTCACAATCCCACCTCAGGGGTAGAGTCCACAAAAGGGCTGGGGACCCGGCCCTGCTTGCGTCAAGTCCCCTGTTTATGTCCTTTGATCTGTTGTCTCCTGTAGTTTGGAACTATTTCCCTTTAACCACAAAAAGTCCAATCTGAACAATTCATTATAAAAAAGTCTTCTCTTACAGAGACTTATGAAAATCTAACTTAAATTTAAGGCCACACCAGCCCATTGAACAGATGTACAAAATAGGTGCATTTAAAACAACCAGACAAACTAATAAAAGTCGCAGAATTAGTTGTCACTAGGACTGACTCAAGAGGAATGGGAACAGACAGTGACTCTGCCTCATACACCATCAACCAAACATTCTTAGATATTTTATAAAGCAATGGGAAATGCTCTGGTTCTTTCTAAAACAGTCTAGGATAGTGACAGTTTAAAAGGAATCAACTGCAATTTGCTCATTGCTGAGTGATGATATATGCCAGGGTGTAAGGATGTGAACAGATAGAACCACACATACCCTCCACTAGGGTAAGGAAGAGTCAAAATCCCTGTGTACCTATCATAAGCCACTTTGACATAAACATATATGGACTTTTTACTTGTGTTCACATTAGTATGCAAGCATAAAGTCAGGACCACACTGACTCCTGGGGATGGGAGTTGGAGAAACTATTTCCAAACAAATCTTTAGAGACGTGTGAGCTCAGCTTGCTGAGGAAGACATCGCATAGGGAGCTGCTCAGCTATATTTCTTGGCTCCCAGGATTAGTAAATGCTCCAACTAATAAGTCGGCCTCTTGCTCACCCAAATAGGTGTGTGTGTGTACGTGTATGTGTGTGTGCATGCACACACATGGGCTGAAGGGAGGAAGCATGGAAGAGTGGAAACATTCTAGGTTTGGAAGGCTGTTGACCTATATTGTCACTAACTTTGTAACCTTGGATAGGTCATAACATTTCATTCCTTGGTTTTGTAATGAGACAATAGGGATCCCAACAACCGCCCTATCTACCTCACAGAGCTCTTGTGCACTAATGCGAGACACTAGGCAGATTGAGAACAAGACACCAAGAGAAGGGATGTGTTCTCCAGAAGGTATGCTGACAGAGGGCCAAGGAAACACCTACAACACGATGGGATTACATTAGCCCTTTGCTGAGAAGTAAATATATTTTGAGTTTTATGACTTCTATCCATTCCTAAGTATATACTCTCTGAAAGAGGTAATGTAATCAGGTAAAAGTGCTCTGGTTAGAGTTTAACATAAAAACAGGTATCTACCAGAGTGATGATTAGAAAATACATATAGGTCAGTCCTATAAGTATAGACTTTTAAACTTTCTCCTTGGTTGACTTGGAAAGACAAATTTTTTCTCACTTAAGTTTATGGATATGTCTAAGAAACTCTACATAATCTTTTTCTTTTAAAAAACTACCAAAGACACCATTAAGATAATTAATAGAAAAGTCACAGACTAGGAAAAATATTCATAACACATATATCTGACGAAGGACTGTATCCGTGATATATTAAGAACTCCTACAAATCAATAATAACCTAATAAAAAACAGGCAGAAGACGTGAACAGATACTTCACAAAAAAAGATATATTAATAGCCGATAAACACATGAAAGGATGCTCAATATCTTTAGGCACCAGGGAAATGCAAATTAAAACCATAAAAAGATATCATTTCACACCAATGACTAAACGACTAAAATAAAATAGCCTAAGACTTTAGACTAGAATGACTAAAATAAAATAGACTAAGAACATCAAGCATCGATGAGGATGTGGAGTTCCTGGAATACTCGTACACTGCTGATGAGACTGTAAAATGGTCCACCCACTTTGACGAACCAACTGGCAGTTTCTTTTAAATTGAACATACACCTACCCCATTCTACTCGTAGATCTTCACCCAAGAAAAATAAAAGCACATGTTGACGAAAAGATTTGTACAAGAATGTTTATAGCAGCCTTATTTATAACAGATAAAAACTAGAAACAACCCAAATGTCCATCAACAGAAGAATGGATAAGCAAATTGTGGTTGATTCACACAATAGAATAATGCTCAGTAAAATTAAAAACAAAAAAACACAACTACTTGATACCCACACAACAATAAGGATGACTCTTGAAAATGTTATGTTAAGCAAAAGAGGCCAACCATGAAAGAATGCATTTTGTATGATACCATTTATATGAAATCTGAGAAGAAACAAAACGAGTGAGAGAAATCAGAACAGGGGTTGCCTGGGGGTGCAGAGGAGTGACTGACTGGAAAGAGGCATAAATGAATTTTCTGGAGTGAAATGTTCCATCTTATCTTGCGTGGTGATTTCATGGTTGTGCACAATTGTTAAAACTCACTGAGCTGACATCTAAGATCTGTTCATTTTTTTATATGTTAATTATACCTTAATAAATTAACATAGATATGTTAAATTTTTATTATATATACGTCTATAATAAAAAAAAAAGAAAGAAAAGCCACTACAAAGTTGAACGGGCTCATCTAGATTTATTTTGACACATGGAGAAGGCCCTGATTTGGTTCCTTAAGAGAGCATTATAGAATAAAAGAAGTTGGTCTTAAAATCAAAATACTTGGGCTCACATGAAACCTGCAGCATATATTAGCTGGGTCATTTAGAGTGAGAGAGTTAGCCTTTCTGAGCTTCTATTCCTCATCTACTTATTTCATAGGAGGTGACAATAGTGAATATTAAAGTACTTTGAATATTCTAAGTTGACATTATAGTATTATTCCTGCCCACAACAGATATCATAATTAAACAGTCAATTATATTTATGTCTGATATGGACATGTAATATGTGTGTATATACATATATTTATGTATTCATACATATATAAAGAGAGACTTTCTAATAGAAAAATAAAAACATATGGCCTGATAAGAATGGCTCAGCTCTGAGAACGGGAATAAATTATTTGCAACACTACACATACGGCATTCATAACAGATATTTACTGAGTAACTATATACACACAGATACTCTCTTACCCAATCTCCACTTAAAGAAGGGTCAAGCAATTAATATACCTAAAGTTCAATTTATAGATACCACAACAAAAAAATTTATGTTAGCACATCTAAATTAGCATAAATTCTGAACTAGTAAGTCTTTTTTGAGAAGGTTTTGATATAAGTATAAAACAAAAGTTTGGTTAATGTTCACAATGAAGATTTAAAATCTGAAAATGCACACCCTGTTTATACTTGTATTCCCAAAGGTTATATTCTATTTCTAAAATGAAAAGTTCCACTGTGATTCTCTGCTGCCCTTAGAAAGTGAGAGCTGCTTGCATTTCCAATCAAGAAGTCAGAGTCAACAAAACTTCCATCTGGTTTAAAAAAGAATGTATGCGTGTCTGTGTGTGTGCACATGCCTATGCATACGAGCATGTGCACATGTGTATGAAAACATTAGAAGGTAATATACCAGAATGTTGACAATGAAAAATAAAAGTGTCATTTAGTAATATCTCTGTTCAAGGCAAAAGACTCTAAAAATTTTAGGTTAAAAATTTGTGTGAAAGGGCCGGCCCCGTGGCTTGGTGGTTAAGTGAGCGCGCTCCACTGCTGGCGACCCGGGTTCGGATCCCGGGCTCGCACCAACGCGCTGCTTCTCCGGCCATGCTGAGGCCGCGTCCCGCATACAGCAACTAGAAGGATGTGCAGCTATGACACGCAACTATCTACTGGGGCTTTGGGGGGAAAAATAAATAAATAAAATCTTTAAAAAAAAAAAAAAAAAAAAAATTTGTGTGAAAGATCAAAGACCTAAATGTCTAAGAGCTAAAACTATAAAACTCTTAGAAGAAAACAGAAGTATAAATCTTTGAGATCTTGGATTAGGCAATGATTTCTTAGGTACGACACCAAAAGCACAAGCAACAAAAGAAAATATAGATAAATTGGACTTCATTAAAATCAAAGTCCAATTCTTCAAAGGACGCCGTTAAGAAAGTAGAAATATTTGTAAATCACATATCTGATAAGAGACTCTAAATATATAAAGAACTCTTGTAACTCAATAATAAAAGACAAACAATCCAATTAAAAAATGGGCAAAGATTCTGATAGACATTTCTCCAAAGAAGAGATACCAATGCCAATACATTCATAAAAAGATGCTCAACACCATCAGTCATTAGATCACAATAAGATACCACTCCACACCCACTAGGATGGCCATAATGAAAAGACAGATAATCACAAGTGTTGACAAGGATGAGGAGAAGTCAGAACCCTCATACATTGCTGGTAGAAATGTAAAATGGCGCAGTCACTTTGGAAAACAGTCTGGCAATTCCTCAAAATACTAATTAGAGTTACCATACGACCCACCAAATTCCACTTCTAGGTATATACCCAAGAGAAATGAAAGCATACGTCCACACAAAACTTTTTACATGAATGTTCATGGCAGCATTATTTATAACAGCAAAAACTGGAAAACAACCCAAATCTTCAACAACTAATGAATGGATAAAGAAAATGTGGTGTATCTACATAATTGAATATTATTCAGCAATAAGAAGGCCTGAAGTACTGATTCATGCTACAACGTGGATGAACCTTGAAAATATTATGCTGAGTGAAAGAAGCCAGACACGAAAGACCACATACTGTATCATCCCATTTATATGAAACGTTCAGAATCAGTGAATCTGTGGAGATAGAAAGTTTATTAGTGGTCGTCTAAGCCTTGGTGGGGGGAGGGAGGGAAGACTGTGGCAATAGTCACAGGGTACCAGGTTTCTTTTTGAAAATAAAAATGTTCTAAAATTGATTGTGGTGATAGTCACACAATTCTATGAATATACTAAAAACTGCTGAATTGTTCACTTTAAGTGGGGGGAATTGTATCGTATGTGAATTATATCTCAAAAAAGCTGTTATTCTAAAAGTTTTCCTGAAACATAGCAGGCATTCAGTGAATGAGAGAATGAGTAAATCAAAGAACGAATGAATAGAAACATATACCAAATATGAAAGAATATGGATTTGGAGACAGAAGTGGTTTGAATCTCAACTTTTCCATTTACTAAGTGCTAGATTTCACTGAGCTTTTAGTTTCTTCAACTCTAGCTGAGAATAATAATGAGATAATGCCTATAAAGTGTTCAATTCAGTGCAAGATGCTCAAGAAATGGTAGCTATTATGATGAATTATAATGATAAGCAGATATTTTCTTTGATGATATGTAAAATGAAGCAAATCACGATAAAAAATTCTACTTTCAAATTACCACAGTGGAATAAGATTAGATTTAAGACTAAGTTTTATCTGGTGAGTATGATCAGGAACTGCCCCTTTTCTATGAGATACAAACATAGCCTAAGTCTGGTTCCCTTCACAGGAGGAAAAAAACTCTAAATTCTTCTCAGCCTTGACAGCTTATTCAATGAGAATGAATAAACGAAAGAATGAATGCATGGAAACATACCAAACATGAATGAATATGGATTGGAAGACAAAAGTGGTTGAATCTCAACTTTGCCATTTACTAAGCCCTGGCTTAGTAAAACCTCACTGAGGTTTTATTTTCTTCAACACTACTTGAGAATAATAATGAGATAATGCCTATAAAATGTTCAGCCCAGTAGGAAAAGTCCCTACTGCTCATTAGCAATCTAGCAGATTAGAGCTACATTAAAGTAAAAATCAGTGTCAAGGATAGTGCTAATATTTTAGCTAAGTTGAGCAGTAGGTTCATACATGTTCATTTTATTATTACTCTTTATATCTATATAGTGTATACTGTTTTGCACGTATCAAATATCTCATACTTTTAAAAATGAAGCATAGGGGCCGGCACCATGGCTTAGTGGTTAAGTGTGCGTGTTCCGCTACTGGCGGCCCGGGTTCGGACCCCGGGCGCACTCGTGCTGCTTCTCCGGCCATGCTGAGGCTGCGTCCCACATACAGCAACTAGAAGGATGTGCAACTATGACATACAACTATCTGCTGGGGCTTTGGGGAGAAAAGGAGGAGGATTGGCAATAGATGTTAGCTCAGAGCCAGTCTTCCTCAGCAAAAAAAAGAGAGGAGGATTAGCATGGATGTTAGCTCAGGGCTGATCTTCCTCAAAAAAAAAAAAAAATGAATCCTAAAACAAAACAAACAACAACAAAAAACATATAATGTCTAAGGAGTGGATATTTTTATTTCTTGGTCACTTCATGATCTAGTCTGTGCACACCATTTTTCCTAAAGGGCAGCATAGTCATTTTCATAGCAGTAGAATTTCCCTCCCTTACATAGGAAACTCAAAGCCCAGGACCTAGCTGTTCTTTCTGCTGAGGAAAAAAACCTATAAAGCCAATACTGACTGCTCAGTTTGAGCTTTTCTTCTGAATTAACCTGCATTAGGTTAGCACACTAAGTACATCTTTAAAATGGAGTGATCTTTGGAAGAACAGCAGCACTCTTGTCACCTGGTGGCTCTGACAGCATTCAGCCAAACACCCACAGGGACACTGCACATTACATCACCACCACCGCCCAGGATGGTGAGGGTTCTCATGATCAGCCTCATGCGCAGCCACTCTTCCCAGTGTTTACCTGGTGGCTGCTTACCAGGTTTCACTCAGTAAAGAGAGTATTCCTATATTCCACAGTGCCTGACAGTCTAGAAGTAGAGACTCATCCTTTTTTTAAGTTTTTATTCTATGTTGAAATACATAGAATACATAGAAACTCAATAATTGCATATTTTTTTCCTCCCTGAAGGAAGAGGTTTAGAGGAAACAGGGAAGCAGAACATGTTCGAGGTGCAGGACTGCAGACAACCTAATCGTTCTGCCTAGAGCCCAATCTGACTATTTTTCATGCTGTCAATTTCCTGCTAGACAATCCATCAAAGCTTCCAGAAATGCGTCATGATTAAGGAAGAGATTTAGAGTGTCAGCACAACCCTCAAGGCACCCCAGACTTCAAAAGAAATTCCCAAAGTTCAAACCTAGAAACAGGGTCCATAACTAGGAAGAACAAAGGAACCACATATCTGATTATGGTTTAACGACTTAGGTCACATGTCAGACATGAGAACAGGTCAGCTTCATGGGCAAAAACCTCTAGATATTACAAATGGAAACAGAAATAATTAGCTACACAGAAGAGAAAGAACATCACTTAGGAAATGTTTGGCAAATTTATGCACGTGCTGTGGCAAAACTGAATCAGGAAACTTCTTAACCAAACTGAAACTAAAACCAAGGAGAAAAAGAATAGTTATGATTTGAAAAGCTTCTCTCATTAGAAGAGAAATAATTACAACGTCTAATTGGCATAAAGGAAGAGGAGAAACTACATTTTTGGTGATCTGCCTAAGCAAAGGTTTTATTCTATGTCTATTATTTGTCCTTCACGAACAAAGCAAGTCAGCCAAAGAGGTGAGTTTTCCTCCTGAGAATGCACATGGGGGCATGCATGCAGGCATACACGCAAATGCATGTACACACCCACACCCACACACACCCACACACACACACCTAGCCACCTCTTATAGGAACTTTGGTTACAGAAAGGTGAGGACGCAGGTATGTGCCAGGCTGACAAATCTCATCAAGGAGAATCCAGAGCAGCCTCTCTCTCTGACCCTGAGGGCATCTTCTCCGAACTAAAAGCTGCAAAGGTTATCGACCTCATCACCTCAGGTTCCACAAGCAACTGAGGAGGGTTTAGCCAAGATTGTCAGCCAATTCAACTGGAAGTTATTAAGGGTTTCAGGGACAAAATAGACTAAGTCAGGCTTAAACAAATCACATATTACCAAACGTGAAATGAACACCACAAATAAAATTAGTTGAGCAGCACACTTAGATTTAAGAATTGATCTAAATCCAACGTCACGCTCACACTTTAAAGATAGAAACCTTTGTGCTCTAAGTAAATATAATCTGAATCTCTGCATTCAAATTGTCAATAGCCTCAACATAGTTATGGTTCTTTGCTATACCTTCTGGTCCCTAAAGAAGGAAAATTATAATTATAACACAATGGCTTACTCAGTCCTACACCTAAAATATAAGGTCCAAATCAGCCATCTCACATTTATTTTAAAGTTCCAGTCAATATAAATGTAGGGTAACTCTACCTACTACTCTATTTTCTGTGATATTTAAGAAGAATCAGAAGTAGAACTTTAAAAAATGTGGAAGATAATGGATCAGGAGCTTCTAAGAGACTAAGCTGACAAAAATACTACTTCTTTTCTGCACTCAGAAGCAGTTAGGGCCGGCCCCGTGGCTTAGCGGTTAAGTGCGTGCGCTCTGCTGCTGGCGGCCTGGGTTCGGATCCAGGGCGCGCACCGATGCACCGCTTCTCCGGCAATGCTGAGGCCGTGTCCCACATACAGCAACTAGAAGGATGTGCAGCTATGACATACAACTATCTACTGGGGCTTTGGGGGGAAAAAATAAATAAAAAAAAAAAAAAAAAAAAGAAGCAGTTAGATGATGCAATGAAATTAAAAAATCATTCCATATGATCACTGAGAAAATCTGCTTAGAATCCCTTGAGTTCAGGGAGAATGTCACTCAGATATTATATCTAACATGTATAAAGGTTAAAAGAACATATTTGCCACAAGAAATGCCCAGAATTAATACTTACACAACCTCCAGCAAGAATTTCTGCTAAAAGTGGAATGGAGCCATCTCTTCTGGTAAATTTGTCCCGGACAAAATCATTAACCTAAATAGAAAGACAACATCAGTTAACCAGAATTCCCAACCATTTCCTCTACTGGCATGTTATTAGTTTTCCAAGTCAGCAAAATATTTGTCTCATGATAAAATTAAAAATTATCAAAAGTTTACATATAAATTTAAAATTTTACAAATGCCTTGATAGTGGACCAGTCTCAGTAGCATCATTTTTCATTTTTGGCTTAATGATAATCTAAACCAATGACATAAATTCAATGAGAAAGAAACTTACAGTCAGTTTAATGGCCTTTTCTGGAGCAACCCCTATAAGCTGTGGTATCAGACCTAGGTAAACAGAGAGAATCGTTAGCAACATAGATGTACTAGACATGAATATACAAGCCCAACAAGGGATGGTTTTCCCCATATTATTTACCCATCAAACATTTTAGAGTTTTCATTAAAATGGGAAAAAATGGATTATCCTAAACACTCTGTATATGTATGTAATAATTATTTATGTGAAATATAATGTTATGCTTCCTCAAGGCTAAAAATTCTTTTCTTAAGTATGCTTCCTTTAAAGCCTAGTTATCTAACACCTCCCAAAAAGTACATGAGGAAGGAATGGAGCCCATGGATCTTCCCTATTCCAGGAACACTGTCAATAAAAATGTAACCAAATTCCCTCTCTTTACAACCAACACCATACAAACATACACAGACACTTTAAAGAATTCAGTGTTATATGCTTGGAAAAGCTCTGCAAAGCGTGCTGTAAAGTAGACCCAGATTTTGCCACAGATGATGCTACCTGTGTAACAGCATACGGTTGCTTTGTTATTACAGAATACCAACTCCCATAATTTTCTCCTTAGAGAAACTCAGAATTCAGTACTCATTTATTTAAAAGGAAGCCAAAACTGCAAAGAAAAATGCAGTTTAAGTATCATTTAATGGGTATCTTCTACAAGCAAAAACATATGCCTATTGTATTATTTACTAATATATGTCAAACTTAAGACATTTCAAAAGAACCGTCTTAAAACAAAGGAAATCATTATTCTTAGAAAGTTAAATTTCCCAGGCTGGCTGCAAACTGGAAAAGAAAAAAACATATAAACAATTCAACATCTGTAGATATTCATAGAGCTCAGCTTTCTAAAGCATACAGATTATCCAAATTGTTAGCACGTTTCTTGCATAGATTTTTTTAAAGATGCTAACAATAAACATTTTATATCCTTTAAATCACCCAGCCAAGGGGGAGTTATGTATGTGTTTGCACGCTCACTGCTGATCTTAAGCCCTACTTTGAGGATACTGCTGAGTGATTTTCTATGAGTTGAGAGCCAGCAAGTAATCATACATACAGGCTACTGTCAGTCAAACTGAATTATCAATGACAAACACAAATCTGAACACACCTTTAATGGGTAGCAGACTGTTAAAAGAATAAATCAGCAGATGGCAGTCTTAACTTGCTAACCCTCATGATTATCAGGCCCTATTACTTTTAATCTAACTCCCATACAACCATGTCAGCATGTGCATTTGTTTTACAACTTGCCTCCATAAGGCTCACGGAATTTTAATAAAGTACTGATTTATGTCATTTTATCATTATTTCCTGCAAAGAAATTTAGGCTAATCTGTCAACAATTTTGTCAATCAACTGACAGAATAATCGACCAGTTCTAAGCAATATATGACAATCTCAATAATCATAGTGTTCACATACAGGACTCCCACAATCTTCTCCCTAATACAAGAGTCTCTCATTTAAAGGACTGATTTTATTAGCTCACATCCTGAATAAAGCTAGCAATCCCTCTGCCTCTCCCCACCTCCTCCCACCAAAATCATTACATTGGACCCATTTAATTAACATGACATTTCTCCCAAATGAAATCTTCTGTAAGCATCCATCCATTGAGAAGGCTAAACTGTGCAGTATATATCTAGGGTCCTTCTAATAGATGACATTCTCTTTAAAAGTACACCAAGGAGGAAGAAAGGTCATCATTCGACAAAGAAAGATTAGAGATGTCAAAGAAAAAAAACAACCTTAGCTCCACTCAATGAGAAGATTCCCTATTAAATAAAATCTAGATATGCAGGGTTTAATACAGTTTAAAACAAGCATTCACATGACAGATCTGCATTCTGGACAACGCACACTTCTTCCCACGGAGTACACGCTGTACAGCTAGAATTTAGAGAGGCTAGAGCTCTGAATATTTGAGCACAATTAATTACTTTCATTCTCAGGAGCTGAGTATTTGAGCCTAGTTTGATTTCAGAACCACCCTCTTCTCTTATGCTACACATATTGCCAAAAATAAACATCCTCATGACCTGCTCCTTCACATATAAGTGTATCCGAGCTACATTTCTCACTTGAATATCTGCACATAATGCTAACCAGAGGTGTTTTTCCTCCTGTCCATGAGCATAAAGCTTTGTTCAGGCCCAGTCTTTCTTTCCAAGGAAGAGGTTCTAAGCCAAATAGTTCAACAGAGCTCAGAAAGAGCTAGGGATTAATGAGACCGTGTGTGCAAACAAACAAGTACAGTAAATTACATAAATGCCCTGGACTTGAGTATGTATAGAGTATTTTCAAAGAATTCCAAGTGGCGCCAAAAGAGATTAAAAAATTAATCTCCCTCCCAAAGGAAACCCTAAATTCTAATGTGAAAACATGTACATGAAAGTCATTCCCTCTCCAAAGAGAACAAGTTGCTACAAAGCCAACGGGGGTGGGGAGAATTCTGCACGGGGCCGCTGCCTCTGATGCCGACAGCACTGTGCTCAGCCAGAGCTGGTGGTAACATTCCCAGCAGAAGAAAATCTCTCTGCTTTCACTCAGTGCCTCTGAGCCAAGGGGAGGAAGGAGCAAGAATTAGACTTGGAGCCAAAAGGTTTTCTTTTATTTTTTGTAAACTTTGGATGACTCACTGGAAAAGACTTATGAATGGTCTCCTTGGAAGAGACAAAAACATTTGATATTTCTTTCAGTTGAAACAAGTGGGTAGAGGGTAAACTCACCTTCGAGTGGCAGCCTGGCTTCTATTTCACAGAGAAGAGGTGTATTTCTCCTCTCTAATTCTTTGAGAAAAGAAGCTCTCTATTTCTTAGCTGTCGTCCTTGATTTCTACCTGCAGACACGTGCCTTAGTTTGTAAGAGCACAGTGACCACAGACCCATATTGGGACACACAGGATTTGGATTCCAAGAAATATAAATAGCATGAAGAAGAAATGAAGACCTTGTTTGCAGACTAATATTGCTAGCTATTAGCAAGAATGTAAAAAGGGAAATGAGCAATGAGAAAATAGAAAGAAACAGCCCTAATCTGACTGGACAGGCTACGCATTGATTTTCATAACGTGCGATTTAAAAGCTGCTGCTGGTGAGATAAAATCACTAACTTCAGCAGCTGAGATTTGCTTACTCACCCCGGTAGAGTCCAAAGAAGCCCTCATAACGCAAGACTTTCTTAAAACAGTCAAAGCTGTTTTTGTACATCAGCTCCCCCACAACAGAGCCAGTGCCACGTTGGTTTTGCATGCGGGTCTTCACCAGATCTATAGGATATACTGCAGTAGCTCCCACAGCTACAAATAAAACAATTTTTAGGCTTAAAAGAGAGCACAATTAAATGGAGAATCAATAAGGACAACAAATCCTATCTCAAAGGACTAGAAAATAAAACACAATATCTATTCTCACAAAAGACTATGTTATTTTTCCTTCTCCCATACACAGCTGAAGGATGACAGGCTTGCAACTGATGGGATCCATAAATACAGCTGTTTCAGAGAACAACTGTAGTGGATTTTCAAATTATCACCAACATTAGATAATCAACACTCAATTTTCTATGACAACATTAAACTATTACATATAAAACTTATTTCTTTATATTTTCCATTAAATGCCTAAATATTATACAGTTATCCCTTAAAATGACTATATATGTATACATAGGTGGCTGTAATTTTAAAATTTAGTTTACTGAATTATTTAGATAAATGAATCTTAGTTGCAACCATAATATTGGAACCAAATCTCAACAGGACCCTATCCCTATGTACAGAATTTGGTTTCAAAAAAAAAAGTCCAGGCTTTAGAACTTCTCAGGGACTGAAAAATTTATAACATGAACTAGAGTATTATATTTTTCAATGTTGAAAACCAAAACATGCTTTGCAACTTCTAAAACTGAGACTCAAAAGAAAAAAAATAATAGTTTCATCAGTTCAGGCTTGTTTTGAAAACTCCTAAGTATTTTAATCACACCTGCTAGGTTCTTCTCAAAAAAGCAACTTCAGATTCTACACATTTTCTATGGAGAGATTTAAGCAAAAACAGTCTCAAATTTTGCCCAGGAGCAGGGAGGGAAGGTTCATTTTAGCAAATAAACTACAAGTCTCGATACTCTTCAACCAGTAAAAGGGGAGAGGAAAAAAATACAAGCAGAAAAGCAAAAGTGAATCACTTTGAGAGGTTGTTTTATTTCATAAGGTTCTGGGATTTGTACCCCAAATCTTGATTTCCTAGCTGCCCCCACCCCAACACCATAAACACAGTTTTATTCTCCATTTCCTCCACCGGCTCTAACCAGGATAATTAAGGTGAGTGCAGCACAGCATCCAAGACTGTCACCTTACTACAGAGGTTTCGTCCTGAAGACAGAGTGGAGCCAGAGGGGCCATGGCCATGCTGGGACAAGTCCTCTGATCACAGGTGAAAATAAAGAACACTTCAGAAAGCCCCGCAGTCGTGACCCGTGCGAACAACGAACTGCACCTTTGCTGATCTGTCCCGGTCTAGTGAGATAATATTACATTAACACAAGCTTGAAATAGCACATAGACATGTCACTCACCTCCAGCAATTGAGCCCAGAGTGAATCTGTAAGCGGACTCGGCAACCTGGAGCCAGACAGTCCTGCCTAAACCGAAAGATTGCTGTGGGGAGGAAGAAAACGTAAAAAGTTTTGGAAAAGCATACAGCAAATGAAAAAAGCTACAATTTGGCTATTTTAAGATTTTTAAATAGATACCTTTATTATTAGCATTGAAAAACCATATCCAGCCAAACAGACGCAGCAGCTTTTCTCCCCCCACTTTTTTATAAGCCTAGTAATGCCTCATTTATCTGCTACTATTGAGAAAGACACTATCATTCTACAGAAACAAATCTTTCAGGTAAATAAACATTTCAGATATAAAATCTTTCCCTCTTCTTTACTTTAACCAACTTACAATTTAAAAATCTTTCTCAAATGTACAAAGACTATCTTGATTCCTAAATCAGAGAATGTTGATCATAATCTACCATTTCTAATGACTACAGGTCATCATATTCATATGTCCATCAGTTACTGCACCAAGATCTAATGCAGCTGTTTGTGCTCTTTTCCCATGCCTGACAGCTAGTACTTCTTTTACCAACAGGCTCCTAGTTTGATTTTGCTGCCTCTCATCTTGTAGGGCCTGAAAAATCACATAACTAGGATTGTTAGGACTATACGTAAAGCAAAGTCAAAGGCTTCTCTTTTGGTCTAAAGTGAATAACTTTAATAACTACTATTTCAAGGGTTCAGAACCTTTGTCCCCTTATTTCTGGCTTTGCAGCTCAACCACTGAGGATATCGCTAGTATCTGTGACCTAAGCTACTGAGCATTTGCTCTCCTAGAACTATGTATTCCCCAACTCTACCCGCGCAAAGAAAACAGCTGAAGGCCTTTAAAAACTAAATCCCTAGGGCCTCAGGCTTACACATTTTTAAAAGGCTTCAAATCATTCTGCTATGTAGTTAGGCTGAGAACCACTGTCCTAGCCACATTTATAGTTCTAATGTAAAATCTATTATGATACTAAAGCACAGGGGAAAATCTTATTGTGATTCAGAATGTTATTCCATAGGTATCCCACAGCATAAATGATCTGATTTGCTTTCATTTGTACAATCTCTTCAAAGCTCAATTAACCAAGTTAAACATGGCAAAGCCAGATATTTACAATTTGGAAAGGAACCTATAGAAATGTTTTATCTGCCTTCCTGTTTTGTAAATTTTGCACCACAATAAGCATCATTTCTGTTTTAACCAAAGCATCTGATATCTAAATATTTAATGTTTGATTGTGATCTCTGTAGGCAGAGATCTTTTAAAAGCTCATTATGTTGTGGTTCAATAAATTGTATAGTAAAAAGGAAAATAGGTAGTGTTTAATGAAAAGTCAAGATGAAATGCTTGGAGAACCTGGCAATTAGTAAAACATCATTACTTCAAAAAATATCACTACATAGTTTATAAATCTCAACTATCCCAATATACCAACTTTATTATAATCTGATTAGGTGAAAGTATAGATCTATTACATCCAAAACTGTATTTAATATATGGGAGAAATCATCATACAAAGGGTGGAAAATTACACGTAGTAGGACATAATCATGGTCTTGTAGGGAATACATTTTTTCCTATCAAGTTAGCCCAAGCAACTGCCTAGCCATCTCTTATGCCTGATTTACATGTTGTAACAAAAGTGAGTAATTAATAATTTGAGATTGGTACTTTTATTTGAAATCTAATAAGGGAAAGAGAAGGATATTTTAACAAAACCTTGACTATAAGCCTAATTTTGATTCATTCACAGAACAGCACAAAATGTGTCATCCAAAAAGATAACTACTTTTTGTTCTGTTTATTACTATAGTAGTTATACTAATTTTGGACTGTTTAGAGATTTGCTGTCTCCCAAAAGGTGAAAGTACTTTACCAAGCACTCCAGGACCTGCACCCTAATGCAGCCCATAGGAGTCCTATGTTTTTCAATCTTCTGGAAATAAATTCCCCTGTGAGACCATCAGGAGGATGCTGACTCTTAGCAATTTCTACCCACAGTGAGACCACACTGTACTATTTTGTCAGTCAGTCTACTGCACATACAAAGGTATGATGGTGATACTATGGACAGGACAGGTGACTTGCCAAAGGTCTCACTATGAAATGGGGAAGAAGCAGAGTGATGGCCCTGGTCACCCCAAAGCATTCTCTATTGTTCTTTAAGTCAACAGTCTCCAACAACTGTTTATGACTGAACACTCCTGCCAGGCAAAGATTTTAAGCACCTAACCCTAATATATGATTTCATTTATAAACTATATGCATGTTTCACAGTACTAATTATATATATATAAATCTAAATAATAAATATTAGAAAATTACATATAATATACACTTTAAACATATACAAAAACAGAAATTATAAAAGAATGAGATGAAATGAAATGATTTTTTTAAATTTTATTTTTCATTTATTAATGCAAAAATTTGGTATCACTTTAAGGTATTATATTGCCTGAATATGCTTCAGTTAGTTTTTTAAATGTTAATTGAACACAGTGAGGCTAACCAGCTAATTCTGATAACTCTGTTTCAAAGACAACATAGCTGAAAACAAACACAATCTGTACCTTCAAGGTAAAGATGATGTTTAACATCACACATTTTGAAGAAATTCAAGTTATGGCATTTTGCTTAGATTTAAAAATCTTTTAAAATTAACGTGGCTGTTATGCTACCTACTAAACACAAAACATATACTTTTTAACTTCTCAAAACATGCACGTAAAACTTTTTTCCAAAACTGGAGTTTCTCAATCATAAAACTGGGTGAAAACAAACCTCAATCTCATAGATTATGAATTATTTTCAATCATGTCTCCTTCCAAAAAAATATGTTGAACTAAAACTAACAGAATAGGGCCGGCTCTGTGGCTTGGCGGTTGAGTGCGCGCGCTCTGATGCTGGCGTCTGGTTCGATCCCGGCGCAAGACCGGGCACCACTTTCCGGCTCCAACGCGAGGCCGAGTCCCACGTACAGCAACTGGAAGGATGTGAACCTATGACATACAACTATCTACTGGGGCTTTGGGGGGAAAAAAATGAATAAATAAAATCTTTAAAACTAACAGAATAAAAGGGTGATCCCAAATAAGAATCAAGTAACCACTAATTCCCTTATTCATATAAAAGATCTCTCCTGTGTTCAACTACATATATTTTCTTTATACTCTCTTCCTTTAAAGAATGTTTATAAGCCCTACAAAATCCTATGAAAACTGAAGGATTATATTGTGCTTTAATTCTTAGCTAAAAACATCTCTAACTATAAATACCCAAGTGCCGTTTGAAAGAAACGTCGCCTCTACCCTTATTAAACAGCATTTATTTTAAAAAATACGTGTAAAAAAATATATATGGTTACTAAAGGTTTTTTTTAGGTTTAGCTATCACTATAACTTATGGTTCACTTGTATTCGGGTATGTAAATTAATATAATTAATGCTATGGATTTCACCTTATGAATATTCATAAGTAGAATGCCACTGTAGCTGTCATCCCTATTAATGACTGTGTACTGAATTTTTAGCATTTAGGCTGAAAGAAAATACTCAGCACTAAGAAGATCGCCTACCGAGAGCAAATAGGCCAAAGGAAAAGGTGCTCTTTCGTTTAAGGTTATGATTATGATCATGAAGGTGATATTTAACAAGATTAATTAAGTGTTTTTCAAAGCAAAATAAGAGCTGAGAATCTTAAATGATTTTTAACCTGCTCTCTTAGCATATGTGTATGAGAGGAAATGACCTGAGATCTCATTTGGAGAGGAGAGACTTCTTTTGCTTTTGTTGTCAAATGTACCTCATCCAATAAATAAGAATTAGATAAAGCAAGGTCATGTCAGTTAACAAGTCAAGTAACTTGCCCAAACCACGGTGCTTCATGCAATATGCCAACCCGATAAAGAGAACTGCCTCTTCCGAACGGCATGCTATTCATGGATAGAAGAAAAGGAAGGAAAAGCTGAAGTCTTTTATACTGAGCATAGGAGGGGGAAAAAAAGGCTAGAGTTCACATCAACTAAAATGTATGATTGGAATGGCAAAATAAGGCTAGGGAAAGTAAAACAAAATTCTTTTGTCAGCAAATCACACCTATGAATTTAATATGCCTGGATTCGAATTCAGTCTTCTTGGCTTTACAAAACAAGATTAAAACCCAAAGCTGTGACAGTCAAAGAGACGAGGGTAAAGAAAAAGAAAAAAAAATTCTCCCTAATACTAAACAATATACACTTTTCTCTCAGTTAAGAGGGGAGTTAAATTGTGTTCAAGACTGTAATACGTCTTTAAAACTAATAATTTAAATGCCTCAATGGCTAATAAATAAATAAAACTCCTAAAATGGCTAATAAATAAATAAATAATATATAAACCCAATTTCCTCCTCTTTGAGAACAGACTTCCATTGATGGTAAAACTATCACAGGTGACAGAGGTAAAAAGTTCCAAAAAAAAGGAACTAGTAAGTGGATTGTAATGTTTTCTCTTTACTCATGAATCCAAGGTTCAAAGAAGATCCATGAGAATGCAAAATACACAATAGAGACAAAGTCCTATGTCGAAGGAATGCTATACACACAATAGAGAGAAAAATCATCTAATCATATTTTGGCAGAACCCAACCCAGCTTATATTCCAAAAGTTCTTTATGTGAGCGGTCTGTAGCTTGAATACATGTTCCCATAGAAACAAAAACTTTTTTAAAAAGTACAAATATGCGCAAGCAGGTCCATCATAGATTTTTACCAAATTTAGCTGAAAAAGTAATTATGTGATACACAGTAAAGAAAAAGTTTGTTTACCCATTCTCATATAGGGCCAAAATTGTCCTTTAACCTGGTTTTAACCTCCAAAGTGCTTCAGGCTCCAAAAATGTCCCATCCTCTTCTCTCTGCAACCCATCTCCTTTTATTTAATTCACTTTCCCCAAATGAAAATTTCCAAGTTTCTCACTGTTCATCTCTATACCACAACATATTTACCCATTCTACTGTTGATGAATATTGGAAAATCATTTCCAGTTTTTTACTATAGCGAATAATGCTGCTATATACATTCTTGCAGGTGTCTTTTAATCAACATATGTACTCGTTCCTGTTAGGGACTACACCCAGGAAAGGAACTGTCAGGTCATTGGGCATGTCTCTCTTCAACTGTAGTTGATACTGCCAAATAGTTTCCAAAGTTGTGATAGAGCTTTATGACAGTTACCATTCCTCCATCTCCTAACCAACACTTGTCATTGTCCGGGTATAATTTGGGCCAATCTGGATAGCATAAAATAGCATTGAATTGTAGTTCTAATGTGTATTTTCTCTGTTTACTAATGATACTAAACTTTTTTTTCTTTCTTCTTTTCTTTCTTTTTTTCTCTCTCTCCCTTCCTCCTTCCCTCTCTCCCACTCTTTCTTTCACCATTTGGATATCCTTTATCTTACCTTTTGTGTAGCTTGTCTTTTCATCCTTTCAGTGATACGTTTTAATGAACAAAAGTTCTTAACTTTAATGAAGTTCAACTTATTAAGCTTTTTCTTCACGACAGGTATTTTGTACCCTGTTATGAAATCTTTGCTTATCTCTTGATCATGTGTTTCTTCTGTTATCTTCTGTATAATTTCATATGTTATCTTCTGTAAGCTTTTATCTTTCACATTTAGAATATGCCAACTGAAATAGATTTTTGTGTATGGTGTGGAGTAGGGATTTTTTTTTCTATATGAATCCATCAATTAAGTTTTTAAAAAATGTAATGTAGAATTTCAGCCAGCACAAAAAATTTAAAAAGTTAAATATTTCAGGCAATAAAGAAGAAAATATGAAGATATAATTCTTCCTCACTTCCCATCCCCTCCCACCTAAGGAAAATAGATGAGGGTGGATGAAGGAGTTATGTCATATATACATTTGAGCCCAACTTGGAGCTTGCTCAGATAGGCTTCTCATATTCAACAAGAGGAACAACCACAACAATAATAGTGGTTAACATTTATTGCATGCTAATGTAAGTGCATTTTTCATGTAATTCTCACAATAATCCTATCAGATGGATACTATTGTCTCTACTTAATAAATGAGGAAACTGAGAAAGGAAGGATCTTACATTATCAGTGCCCAAGTTCTTAACCTCTGCCTCTTTCCTAACTTCTATTTCTGAGCTCACAGATTCTCTACCATGCACATGTGTTTTCACAACTTTCATAATTTGAGATAACAACAAAATATGCCGTCCTTCCTATTTTATACCTAAGTTTCAAGTAGATTCCTATAGGGGAATACTCTACATATGAAATGTAAATAATTATGTATTCCTAGTTTGGTAATATAGGAAAAATTATAAGAGAATAAAAAATATCTTCCGGAAGTGACATGAAAATAGTTATACTTAGCATTATTGTAATTCTGCGGTCTAGAGAATTTAAAAAACTGAGTCACTGGGGCTGGCCCGGTGGTGCAAGCGGTTAAGTGCGTGCGCTCTGCTGCAGCAGCCCGGGGTTCGCCGGTTCGGATCCCAGGCACACACCAACGCACTGCTTGGCAAGCCAGGCTGTGGTGGCAACCCATATAAAGTGGAAGAAGATGGGCACGGATGTTAGCCCAGGGCCTGTCTTCCTCAGCAAAAAAAGAGGAGGATTAGCAGATGTTAGCAGAGGGCTGATCTCCTCACACAAATAAATAAATAAATAAAAAATAAAAAACTGAGTCACTAAATTTGTAGTCTACATGGCTGCCTTAGAATGCTTGACAAATCTAAAATATATTAACTGAAAAAAGTTTTTTCTAAAAATTGCAGAAAGTTTATTACTTTGGTTGCTGTAAGAACTTAGGCATATATTTATATTATTCTACTTGGGTCCTAGCCTGTATTCCTTACAAAGTTTTTAATGCTACAAGGAAACAGGAGGACACATTTAGAATTTTGAAAGAAAAATAAAAATAAAAATCTCTTGATTCACACCATTTTTACAGAATGCAAGAGCTTGAAGGAATCTTGGAAATATTTAAAGGTACTCACTTTACTGTAGGAGAAACTGAGGCCCAGAGAAACTTGTACCAGATCCCAAGGATAGAGAAGGTCAGATTTTACAGTGGATGTAACTAGGGACATTAATTTGAATCCCTCTTAAATAATCTTCATAAATCTGTTTCTATGAAATTCTAAAAATTATTTATGATTTCTACTGAGTTTTATTTTCTTAGGTGTTGTTTTTACAGTAATTTATAGGGGAAAATAGATTTTAAATCTTCATTTTTATTTCTCTACTCCTAACTCTCAGCAATAAGACTACCCAATCTAGCTGATATGTGAGAGGAAAAACAATGCAAGCTCTGAGGTTTCTCCTTTGGGGACAATGCAAGAATACCCAGGATCTCTGTCTGCTCTCTGGAGATTCCGGATCCCTGTGCCATCCTACTGGTTAGGGAAAAGGCAGAGAAGGCACTCCACCACCACTAGACATGCCAATCAGAAACCCAGGGAAAGAGGAAAAAGTGATGGTTTTTATTACTGCCCATTTCCTAAGTATGTGACAAGAGCTTTGAGGCCATCCACACCAGCATAAAGCATCAGTGCTGCTACGGAAGGCAGGCAAATCATCTTCGAATCCGTCTTCAAGAAAATTTACACCAGTAAATTACATCACCCTCCTAAGGACTAAGAAACATGAGAGACGTAGACTTCAAGGCACCGAAGATTACAAAGACAACTTTCAGATCCAGCCTCTAGGAGGCGGGTGAAACGAAAAGTAAGAGCAGCAGAAAGGCTGAGAAGGGAGGAAATGAGTTGGGACTTTTAAATTCATTACATTGTGTTTAATAAGCTAGATGAAATATTCCCCAATTACAAAATTAAGGACACTCCCAGCGAAAGCTATATTAATAGACATGTAACACTGAAAAATACCGCCTTCTGAAATGCAATTTTTCAAACTTCAAGAGCAAATTTTTATAAATGTATACTAAAAACTATAAAATTAAATTCAGTAAGAGCTCTTTAAATATTTCAATATGTCTCAAATTTTCAACTTTATTAAATTTCATTATAAATCAATGAATTGGAATAAATGCATCTATTTTTTAAAGGCTCTGAGAACTTATAATGGAAATAAACTTTGATGGCCACAGATAAGAGTCTTTTGCTACTTAAGAAGCTAAATTGCAAGCTAAATTACATTTTAATCTGCAGGAAGCTCTATTACACACCAAGCAAAGTATTAACATAAAATACAGATATAAAAGCAGTATTTTCCATTTTCAATTTACATACCTGACTACAAAAGTTCTCGTTTATTATGTAAAATAAAACTGGAAATTCTAATTAGTTTCAGAGGCAGAATCATAATTCCATGGAGCCCAAGTAGAAGAAAGATTTCCTACCGAAATTTCCCAAAGTGAACCACACTATACAACTTGATTTTTCACTAGCACATTTGGGTATTCACCAATGTGGCAGCAATGAAGAAAAAGTAGACTTGGGCTCTTTCCGTGGCACACTCATTTAGCCTTTTTCCCTCTCTCCTTGTCTCCTGTCTTCTTCCCTCCTCTCCCCATGACCTCCCCATGTCTCCTAAACTCACAGAGCATCAGTCTCCTAAAGAATCATAAGAGACACAGGTCTCATGTCTATTGAATATGAGAGGTCTCGGGAAATACCAGGAGGACGAGGACTAGTCCTCTTAACCCTCACCCACCCACACAAAGCTATGTGACCATCACTACAACTGAGGCTTCCTCCAAATGCTACAGAAATAGGGCTTTCAGTTTAAAACAAGATTTTTAAAAAACCGTTCCATTCCACTCTTCAAAGTAACATCATGAGGTTTATTTTCCTACCAAAATGGTATTTTTGAAATCAGAAATAGGACTGCATTAACTTTATAGGACTCAGAAGCTATTGTTTTAGTCATCCTTAACATTAAAAAAAAACAAACTAATATTTTATCAAAAAGGTAATAATAGTCAAGATTTTCTTTCTGGTTCATTAATTAGTTTTCCTGTGTTATTGTTGTATTCTATGAGGAACAATCTCAGTGAAAGATTTATTTCATTAGAGGAACGTTTTGTATCTTAAAAAACCCTATAAATATCAGTTTAATGACACAAAGTGAACTTAATACTAATCTTTAAATGTGACTAGACAAATGAAAGGAAAAGACTGCTAATTCCAGGGGGAAGGAAGCCAAGCCCATATATGTCTGCCCTCTTATTTTCCTTATCTTAATAAGCTAAAAGAAAAAAAACACAAACATAAATCTAGTTACCCCATAAAAATATTCTATGAGGATAGGGGTAATGATTCTATAAAGGTAATTTTTGAGCTAAGTAAAGTCTTTTTCTGGAAAGTTGTTTTAATTTTCATAGCATTTGGAAGCTCTAGGCTGTCATGTACATACTATTTCAGCATTTTTGAAGGTGATTCTATTTATGAGACTCCTCCTACCTGTCTCTGAAGTTCTGCCAGGTTGTAAGGTAAGGCCCCCTCAGCCAACGGGGCTATTCTCTCAATATCTGCCAAAGTCAAGCGTCTTCAGGCAAAAATATGGGAAAGAAAGAACTGTCAGACACCAACAAATTCCTCATACCAAGATTATCTTTCTTTACAAAAAAGGGGGGAAAAAAAGAACTATGATTTAAAAGTAGTATTTCCCTATTCACACAAATCATTTTAGTAAGAAAAAAAATCATTAGACTCTGCTTGCCACAACAAAAAGCAAAAGACTCCAGAGAAATAATGTGGAGTACACAAATTTAATAAGACTCCAATGATAGATATTAAAAGTAAAAAACTAATTTTTGCCATAAGCAAAGTATAGATGTTGACAGTTCATACATACTAAATGTATTCCCTCAGCACACATATTTAATGCACAGGTGCAAAGTATTTTGAAAAGGATAAACACAAAACTGATAAATACTGATTATCTTTAGAAAAGGCACAAGGGTAGAAGGGAGACTTTTTTGCGGTATGCTCCATTAAACTCTTTAAATTTTGAACCACATGAACACACAAATGTTTCAAAAAAATTTACTTAAAAATAAGTACATTCCATGAACCAGCTAGAAGGTCACATCAGATCCAGTTCTGAGAATCATTTTTTGAAAGCATTTAATATTATGAAGGAGACTCAAACCTTTTGCTAAAAATGTGAATTCTACATGGATGAGGCACAGCCTGATATTTCATATCAATCACCAAAGATGGGCTGGTATATTTAGTATCATCTCCAGCTCAATTATGTAAAACAAAAGCGATATATTATCCATGTACATTCAACTTCTATTGGTGCTCAGTTCTAGGGTTAAAAACCATTTTTCTGACATTCCTACACTTAAATAACTACTAGAGATGACTGGAAAAAATATGATCACTTAATAGATCATAAGTTCCCTATCCCACAGGTCCTGCTGGGTGCCCATAGATAAGGATTTGTCTTTTGTATTTGCATAAGATTTTGCAAATTAACTGCCCTCTACGTGCTTTGGTTATTTTAGTTTATAAAACAGAGGCATAAAACATCTGAGCTTGTCTGTGACAGTAACTATGATGATAATGTCACAGGCATATTTCAAGAAAATGATACTCTCCAACACAAAATGGTATATACTGTTTAGTAAAATGACCATTCACAATGAACCAAAAAGATTACAAGATTCCTGAACATGTCCTCAGTTTATTTTATAAATTTAGGCAAATTTCCACTAATCTCTAAAGTTCCTAACACCTCCACACAGTCCAGATTAAATTGATTTTTTCCAACCCTCTCTTACTTCTCACTTCTCTCCCCTTCTCTCTCATTTTTCTTCCTTCCCCCATTTCCCTCTCTCATGCCCCCCAACCCCTTAATCCCTTCTTTTACCTCTCTCTCCATCTCTTCCCTTCCTTTTTCTTCCTTTCTTCTCTCTCTTTTTCCCCCATCTTGTTCTTTCTCCATTTCCCTCCCTCCATCTCCCATCTGTCTTCCTCTGTCTCTCCCTCCTCCCCTGTTTCTCCTATCTGCCTGTCTCTCTTGAAATTTATATACTGAATAAATGATTGTTAAAATGAACTGAAAGCACACCACTGATTCACATGTTAAAAGAACTGTCTTATAATAAATATCATGAAGAATTATTGGAATAGTTACCCTGTAGCATTATATAAGTCTGAAAGCTGGTATAGGATATCAATTTCTAGTGGGGTGACTTGTCCATAGCGTATGGCACTCTGGGCAAATTCCTCTGAAAGAAAAAGAAAATATTTCAAAACCTTAAAAGATTCTAAATATACAACAAACTTCTACCTTAATCAATTATAATCTGAAAGCTAAAGGCATTTTAATACTATTTTAGAAATCTAAAACTGAATTTAAATACCTAAGTTCAACTATATAAGAATAACTACCAAATTCTGAGGGCTGGCAAAAGATAAAATGTTAAGATGATAAAACAGATAAAGATAAATTAACTTTAAAGATGAAACAATCTCTTTAGAATCCTCTCGCTTATCTTATTTATTCGCTTTGGTCTCCAGAGTCACAAGATAAAAGAACTGGCTATTCTGCAGTCACCTAAAACCTCCTACTACAATTCAACGAAAGGAGTGGGCTTGCCCATCGTTCTGTGGCAACTCCTTCCTAGTACAAACAAGCTGCTGCCACAGTGCCACTGACCTGTTTGACAGACTGGGCCAAGGTTCTTTTCAAAACTGTCAAAGCCACTTTTTCATTCCTGACCTCAGCATCCCATTAAATCCACCTGGATTTTGGAGACCATTATGGCCAAAGTGAAGCATATACACCTGGTAACATGCTTTTTAAATCTGGCGTCAGAGTAGTAAACTTAGATCAACCTCATGCCCTAGATAAAGAAAAGTGAAAATGCTTAGATTCAAATCAATATATATTTTTTAAATCTTACCCTTTGTGACTTCAACATCTTTCCTCGTGCCAGCTAGAGTGCTATATATCTTACGAACAAGCTCCATGTTATTCAGTAAGGAGTTAAATGCATTGAAGTAGGAGAAGCTAACCTGGTGTGAGATGCTTCCTCCAGCTGCCTAGGAAATGACAACACAAAAAGTTAAAAAAACAAACAAAAACAAAAAACACGTTTACGGACACTGCACTTTTCTCAGAGAAGATCCGAAAGAGTCTTCATTATTAAAATGATTAACAACCAGTCAATAAATAGAAGGAAAGAATCGTACGAAACACTCAGTGCATTTCATGCCCTCAGGGAGGTCTATGTAATTTAGGTTTTAAGGAAGAAAGCAACATCTGGAAATTGGACTTCATGGTTCATCTACCTATAAGGTCAGAAACAACAAATATAATTATCACAGATCAAAAACAATGGTTATTTAAACAGGATTTTCAAGACCCTCAACTATGGAACTCCTGATAGTTCTGGATAACCCAAACACCAATGTACAATATAAAGGATGTACAATATAAGGAGCATTTTTTTAAACTTGCTTTTTCCCCCCCCCACACACACAAAAACCAGTGGTAACTTTAAATTTTAAGACCATTTTACTATATCAACTTTCCTAATCTTTTTTTTTAAGGCCATTGTTATAATTAAGATATTTAACAGCCTGTGCTAGGCTCTAAATCTGTATCATGAAAGATACAACTACCAAAACTCCAAAAAGGTGGAGAAAATCTAGGGAGGATTTATTTGCTATAAATTATGTCTTTAGAGGAACAGTGCAAAAGAGGCTCTCTCATGCCTGGAGAGGGATGGCGGGCAATGTGGCCTTCATGACCTCCACAGGGTGAAGAGGTAATTTATCCCTCTGCCCACCACTTGGACATAAACTCAAAAAAGAATATTTTTCATAGTTTGCAAAAGCCTAATTTCTAAGCCAGGAGTCAGAGGAACCCATATGATTAAAAACATTCTCTATTAAAAAAGCAGAGAAATATTTATGGAAATACCAGTGTGACAACCTTAATCATAAAGGTCTATTAGGAATAGTGTAGGTAATGATGGGCAAATGTACCCACCCCCACCACCTCTCACACACATGCCTTAGGCCCAAATACACATGATATTTGTATTAGCCTGAATTTGGATACCAGTGTTCCAAAAGCAGGACTCAAATTATTTAATATATTCCTCCAGGGATTGAAATGGCATTTGGTAAATTGAGGCTATAATAGGTCTATCTAACCCAATTGGAAAGATTAAATGGGTCTTTTAATCACCCAAGGCACTGAGTGAGACCTTCTCTCTAGGATTTTCTTTCCTTCTTCCTTCCTTCCCTCCCTCTCTCCCTTTCTTTCTTTCCTTCCTTTCATTTTCTGGCTGGGGTATGAGGTGAGGGTAGGGGAGTGGGAGATGTGTGTCAAGGAGGTGAAATGTGTAGGAGAAAGTGACATGCTCCATGTTCAAATTCACTGAAGAAAAAGAACAGAAGTTGATCTTTCTACCCCAGTCTAAATCAGGGATAATGATCTTCAGCTGAAACAACAAACGCACTCATTGGCTTCCCTCCATTTAAAACAAGCAGCAATCAAAAACTTACACATAAGTACAACATATGAACAAGAAAACTGATGAGGAAAGTTTCACCACTCTTTGTGAGGAAGTGGATGACATCAGTTTGCTATTGGTCCAGATGATTACTTTACAGAGATTTGCAGTTTGACGGAACAAAAAACTCTCTGGTCCATGCAGACTGAATGCACAGGTGAAGGGGCAGAGAGAGGAGTGAGCCACAGAGGCTGATGCCCTCATATTTCCTCCATACCTTCTGCCACTGCCTTGGTTATTAAAAGAGTGTAGAGGCCAGTGATGATTCCTCTAGCAAACAGCACCCTGCAGGCAACAAAGGGAAAGAGCCATCCTTATAGCAAGGCTTTGGGAGCCTGGTGGGATGGAAAGAGGCCAAGGTGAAGGCAGTTGTGTCTGGGAGAGGTACTGCCCACTGGAAAAAGTAACTGCACACCCTTGTCTACAAACTCCCTTGTTTTCTTTAGCTGGACTCTGTAAATGGAAATAAACAATTTGGAAAAATACATGAGAGCAAGATGGCGGCTCTGAAAAAAGCTATGATATGGGGAAAGACCATTCACCATCACTCCCACCTCCCTTATACACACACCTATTTACCTTCTACCAACCAAGCATAAACTTAGAATAGTTGAGAGTCAGATGGGTCCAGGGAGGCAATCCAGGACCCAATGGTTCAAAACGTTTAAGGAAATAAGAAGTTGAAGTACTTGCTTTTTACTTACTGAAACTAAGTTCTCCTCCACAAAGGGAGTAAGCATGTGAGACCGAATGGTAACCATGATGTCACTGAAATCCAGACCAGAAATCAGGCCACTTTTGTTTTTGTCTTTCAGTGCAAAGGCTTGTCTTGCATGTTCCAACTGTAGCTCCTGGAGGGAAAAGTTAGAAATAGGGCATTAGATTGGTTAAAGCACATCCCAAGTGTAAGTTTTAGAAAGGAGGGACAGACCTCCTTCCCCTACATGCACTTTCTACAGAAATGAACAATGTACGGCTCTGACTTTACAACAAAACTTTTAATTTCTTTTAAAAAGCACGTTTTCTGAGAAAATGCATTACATACTACTCCTCACGAAGAAGAATGAATCACAGCATGGCAACAAAGAAAAGGGAGGAGAAAAACACCACTTACTTGAAAAGTTTTCATCACTGAAGAGTATGTTTTCAGTGCTTTATTTCAACCTTTAGAATAAGTAGTAATTTATTCTCTCCTGTTTGAAGGCATTCTTGTCATCTAAAAGTACTTTCTGAATTATAAGTTTAGATTCATTTTCAGTTTTCAATTTTTAAATGTTGCAAAGTGTTTCTCGCTCTCACACTCCCTTTCTCTCAATGAATTAGACATCATTTTTCAAGCAATTTTTAAAAATGAACTTAGTGAGAAACTCTACTGACTAGCAAGTGCAATACTTAGTAATCATAACATGAATGTTATGAACAACAAACTGCATAACTAGTATTCAGCTATCACTCCGTCCAGCTTTGGGCACAGTCACTCATAAACTGTGAAACAATCCAGATCTCTGAACTTTTGTCAGCCAAACTTTGTAATAAGTGATATCAATAAAAACAATAAAATATGCCAATAATACCCTAAGTACTATACGAAAGACAAAATCAGAGTATTTCTGCCCTGAGGACCCATCACATAATCCAAATAAATCAGTTATCACAACAAAATAATAGTGCTATTGGATGCCATTTTCACACTATTTGCAACTCTGGAAATAATATTCATATCTAAATATATAAATATTATTCACAGATAAAATTAAATATTGCAATTTTCAGTACTATTTATGAAAGCCTACAAATCAATGTTGCTTTACCTTTGTCTGACATTTAAAATAGTTTTTGGTGGAAGTCTTACCATTTTACTAATTTATTTAATTATATTTTCCTATGGACTTGTGATATATCTCAGTGGTAATTCAAAGACATTCAAATTACCTCAGCAGGAGTTCGTCTTATAATAATTCATTAAGCTATACATTTGTTTTATATGGCTTTCTGTATTTGTATGATATTTAACAATAAAACAAGTTTTTAAAATATTTTTTCTTAGCAGGTTGATAGGCTAGAGACAAGTATATCAAACCTACTAAATCTTTCAACAGTCTTAACTTAAAAAAATTAAATGATAACATTGAGGAAAACATCTAAACATTTTAACATCTATCATCAAACATCTAAATATTTGGATTTTCTTGAAAAGAGCAATAGAAGTGGAGAAACTAAAACCCTGGTTTTAGCTGGTAAATATGTATGAAAGATAAAGAGTACAAAACAAACAACCAGTATGATTTGACAAAGTTTTCTCACTTCCCTCCCCTTCTACTTTTTTAAATTTCAATTTTATTGAGGTATAATTGACAAGTAAAATTGTAACATATTTAAAGTGTACAACGTGATGATTCGATATATGTATACATTATGAAAGGATTCCTACCATCGAGTTAAGACATCCATCATCTCACATATTTATCTTTTTTTTTGATGAGGCCACTTAAGTTCTATTCTCTTAGCAAATTTCCATTATACAATACAGTATTATCAACCACAGTCACCATGGTATACGTTAGACCCTCAGACCTCATTCATCTTATAACTGAAAGTTTGTACCCTTTTTCCAGCCTCTTCCTATTTCTTCCACCTCCCAGGCCGTGGCAACCACTATTCTACCGTTTCTATGTGTTCAACATTTTTTTTTTTTTTTTAGATTCTACACATAAGTGATGCCATGCAATATTTGTCTTTTCCGTCTGTCTTATTTCACTTCATCCATGTTGTCGCAAATGGCAGGATTTCCTTCTTTTTTTTTAGGGTGAATAATATTCCATTGTGTATATATACACCACATTGTCTTTATCCACTCATCTGCTGATGGACACTTAGGTTGTTTCTATACTTTGACTATTGTGATAATGCTGCAATAAACATGGAAATACAGCTATCTCTTTGAAATACTGATTTCATTTCCTTTGGATATATATCCAGAAGTGGGATTGCTAGATCATATGGTGGTTCTATTTTTAATTTCTTGAGGAACCTCTAAACTGTTTTTCATAGTGGCTGTACCAGTTTACATTTCCACCAGCAGTGTACAAGGGTTCCCTGTTCTCCATATCCTTGCCAGCATTTGTTGTCTCTGGCCTTTTTGATAATAGACATCCTAACAAGTATGAGGTGATATCACGGTTTTGACTTGCATTTCCCTGATGATTAGTGATGTTGAACAACTTTTCATGTACCTGATGGCCATGTGTATGTCTTCTATGAAAAAATGTCTATTCAGGTCTCTTGCTCTTCCTTTTTTTTTTTTTTTTTTTGGTGAGGAAGATTGACCCTGAGCTAACATCTGTGCCAATCTTCCTCTATTCTTTCTATGTGGGGTGCCGCCACAGCACGGCTTGACGAGCAGAGTGTAGGTCTGCGCCTGGGATCCAAACCCGCGAACCCCAGGCCACCAAAGCACAGTGCGCAAACCCAACCACTACGCCACCAGGCGGTCTCTTGCCCATTTTTTAATTGGGTTATTTGGGGTTTCTTGCTACTGAGTTGCGTGAGCTCCTTGTATTTTTTGGATAATAACCCCTTATAAGATGTATGGCTTGCAAATATTTTCTCCCACTCCATGGACTGCATCTTCATTTTGCTGATGGTTTCCTCTGCTGTGCAGCTTTTCAGTTTGATGTAGTCCCACTTGTTCATCTTTGCTTTTGTTGTCTTTGCTTTGGCTGTCAAATTTAAAAAATCATTGACAAGACTGATGACAAGGAGCTTACCCCCACTACGTTTTCTTCTAGGAGTTTAAAGTTTCAGGTCTTACATCCAAATGTTTAATCTATTCTGAGTTAATTTTTGTCTATGGTATAAGATAGGAGTCCAGTTTCATTCTTTTGCACATGGCTGTCCAGTTTTCCCAACACCATTTATTGAGGAGACTACCTTTTCCCCACTGTATATTCTTGGCTCTTTCACCGAAAATTAATTGAGCATATACGTATGGGTTTATTTCTGGGCTGTCTATTCTGTTCCATTGATCTACACGTCTGTTTTTATGACAATATCATAGTGTTTTGAATACTATAGCTTTGTAATATAGTTTGAGTTCAGGAACTGTGATGCCTGTTCTTTCTCAAGATGCGTTGGCTATTTGGGGTCTTTTGTGATTCTATACAAATTTTAGGATTGTTTTCTACTTCTGTGAAAAATGTCATTGGAATTTTGATGGGGATTGCATTCAATCTATAGATTGCTTTGGGTAGTATGAACATTTTAACAATATTCTTTCAACCCATGAACACAGAATATCTTTCCATTTATTTGTTTCTTCTCAATTTCTTTAATCAATGTCTTATAGTTTACAATGTACCAATCTTTACTTCCTTGGTTAAATTTATTCCTAAATATTTTATTCTTTTTGATATTATTGTAAATGGGATTGTTTTAATTTATCTTTCCAATAGGTCACTGTTAGTGTATAGAACTGCAACTGATTTTTGTATATCGATTTTGTACCCTGCAACTTTCCTGAAGTTGTTTATTAGTTCTAACAGTTTTTGTTGTTGTTGTTGTCGTGGAGTCTTTAGGGTTTTCTATATATAATATCATGCCATCTGCAAACAGGGACAATTTTACATGTTCATTTCCCATTTGGATACCTTTTATTTCTTTTTCTCGCCTAATTGCTCTGGCTAGAGCTTCCAATGTTGTGTTGAATAAAAGTGGTGAGAGTGGGCATCCTTGTTTTGTTCTGGATCTTACAGGAAAAGCTTTCAGTTTTTCACTATCAAGTAAGATGTTAGCCATGGGCTTGTCATATATGGCCTTTATTATGTTGCGGTACATTCCTTCTATACCTATTTGTTAAGAGGTTTTATCATGAAAGGATGTTGAATTTTGTCAAATGCTTTTTCTGCACCTCCATCTATTGAGAAGATCATATGATTTTTATCCTTCATTTTGTTAATGTGGCTTATCACATTTAATGATTTGCATATGTTGAACCATCCTTGCATCCCAACAATAAATCCCACTTGATCATGGTGTATGATCCTCTTAATGTACTACTAAATTCAGTTTTTTGTTGATGATACTTGCATCTACCTTCATCAGGGATACTGGCTTGTAATTTTCTTTTCTTGTAGTGTCCCTGTCTGGCTTTGGTATCAGGGTAATACTGGTCTTGTAAAATGAATTTTGAAGAAGTGTACCCTCCTTTTCTGTTTTTTGGAAGAGTTTGAGAACAATTAGTATTAATTCTTCTTTAAATGTTTGGTAGTATTCACCAGTGAAGCCATCTGGTCCTAGACTTTTGTTTGTTGGTAGGTTTTCGATTACTGATTCAATCTAGTAATTGGTCTGTTCAGATTTTCTATTTCTTCATGATTCAGTCTTGGTAAGCTGTATGTTTCCAGGAATTTATCCATTTCTTCTGGTTATCTCATTTGTTGGTGTATAAGTGTTCATAGTAGTTTCTTATGATCCTTAGTGTTTCTATGTTATCAGTTGTAATGTCTCTTTCATTTTGATTTGAGTCTTCTTTTTTTCTTAGTTGATCTAGCTAAAGGTTTGTCAATTTTGTCATTTCAAAAAAACAGCTCTTAGTTTCATTGATCTTTTCTATTGTCTTTCTAGTCTCCATTTCATTTATTTCTGCTTTGGTGTTTGTTATTTCCTTCTTTCCACTGACTTTGGGCTTCGTTTATTCTTCTTTTTCTAGGACCATGAGGTGTAAAGATAGGTTGTTTATTTGAGATCTTGTTGTTGTTGTTAATGTAGGTGTTTATCACTATAAACTTCCCTCTTTTGGAGGGGGCTGGCCCTGTGGCATAGTCGTTAAGCTCACACACTCTGCTTCAGCAGCCCAGGGTTCGCAGGTTTGGATCCTGTGTGCGGACATACGCACCACTTATCAAGCCATGCTGTGGCAGCATCCCACATGTAAAATAGAGGAAGATGGGCACAGATGTTAGCTCAGGGCCAATCTTCCTCAGCAAAAAAAGAAAAGGATTGGTAATTTGCTGCATCCCATAAGTTTTAGTATGTTGTGTTTCCATTTTCATTTGTCTCGTGATATTTTTTGGTTTTCCTTTTAGATTTCTTCTATGACCCATTGATTGTTCAGGAGCATGTTGCTTAATCTCCACATATTTGTGAATTTTCTCCTCTTCTACTGCAGTCATTCTCCCTAACTCACTCCATCCTCCTATCACCTCAGCTCTAATCACATCATCCTTCAAATAAAGCAGGAATTTTTGGCCTTTATTTCAGCCTTAAAATATGGTTGAAAGTGTTCTCTATGGAAAGGATATTCCTGAGCAGCATCAGAAGCAGACACAGGTCCACTCCCTCTCTTATATATGTTTTCCCTTCCTCATTCCTCCTTTTTTTCTCCTTCTTTATATCTTTGTTATGTCTTTGTTTTCTCCATGCATATGTCTTAGCCTCTCAGAAATATCCAGTGGCAACCATGGGCATGATTAAGCCTTATTAATGACATTCAGTATGAAAAAAAATGTGAACCTTTATATTAAAGACAAAGCAGAATCCTCAATGCAAGAGTAATGTTAGAAGAATATATTTTCTATTAGGTCAAGAGTCAAAGGACTCTTACATACCTTTTAAAGATATATATTTGAATTATCACAGATGAAACTATAGGGTATAAGAGATTGGCTTCCAAATGATCCAGTAAGGAACGGAGTGGAATATACAGATAAAACAAGATTGGCCAACAGTTAATAATTGTCAAAGCTGGTTAATGGGCACATGGAGGGTCATTATACTATTCTATTTTCAAATATATTTGAAGTCTTTCAAGACAAAAAGCTTAAAAAATTAAAATTGAGGACTTCAAAATGAGAAGCAAAACAAAGAAAAAAAGAAGCTCCATATTTAAAGCTCTCAATTCACGTAGTATAATTAAAACATCAGAATAGAATAGATATTATAAAATATCTTCAATAAATGCAAGGGAAGCAACAATGAGAGTGAGCCATCTTTAAAGAAATCTTAAAAAAACACTAGTGGGAAGGACATTTCCTTTTTTAAAAAATCATCTCTCAAATGTATAATATTTTCAACTTTTTAAGTTTGAGCATTTTACAAGGTCAGTCAGGTAGCACTAACAGTAAAAGTGTTAGAACAAGCACTGGGTTCTACAAATACACACATCTAAAGGATATAGTTTTCAAACTGTGATCACACTAATGAAGAAAAACAATATTCTGGGCTTATAAAAGGTAAAATAAATAAAGATACTCTAAAGAAAGACTTTGTCTAAAAAGATAAAGATACTCTAATAAATAAAATATAAAATAAATCTGCTTCTGGATTGAAAGGGTGGGTAGGGGAACTGAGGGAAAGGGCAAAGAAAGGAAGTTATGCTGAAGTGAAAGATCTTATGTACTTGGAAATACATTTCACCTAAATATGAGATGAAAATAGCAGAGCTTCAGGGCCGGCCCCGTGGCTTAGCGGTTGAGTGCGCGCGCTCCGCTGCTGGCGGCCCGGGTTCGCATCCCGGGCGTGCACTGACGCACCGCTTCTCGGGCCATGCTGAGGCCACGTCCCACGTACAGCAACTAGAAGGATGTGCAGCTATGACATACAACTATCTACTGGGGCTTTGGGGGGAAAAATAAATAAATAAAATCTTTAAAAAAAAAAAATAGCAGAGCTTCAGAAATAGCATGGCTTTGGATGAGACTGAACTAGTACATTTAACTCTGTCCTCCAAAACCCCATTCTTTATTAAAATCACAGTAAACTCAAGGACAAAGAGAACAGAAAAGGAGAAGAGAGCAACTACATTTTTAAGGTTAGAGAGCAGGAGGGCAAGTGACAACTGACTTAGCAGACCCAAGAAAACTAGAAGTGGAGAAAGCCTAAAAGCAATCCAATGTACATGACAGAATCCCTCAAAGACTCAGGAATTGGCTACACTAGTACCCCTGGAAGTAACAGTAGAGGTGGAAATGAAAACAGGAGGCTTAGATAGAAATCTGTTTAAAAAGCAGTTAGTTACCTGCCCTACTCCACCATAACCAGGCCTCTGCCCTTTCCCAACCCTGGCAGAAGACTAGAGGTTCACTGTCTGGAGAGTCTAACAGAGGATCTCTGGACTAGGGGAGACCAGGCACAGTTGAAAAGAGGTAATTAAATGAAAGTCCATCTCGATACTGAACGTTGAGACCTCCAACCTTCCTGTCTTACTCAGCAACCAGAATGTCAGAAGACAGATCTAATACTCCAGTGGGAGGCCAGATAATTATTCTCTGATTCTCCAATCCAAAAGAAAAGACCTGACCATACAGACATTAGAGGGTCCCCAATAAAACAGCCCAGCCAGAGAACTTTACAGTAAGGTCCAGAGTTAATAAGTCCTACCACGATCCCAAAGCTCCCAATAAGCCTCAATCTTAAATATGAACAGAGGACCAAGGACCATCAGACATACCAGAAAAGCATGAAAACAGAGGTCCAAAGAAAGAGAAACTTGGAAGAAATAGGCACTTTTCAGGGAGAAGAAAATTAACAAAAACAAACAAACACAAAACTCTGTCTTTAACATCTTTGGAGAAGTAAGAGAATATAGTACATCCAAGAAAGAAGAACAGTATGCTATTTTTAAAAAAGAAATATTCAGAAACCAAAAAGAGCTCCTGAAAATTAGAACTACAACAAAAATTAAAAACTTAATAGATGGTTCAGAAGGGAAACAGGAGAGAAAAGAAAACTAAAGGATCATATATTTAATATACTTACTAGTTCTAGGAAGGAAGAAAATAGAAGTAAATAAGAAAAGTAATAAGAATATTTTCAAGAATTAGAGCACATAAGTTTTCAAATTAGAAGAGTCCACTGAATGTCCAGCACAATGAATAAAAATAAACATATATCAAGGAATAGCATTGTGAAATTTCAAAACACTAAAGAAAAGAAAAAAGTCTTAAAACCCTCCAGAGTGGGAAAAAAAGTTTCAAAACAAAGAGAATGGCACTGGACTTCTCAGGGGCAATACTGGAAGCTAGAAAACAAAAGAGAAATGTTTTCAAAATTAGGAGGAAAATAAATTCCTACTAGAATTCTATACCCAGCCAAACTAAGTGTAATGATAGAGGTTTTCAGATATGAAAAGTCTCACAAAAAATTATCTTACTTTCCTCAGGAAGCCCCTGTAGGAAGTATTCCACCAAAAAGAGGAAGTAAACCATAATAAAGGAGATTCAACATAACAGAAAGGCAAATGGATTCCCCAGGATGAACGTGAAGGGAGATTAGACTGACAGCCAAGCAACCAGTATGAAATCCAGCCTCCAACCATGAAGCAGGTCAGAAAGTTTCAGGAAAATGGTGCAGGGGATATGCAAAACAGTCTGGTAGTCCCTCAAAAAGTTAAACATAAAATTACCATGTGACCTAGCAATTGCACTCCTAGGGATATACTCAAAAGATCTGAAAACAGGTAGTCAAACAAATACTTGTACACCAATGTTCATAGCAGCACTATTTACAGTAGCCAAAAGATGAGAACAACACAAGTGTCCATCAACCAACAAATGCATAGACAAAATATGGTATATCCATACAATGGAATATTATTCAGCCATCAAAAGGAATGAAGTACTAATACACGCTACAACATGGATAATCCTTGAAAACATTATGCTAAATGCAAAAAAGCCAGACAAAAAAGTCATATTGTATAATTCCATTTATATGAAATATCCAGAATAGGTAAATCTATAAAGATAGAAAGTAGATTGGTGGTTGCCAGGGGCTGGGGAAAGGCAGACATGAGGAGTGACTGCTTGATGGGTACAGGGTTATCTTTGAGAGAGATGAAAAAGTTTTGGAATTAGATAGAGGTGGTGGTTACACAACACTGTGAATAGTAAATGCCACTAAATTGTGCACTTTTACATGGTTGATTTTATGTTAAGTGCATTTTACCTCAATTTTTAAAAAAAAGAAAGCTCCTGGAGAGCTCCAAGAAGATGAAATTGATAGAATACCTAATGTGTTTTAAATATATTAAAATGAGATTTTAATAACTGAGGCAAAGTTTGAGAATGAATTAGCATTAATACATAGAAAACTAAACAAATAAGAAAAACTAGAAACTCTAAGTAATCATTTTAGTCATGCATAGTGTTTAAAAAATTATAGTAATTCAAATATGATTATTGACTTAAGCAGAATCATGACATAATTCTATGGGAGGTGGGGACAGAAAATGTCCAAGTCTGCAGTAGAGAGGGAGAGGTGAAAGAACTAGCTCCTAATCTTCCACAGTTAGAATTCAATCAATAATATCTAAAAGTGAAAAGTTAAAAAGCAGAAGTGCGGGCCGGCCCCGTGGCTTAGCGGTTAAGTGTGCATGCTCTGCTGCCGGCAGCCCGGGTTCGGATCCCGGGCACGCACTGACGCACGGCTTCTCCGGCCATGCTGAGGCCGCGTCCCACATACGGCAACTAGAAGGATGTGCAACTATGACATACAACTATCTACTGGGGCTTTGGGGGAAAAAAAGGAGGAAGATTGGCAATAGATGTTAGTACAGAGCCGGTCTTCCTCAGCAAAAAGAGGAGGATTAGCATGGATGTTAGCTCAGGGCTGATCTTCCTCACAAAAAAAAAATGAAATAAAATAAAAAATAAAAAGTAGAAGTGCCAGCACAAGTTTATTATTTAAAGCTATGGAAGTAAACACTGAAAGAAAGAGTTTAAGGAAGTTCCCCTGAGAGTGGGAAATGAGAAATGGGGGTGAAATGCTACAGGGGATTGCTATTTTTTTGTAATAAACTTAATAAAAGTAAAAGGGAAGGAAGTCGAGGAGGAATGGTATATATTTACACCAGTTATGAAAACCAGCGAGCCCTGGTGGTCTGGTGGTTAAGATTCGGTACTCTCACCACTGCAGCATGGGTTCGTTTCCCAGTCAGGGAACCATACTACCCATCTGTCGGTTGTCATACTGTGGTGGCTACATACTGTTGTGTTGCTGAGACCTATGCCACCAGTATTTCAAACACCAGCAGGGTCACCCATGGTGGACAAAGTTCAGCAGAGCTTCCAGACTAAGATAGAGTAGGAAGAAGGACCTGGCCACCTACTTTGGAAAAAACTGGCTATGAGAACCTTATGGATAGCAGCAGAGCATTGTCTGACCTAGTACCAGAAAGCGAGAGGATGGCGAAAAGACTGGGCAGGGTTCAGTTCTGCCGTACAAGGAGTCAGAGGGTCACCAGGAGTCAGAATTGACTTTGACAGCGCTAACAACAATAAAAATGAAAACTAAGCTCACCTGGAGAAACTGTGTGAACTCTGTGTAGTTAAGATGCTTCTTCCGATTATGCCCAAAATGCAGTCGGATAAATTCACAGTCCCAGTTAAAAGGGATATGATGATGAATAATAGTCTGTCCAAAAATTTCTTTGACATTTTCTTAAAAGGGAAAACAAAACAAAAAAATTATATCTGGAATAAGTAGTTTAGTCCACTGCAATGTTCCTACAGAAAGAAATTAAGAGAAATTTTAAAAGTCAATATTATCTGCTTCTGTTAAGATTAGCTGCAAATTTTTTTGTGCCCAGAAACCCATGCACAGGAACACAATTGATACAAAATATAATTTTACACTTAAGATTGTGTACCATTACATATAAGGCCATGAGATTCTTAATTTCTCTTGATTTAGTTTTAATTAGGAAGTGATTTATATCTTGCACTATAAATGGTTGCTACTTTGCATTCCAGTATAAAATCAATAGTGTTTTCCCGGTTCCTCAAGGAGTCGAATTAAGCCCTTTATCAGAAGCATGAATACCTAAATTACAGTATAATGCAATATTTGTCATACCAAGTATGGTTTGATTGAGGCTTGATTATTACATTCACACTAGCCTGAATATGTCTATTGAAGATAGGTATAAGAAATACTACCAAAAGCATATCATTAGCTCAGCAGCAAGCACCTTATTAAAAGCTTCTGATATTGTCAAAAATATGGTCTTGACACAAAGCTTCAAAATCCCCATAAAAACCATGATTATTAGTCTCAACTATTAAAATATTTTAAGATAAGTGAAATTAGTGATTCACTTTTAAATAAAGAAGGACTAAACACGGTGTACTAACTTTTAGATAGGAACCAGTCACACTGTGTAATATACAACCAAAACCCTCTGACAGCTGGTCTTCATGCACTAACAATGTCATTCATTTTCTTCCACAGTTCTACGCTTACAATAAAAGTCAATTCACAAATGACTGGTACTTTAACAAGCATAGACTGGATAGACTAATTTAGAAGCTCATGCCAAAAAAAAAAAAAAAAAAATTAACAAAGTTAAGAAAGCAGGAAGCCTGTTTTACCGATGTCTTAAGAACAAAATTATTTTCAAATTTAAGCCAATTATATTAGTGAAAGGGTTTTACCATTGATAGCTATCAATTATACTAGAGAATTAGTAAACAGAAGTTGAATGTTTTAGAATCTCCAACTATGCTACTTTCTCTAATTTCTGCAAATTCTGTGAATTAGATACAGATCTCATATTGTAAATGGTTTAATGGATTCCCTTTAGTTTTATATACCTTTTTTTCTTGATAAAAGCATTGCTATGGGGGAGGATGCATGTGAGTGTGTATACGTGTGTCTGTGTGTGTGTGTGTAAGAATCCTAATCTAGAAATCCTACAGTCTGGACTCAGTATAACAGCTCTGAACAGGTCACAGCAATCAGTAAGTTGGAAGAAGGCTTTGGATGTCACTGGGGAGATGGGATTCTCATCTTTTCTTTTAAATGGAATGTAGCATTTATTTCTTGCTTAAGTAGCAACAGTATTTCAGAATTTTCAAATCATGTCAAATTATTTTCACCTCCCATAAACACAAATTAAATATATATGGGTTTTTGTTTCTAAAAGCAAAGAATTAACTCAATATCAATTCATGAGATGCTAGCTTCTAACCAACACAAAAGAGTGCCCTTAAATCTATATGAAACTTCAACAAGTTGTAAAATATGTTAAAGTTTACAAGAAAATTAAAATTATAAGGGATGCAAAACATATTTAGAGCTAAAATATTATGGCAGATCAGCAAGCATTTTTTAAGATCCTCCTAATTAATTAGCTGCTTCTATTTCCAAGTTAATTAATTTGATTTCTTATTTTTAAGGTCTAACAAATAAAGTGTTAAACTAAGGAAATATGAAGAAATTAATGGAAAGTAGAATAGGATAACTTAAATTACTATATATATTTAATTTAAGTAATTATTTATTAAATTATTTATTAAATTAAGTAATTAATTATTAAAAGGAATAAGTTAATTAAGATAACCTTCATTGTAAAGGTCACAACTCCCAAAACTCAACTATTTGATAAGAAATATACATATTGCTACCTAGATAAGTTTTATATAATGGTGGAATAAAACTGAATTCCCTCTATATGATCAGAAAATATCAGAATCTCCAGTGTGAAACTATATCAAATAAAGTCAAAGATTCAAAAACTTTCAAACTATGAAAGTTTAATTATCAATGAAAATTGTTTTCTATTATCACAAAAAAGATATTTATAAACCAAAATTATAATGTGTAATTTACATTCACAGAAATAGCTCTATAATAAAAACTGTAACTGAAATCCTATTTTGTAAACTTCCTAGCAACCTCTAAATAAGATCTTAGAATATCTTTGAAACAATTAAAATGATGGCCTAAATTACGCATAATAATATCCCTAAATATTGAGGTATCATTTTCCATAAGTATTTGTTTGAAGGTTTCCTACTTCTCTCAAAGTGGTCACCTGACAGCTTTGTATATGGTTTTATTATGACCATTATTATGTGCTGTGGTTTATTGATTACCCCCAGACACTTTCAATTATTTTAGCCATGTCACAGGCTACAACTATAGTTATTAGGACTAACAAAACTTCAAACCTACTTTGGCACCTCTTGATGTACCCCACTTCCCTTCTGTTGTTATTTACACTACAAATTGCCTACAGATAATTCAGGAAGCTTACAGAAATAATTTGTGCAATTATTGTCTTGAAGTCCAATTCATAATTACCACTTTATTTTTACCAGGATATGCTTATCAAAGAAAAAGTTATACAAAAGCTGCAGAACTGGAGAGCTTATCCTTGTGTGAGGCAATAGCTCAAACAGCTGATGTTCTTCCTACCATACCCGGTTTCATCAGATTTTGCACAACATGAAAAGGAACACCAATAATCTTAAACATATCCCATACGTTTAACTGAAACTACATAGCAAGTTTTCCCCCCAGAGAGAATCCCGTCTTTCCAGTGGCAAACAAGGGTCTTTAGCTTTAAATAGCACTCCCCGGAGTGCTATTTTAGTGGCCACAGTTCTGGCCTGGATGAAAGGGATATGACAGTCACATCTTATTGGCAGCAAGATCATGATCTAGTGTTTTATAGTAGGTTGGCATTGCTAAGGGAAATAGGAATCCATTTGTTTTCTGACATACAGAAACCAAAAGACCACTTTTTCACTTCCTGCAGAGCATGGGCTTATGAAAGAGATGGTTTATAATTCCTTTGAAGAGGGAACTGGGGCCAGATACAAAAGTAGCCTGTCATTATGTTCTCTTTGCTCAAAGGAGAGGAGTACAATGATTTGTCAGGAAGGCAGGTAATGGTGACAACTGTGATTAAGTAAAAATGTTCACAGACGTACAACATTAGTCAGTTTAGCTGTATCAGTCACTTATGATGATTGGACTAGATGAAATACACATTGAAGCATATATATTATGTAAATATGTCTTAACAGAGGTTTTAATTTCCCCAGCAGCCCACACTGTGTCTCCCCATCTCATCCACCCTCATCCCTCCCCTGGTCCTTATGGGAGCTTCCTACAGGTCTCGTTCACCTTTCTGCAGTACAAAATTACCTCTGACCGGGGCTGGCACTCTTCTCCAAGACTGCCGCCATGCCTGTTCCATGAATGAGCCTGGAAGGAGCTGCTGTACCAACGGTGTGGCCAGAGAACTCCTCCTGTAGGTATACAAGCCATCAGCCCTGTGACACAGCCCACCTACCATCAGCCCAATGACATCCTGATTCCAAGGATTCCAGCCCAGCAGGAGCCACTGCTTCCAACTTATAGGCTTGAGAGCAAACATTTTTATTGTCAGGGGAAAAAACTCCTCAATAGCTCAGTTTCACCTGCACAGTTCTTAAAGTGAAGTCAGAGAGGCTTTTAGAAGGACTCCCATCATGAACAATGAATATCCTTGTGTATAACTGAACAAAAACAATGGCGAGACTTGTGGAAGTAAAGAGTTTTTCAATGAAGGAAAACTTGGGGGGAAAGAAGAGGAACAACTAAGAGACCAAAAAAGAAAACAAAGGAAAACAAACAACAACAACAAAAAGATCAACAACAGGAACTTGCAGAGGAAGTCCCAACCAACATAGCATGTTGACTCAGGCCCAGACTTCCAGGTGGGTATTAGTTTCCTGGGGGGCCTCTGTTTTTCTGAGGAAAAGTATTCTATTAACCCTTTACCTACCTCCAGAAGGGACTACTGTACAATTAGTTAACAAAGTGGTCCTGCTGCCAAGGATATGTAAAGGTCCATTTCTCAGGAAAGATGAGTTTACATTTAAAGAACATCTATTACTATAGAAGCTAAATGCTTCAACAGTCTATCACCAAATAGCATAAAAACTAATAACACCATGTCCCTTTTTTTACCTCAAACTCTAAGCTACTCTCGTAGTCTTGAGTATTAAAATGACCTTCTCTGCAATATCTGAAAGGAATCTCAAAAATTCTTCCTGATTTAATTTGAATGCCCAGGTGAAGCTCTAATTCTTACCAGAGTAAACTAAGTATTTATTACCATTAGAATTTTATAATTTTCCATATCTATAGCTTTGTTTCCACTGAGAAAGGTACAACATTTTTCACATCTACACTTCCATCTCCTGAACCTTTTAATAATAGCAATGGTTATGCCTAAATCACCCCAATCTCTTCTTCTGTTTAGGGAAACAGAGTCTATTTTAGAGGCACAAATGGAATACATTTTTATTTGCTGTACATATTGATGGTCAAACACAGTATAAAATCAAAAGGAATGCCTGCTTTTTAAGGGTTCTACAGTCAGCGGCTGAAGATGTGCCCTTGGAAAAGTTCACTTTGGAGAGTTCCCATTCCTAGGCAAACACTTTGGAACACAATGTTGATGAGATTTTAATAGAAAACTTAGAATGTATAACATGTTTTATATTCACTTAGTTAATGGATAAGGGTTTGGGTTTTGTTTTGTTTTTATTTTTTAGAATGATTACATCTTTGTTAAAGCAAGAGGCTTTTATTTTTTTAATCTGAGACACATGCATGGCAGATATTGACAACACAATGTAGTATAACTGGTTATTTAGCTTACCTTAACCTAATTCTATTTAGCAGAATATCCAGTATACCAGTGGATAATAGTGAGACTCAGGCAAGTTTATACTGTATCTAGCACACACCAGTCATGCAAGGGCCTCTACAAGGCTCATGCCACCAGGCAGTAACAGATACACAAGCCATTAAGTAATTATCCACAGCATGCATTAGAAGTTTTATTAAAGGAACATCAAAGAGGAAACAATTAACTAATGGCTCTATTCACTCCTTTAAAAACTCCAGAATCCTCTCCTGAGCTTGCACATTCTGAAATGGATTACCAAGGTCTCAATGGTAAGTCCTCTCCTCCAGAGTAGAGGCATCCCTAACAATAAAAAAAAAACTTGTCCAGCACTCAAGTAAATGTTGTTCAATATTGCTATTTATATAAATACTTGTAAAGATCCACACAATTTAAGTATATAATTTGATGCATATAAAAAGCATATCTAAAAAAACAAAAGCATAGATGAGAACAATAGATACAAGTACACAGATAACATCATCATCATAGTCCACAAGAGATACCAATGACATAATAGTCTTTCCCCACCCTATTACACTTTGTATCCAATATTCTCTCCCACCTTTCTCTCCTGATGTACACAAGAGAAAATTACACCTTAAATAAGCTCCAAACTAGAAAACATAAGGCCATTTGGTGAAAAAGATTTAGAGTTAGAATGGATCTAAAATTTCCTTTTACCTAAACAAATGTCTATAAATACATAAGCACAATTCATTTTATTAAGTGGGTACAAACATGAAAACTGACCTTTATCACAGATCCAAAATCCTATAAAAATAAACTCCAAGTTAATTATTTCCTTATGCTGAAATTCTGTAGTCTTGAATATGGCCTGAAATGAGTGAGTCTTAGAAATCTTATTAAATTGCATTTGTAACAGTTTCAATATTTTTCCTCTTTTCTTAAGAATATAAAATTAAACCTTCCTTCATTATGATTCTTTTCATTTTAGCTAAGAAAATTTATCTAAAAATGGATCCTCAAAACTAAGGAGGCAGGGCAGAAAGGGGAAATAGTCAAGGTCCTAGGAAATAGGCAAGCACCATCAAGAGAACCATCCAGCTGGGCAGGGACCCCAGGAACAATGTTGAAAGTGGGGCCGGCTTTATCTTATTCAGTAAGAATTGTCCTGTCTTTAGATTATGGAGCAGAAGAATGAAAGCAGGATTCTGAAGGATTTACATGTTATTCAGTTCATACCAGGTGCTTTAAAAACTAAAACTGATTTGTTTTGCTTTCAATTCTAATTCTATTTGCTTGAAATTCTAACTCATAAATCATAGTCTGAGGGAAAAACAAAAGATCTATGAAATGCTCAAGTTGGGGTTTAACTACAAGCTTTCATTTGCATGAAATAATAAGGTGTGTATAAACCACTCAGCTACTTCCTACACTCATTTTAATCTACTAATCAACAATGGCATGAGTCTCTATTGTTAGTCTGTTTGGTGAACTGACTTGAGGAACTTACTTCTAAAAATAGAAATTGGGAAAAGCAATCAAATGGAGGAGACACCATGATACCAGGGTAGGAGGGACAAAATAAATTAAACTTTGGTTTTGGGAAATCTAATTCTTAAACACTGGACACATGATAGAAGCACAGGTATACAGTTACTAATGCAGATATTTGTATCAAGTTATTTCCCAAGCATTTCTGCACCACATTTGGAGGTGAGATGTGAGCAATTGAAACTAAAAAATGCAGCATTATGAGGAGTAAAGAATTAATGTTGAATGATGCAATGATAAAAGTTTTATGCTTTAAACTATAGAATCTAGGTTTTTCTGAGAAAAGTCAACATTCTTTAGAAGGCAGAATGGCCAGAGCTTGCTCCAAAGCAGGGAGAATGACAAGATATACACAGAAACCTATAGAGCTCTGAATAGGTATTTATTTGGGAAAACCTTCTTATACAGAAGACAACTGGGTCAATGGGCAGAAGGAAGGAAACAATCAATGCCAAGCTAGAAAATGTGCCCACTAAGAGCCTAGCAAAGGCACCACTGGTCCTTCCAAATACCTGTACTCTCTCATCATTCTTACCATGGCAATGATACTTTTTCCTTTGGGTTTAACTAAAAGATATTTGTTTTATAACAAACACTACAGTGAATAAATATGTAGCGCTGTGACTCAGGGAAAGCCTGATTTTTAAGAGTTTCTCTACCACATATTGATGCCGATTCACACCATAAAAGGGGCTCAAGTTCAGACTTACAAGACAAAAAAGTTCTGGAGATCCGTTTCACAACAATGCGAAATACTCAACACTACCGAATTGTACACTTAAAAATGGTTAAGATGGTAAGGTTTATGTTATGTGTTGTTTTACCACAATAAAAAAAAATCCAAATATAAAAAAGGGAGGAGGGCTCAAGGTCCTTGAAAACACTACATTGTTTTTAATGACAAGCCTGTTGCAGGAAAAATTAGCTGATACTTTTACTAAACATAAACTAATTTCTACAAATAAGCATCTTTAAAAACTAATACATGGCTATAAATAGAAATCCTAGTTTATATGCTTGTGAGACATGACAATGTGCTAGATTACATGCCTACTGAAGGATTTAAATCAATTTCTACATCCAACTCAGACGGTAATTTTAATATTCTAGCCTTGTTTCCTAAAGCCAAAAATCTAAAACGGGGGTTCAGAGAATGCTAACCATTCTTGCCTTAACTCCCTCCTTTAGTTCCATTCTTGGTGTTAAAATGACATAGCGGCAATTTTCCAAAGATGCTACAGAGAAGCTCTGAACTCTACTCAAAAATCCCTTAAAGAATGAGATTATTACTCCACATTGTTCACAGTCTATTTCCTAAAGAATTTTGCCCAGGCTGGCCCAGAACAATAAAATTTTACACTACCTATTTTAGGAATGTGAAAGTGTCAGTGACTCAATGAGCTGAAGCAACAGCATTCCTAGATTCCTTCATTTTTTCCAATAGTCTAATGCTTTGAAGAAAATAAAACCGTTTTAATTTTATCTGTGTAAATCCTTTTAGGAAATTAATACTTTACTTATTGATGAGCTCTTAAATAAGAAGCAATCTATATGCAGTTGCTAGATTTACCAATTAAAGACTGGACCAGCCTCACTAACTTCACTTATCACTTAGAATCTTTTTTTCTCCTTACCAAATGTCACCTCTCCATTTCCACTCTTGTCAAACAATTGGAAAGCCACTATGAACATGGAATCTGGAGCACATAAAACAGATTCAAATGCCAAAAACTCTTGATAGGAGATCAACCTGGAATAAAATATAAAATGTTATTGGCTGGTAAAGAAAGCGAAAACATCAGGCACTTAACCTGTCTTTACTGTATGAACTGTAGCTCAGGGTAACCAAATAATTGATGAAGGGAAGTTCTTCTTTATAGAGGTATTCCAGATAATAAAGAAAGAAAGAAGGAATGACAGAATTAGAATATTACCCTTTGGTAAACCCATAACAAATTAATGGATCTGGGCAATAATCAATAGCCCCTCACATCAAAAAGAGAGAGAACAAGATCAAAAATAATTAAACCTGAATCTGATCAAGTCTCTGAATCAGAGTTTCTCAACCTTGGCACTCAACAGTGCCATTTTAAGCTAGATAATTCATTGTTGTGAGGGCCTCCTGTGCATTGTATTAAGTTTAGCAGCATCTCTGGCCTCTACCCACTAGATGCCAATAGCACCTACCACGTTGAGAACCACTGCTCTAGTTGTAATCAACAATTTACAGAAAATTAAAAGGACAAAGGAACACAGTAAACATCACCACAGAAACACAATCAGCAAAAATGCAGTCTGTAGGAAACCGTAGGGCAAACATTCTATCGTTGCAAAAAAAACACAACTTGTAAAGATATGGAGCAGGGGCCAGCCCCATGGCTTGGTGGTTGAGTGCGCGCGCTCCGCTGCTGGCGGCCCGGGGTTCGGATCCCAGGCGCGCACCGACGCACCGCTTCTCCGGCCATGCTGAGGCCGCGTCCCACATACAGCAACTAGAAGGATGTACAGCTATGACATACAACTATCTACTGGGACTTTGGGGAATAAAATAAATAAATGAAAATTACAAAGATATGGAGCAGAACCTCATTAAAGACATAAGAGATATAGCAATTAAATACAAGACAGATCTTATTTGGATTCTGATTCAAACAAAGTAAAAGAACAATTTTTTTTAATTTATAAGAAAATCAGGAAATGGAAATACTGATATAACACAAATACTTGATGATATTAAGAAATCAATGTTAGTGTTCTTGAGGAGGTTTGTTTTGCTTTGGGCAATTTTTCTTATCTTTTAGAGATACACACTGAGACTTTTACAGATGAAATATGTCATCTAGAATTTGCTTCAAAATAATCCAGGGGATGAAAGAATGGGTAGAGGAGTAAATGAAACTTACTTTATAATTACTTTAATAATTATTAAAAGTGGGTGATGAATTCACTACACTATTCTCTGTTTTATATATGTTTGAAACATCAATAATAAAAATTTTTAAAGGAAACTTCAAAACAAAAAGGGGAAAATTAAAGCTTATTGAGTCCTATTATACCCAGGGTTGTGAAATTAGCCAGTGGCCAAAATTACCTTCACTGACCTTATGGAGCTGTCATATGCTAGTTTAGAGTCATCTTCCATAGCAAGCTTGCTACAAAGATTCCATACCATGTTGCTGCTATTGGTAAGCGACTAGTATCCAAATAACAACATTATAAAAATCTGTTTGTATATATATAAATATAACGTATTATATATATATATATATAAATATAACATATTATATATATATATATAAATATAACGTATTATATATATATATATATTTATATTTATATATTAGTAGTAGGGTTGCCTTTTATTTTCAAATGGCCTGGTTTGGACAATACATTTACAGTCACCCTATCTAAAGGAACAGACCTAATCCTTAATGTGGCTTCTAGACTCACAGGATTGGACCTTTACACATCTCCTCGTTGCTCTCTGCACTCCAGCCTACTCATTCTCAGATCCTAGAATGATCCATCCTCCTTCTGCTCAGGGATATCACTCAGCAATTCATTTTCCTTGGAATGATCCCACCATGTTCAAACTTTTGCTCATTTAATTGGCACCCAATATTTATATAGCTCAGCTCAAATATCACTTCCTCAAGAGAACCATCTCAGAGTCCCCAGATGACTTCACATCCTCTTTATACCCTTACGGCAGCACACTGTATTTTTTTAGTGCCCCTTGCAAAATTCTTATTAAAATAATTATGTACCTCATTGTTTAAAGTCTAATTCCCCACCAGAAGGTAGGCTTGTCACAATGCACAGGCTTGATTCAGGGTAGGAACTCATAAATATTCTAGAACAAACTCAATTTAGGATATACAACTTTTTAGAGAGACATGTTTCTTAACACAGTATTAGGAAAACGATATTTTACATTTCATTTTATGCCCCCATTCATCTAAGACATATTTTACATTCAAAGCTACATTTTCTATTACTTAAAACACTTTGAAATATGTTTAAATGACACAAGTTACATTATATCCAAAGCAATGATGTATACTATGCCTTTGCCCTTTATCCAAGGAAAGGCTTTTGTGGTGGTGTTATTCAGGGCACTGAAGACTATGCCCCCACTATGCCCACGCTGAAGAATTCTTGGTGAAATTAGGAACTTCAGTGCCTAAGGAATCCTGGGAGGAATAATCCAATAATCAAAACTGTTTATCAGGCCACATGTCATAATACACCTTATACACTGGTGTACTACTAAAAGATATAGTAAAACTCAAAAGTGTGGTTATCATTACACAAATTTTAGGGTAGTAAAAACAAATGAAGCTGTAACATATCAGGTATCATCATGACCATCCACAAACTCCTAAAAAGCAGTGAGTAATATGTGGTTTTAAGCTCTGAACAAAACTAAAGCTGAATGGCATGGTATGGTCTGAAAAGTATGAGAACGTATAACACAAATTGAGCAGCAATCTAGGGGAGGAGTTAGAGAAGACCTTCACTTTCTACATTATATATTTCTGAAATGTTTGAAATTTTTATAATGAAGAATTAGCATTATTTCTTCTGATTATAAGAATAATTTTAAAAATAAAAAGTAGTTAGGCTGATTATGGGTAAAAATTAAAAAAAAAAACCATCATAACATTTTGGTTTTTCCAAAACAAGTCTCAGGAATTAGACATCAAAAATACAACTACCCTGAAATACAGAATATGTAGCTTTAAAACACATTTCATGCTCAGTAGTAATACTTTCTGTATTTACGAGAAGAGGTCAAAGCCTTCCTCCTTAGCTAGCAAAGGTCATAAACGATCAGCTGGCAGACTGAATTTGGCCCACACATATGTTTTCTTTGGCATGCACAGGATTATTTTTTTAGTTACATTAGTTGTCAACATTAAGAAATTAAAAGATTTCACATAAATATCCAGTTTTCTGGTTTTTCTAGATAAACTGCAAGCTTGGGCAACAGGTTTCTGGTCCAAGTAACACCAGCCCCCTGGAGCCAAGCAGAAGTTGCCTCCTTCAGAAGGACCAGGGGCTCATCAGTTATCTACACCCTGCCCCTGAGGATTTGAGACTCTTGTTGCATAGGTTTCCAACTAAGCAGCCCTTCGTTTAAAATATAAAGTCTATGGATTTTATTAAATATCTACATTTTTTCTATCAGTATACTTAAAATGGCAAATCCTATATTCACGCAACTTTAGATCCAAAAGGATCTTTAAAAAGTCCAAAGAAGTGATCTGCTTCAAGACATCCAGGAACTCAGTGGGCCTACTCAAAGACTTGCAAATCCTGCCTTCACTTTAGTGTACACCTCTCTGCCCCCCACCCCAAATTTAAAGTTATAGTTGAAAAATAGAACGGGCATCTGGCATCTATAGTAGGCAGACAATTATTAGAAGGTATTGGGGGACTACTCTGCCAACTCTCAATACTCAGCGTTACCTTTGTCATATAGAGTAATTTATTTAAAGAAAGAAAAGTCAATTAAGAAACACAAAAGTATCAGCAACTTAAAAATGTCACTTCATATTATTCAGCCTTAAAAATGAATGAAATTCTGATACATGCTGCAACATCGATAAATCTTGAAAATATTTGCTAAGTGAAATAAGTCAGACACAGAAGGACAAATATTATACTATTCCACTTATATGAAGGACCAAGAATAGTCAAATTCATAGAGACAGAAAGTAGAAAAGTGGTTACCAGCAACTGAATGTTGGCAGAGAATGGGGACTCACTGTTTAATGGGTATGGAGTTTCAGTTTGGGAAGATGAAAAAGTACTGGAGATGGATAGTGGTGATGGTAGTACAACAATGTGAATGTACTTAATACCACTGAACTATACCCTTAAAAATGGTTAAAATGGCAAATTTTATGTTATATATATTTTAATACAATAAAAAAAAATGCGTCACCTGAGGTTACCCAAGTGTGCGCCATTTGTCAAAACTCAGCAAATATACCTTTAAGATTTATATTTTTCACTGCGTATAAATTTTACATCCAAAGAATAAAACTCAAAACAAATATTAAAATCCAGTTAATAATATGCATGCTAAAATATTTAAGGTGAAGTTTATCAATGTCTGCAATTTACTTTGAAATGTCTTTTTGTAAACAAGCTTATTTTGTAAAAAAATAAGATGGATTGATGCAAAGATAGAGGGACAGATACATAGAAAGGAAGTATAGAAAGATGTTAACGGTAGGATCCATATAGTGGGCATATGGGTGTTCACTGTAAAATTCTTTCAACTTTTCTGAATGTTTGGAAATTTTCATAAAATATTTGGAGGAAATATGCCACTCAGTCTCTCTGATGTGCTCCTTACCTACTTTTAGCCCACAGGCATTTTATACCACATTATAATGTAATAATACTTTTCATAAAGCAAGAAATAGTCTGCTTATCTGCTAACATAAAGCAAACACGTTCCAGAATAGTTTGTAAAGCTCTTTTTTCTTTATCTTGTCATGGATTCCCCTATTGCTAGAAGGACCTGATCAAGACTTTAGCAGAACAAATGCAAACTATAAGCCACTAACTGTGGAGTGAATAAACCATTGCTTAGTTTATGTTTTAATAGTTTGTCTTCTTTTGAGGATGAGGGGACACCTTCACTTTTTACCATATCTGCTGTTTGACTTTTTACAAAGAACATGTATTCATTTTATAACTTTGAAATAATATATTTTATGAATTTGATGTGTTTTTTAAATTTTTTACAAAGTTCCTTTTTAATTTACTGAATGGAAACTAATAAAATTTCAAAATATTAATATATTAATTTTGTAATTTTAAAATAGCCAAGATATCTGCATAAAAAGTTTTTCTATAAGCATATAGAATATTAAAGGAAAACACTTGTGAAAAAGTAAAAGAGAGGAAAACTATAGTTTTCCACATAATAGGAGAATAGAGCCTGCAGATGAAATTCTGACTAGAGCTAAACATAGAAACTACAGTTCTAGAAGTTAGTTTCAAACAAGCAACTGTCTAAATATTTTAGATTAGATCACACAATAATAGTCCCCGAGATCTGCATTTAATGCATAAAATCATTGTGCTTTTCATTATATTACCAGAACTTCAAAGTTTAAGCCACAATCTCACAAATAATACTTGGTTAATGGCTTTTACTTTTAGACAGCCCATCATGCTATTTATACCCTATAATGCTGCTTCTACATGGCTTTCCACAACAAGCACCTGCATCAAAACAGTCCTGTTTCTATATACTAATAACGAGCTAGCAGAAAGAGAAGTCAAGAATATAATCCCATTTACAATCGCAACAAAAAGAATAAAATATCTAGGAATAAATTTAACCAAGGAGGTGAAAGACCTGCAAACAGAAAACTATAAGACATTATTGAAAAAAATTGGAGAAAGCATAAAGAAATGGAAAGATACTCCATGCTCATGGATTAGAAGAATTAACATGGTTAAAATGTCCATACTACCTAAAGCAATCTACAAATTCAATGCAACCCCAATCAGAATCCCCATGATGTTCTTCACAGAACTAGAACAAAGAATCCTAAAATTTATATGGAACAACAAAAGGCTCCTAATAGCCAAAACAACCCTCAGAAAAAAAGAAAAAAGCTGGAAGCATCACAATCTTGGACTTCAAAGCATACTACAAAGCTATAGCAATCAAAACAGCATGGTACTGGCACAAAAACAGACATACAGATCAAGGGAACAGAATTGGAAGCCAAGAAATAAAACCACACATCTATGGACAGCTAATCTTGAACAAAGGAGTCAAGAACATACAATGGAGGGGCCGGCCTGGTGGCGCAAGCGGTTAAGTGCGCGCGCTCTGCTGCGGCGGCCCGGGGTTCGCTGGTTCGGATCCCGGGCGTGCACCGACGCACTGCTTGGCGAGCCATGCTGTGGCGGCGTCCCATATAAAGTGGAGGAAGATGGGCACGGATGTTAGCCCAGGGCCGTCTTCCTCAGCAAAAAAAGAGGAGGATTGGCGGATGTTAGCACAGGGCTGATCTCCTCACAAAAAAAAAAAAAAAAAAAAAAAAAAGAACATACAATGGAGAAAGCAAAGTCTCTTCAATAAATGGTGCTGGGAAAACTGGACAGCCACATGCAAAAGAATGAAAGTAAACCATTATCTTACACCATACACAAAAATTAACTCAAAATGAATTAAAGACTTGAATGTAAAACCTGAAACCATAAAACTCCTAGAAGAAAATATAGGCAGTACACTCTTTCACGTCGGTCTTAGAAGGATCTTTTCGAATACCATGTCTACTCAGACAAGCAAAACAAAAGAAAAAATAAACAAGTGGGACTTTGTCAGACTAAAGAGCTTCTGCAAGGCAAAGGAAACCAGGAACAAAACAAAAAGACAACTCACCAACTGGGAGAAAATATTTGCAAATCATATATCCAACAAGGGATTAATCTCCAAAATATATAAAGAACTCACACAACTCAACAACAACAACAACAAAATAACCAGATCAAAAAATGGGGAGAGAATATAACAGGCATTTCTCCAAAGAAGATATATAGATGACAACAGGTACATGAAAAGATGTTCAATATCACTAATCATCAGGGAAATGCAAACCAAAACGACACCAAGAGATCACTTTACACCCGTTAGAATGGCTATAATCACCAAGACAAAAAATAACAAATGTTGGAGAGGATGTGGAGAAAAGGGAACCCTCATACACTGCTGGTGGGAATGCAAATCCGTGCAGCCACTATGGAAAGCAGTATGGACATTTCTCAAAAAATTAAAAATAGAAATACCATGTGACCCAGCTATCCCACTACTGGGTATTTATCCAAAGAACATGAAATCAACAATTCAAAGAGACTTATGCACCCCTATGTTCATTGCAGCATTATTCATAATAGCCAAGAGTTGGAAGCCATCTAACTGTCCATAAACCAATGAATGGACACAGAAGATGTGGCATACATATAGACAATGGAATTATACTCAGCCATACAAAAAAGATGAAATCTTGCCATTTGTGACAACATGGATGGACCTTGAGGGTATTATGCTAAGTGAAATAAGTCAGATGGAGAAAGATAATTACCTTTAGACTTCCCTCAAGGTGCAAAATAAACAAACACATAGATATGGAGACCAGATTGGTGGTTACCAGGGGGAAGGGGGTGGGGGGAGGGCAAAAGGAGTAAATGGACACATACGTATGGTGATGAATGGCAATTAGACTTTTTTGGTGGTGAACATGATGCAGTCTACAGAGAAGTCAAAATATAATGATGTACCTCTGAAATTCATGTTATAAACCAATGTGACTTCAATAAAAAAAATTTTTTAAGCATTAAACAACTTTAACAATGATACTTAACCTTTTTGAAGTCATAGACCCTTTTGAAAAAATGGGATTTCTCCCCAGAAAAATGCAGATACAAATCCATTCATTTTGCTTTGTGTTTTAGCAGGTTCAGGAGCCTCTGAAGACCATCCATGAATAGGTCATGAATCACTGTGTTTCTAGAAACTTCCTCCTTTCTCTGCTTTTAGAAATAATCTATATGTTTCATAAACTTGTTTATAATTTTTATGACCTAACTCTATGAATCAGATTTCCTACCCAATCCTAATCTGACTCATTCCAAAGAGAGAGAAAAAAGGGAAGTTTAAGAAGTTTTTAAAATTTGAAATAGAACACATTTACCTTTTAAAAAGAGGAAGAGTTTTGTGCTTTTTTAAAAGTAAACACTATTCAACATCATTAGATTCTTTACTAGCCAAAATTCATCTTTGATCTATTCTACTTGGGCAACTTAAACCCTTGATTCCACTTGACCACACTTTAACAATGCAACTGAGTCTGGGAGAACTGCATGAAGCTTCAAAAAAGACACACTACTGAGATAGACCAGAGCAGATGGTCACAAAAAAGGAAGCATCTGAAAAGATATGGATCTGAGACTCTGAAAGCAGGTCTGAGATCAAATTAATGACAATAAATACTTTGATAGTTTCTAAAAGAGCTAAATGTAAATGTTACCTTTAATAAATTAGAAGTTGTTCTGATTAAATATAATTAATTTTCATATGCCTTACGGTCTAATCACTATTGAGAGACCCAATGGCTGAATGGTCTACAGTAACTTATCAGCTGATTTTACTTTTTTAGAGACTAGACACAAAATGTATACAAGTTCCCCAAGATCTGCCACTGATAAATCAAATAAAATCTTTCTAAGATATAAAATACTCATAGTAAATTTCATGCACTGTGCTAGATTCTGTGGGAAAATATAAATTTATACAACACCAACCCTAGACTCAAAGAACTTAGATACCAACATTTCCACTTTAACTATTACAATAGCCTCCTAAACGCATTCCACTGCATGCAAGTCTTGTCCTACTCCAACCCATCATTTTTATAAAATCTGATCCCATTTGCAGTAATGGAAATAACTTTTAAAGATTCCATATTGCCTAGTTTTTCAAAGTTTTTCACACAAACAGCTCTACAGGTAGGAGAAAGAACCTGGGCCATTGAAGGCCTGGGGATGTAGCTTGGAACTCACAAAGCACTCAAATTTTTCTTTATAATGCATGCAAATATTCCATTCACTCTATAACACAGTCATTTTTGATTTTAATATAAAAATGGTGTGCTTTCCCCCCTGATTTGAGTAAACGGGCACTCTAGTAAGATGCTTTTTGTTACTTCTGTGACTGCACAAACCCATACACTGCCAGGCTAAAAATACCTCCAAGATGGAGAGTCAGGGGCCTACAGGACACAGTCAAAGCTTAGCATATAAGGTGCCCAGCTCCACTCCAACCACAACTTAAACAGCAACAAAGCAACACCATAGCCACACCAAAAGTACCTGTAACACAACCTTCCCACTGTCGCTCCCCAAAACACACACACACACAGACGTACACAGCTCCATGATGTTCCATGCCAGAGCTGTTCCCTTTCCTGGAATTCTCCTCCCAACTTGTCCAACTAACAGCAAGATCCTATTCATCTTGCCAGATTTCACTCAAGCATCACCTCTTCTATGATACTGTCCTGACTGCTCAAAACAGAGTTAACCATGCTTTCTTGGGTGTCCTATGTACCTTTTGTATACATCTATTTTAGCACCTTAATCCTGAAGTATTACTTCTTTTTCTTTGTTTACTCATCCTCCTTCTCACTAGGCCATGAGCTGCTTCTTAAGACCAGGAACTCCATTTTATTCATGTTTGTATTTCTAAGGCCCAACAGTGCCTGGCAAATGGTGGTGGTTCTATAAATGTTTGTCAAATAAATGAGTAGACAGATAAATGAATAAATAAATACCACTCTCTAAATTCTTCCCTGATTTATTTTTCCTCATAGCACTTTACAAGGAGGTTACAATTTACTTTTACTCTGTTATAGTTTTGTAATTTACTCTTAAATTTTGTTTATTGTTTTTGCACAGTTTATTCACTGATGTAATTCTAGCACTTAGAACAGTGCCTAGTAGGTACTCAATATTTATTGAATAGATGAATGAATGAAAGAGATACACTTAGTATGTCTGAATGAAATGAAATTAAAGAATACACTTAGTTATCTGAAAAGAAATACACTTAGTTATCTGAAAACCATTCTGCTCAGATTATTCAATATAAAACATGGCTTTTCACATGTAATATTTTTTCAAAAAAAAAGAAAGAAATGCTAGTATCCTTGATAATGGCAGTAAATAACACTGTTTTTATAAACTTCTAAGAAAAGATATGGTTTATTAATATTAAAATTCCAGATGGCCATAGGTAAACTTAAGGTTTTCCTATTTTTTTTAATAAGATATCGCAGAACATTAGTTTTCAAAAAATGTATAAAGGGGGGCCAGCCCCATGGCTTAGTGGTTAAGTGCGTGCACTCCGCTGCTGGTGGCCTGGGTTCGGATCCCGGGCACGCACCAACGCACCGCTTCTCCGGCCATGCTGAGGCCGCGTCCCACATACAGCAACTAGAAGGATGTGCAGCTATGACATACAACTATCTACTGGGGCTTTGGGGGAAAAAAATTAAAAAAAAAAAAAAAATGTATAAAGGTTCTTACCCATCCTTGGTTTGATCAGCTACTCCTGCCAAGAGCTGCACAATCTTCGGATTGCTATTTGGATCATTATACAGTCCAAGATAGCGCTGGACAAAGTCTTCCGGCGTCATGTAACGTTCTCCATCGACCTCAGCACTGGCATACTAAAAAATACATAAATAATGTATACTTAAAAATTAAAATTATTCAATATCATTTTGTAGCCAACAAATGTTTTGTGAAAAGCTAAACTAAAGGCCAGTATCAAAATCAAAATAAGGATGATAAATGAAGAATTTTTCTCTGGATAGTGAAAAAACAAACACCCAGAGCCTGATTTAATAACATTGGTAAAGTACTGATACACGCTACAAGCTGGATAAAACTTGAAAATATTATAAGTTAAAGAAGCAAAAGGCCACATATTGTACGACCCCATTTACATGAAGTATCCACAACAGGCAAATCCACAGCAATAAAAAGTTGAAGAGTTGTTACTGGGAGGTGGGAAGAGGGGGGAAAGGAGAGTAACTGCTTTAACACGTATATGGTTTCTCTTTGGGGGTGATGAAAACGCTCTAGAATTAGATAGGGGTGATGGTCACACAACATTGTAAATATACTAAAAAACACTGAATTGTATACTTTAAGATGGTTAAAATGGCAAATTTTATGTTATGTGACTTTTATCTCAAATATATATTTAATTATAGAATATATATAATGTAAGATATGTATATATATTATGTAACATAATATATATATTATTATATATATGTGAGAGGAGAAAGATGAAGAAAAGTGAAAGGGTAGCCAAGGAGACCAAGACCTGAAAGAGAGAAGATAACATCAGTAGACTCCCAGAGGCTTCCTGCCTATGGTGGGGGGGGGGGGATGACACACATATAACCTGCCAAATCTTAAAAGTAAAGCGAATGAGAAAAGCATAACAAACAAGAACTTCCATCACAGGTCTGTGTTCTAAGTTCCAGTAGCTGGAAAAAAGAATCAAAAATATGCTACCTTCTATGTTGATAATTTTTAAAAATACAATAATACCTGCCTATCAAATAAATGCCTCATTATTTTAAGGGTTTTATGTACTATGGCATGACCAAATATGAACCAAAGCCCTCCTCTTTGGGTTGCAGCTGATCAATTTAGCTACTTCAGTCAACTATTAAAGTAGTAACATCAGAAAATTTCCCAGAATTGAAGAATACAAGGGCTCACCAAGTGCCAAACACAATAAATTAAAACAAACAAAACAAAAACCCACATCAGGGCCTGGCCCGTCATCATAAAATTATGGAACATCGGAATAAAAAGAAAATCCTAAAAGTTTTCAGAGAGAAAAAACAAGTCACATACAAAGAATTATGAATCACGGGCATCAATGCTTCCTCAACAGAAACATTGGCAGCTTGAAGACAACGCAGTAAGGCCTTGAAAATTCCAAGAGAAATGATTTCCAACCTAGAATTATAAACTGAGCCAAACTTTCAATCAATTGTAAGGGTGTGTTAAAAGTACTTGAGGTATCCATGTTCTCAATACTTTTCTCTCCCTTCATGTACCCTTTCTCAGGAAGCTATAGGAGAATTTGCTCCATCAAAAAGAAGACATGAACACCAAGTGAGAGGAAGATGTGAGATCCAGGAAACAGATGATCCAAGCCAGGAAAGTGGCCAAGGGAAATCCCAGGACAACAATTGTGCCTCAGGCTCTAGAGTACCTCATCCTGGCTGGGGCACACAGAGGGCTCCAAGAAGGAAAGCCACTGGGGAAAATGGAATGTCAGATTATCCACGGCATTTGGCTATGTAGAAAATAACATTGGGAGGAGTTTAAATCTTTGCTCAAATGTCACCTTGTCAATGGGACCTACTCTTATCACCCTAGTTACTGTTACAACTCATGCCTGTATCTGTATTCTCAATCCCCTTAACGTTGCTCTGCTTTTTTCCCCTTGGCACCTATCACCTTCTAACCTACTATACATTTTACTTCTTTATTATGTTCAATTGTTTATCTTTCAACTAGAATATAAGCGTCACAAAGGAAGGAATCTTTGTCTAGTTTGTTCACTGGTGTATCCCAAGCACCTAGAATAATGTCTGGCACATAGTAGGCACTCAGTAAATATTTGTTAAATTAATGAATTGGTAATAGGTACACAAATTACTAAGTAAATAAAAGAGTAATTTTTAACTCCATGAAAAAGTATTTTTGTTGTACAAAAATAGGAAATATTATCATAATACATGATTTGGCTCAAAATACACATTATAGTCATAATAATGTAGATATTAAATATTAATTTAAAAACAATTATAAATACACTGAGAGGAATAGACGGAGAAGAACGGGGAAAGAAGTAGTATAAGGAAGCTAAGTTCTCCACTACTGTAATAGAAAGTCAGTAATGTCTAGAAATAGCAGTAAAGAACTATGAAGGGAAATACCCAAAAAAAATAGCTGAAAGAGTTACAAGTGGTTGCTCCCGGGAAACAAGACAGGGATGGGAAGAATCAGATCAAAAGACTGTCGATTTGCTTTCTGATTAAGCATTTCATACATCCTCATTTGTGACTCTGACTAAATCAAGCCACCAGCTCTTTCAACAAGGAGAGAATTAAATCAAAAATGTTTCCTTTGTCATATTCTGAAAAACACCACAGAAGCTATTACAGCCAATGCTCTATCAGCCTACACAAGAAGTAGCCCAAGGCAGACATATTTATACTAGCTGGTGCTACCAAAAGCACCTAATATATATCACCCCAAAACAAAGTCATGTTCTTTCCACATGCTATAAAAGTCATTCCTGATAGGGTCCTGGGTTTAAATCTTTGCTGTACCGCTAACTTGCTTTGAGTCCTTCAACAACTCCATTCTCCTCCCAGGCATCTAGATATATCATACATCTATAAAATGAAGACTAAATAATCTTTGATGCTTCAAAACAATAGGTATGCAAACAGGATAAAGAAAAAATAAACTGTATGGTATTGATACTAATAGTGAGTGGACTCTACCAATTTCTGACAATTGCTTCTTCTCCTCCTCATTCTTCAATGTATGATATAACCTGACATGTTTTACCAAGACCAGAAAACCACCAGAGTTTAAGGACAGGCAGGCGCGGGGAAGGCAAAATGTCAGAGAGACTACTGCAATTAGAAAGAGGAATCAACACAAGGAAGTCTAAAAATAGAATTTAAACGGACTGACAAGTCAACCACTAACCAGAATATGAGTGCCAAACAACGGTATGAGAAATGTGCCATGGGAACCAAAAAGCAGTGGTTCAATCTAAGGACAGGTGGGATGGGGTCTGCGGGAGGAAGGAGAAAGTTTGGAATAGGCCTTGAAAGTAAAATTCAATTTCAACTGCAAACGGAGAGAAAGGGTATTTCAAGCTAAAAAAAAAAAATGTGAACAAATATAGAAATTAAAAAATAAATTTTTTTCTCTTTTGGTGGGGTGGGAGAGTTAGTTGGAGATAGAGATGGTAACAAAGAGAGGGTATACAGGGCCGGCACCGTGGCTTAGCGGTTGGGTGCGCGCGCTCCGCTGCTAGCGGCCTGGGTTTGGGTCTCAGGCGCTCACCGATGCACTGCTTCTCCGGCCATGCTGAGGCCACGTCCCACATACAGCAACTAGAGGGATGTGCAACTATGACATACAACTATCTACTGGGGCTTTGGGGAAAAAAAGGAGGAGGATTGGCAATAGATGTTAGCTCAGAGCCGGTCTTCCTCAGCAAAAAGAGGAGGATTAGCATGGATGTTAGCACAGGGCTGATCTTCCTCACAAAAAAAAAAAAAAGAGAGAGAGGGTATACAAAGATAAGTAGAAGAAGGTGAAGCTGAAAAGGCAGTTTGAGACCAGATGGTGCAAGACTTTGAATGCTAAACTGAATAGTCCGAACTTTATTCTGTGGGCCATGGGATACCACTAAAAATTTTAGGGGAAAAGAGACACATGATCTGACCTGTGCTCTCTCTGGTGGCAATGTGAAAGATGGATTGGAGAAGAGAGAAACTGACTGGGGGCAGGGAGACAAAGTAGTGGCTACTGCAAAGATCCAGGTGAAAGAGGCTGAAGCCTAAACCAAGGCAGTGGGAGGGAAAACCAAAAACCAATGGCTTATCTATTTCTCTTTTTCACACAAATGATAACATACTATTTACATCATTCTGTACATCTTGCTTTTTTCAAATTCAGTCCTTTTGAAAAGCGATTTAGCAATATATATGTACATATGCAAATATACATATATATCATATACAAAAAAACATAAAAATGCTCACATCCTTTGCCAAAGAATCCTGGGCCAGACTGCTATGAAAAATTTAAGATAAGGAAGAACTAAACACAAAACACAAAATAAGAAAAATACAAGACATGGGTTATGGTGATCTTCGTTTTCTCTCTTCACAATTGTTTGAGTGTTGCTTTCTTTCTTTTTTTTTTTTTGGTGAGGAAGATCAGCCCTGAGCTAACTAACATCCATGCTAATCTTCCTCTTTTTGCTGAGGCAGACCGGCTCTGAGCTAACATCTATTGCCAATCCTCCTCCTTTTTTTCCCCCCAAAGCCCCAGTAGATAGTTGTATGTCATAATTGCACATCCTTCTAGTTGCTGTATGTAGGACGCAGCCTCAGCATGGCCGGACAAGCGGTGCATCGGTGCGCCCCCGGGATCTGAACCCCGGGCCGCCAGTACCGGAGCGCGAGCACTTAACTGCTAAGCCACGGGGCCAGCCCTGAGTGTTTCTTTAATTAGCTGATGTCAATTTTCAAAAGAGAGCGAATATGAAAACATTTCAGTTAGTATTAACAAAATTTAGCAACTAATTGTCCATTTCTTCTTGCCACAGAGGTGTCAAATATCTAATACCTGAATTTGATTGCCAAGACTACCATCACTATACACACACAACACACACACACACTGAAAGTATACCGTACTTACTGAATCACCAGGATTTCCCAACATTCTTGACTTTCAAACTATCAGGAAATAGAGCAGCCTTAGCACAACTGCCAAGGACACAGCAGCCAACAAGAAAAACGAATGCTTTTGTTGTACTAGAACAGACTGCCAGTATCTGCGGTTATAAATGATGCCAGAGAATCACTTACCCTGAGGTATTTTGCTAGTGTTTTCCCCAACTCTCCCAGTCTATTTTAACTTGATTTTAACTGAAAGATAAAGTGTATAGCTCAGAGGAGAAAAACACAAGTCTTTTCATCCACAAGGAGTCAGTACTTGACTTCTGCAGGAGACAGTTAACTAATTAACTCATTAAATTAGAGACAATTACTTGGCAATGCCAGTGAGCCTGTTGCCTGAACAGACAGAACAGAAGAGGGAGTTTAGAACTGAAACTAGAATCTACCCACAGTCAGTCAAGATGCTAAAATATTTTAGATATTATGTTAACAAAGAAAAGCAGTTACCTCAAAAACAGGTGATATATTTAAACCGAAAGTATTTTTTGAAATACAAGACCCATTTATTTTAAACAACTTCATTACTTTTAATGTTTCTTATTTTAACTGACTGGATAATAAAGTTTCAGACAGACAAAAAAAAAAAGTAAACATGGCCCACAGTAACAGATAACGCTAGAAATAAGAAAAGATTAAGTGGTCTTATTGAGGGCCGGCCCCGCGGCTTGGTGGTTAAGTGAGCAAGCTCCGATGCTGGTGGCCCGGGTTCGGATCCCGGGCGCGCACCGAGGCACCACTTCTCTGTCTATCCTGAGGTCGAGTCCCACATACAGCAACTAGAAGGATGTTCAGCTATGGCGTACAACTATCTACTGGGGCTTTGGGGGGAAAAAATAAATAAATAAAATCTTTAAAAAAAAAAAAAGTGGTCTTATTGAGACCTTCTCTTTCTGCTAATCAAAACAACTCACGTGTTTACACTAAAAATGATAAAAGGCAATTTAACAAAAAGTTTTGAGTTTCCTAGGTTAGCACTTATGCTAAAAATTTAATATCTCAAGTAACTTAGTAGTTTCACAAAATCGTTTCCATTTTATTCCTATCATTTCAAAGGGTGAACTAAAACGACTTTAAATGAAATTAACCAAGTATTATATCCATACTCCAAATAACTTTAAGAAAAGCGATTAAGATGTTAAGATGATTAAGAGTTAATCGTTTGCAATTTCAAAGATGTCTCTTATGCAGTTGTAAATCCCTCTTGCGCAAGAAGTCAAGGACGCATGAAAGACATAGACAAGAAGAAGCTGACAGGATCTGAACAAAAATAGGTGGTCTATTTTCTTGATTAAACTTTTTCCAAACCCAACTCAAGTATCTAAATGTAAAAGTACACATACCTTTGACATTTCCAGAAATATTTAAATTTACAGTGAGTATAGTTCACAGGTGCTTGAAAAAGCCTTGACATTTTGAAGCTTGAGAAATAAAATAGATCCTAATGAAAGATTAGAATCTTTATACATTTAATCAAAATTATTGCCCATAAAAGATGTAGGGTTTCATATACAGATATATATTGTACTTACACTGAACTACCTCTAGCTCCAAATAAGATCATGTTGTTTAGAAATGTTTTGCCTATCAAGCCAACAGATCAACATACCAAGGCCTCACTTGACTAGAGTAAATTGGATAGTAGTAACGCCTTTGCAATTTACCAAATTTAACCTTACGTGACCTTTAGAGTGTATGCAACCTATATCACAGGTTACCTATAAAGTAGACTTTACAAAGAGTTTACCCACAACCCTAAATTTCCATTGAGTAAGGAAAAAAAAAAAGTTAACTTAAAATTCAATGACATGAAAGAGTAAAAAACCCAAATAGTTTAAATGATACAAATTACCTGTTTAAATGGTTTAAGTTCAAAAACAGATCCTTTTATGTTTTATATTTCTAAAATATTTTCCAGAGATTATAAAGGGAAAATTCTGATTTGCTATGACTAAAAAGCTGGTTGCTTTTAAAGTTATTTATTTATTTCATTTAGTGTGTATGTGTGTGTGTGAGAGGAAGATCAGCCCCAAGCTAATATCCACGCCAATCCTCCTCTTTTTGCTGAGGAAGACTGGCCCTGAGCTAACATCCGTGCCCATCTTCCTCCACTTTATATGGATGGAACGCCACCACAGCACGGCCTGACAAGTGGTGCATCAGTGCACGCCCGGGATCCGAACCCAGGCCGCCAGCAAAGGAGCGCAAGCACTTAACTGCTACGACACAGGGCCGGCCCCAAAAGCTGGTTACTTCTTAAAAACTATACAGTGCATCAAAATCAAGAATTTTATTTTTAAGTATGCACACTGAGACCAAGGTAATATATCCAGAGGCACTACTTTTTTTTTTTTTTGTGAGGAAGATCAGCCCTGAGCTAACATCTGCCAATCCTCCTCTTTTTTTGCTGAGCAAGACAGGCCCTGGGCTAACATCCGTGCCCACCTTCCTCTACTTTATATGGGACGCTGCCACAGCATGGCTTGACAAGTGGTGCGTCAGTGAGCACCCGGGATGCGAACCAGTGAACCCCGGGCCTCCGCAGCAGAGCGCGCGCGCACTAAACCACTTGCGCCACCAGTCCGGCCCCAAGTACTACTTTTTTTAAAAAATTATTTTATTGAGGCCATATTGGCTTAAAACATTGTGTAAATTTCAGGTGTACATTATCATATATCAATTTTGGTATAGACTACATTGTTTTCACCACCAATAGTCTAGTTTTTATCCGTCATAGAAGCACTACTTTTTAAGCCAAAAATCTGCTGAAACCAAATCTTTCAGGTTATTTTGCTTTCATTTAAAAATATTTATTAAGCACCAACTGTGTGCTGGGCACTATGCCTGGTACTAGGGATGCAGAGATCAAAAACACACAGTTCCTGCCCTCAAATAGCTCAGAGATGATGCTACGACAGACACCGAAACCAGGATCAGAAAATAGGTTCTAATCCCCTGTGCCATTAACTAGTCGAGATTTCCGGAGCGAAACACAGCTTTTCTGAGCCTCTTCTCTAACAAGAGGTTCCAGAAAGATAGGTGTCTTGTTGTAAGGGAAAAAATTAAATCTTGAATGCCAAAATACTTGGAAATTGTAAAGCTAATGCATATTGAAATAGTTATTCTAAAATGCTTAGAAGCACAGAAAAGCACAGGATCTCAGTTTCCCTCCTTGTCTACTGAATTTTTCTGCTTTTGCCCAAAGGTGAAGGAGTTATTGTTCTAACTCTCCTTCTTTCTCCAAACCAAGGTTTCCTTGGGGTTGGCTTCCACTGTTTTGGATTTACCAGGAGATCGGGCCTGACTGGTCTAGGCAGTTTCATCTCTGCTTATCCAACACGTGGCTGTAATATGAGTCAAAACAAACTGTTCTTCCATGACTTTGTTCCAACTGAGATGAACTGACATTTTCAGATCTTAACATCCTTTCAATTTCAGTAACTCTCAAATGACAATGTCACAAAGTTTGGTAACTATAGATAACACATACAGCATTTCCTATATAGAAAAATTAATTACATGAACAATGGAAGAGGAAGACATGTACCAAGGCAAGAGCTGAGCATATGAAGCTAATCTTCTTGCTGTCCTTCACTATTACTGCTCTTACTCCTAATGGAAGCCAAATTTAGTCAGGAATGCATGCCCTTTCACTACATAAGCACTTGCATAACGAGGAAAGACCACAACAGACCTGACACACAAACTCGGTTATAGCAGTACAAAGTGGAATTCACCTATCATAATACTATTTTAATGAGAAAAAAATAATTTTTAACACATATGGCCACATTAATTTCAACAACTTTATTGAGCCACACTAATTTTTTAAAACAGAGATTTTAATTAGTGATGCAAAATTTGTCTGATATTTCCTAAAATCAACTACACATGCATTAGGAAAGGCAGTTTTATGCATCTAATTTTAATTAGCACTTTCAGTTGCATATTTCACATACACTAGAAACAAAACCTTCTATTTAATTTTGCAAAGAAAATTCTCCAGAAGTCTGCGTTTCTAATTCAGGCTTATCCCATGAAATACCGTGTGCTTATTTTTCTTTTTGCCTTAACATATATATTTTTACTGTCAATTATGGCAGCTAAATCCATTATATCAGCTACTAAATAATGCAATTCCTAACAGAGCGAGGGTGTACAAGATCCTTGTTAATCACTGAAATCAACTGAAGCTACCATAATAAACTAGGTCTACCAAAACAATTTTCCCCTCAAAATGGCCAAAAACCTTGGAAATAAAATAATGACCCCAAAGAACTCAATAACTGGAACTAGAATGCTTCTCAGGGCAGATTAAGTTGAATAATTAATTTGCATTGTTCTTAAAACAAGTAGTTCAATCTCTTGGTTTAAGTAACCATGGGAACATACAAGCAGCATATATATATGTATAAGCCTGGGCAAATCATGTCTTTGACAATCAAGGTGCAGCTCCTAGGGGGATGCGATGCTTTAATGTTGGTAAGCCTTGATTAAATACCAAGATTTCTGCCACAGAGAAAAGAGGACCTTTATCCTGGTAGGGAGTGGACACTATTAAAAGATTTGAGAGACAGATCAACCATATGTAATGTACGAACCTGGCTTGGATCCTGATTTTAATAAGGCAACTTAAAAAAAATGAAACAATCAGGGAAATTTCAACACTGAATGGAAATTTGTTATTAAGGAATATCGTTAAGTGTGATAATCACATTGTGGTTTGGTTGGTTGGTTTTTCAGTCACCATCTTTTAGAGATACAGACTGATGTATTTATAGATGCAGTGATATGATGTCTGGGAACTGCTTCAAAATAATCCAATGCAGCTGCAATATAGATGAAGCAAGATTAGCCATGATAGTTGGTGAAGTTGAGTGATGGGTTTATGTCAATTCGTTTACACTATTTTCTCTAAATTTATATATGTTTGAAATTTTCCATAATAAAGGTTTTTTAAAAGGTTACAGAAAAATAATGAGATGATTCTATATGTACTAACATTCCTGCATCTCCAAACAATATTAAGATAAAAAGGCAAGTTGCTTAAAATATATAAAGTAAGCCTCCTCCATTTACTGTACAATTTGGAGCAAGTTACTCAACCTTTCTGGGATTTAATTTCCTCATCTATAAAATGGGAATACTAATGGTACCTATCTCATAGAGTTGTTCTGAGGATTAAATATGATGATTTGTATAAAACACTTAGTGCCTGAGACATAACAGTGACTCAGTAAGTAAGCAATAGCACAGTTTGAAAAGCCCAGTACTGGTCCTGGCACTGATTTCAGTGAATGATGCTTCAGAAATTTCAGCAGTTCTAAGCAAAAAGAGCTGGACAGAACAGGAATATGATGATTAAAAAAAAAAGTCACACACATAAAGAATGAATTATAAGTCTCTCTTTCCGGTCCATGTCTTGGTATTTCAGAGCCTATGGCTGGACCATTATTCCTTCTCTGGTCCAGACAGAGTAATTAAATGTTCAAAAACAAACTCTGCACATATCTTCCACCATCTCTCAGGTCTCTCAGTCTTAGACCATGGCTATACCCCTTCTCAGAACCTATAGATTTGAGAGAAATTACCTCTTTGGTGGTATTTCTGAATGTGGAGATTTGTGAAGATCTTCACATGTACGTCTCAAGAATGTGAGTAATTAACTGATTACATGTACATAACCATAAACACACATTAACATGTTAGTCACTTTATGGGTCCAGCACAGTTACCTGGGGAAGACCTTATTCAGGAAAGAAAAGTCTTCGTCTCATCTTAGAAGAAAAGGAGGGGACAAGGAACTAAGCGTTGTTCGGTTCTCCATGTGTCAGGCACATTTACACATTACCTCATTCAGTCTTTATAACATCTCTATGTGCTAGATGTAGTTATCCCTTCTAAGATAGATGAGGAAACAGGCTCCAAAAGTAATGTAAACACCTAAAGTCACATAGCAAAATGGGATCAAATAAGGATTCAAACCCAGGTTAGACTACAAAGCCCATGTAGGCTCCAGCTACACTCTGCTGCCTCCTGGATGAAAAGGAGGCAACTGAGGCCTAGCTCAAGATATTCTAAGAACTCTAAGGACAGGAGGAAACTAAATTGGAAGAATCACAGTCTAGCCAAAGCAATCACCCATGAGACAGCACAGAAATGTATAAGAAAGTTTACATTTCAATATTATCTACCTAAAACATAAATTGAATCATTCTACTTGCAAGGTAAAAGACCTGCAGTGGTATCCACGACGCTCTTAAAAAAAATCCAAACTCTTCTCCATGACCTATAAACAAGGCCCTGCTCCATGCGGCTACTTGAGTCTCATCTCTTACTGGCCATTCACCCCGTCACTCACCAATGCTTCAGGCAAACTGGGCTCCTTTCTGTTTGTCGAACACACCAAACTCTTACCCATACTGAGGCCTTCGCACACGTGAGCCCTCTAGAATTCTCTCTACCCACCTTTTAGTTCTCAGCTCTAACATCCCCTCCTCAGGGGCCTTCCCTGACCAGCCTCTTGAAAAATGATGGCCTTTTCTATCATACTGGTTATTTTCTTATCGGACTTGTCACAATCTGGAGTTGCTTTTTTTTTTTTTTTTCATGTGTAGGCTTTGTCATTGTCTGTCTCACCCCTACCTAGAATGTGTGGGCTTTGTCATTGTCTGTCTCACCCCTACCTAGAATGTGTGGGCTTTGTCATTGTCTGTCTCACCCCTACCTAGAATGTGTGGGCTTTGTCATTGTCTGTCTCACCCCTACCTAGAATGTGTGGGCTTTGTCATTGTCTGTCTCACCCCTATCTTCACTAAACTCCTTCCTCTATCTTATCTCTGTAAAGGCAGAACCTAGCTCAATGCCCAGCCTAGAACAAGGAAGCAATTAAAAATGTATTGATTGGTAGTAGAACATAACATGGCATTTAACAACAGCAATTTTCTCATCTTTTCAATTATTTTTCAATTATTCTAGTTGATTCAAGGATCAAGTGTCACTATGGTGCTAGTATGCCCTTAATGACTAGTGCTTTTTTTAAAAATGAGAACTCTATATAGTTTATGGCAAACACTTTATAAACTAAAGATAAAGGTTATCATCTTCAATTCCAATATTCTGAAGAACTGGTGAAAACTCTTAATCAGTGCGACTGAGAAAACTACATATTCCCTTCTGCGCATCTCATACTGAGTTTATTCAATCCAATTTATGTGGGAAGTCCTCTTTTAACTTCAGGTTCTGAATTGCTAAATCCTTACTTTTTAAATTATTAACATGCTCAAAACTTAATACATACACATTGAGACTTTGCTTTTATTTTCCCCTAATTCTTCTCCCAACCAAGTTAACAACCTAGTATTTATTTTTCCATACGTTTCTCAATGCCCATTAAATCATACACACATATACATGCGTAAATATACATACAACATATATGAAGCGACTTTTATAAAACTAAAATACAGCTATATACACTTCTTTACATCTTTCTTTTCTCACTAATAGTACACTGGAAATCCCTCTAAATCAACTAGGATAGGCCTAACTCATTCTTTTTAGCATCTGCATAATTTCCATGGTATGGTTATCCCATAATTTTTCTACCACTCCCCTTTAATTGCATTTATTTTGTTTCCTTTTTTTGAGGAACAATTGTGTGCTGCAACTAACAATCTTGTACATAAATTTTTTTATGAGTTTTTTATTTCTCTGAGACAAATATCCCAAAGGTAGAATTGTTTGCTCAAACCGGTATCTTCTTTTTATTTTAAACCATTGCCAGATTGCTTTCCAAAGAGTCTTTGTTTCCACAAATACTGTATGAGAGCACCTTTTCACTCAACATTCAGCCTCAGTAGATGTTATCATTTTTTAATACTTGATAATCTTATTATAACTGTAATACTGTAGTACACATCCCACACGTTTGAAAACATAGCCCCAACGCATATTCCAACAAAGTGGAAGGGTCTCCTGCTAAAAGCCCTGTTTAATTCCAGGGCTACTACCAAAAGTAAATAAATACATAATATGTAAACAAATATTTATTGAATAAAAGGACATTCTTTCCATTAAAATTAATATTAAATTAATTAAAAATTAAAACTTCAATTAAAAATTAAAAATTCAATTAAAAATTATCACTCTTTGCTTTATATTAGCAGCATCTTCTTCTTCTTACTCTCTAATCCAAAATAAACAAGACAGAAAAAAATGAAGTTTCATAATTTTATATGAGATATGATCTTCATCGTTACATTGATAATGAGAAAATAAGATCAAAATAATATTTGAGTTCTACATTGCAGCACATTTTTGGTCTAGCATATATAATGGTAAATACAGTCTCAACATGTGTTGCTTTTACATACAATACATTGATAAAAGAACAGAAAGTCTATCAACTAAAAAAAGAGATCTTGAAAAATCATTCACTTAAAACAGTCTTTGATAAACCAACTGTGCCACAAAGCACAAACCAGATTAACTCTTCGTTTGGAAATTTGTCTGGTTTTTAACAAACAGCATGTGACATTCCTGTTGTCCTTGCCTCACCTCCCTCTTCATTGCTTCTATTGTCTCCTTTTGCTACTGTATACTTCTGATGTAGCAAAACTGGGTCAATGATAGTACATAGGTGAGAAGGGGAAAGAAGAAAGAAATGACAGCTGTAAGGGTAGTAATAGTAAAATCTTAGCTTGACAACTGATTGTAAAATTACAGCACAGTCTACCACATAAGAATTCATTTGTTGTGCTCCAATTCTATGAACTTGGGAAGCAGGAAAAAGCAGAATCCTAGTGAATATTATTATTCTTTTTTTTAACTAATAGAAAATATACCTCAAAATTTCAGAAGCAATGAACACAGAAAAAATAAACCTATATCCCTATACTCAAAATAATAATGCTCTACTCTTATAAAGCCCTTCTCATGAACTTGCACACATAATTCTATTAACATAGATATACCAGCACATTCAAATAGGAATATTTTGCTGTTTACAAAACAGAGGACTTTTGAGGCATAGTGACTATTTGTGAATTTAGACAGTTAATGCCACAGATCTAAATTTTACAAAAAAGAGCTTTCAATTGTCTAAAATTCAAAAGTAAATTTTCTCTGTGATTTAACTAGTTCAAATGATCCTGAACTAAAGTGACATCAAAATCCTATACATATCCCAAAATCATCATATATCCTTTTCGTGAAACTCTAAACTCCCATGGGACCATTCTCCCTAGTTCTCCTCCTCCTCCTTCCCACTTCAACTGTGGATATCACTTATAAATCAGTTCCTTATTGTCTGTCTTGTTTATTTTATGTTTAATTCCCCTAACCAGAAGGATTCATCTACCACCTGCATGAATTTGTATCTGTCCAAACCTGACTTTAATTTATTAGGACACATTTATTTAGTAACCAGACTTAAAGCCCTCCCCCTCCAAATTCCCAAAATAGATGCCTTAGGAATTAACATCTATTCTAAAAATGGCAGATTCACTACTTCTTCCTTTACTTCCGTATTTAATACCAAATTCAATAGATTCCTCCCTTTCAGAGTCCCTGGTATTGTCCCTCCTTCCCGTTTCCCTAGCCATCAGCCACTCCAGGTCATTATCTCCCACATGTATTATTTCAATAGCCTCTTAGCTGTTCGTCCTAGCTACTTCCAATCTCTCTACACTTTATCCAACACACACAAAGAGCTGCCAGAATTCACCACTTCAATTTGCCCCCTCAGAAACCCACAGTGCCTCCCTACTGTTTCAAATCCAAACTCCTCGGCCAAATGTTCTAGTTAGTTACAGCGTAAAGGCACTTTTTTTTCATCACCTGACTAACCAGATTATTTTTTCTTTAACTTCTTAACAAACACAGCTACCATTAGCCCTTCACATACCTCTAGCATTCAAAAATTACCCCGTTTCAAGATCCCACAGGCAGTATTAGTGTAAGGGCGAAGAAGAGTATAGGTTCTGTAGTTTGATTTGAATTCAGCCTCTAAAATTTATGAACTAAGTGACATTAACCAAGTCATTTAACTTCCATCTATTTAACAGAGACACTAACCCTACCTCCTAATGTTGTTATGAAAATTAGTATCATACCCTTAAAGCATTAGGCCAATGCCCAGCACACTGTAGAATGATCAATAAATGTTAGCCATTGTCATTATTATCACATGGCCACCCTCCCCCAGGCAAGCCAACCTGATTGCTCTACCAGAGGCTACGCATGTGTCTTCTCTATTCTTGACTCCCTCAATCACAAACTGTTACAGATGGAATGGGTCTCCGAAAGGAGCTAGTCACATGTCTATTACCATTCAAGCCTTGGCTCAGTCCTCTCCTCTGATTATTCAACTTGGTGTCTACTGCTAAACTAAATACAAGTGCACACATGGCACAACAGCAAATAGTCCTTAGTAAATATTTGTTGGGTAAATATGTTAAGTGCTAAAGAAATATGCAGTTAGTATGTATTTCTATTATCCCTAAATATTAATAAACCATATGTATCTAAAATAAAACTGTTTCTAAACAATGCCCTATAGCTTCAAGTAACTATAGTTTGAAATATTCAAGACAGGAATAAAAAAAATCTAGTATGTCACTTGGTAACTGTCCTCAAATTGATTCAGTTAACTATATTGTATCTTTCTAGCTGCTTTATCCCTTCCTGAAGGTATCTATGTTCTATCTCTTTCTTATCTATCAATAATTCTCAAGTCAATGCTTTATAGTTAGTGCTAAATGCAGTTACGAATTCCACAAATTTTCAATATGAAAATAAGGGCACCATCGAAATAATATGTAAAAAGAGAATAAGATTTCAAAGTTGTCAAAAAGCTAGGCATAGTCCCACCTCTCTCTTTATACTTCCATCCCCCCCTCAAAAAAAAAACAAACCCATACAGCATCACAGATTTCTTTTTCATAGGATTTTTAAAGCTGGAAGGACCTCAATTCCCATTCCCATTGAGTCCCACATGAGAAGATAGGCCAGATAATTAGCCTACAGGTACCACAAAGAGATAGAGACAGCACTGGGAATTGAACCCGGCGTTCTTGACACCTAGGTCAGTCCTCTTTTCACTACATCACGCATTATTTCAACTGATTTTTTCCACGCCTATTTAATCTAGAAAATAAAATTAACTATATCACATGAACTCCTCAGAAAACAATTGAGTATAATCACATGGAGTGGTTAACATTGACATATTTTTGGCTATTTTCAAGAACGCTCGTGAGGAATAAACATTTCAAGCCATAAATAGAGCATTTCTATTATAATTACTTTTGTTCTGAAACTAATGCTTCCCTTTATCAGATTTTGTAAAATTTAAGATGTCCATTGTCACTAATTCTTTTTCAAGAACTATACATATATATGGTCATCTCTGCAGCCTCCTCCCCAACAATAGCTTAAGCAATCCACGTATCTCATAAAAATGTCATCTATTCCAGGCTCATCAGCATATGATAGAATCTGTTCCTAATATAGAATCATAGATTTTTGGAGTTGGAAGGAACCTTGGAGATCACCTCTCATTTTACAGAGGAAACTAACACCCAGCAGGGACTGCCCAAGGTCAAAGTTTCTATACGAGAACCCAGGTCCAGAACAGAAAGTTCTCAAAAGAAGATTTCAGAAAAAAACACAATATTTAGTGGAACACCTTAGCTTGTCTCCCTTTGCATCTACTTCTTAAGTACAACTTCCTGCATGAGGAACTTCTGAAATTTAAGAAAAGAAAGCAAAACAAAAAACAAAGCCAACTTTTTTTTTAAGTCTACAGCCAAGACACTGATCCTAAAAACTTAGCAGAAGTTAAGGTGGATCTCTGCAAGAATAGCAGACAGTACATTTTGTAACAAAACCCCAAAAGCCTATGGATGTAATATAAGTAAGTAGAGGGAGAAAAGATGCACAAATTAAGAATAGCTACAATATTCTTACCTCTATAACAAATTATATAGAGAATTGCTTATAAGTATGAAAACTTTATAAACATGCAACTTTCAAGGAAAAAGGAATTTTAATCACCATACCTATCAATTACACAAGAATGCCACTACATTTTGAAATTCTATTTTGGTCACAGTGCTGAAGGGAAGCTGGAAATTCTTCTTTTTAGTGTTCTTCCTTTACATGTCTTAAATCATGTTAAAGAACAATAATTTGAGGAAAATCTTTTTATCAAACCTTAATAAAAAGGAAAACTTTTATTTAACCCCTAATAAAATAAGAGAATTATAAACCATATTGTCTAGCCATGTTTTTAAGAATACATGAAAATAAAACATTCCTGAAAGTTAAGGCCTGAAAAGTACTAGACTTACACTTTTTTTTCCCCAATGGAAAAGCACACTACATAAGCCAATTTACCTGTAGGAATATGTTTCTTAACTCTTGAGGATCACCTCGCTTGGTTGTCTGCACCGGTAAGAAAAAAAAAAAAAAGCCAGTTAATGCTTCACTAGAGACCACATAATCTCTTCAGATTAGAGTTCACAGATGCTAACAATCAATGTTCTTATCTTTATAAGGATATTTAGTTTAAAACAAACCAAAAGCAACTAATACTGATAACAACTGTCAAATTGGAGATCTGTGACTGCAGCTATAAAGACAGGTGTGAAGAGCCGAAGATAACGGCAAATCCATCAGATAGTTTCCTCTGGGCGAAAGGGAAGGCAGTGGAGATCAACCTCTTTCTTTACTTCACATCCACTAGCAACACAGTAGCAACCACCCACCTTCAAATCAAGAGGCCAGCAACGGTAGAACAAGAAAAGTTGAAACACTCAAATTAATCGCATGGCCTAGCAGCCTTTCTTCCCGATGGAAAGCAATCCAGAATACAATCATATTCCGCGCCCCTCTCTTTCTCCACTCAACCTAAAATATGAAAGCTGCTACAACGTTTCCAAATACTTTCGACATCCTGCCACCTGCAGCGCAAATGCCAACCATTGCTCCCCCAGCCCCACTGAAGCCCCAAATTACTCAATTACTCACCCCCTCCCCCACCGCAATACACAGATGCCTTAGGTACACCCGGCTTTACACGCCACTTCCTTCCACTCCCTTTCCGACGCCCTCCAACTCCGGACTCACAATCCCATGCACCTAGGGTAGAACATTACTCTTCCTTCACCGACCGTGGTCCTCACAAGCCCCTCCAACTCACAATCCCTCCTTCTTCCCCTCCCCCAGCCGGGCATCCTCTGTCTCCAGTCCAAGCCCCGCACAGCTCTCCCACCCGCGAGCTGGAGTCCCAGGACGTGCTATCTAAGAACCAGGCAACGAAGGAAATGGGAAGAGGTGAGGGGCTGCATGCAGGGTCCCCGGAATGTCTCTTATGCAATAAAGGCAGCAGCAGAGAGTTGGAGTCACCTTGACCGCCATGCTGTGCTCGGCAGCCGGGGACGAGCGAGTGAGCAAGCAGGGCCGAGCTGTCAGGGCGCGCGCGCGCCGCCTCCTCGGCCGCGCCCGCCCTCCCGCTCGCCGGCGCCGCGCGCGTCCCTATGCAAATGAGCCCGGGGCGGGCAGAGGGCCCCGCGGCCGGCGGAAAGGCTGCTGGGTGGGGGCCCCCCGGCCCGCTGCGCGGAGGAGGGGGACGCGCCTCCCACGGGGAAGACCAGAGTGCTGGCGGTGGGGTTCCGACGCGCCGCGTGGTTGCCGACAGCGGAGTCGCCGCCAGGCAAGCCTCAGGTTTCCTAAGGCCTCTTAGTGGGTGTGGCTTTGGGCACCGACTTCAGCCAAAGTCTTTTTCCCCTGATACTTAAGGAACGTTTGGGGCCTAGATTGAGCAAGATTTCGAAGGATCAAAGAACACGTCCCATTAATAATAAGAATAACTGAATTAATGACAACTAATGACAAATGCTGACAATAAAAACGATTGGGAACCACTCACTCTGGGGAAAACCTAAGTAAACATAATTTGAGAAATATGCCGCTAAATTGGTATGGGATAAATACGCTTAATATATATGTGCTTCATCTACTATTATAAAGCTTTATTGGTAGACTGACTCCACATTCCTAATAACCCAAGTCCTTTGTGCGATGATGTAGGCACAAATGCATATGGAAAAAATCCGTTTGTCTTCCACAGGGCCGACACTGAATCCTGGCCCAACTTGCCCCTACATAAACATTTCCAGCCCTACCTAAAAGGTAGTAGCCCTACCTTGAATCAAAATAATGTCTCTAAGACTGAGTCTTGCCATTATGACTATATTGAGCCACATATTGATTCACTCAACAAACATTTACTGGGCATTTATTATATGCCAGACACAGTCCTGCTTGAAAAGAATACAAAGGAGAATCACATCTAGTTCCTACTCTCTAGGAGCTTACAGATGGTCAATGCTTCCCCACAACCCCAACACCAAGTATTTTTTGTTTGTGTCTTTAAACCATGCATGCTCTGGGTGGGGCTGGGTTGGGGGGGTGTTGTCTAACAACTCCAAGATTTATCTTAATCTCACTTCGTTCTGTAATCCTTCTCGCCGCTCTTTTACATTTCCAATGTTGAGTCTCACAGAAGGCTTCCCTTTTCTCCAGTCTCACGAATCATAATATTTGTAAGTATCCAAGTTAATAGAAATGAGGAAAGAGGAGTGGCAAATGGAAATTGTTGATAAGGAATGCTCCATTACTAGTACTCCTAAAATGAGCTTTTCTGTTGCAGTTGGTTTAACTGTCTACCAACATTACATCTCTTTCTTCAGTCTGTTCAAAGTTCTTTTAACAATGTAATCGGACATAAGGATTTACAAATTCGTATTTTGTTCTACTATCAACTTATGTCCCTGATACTCCACTCTCTCTTATTTTATGAAGTTTCTCTAAGTAGGAATCTCAAGATGTTTATTTTACGTTACTTTACAAGGGAAGGATGTCTGTTTAGTAGCCCGAAGTCCCTCAGTATGAATAAAAATATTTAAGGAAAAGGAAGGCATTTATTTAAAATGAAGGGATTATTTTCTATTGGAACATGTTGTTGCTGACCAAATCCATATTGTTGGAGTGAAAATTTAGAGTCAGACTGGCCACTGCTAGAGAGAAAGACAACAGTACATTTAAACAGAGCCTACCACAATAATTCACAGGTATGAGCACTAGGCATAATGAAAATTTTCTTGAATAAAAAATAGCTGATCATGGGGCGGGCCCCGGGGTGTAGTGGTTGAGTTCGGTGTGCTCCGCTTCGGTGGCCTGGATTCATGGGTTCAGATCCCAGGCCCAGACCTACACCACTCATCAGCCATGCTGTGGTGGCAACCCACGTACAAAGTAGAGGAAGATTGGCACAGATCTTAGCTCAGGGCGAATCTTCCTCAGCAAACAAAACAAAACAAAAACAAAAAATAGCTGATCTTTGAGCAAGTTCAAGGACTTCACTGGTGCCAATCTAGTTGCAGTGGAGATGATATAATAATATAAAACTGAGGCTGCTATATGGAGAAGATAGAAGAGCTCAGCTACCCTAAATAAAGGTGCATTTTGCTAGATTTTCTATCTATCCAAATATAATAAACAATAAAATGGACAAAGGTATTAAAAGTATGTACTGGAAGAAATAAACTAAGTATTGAAAAGAATACAAAAGCATATGTGTTAGAGCTCCTGCCCTGAAAAACTGCAGTCTGTCTTTATGTTATAATGATTGGCTAATAGTATTACCAGAAGTTACAACAAATTAAAACTTACTTTTGCCTCAATGGTAGATGATCAGGGTTGAGGGAAAACTTATTAGTTAATGGGATAACAAAAGACAAACCAGTCAAATAAGAGTCACAGTATATTTTGGAAAAGGTGGTAGAAATAATTCAAAACTTTTCACGATTTTTTTTTTTAAGTTATTTTTTTTTTTTTTGTGAGGAAGATCAGCCCTGAGCTAACATCCATGCTAATCTTCCTCTTTTTGCTGAGGAAGACTGGCTCTGAGCTAACATCTATTGCCAATCCTCCTCCTTTTTTTTTTTTTTTCCCCAAAGCCCCAGTAGATAGTTGTATGTCATAGTTGCACATCCTTCTAGTTGCTGTATGTGGGAAGCGGCCTCAGCATGGCCAGAGAAGTGGTGCGTCGGTGCACGCCCGGGATCCGAACCCAGGCCACCAGTAGCAGAGTGCGCGCACTTTACGGCTAAGCCACGGGGCCGGCCCCTTTTCACGATTTTTTTAAATTACATGCCAGTATAGTAATTTATAACTCTTTAAGTTGCAAATGATATTTAAAACAAGAAATAATTTTAAAACCATGGAACAACAACTATAAGTTGAAAACTTGATAATTAGGACATCTATAAAGAAGGACATTTTAGAAAGCAAAATTGGAAGTTAAAGGCTAAGAGATTAGTTGCAAAAGTGTTGTCATTAATAGTCACTTTTTAGAGTTGCTTTCATAAAAGATTCAATATGTAGCTTGATTGAGCCTGGACTTTAAATCTGCTTGAGAAGTTGTTGCCCATCAAAATAATATATTACCCCCAGATGCAAAAGCAAAATATGGGCTTACTACACAAACCCACAGCAACATGTCTCCAACTCCCAGGCAGCTTACATTATATTAATTTGAAACCAGCCAGGCACTTTGTGGGTGAAAGTTAGAATTATACTAATGCCTAGTGCCCTCATAAACTAAAATGTAATCATTAAAACAAGAGGCAATTTCCAATGAGCAGGTTCTGCCACTCTTGGCCCTCCTTCTATCTTTAATAACATACCATTTCTGTTTATCTTCTAGCCTCCTTTAATTATTTTACTGACATGAATACATTTTTGTTCCTGTTTCCATATCCCACACAGCTACTATGGATGTCGTCTTGCAAGAACTAAATCAAGGTGGTGTAAAAACACTTAGTGGAGGGTTAGGATATTACTGACTAATTCAACCAGGAATGGAGCTCTTCCTAGGTTAAAGGTACACACGCCATCACTATGATGAGGAATAAGCTACATTTTACCCCCCATCAAGACGAAGCTCACTTAAAGTAAAATAAATAGCATGATCTCACCTTGGCACTTGCACATACATACACACACACACACAAATGATATTTAAACATCTGGAACTTTTAAGTGTATATTGGTTTTGGCCTATACCTAGAATTACAAAATGGTTCTTTATATTTTACTGAAATAAAGTAAACTCCTTCCTAAAATAAATTTAACTCCTTCCTTGCTAAGAGTCTATATGGGGAAATGGCAAGGGGTAGGCTGGCGAGAAATATGAAGGATTAAGTGTCCAAGTTTGAGCAAATTACGTTCTAGTTGGTAGGATGACCTGGAAATCAATAAGTCAGAGATTATTATTTCAACCCAAGCCACTTATAGCTAGACACTAGGTAAATGACACATTTTAGGGCTTCTCTATACTGTACAAGTATTAATTTTTTTCCCCCCCAAAGCCCCAGTAGATAGTTGTATGTCATAGCTGCACATCCTTCTAGTTGCTGTACGTGGGACGCCGCCTCAGCATGGCCAGAGAAGCTGTGCGTCGGTGCACACCCGGGATCCGAACCCAGGCCGCCAGCAGCAGAGCGCGCGCATTTAACCGCTAAGCCACGGGGCCGGCCCTGTACAAGTATTATACTCCCTGTATGAACATTTGCTCTAATTGAAATAAATTCTCATTTTGGTGGAGAGGGAAGAGTGGGGTATCAAAAGTCAGATGAAATAGTGGTACTCCTGCAATTACATCTTCCTAAACTGTTCTTCCTCACATTCTGACTCTAAATTCTATAAATTATGCAATGAGGATGACAGTGATCTTATTTTTGGACCACAGTATTTTTATTCCCTTGTGGAGGCAATAACAGCCAGTTTTCTTTTCAATGGATTTTGGAAGGAATTCATGGAATGAGCAGCTCTAGACATTTAAGGCTGTGAGTGCCCTATTGCTATACTAGTCAGGTACAAGCTGGTAGTTAGTGGGAAACCTTATGATCAGATGGAGGTTTGTACGAGACAAGCTTTAATGCTTCTTTCAACACTCTAATGTCATAATTTGGAATGAGCCAAATTTTAGTTAATAAACATTTATTGAGTGCCTTGTGTTGTACTAAACTCGCTGTTGCAGCTGTAGGAAATATAAGAAAAATAAATAGCATGATTCTCAAAGTACGGAGAATGTTTTACTGTGGCAACTGCTACTATTCATCTTTTTAAAGAATAAGGCTGAAAGAACGATACCAAAACCTTTTGCATGTGCCAAAGGCCAAGGCAGCTTTAAGTAATAATGGGGTAAGAACTCTGTGGTTTGTCACATATTCCCATTCCAAGCAAAAGTACGTATGTAACTGGGAGAACAAACATCCTGCCCAGTCCTCAGCTGCCAAGCCCTACCCTACCTCTAGGGATTTACTTGGATCTGGTTTGTGCCTCCTTTCTGCTTAGAGGTCAGTCAAGAAGGATACTTTGGATCTGATCCAAAGTAAAGAAAATTTTTTCACTTTAAAAATTGTGCTGGGAGAAAAGCAAAGGGCCCAGAATATCTGAAGCAAACTTGAAAAAGAACAAAGTTGGAGGACTTACACTGCCTGGCTTCAAGATTTACTATAAAGCTAAAGAAATCAACACAGTGTGGTACTGGCTGGCGTAAGGATTGATAAATAGATCAATGAAACAGAATAGAGAGCCCAGAAATAGATACAAAATTACAAAGCCATTTGCTTTCTAACAAAGGTGCCAAAGCAATTCAATGGGACAAGAGTCTTTTTAACAAATGATGCTGGAATAACTAGATATTCATGTAGGAAAATAAATAAACTTCAACCTCTACCTCAAAACATACACTAAAATTAATTTGAAATGAATCATAGACCTAAATGCAAAAGCTAAAATCATAAAGCTTTTAGTAGAAAACATAAAAGAGTATCTTCGTGACTCAGAGGTAGGTAAAAGTTTTTTATTTAGTATATAAAAAGCAATAACCAGGGCCGGCCCCGTGGCTTAGCAGTTAAGTGCACGCGCTCTGCTGTTGGTGGCCCGGGTTCGGATCCCAGGCGTGCACCGACGCACTGCTTCTCTGGCCATGCTGAGGCCACGTCCCACGTACAGCAACTAGAGGGATGTGCAGCTATGACATACAACTACCTACTGGGGCTTTGGGGGGGGAAATAAATAAATAAATAAAAATTAAAAAAAAAAAGCAATAACCATAAATTAAAAAAATTAGATTTCACTAAAATTGAAAATTTCTACTCATCAAAAGACAGCATTAAGAAAATGAATAGGGGGCCGGCCCCGTGGCTTGGCGGTTAAGTGCGTGCACTGTGCTGCCGGCGGCCCGGGTTCGGATCCCGGGTGCGCACCGACGCACCGCTCCTCTGGCCATGCTGGGGCCGCGTCCCACATACAGCAACTAGAAGGATGTGCAGCTATGACAGACAACTATCTGCTGGGGCTTTGGGGGAAAAATAAATAAATAAAAAATCTTTAAAAAAAAAAAAAGAAAATGAATAGGCAAGCCACAATCTGGGAGAAAAATTAGCAAAACATATATGACAAAGAACTGATAATCCAGGATATAAAGAACTCCTAAAACTCGATAAATAAACAACCTAGTTTAAAAATGGGCAAAAGACTTGAATAAACACTTCACAAAAGAAGATATACAAATGGCCAATAAGCACATGAAAAACTGCACATCATTAGTCATCAGGGAAATGCAAATTAAATCACAGTAAAAAGATAGCACTACACACCCACTAGAATGGCTAAAATTAAAAAGACTGAAAACACCAGATGCTGGCAAGGATGTGTAGCAGCCAGAGCTCTCATGCACTGTAGTGGGAGTGTAAAGTGGTATAATCACTTTGGGAAAAGATCTAGCAAGTTCTTATAAAACTAAACATACACCTACACAATGACCCAGCAATTCTACCTTTTGGTATTTACCCAAAAGAAATTAAAATATATGTGGATAAAAAGACTTGTACAAGAATGTTCATGGCCACTTTATTCATAAAAGCCAAAAACTGGAAATAACCCAGGTGTCCATCGATAGGAGAATGGATAAACAAACTGTGGTATATTCACAGAATGGAATACTATTCAGCAATAAAAAAGAGCCAGCTACTGATACAACAACATGGATGAGTCTTAAAAGTATCATACTAAGTGAAAGAAGACTTACATAGAATCATATAGTACAAAAGAGCATATACTGTATGGTTACATCTATATAAAGTTCTAGAACAAACAAAACTAATCTGTGGTGGAAAAAATCAGAACCATGGTTGCTGGGGGAGAGGAATTGACTGAAAAGAGGCATGAGGGACCTATCTAGAGTGATGGTAATAATCTGTGTCTTGCTAGGGATTTAGGTTACAGGTGTATATATTTTCCAAAACTTAGAGAATGTACACTTAGAGTTTATACATTTCATTGTGTGTAAATTTTTCCTCAAAAGAAAAAAAATCTGTGAATAAATATTGAACTCTTGCTAATGACATGAAGTATTTAGGGAAAGAATACTAGTATCTTAAATTTACTTTGAAATGTGTAAAAGAAATAAGAAAGATTGATGGATGGATGGAGAGATGGATAGATAGATAGATAGATAGATAGATAATGTGATACTTAACTGGGAGGTATACAGGAATTCAACATAAAAATTCTTTCAACTTTTCTATACATTTGAAATTCTTCATAATAAAACATTGGAGAAAATTGTGCTGGGTCTTTGTGTTACTAAAGATGGCCATCGAGATATGTAATTCTGTTGTTTGGCTAGGAATTGTAATGGGATTTGTTTCTTAAATACTGATAGGCCTCTGTGCACAGTTGGAGAGTAGGAAAAAGAAACTGAAACTGACTAACAAATAATATATCTCTATTATGGGCAGGGGAATCTGTGAAAACTATATTGCATTCAGGAAAAAAAATGTTTTCCTTAACATAGATTTAGACAGTAATTATATGTTCTTGGGAGTTGTGTGTGTTTGTGTGTATGTGTTTATTTGGTCTAATAGTTACCCACAGGAAAACCAGAGGAAAAATATGGAAGTATATTTGCATAACATACTGACAGAAACCTTGCAAGTTACCAGACTTGGAATCTGGAGCCTACCCTGGAACTCTCCTGCTGAAATGCACCTAGGGTGTAAATCTAGACTGAGAAACTCAACACTTTGGTGGGAAATATCCTGCAATGGGTCATTATGTCCTTGGATTGCCTTGGTGGGGGCAGGAGAACTGATCCTAGGATGAAGTCAACCGCAGTGAGTAGCGAGTTTCCAAAAAGGTGAGGGCAGGTTTGTAGTGGGAGACCTAAAGAAAGGACTCATTAAGGAAGAGAGGGCCACAAACCTCAAGACAAGGAAACTAGGAACCGGAGTATGCCCAGGAAGAAACTCCTTCTGAAGAATTACCATAAAGGAATACTGTCTCTTGGTCTCCGTTGGGGGGATTGGTTCTAGGACCCCTATGGATACTGAAATCCATGGATGCTCAAGTCCCTTACATAAAATGGCATCATATTTGCATATAACCTACGCACATCCTCTCATATACTTGAAGTCATCTCTAGATTACTTATAATACCTAACACATTGTAAACGCTACGTAAATAATTGTGTTGTTTAGGGAATAATGACAAGAAAAAAAGTCTGTACATGTTCAGTACAAACACAACCATTGTAGGCCTTTTCATCCATGGTGCAGACCAAAGATGCGGAACCTGTGAATAAGGAGAGCTGACTATAATGTAATATTGATCAGTATCAAATTGTACTGATCAGAAGAATAATCAGGAAGTTTAAGTTAGAAAGTCCTAGAGAAACAGTATGAAACAGCTAGACCTGGAGGAGAGTTAGACCTTGTAGAAAGAGACAAATTAAGGACGAAAACTGGGCAGAATTGTGGAATGATTGGCACTCTTGTTTTTTCCTTTTTTTGTGAGGAAGATCAGCCCTGAGCTAACATCCATGCCAATCCTCCTCTTTTTGCTGAGGAAGACTGGCCCTGGGCTAACATCCGTGCCCATCTCCCTCTACTTTTTATATGGAATGCTGCCACAGCATGGCCTGACAAGCAGTGCATCGGTGCGTGCCTGGGATCCGAACCTGGGCCGCCAGCAGCGAAGCGTGCGCACTTAACCGCTACACCATGGGGCCGGCCCCTGATTGGCACTCTTTTAATTGGAAAAGGATGGAAGCTGAGAACACAGAAGGAACTTGACCAAGAATAGTTAAAGGTCTCAGTCAAAGTTGTACTCTGCATATTCCATTTCCAGATGCCCTGACAATAGGATGCCACCTTAAAATAATGTCAATATGTTGAGGAAAAACTACATGAAAATGAAATAAAAAGGAACTAAGAGTTGAGTCATAAGAGTTCTTCACCATGGCATAAGGTCTTTTTACTGCAAAGATGCCACAAAGGATAAGAATAAACTTATGTATAAAAAGAGTTAACTACAGCCTGCAATTTTGAGGAAGCTTCCTCAAATTTTATTAAACTTTTTCCATTTATTGTTCTGGATACACAGAGGACATTATAAAATATCAGAACATTGGAGACAGAAGATCTCCTGTACCTAGAATGCACACATCCATGAACAGAGAGGAAGAGGTGAAAATGGCCCTCTCACTATCACACCAAATAACCCACTGAAGAAATTTTTGCCTCCCATCCCTACAACCTTGAGCTCATGGATTTTGAGGTCCTGTATCCAAGGGAGGAATGCTTTCATCAGGAAACACCATCAAGGTACAGATGAATTGGTAACTGAGACTACCCCCTGGCCATTTTGGGCTCATCAAGCTGTAGAATTAAAGGCAGAAAAGGGTCACCAAAGCTATGTGGTGATAATCCCAATCAAGGAGAAACTAGGTTCCTGCTATACAATGGGACAAGGATGACTATGTCTCAAACCCATCTGAGGCAATTCAATAAAGACAGCCAACCCAACAAAGATAAATCCATAGTAGACTCAGATCATTTGGGAATTAAGGTTTAGGCACTGCACTAGATAAAGACTTAGACCCCCAAGAAGGGGTTGAAAAACGAAGTTATGATTATCAACTTAGGCCTCACAGCCACCTACAGAAAGAGGGTTCAATAGCAGCTACACTTTATATTATTCTTGCTCCTCATCCCACCCCCACCTTCTATGAAGAGTATTGGCATTGGCTAACATTTTAAATTTCATTCTGTGATGATATGATAGCTGATAGGACTATGTCTGTCCATTGTGTTGGAGACTTTGATTGCCACATAAGAGATGATACATGAATTTCTTATGGTCAAGTGACACCAGGAAGACGTTGGGGCTTGAAGTGCTTTTGCAGTGTTCCACCCAAAAGGGAGGCCTACTAACAAAGGAGACAACAGCAGCAAGGAGCCACAGTTTCCTTGTCAGGGCAGTGGTACAATATGGAGGCCCCTTTCAGCTCACTGAAGAAATTAAGAATGCATGCTATGTGAGAGGCAGTAAGAGCCTCAGTGGGAGGCAATGTCAGCTGGAGAAGTAGAGAAGACCAAACAGAGAGAGTTAAGTGGCAAGATTCATTTCTCCTCTATTCCTACTTCTAGCCTCAACACCAAAAGAATTAGCCTTGAAAAGGAAAGAGGAAAAACTATTCTAAAACCAGACACTCTCCCCAAACCAAACTTTAGGGGCTTAGAAAAGGAGAATGAGTGAAAAATTGACTATTCTCTCATCCTCATTTCAGGTCCCTGTGGCTACAAGTCTGGCCAGCAACGGAGGAGGTTTTAAAACACCAAAGTTTTAAACTAGGCCAAGCTAGACTTTCAATAAATTAAAAGACCAGAAAACTAAGGAATCTGCCTGGGAGGAAAGGGTATTCAACATAGTACAGTGGGAGCAATGACTAAAGAAAAAACATTTTATGTATATACCCCTACTAAGTTCAGATTCCTTAGTAACCTGGTCACATAAAAGTAAGAGTAGTATGTTGTTTATTATATAGTTAAGTGAATGAATCAGAACTTGAAATTGTATGCATGTGGCAAGTACAATTGTATGAGTAATCTGAATATACTAAACAAAGCCTAGAGCAGATAATTGAATTTTCTCTAAATCACAAGTTTGCATAGGGTCAGCAATGATCGTATATCTAACCAAACCCACTATTATACTTCTTTTTACCATTTATTTATTTTAAGAAGTAAAATAAGTTTATTCAGTAAGATTGCTTTTCACAAATCCATGTCAGATGATGGATACTCGGCCACCCTCTGTGGACTTGTAAATTATGGTTTGTTTTTTTGTTTTCTTGGTTGTTGTTTTTCAAAGATTAACACCATAGTATTTCAAAGAGGAAGACTAAAACAGAGGGTGATCTATCAATTCCTCCCTTTTCCATTAAAAATTGAGTATTATGCTTGACTTTTTCCATTATCTGCAATCATTCCAGTTTGCAGGGAGTCCATACAAATAATTGTTAATAGCACAGATATTTCAGAGAACACGTCTTTGAGCCCTCTAGTGAAGATTCCTTTAGGCTCACCTGTTGTGAAATCACCTACCCTAACCTATTCTAAGTCCAATTTCTATAGCATCATTGGTAATAATTGTATGAGGACTCTAATTTATGAAGCCTTCCTCCCACACTGCAATATTTTAGGACACTGGAGCAGGGTAAAAATCTCCTGGAATCATTTGTGGCATATTGATCTCATACCTAGGAGTGCCCTAATCCCTTCTTTTTTTTTTGTGAGCAGATCAGCCCTGTGCTAACATCTGCCAATCCTCCTCTTTTTTTGCTGAGGAAGACTGGCCCTGGGCTAACATCCGTGCCCATCTTCCTCCACTTTATATGGGACGCCGCCACAGCATGGCTTGCCAAGCAGTGCGTCAGTGCGCACTCGGGATCCGAACCAGTGAACCCCGGGCCGCCGCAGCGGAGCGCGAGCACTTAACCGCTTGTGCCACCAGGCCAGCCCCTGCCCTAATCCCTTCTTAACCCAAGCCTGGTAAGAGATAAAAAGTTTATGGCTATCTTTTTTTTTTTTAAATCTCAACCCTATACGACCCACTATATGTGAACTGGATAGCATAAAAATAAAGTAAGGCTCACCAAAGAATGACCTTTCAGATTATAGCTATTGTTCTAATTTGTCATAGTGATGATTTAGATAAGTATTTATCTACTTTAAATAAATGGATAAGGTGTTGTAATGTACTAAACATATAACCATGCAATTTTCATTTGTGCTTAGATATGGGCTCATATACAATTAAATCTAATAATAAATAAAATTGTCATTTGGCTTTTAAACATTAATTTACTTTATTTAACAGAAAGCAAAGCAACACCTAAGATAATTAAATCATATTGATACTATTTGAATGAATTGGACAGTTGTTGTCTCCCTGCTGCAGTCTTTCTGTGCATTTTACTCAAAAGAACAATGTGAGGTTCAAAATCTGAGAATAAAAGAACTTGAAAGTCCACCTGAAAAGGAAAAAAATAGCAAAAATCTTTACTCAATGAAAGAAACATACAATTTAGCTCAGCAGGACTTTTACATATCCAAGGACAAAATACAGATGCGCAGCCACAATTTTTTGAAAAAGAGAATTTCTTCCTGGTCTTCCTTGTGATTCTAGCTTAACAAAACTTATGTAAAACAAAGTGTTATAATTATTTGTTAATATTTTAAAATATTTTAGGGACCCCTTGAGATTATTCTTACAACTTTTTTTAAATGGAACTTTTCATTTCTCCAAGTAATTGTTCTTCAATGAGAATATTACATGTTTTTTTAAAGTTAACATTCAGATTTTTAGATAAGATTTTATAAAATGAGAGACTATAACTTGAATATAAAATGAGAATATAACTTCATTTTATAAAATGATAATATAACCCAGTATTGCAGATAATTCCATTTATATAGGAATTGTCCTTAAGGGTCAGGTAGAAAGGGGAAGATAAACAAACCTGAGAGTGGACCTAAGAAGAGAGGATATAGGCAAGCTTAAATACTAATATATCCAATATAACAGTTAATCTGAATCAAAATCTTTAGTAAATGTTAGTTAAAAGGATTTGTTCTCACTTCAAGTAAGAACTCAGAGATGAAGATAACATAGTTTCAGCCCTAGAGGAGTTATCAATAAGAGGTAAATAAGCTTAAGAGTGGAGAAGGTGATGATTCATAATTATCCCCTAGGAGGACAGATCAGAAAGTGAGGCAATCCTTCTGTGATAAGCAGGCCTACCTTGGTGAGTGAACACAGCAGGCCCCTGATACAGCAGGCCTCAATGAAGCCACCTGGAGAGAAGTGAGAGAAGAGGATAAAAGCCTCACTTGGGGTGAAATGTGGGGCTGCTGTAGGGAACCGCATGGGCTCGTTCCTGTTTGTTGTGGGAAACCCAGGGAGAAAAGAGGAAGGATGTTACATCCACTGTACCACTTACCCAATACCTCTCTTCCACCCTGTAAGTGTAGTATTCTAAATAGGACCTGGGTTTGGGGAGATGGCAGCTTATGTTTAGTGTCTAAATATTTGGGTGCTTAACTGATTGAAGGATAGAGAAGGAGGTATAGAGGAAGAGGGTAAGCTCCTGATGAGGAATAGCTAGGCTTTCTTAAAGCTCTCTAAGAAAGCCACAATTTAGAATCTGAGTTAAAATTCTCTGGGGAAAGCCAGGGCTCCTGATGATCTGGGCTTGTCTACAAGAATACCCCTGTTTCCCAAAGAATCTTGTCTTTGGAGCCATTGTACCAGGGATAAATTTTCTCTGGCAAAAGATCATCTCCTGCCCATTGTGTTGATTACTCACCGTAGGCCAAAGCTACTCCCTGGTAACATCCAAAGAACAATTTAATAAGAGGGAAAGGCCTGTGTTACACACGTGTTAGTGGTAATGGGTTAAATGTGGATGAGGTGGTTTTTATTCTCTGATTCTAATCACAGGCTCAAGGACGTTTTAAAGCAAAGAAACTTAGCAGTTTCCAATCCAAGAACCATGAAGTGCTTAAACAAACATGGAAGCTTCGTTGTTTTGGGGGGGAAATTGTGTTCTTGATGGTATCACTGCAGAGTCTTTTAACAAACATTTAACGGATGTCAGCCATGTGCCAGACACAGTAACTTTCTCTCCAAAGTAAAGTATTTCGTGAAGGAAATTAGCTTTTTCTACCGCAAGAAAGGAAAGAAAAAAGTGGAAAAACATAGGACCAAATTGAGAGACCTGGGCCACAATATCGCCTCTATCAGTTACTTGCTGAGAAACCTCAAGCAACAGTGTGGAATTAAGTCAGGGATCTTCAGAGGTGCATAGATGATTGAGAAGATAGAAAACCTAATATTTTAAAATTAAAATTTCTGTCTAAAAATTTTAGCCAAATTTTTTGTGTAACATATAAAAAGTTAACAATAGCAATATTTAATATAGGAATTAACAGAAGTAAAAATATATTAGATATATATTTATAAGAAAATAGGAACAAAAGCTTTTATGCATATATATACCAAATAAAAAGTATGACAATGACTAGATTATCTAATTTCTAAAATCACTTTGCTCGAAAATTCCTGATTCTATATTATTCAAATTACCTTAGTTTCTCTTAAACTACATTAAAAAATACCACCATATCTATAGTAACAGAAACCTCCTCATAAACAACAAAATTTAAATTTACAAAGATATGAAAAAGTAAACCTTTTATTCTTTAGATGAATCCTAACCCTACCGATACACCCTTCTTACCTGATGAAGCAGGTTCTCTTTGTATTATATGGTACCAGTTGGCATGACCCTTTCTTCTTCTTAGCTCATTCAAGAGACTGGCAAAGGGATTCTCTGAGAGCCCTGTGTTGATGAGATTAATGACAAACTTAAAGTGTGGATTCCCTCTAGCAAAATTTTCAGAAAGAATTCTTTTAATTTTACTAATTTGCACAGTGACTGGTTGGTTTAGCTTGTTGACAACTGTACATATTCCCTCAAAATTCTGATTTGTAAAAAAATTTAGAAGAAACACTACCATAAAGCTAAATTTTATTTTATTTTATAATTCTTTTAAGGAACAAGTTTATAAACTAAACAACTAACAGTATTATATAGCTGATATAAAAGCTCCTCCCTTTGTGTGTCCAGATCATAGGAAGTTAAGAGTCTTGCTGTGCGTAGTGATATGGGTAAATAGGTTACAAAGGAGTTGGCTAAAAACCAATCCATTAAAATGACAGCTTTCACAACAATGGGAATATACTTAACATTACTAAACTGTATGCTTAAATATAATTGAGATGGTCAATTTTATATGTTTTTTACCACAATCAAAAAAAACAGGACTGAAACAATATATCAGTTTAAAATGAGTATTTCTAGTTATAATTTTCACCACTTTTGTCTTATTTCTTTAATATCTAAGTAGCTTTGATAAAGTTTTCTTCACCCTCCCCCTACCCTAAAGCTCTTCCATATTAAGAAACAACACAAAACAAGAGCAGAAAAATTTAACATAGAAGAGTAATGGTCATTTTTTGTTGGCTAAAACGGAAAAAATAATTAATATTTGAAATAGAAGTTTAACTATGGAATGTGAAATGTCATAGGCATTATTGTATTACTCACCCTAGGTAGACATACATAATTAATGCCATTCTTACAAATTATAGTTTCAAAAAGTAAAAGAGGCATCACAGAATGGTAATTTTGGGAACAAGTATAAGCAATTATAGTGCTCTTCCCTCATTTTGACAAATCTTTGCTTGTAAATAATGGCAGAATGTAAAACTAGAAATGCTAATTTTCAACTAACTGTTCCTTGTTTCAATTGCTGTTCCTCTTTGATTCTGTGTATCAATTTAGAATGTAAAGAAGAGGGTAAGAGTTAGCAACCATGTCTAAAAACTTTCAAAAAGATTGATAAGTTTCTAATTATGAAAGAAACCAATACATTCTCAGGAGAAGCAAAATAGTAGTTTTTAAAAATTCCTCATTAATCTCCATCTCCAAATTCCCCCTCCTAGCGGCAGCCACGGTTAAACTTGTTAGGTATGCTTTCGGATGTTTTCTATGTTTATATCAAAATACACTTTTTTATACAAATAAAATAACATTATAATGTTGTGTAATTTATTTTTTAACCTATTATATAGTAGATATTTTCTGAAGTCAGTATATTAGCCAGCCCCTTTTGATGAATCTTTAGGCTATCTCCAATTTGCAAGTAAAATTAATGCTGCTTTGAACATCTCTGTTCATATATCTTTGCATTCCTGTGCAAATAGTTTTCTAGGACAAATGCTTATAAGTGGAACTGCTACCTCAAAAGATATACAAATTGAAAATTTTGTTAAAGTTTTTAAAATTGCGTCTTAACAAGTACTAGTTTGTACAGCTATTACAGCTATGGGTAGTGTATGACAGTTAAAAAATGTAACGTGCTAACTGTTGGTAATGTGTGTCTTTAAGTTATTTCTCTAACAGTAATTTTCAATATGAGCTGGTCTATTTTTATTTTCTGTCTTTTATCTCATATAAAGGTCATCTAGCTCGGTAGAGGATTCTGGATAATTGTTCTGGGAACTGAAACTCATACCCCACCCAACCCTCACCATTAGCACTATGAGCTAAACAAATGAGTTAACTAGCTACTGTTATTTGTCTGCAGAGAGGTATATACTTTGAAATAAAGACACATCAAGTACCTGCATTTTTCTTTTAGATCTCAGATTTCCTACATCCATTTTCTGATGACCATCTTTTTTTGCTGAGGAAGATTGGCCTTGGGCTATCACCCATGCCCATCTTCCTCTAGTTTATATGTGGGAGGCATGCCACAGCATGGCTTGATAAGCAGTGTGTAGGCCCGCACCCGGGATCTGAACCTGCAAACCCCGGGCCTCCAAAACGGAGCACACAAACTTAACCACGACACCACTGGGCCAGCCCCAATGACCATCTTTTTAAAACCATGTTTTTAAAAAAATCCATTCAGAAAGTTTTAACAAGATGGCAAAATTTACTAATCTATATGCACTTGAACATGTACCAAACATATGGTTGCTGGTTCATTCTTAATAGTGTAATATGGCCTTTTTCTCTGGAGAAAAATGCCTTTTCCAGACCTCCTATCCTAGAATAAATGTTATCATACTAATACCACCCCATATTAACACAGAACTTCATAGTTTACAAACCTCTTTCATGAATATTGTTCTATTTGATTTTCACAACAACCCAACGTGGTGACTGGGAAAGTATTATTATCTCCCCTTAACACATTAAACAAGGTTATACAATCATGAAGTACTAGAACTGAGACTAGTAGGGCTAGTCTCAGAATTTTCCATATCTCTATGCTGCCTCTTCCATATATATCAGCACAGCATAGTCCTTTCGTAGAAATTTTATTTCATGGTGGTAATGTTCACTTCCTAAAACTCTGTTAGAACAAGGTAAAATATAAACTGAAAAAGAGAGAAAAAGCCCTACAAGAAAAAGAAATACTTTTTCCTTTTTGGTAATTTGACTATCACCTTTCTAAAAGAAGTCATTCTTTTATCTTTTAGGTAAACTGTACCTAAACATGAATTCTGTGACATTTTAATATATGTGAACAGCTCTGAGATAAGGACAATTTAAAACTGTAACCTCACTTCTACAAGCTAAATACTAGTATGCTACATACTAAATGCTAGTCACATGATATACAGGTTTCATATTTCTTATTCATATTTATCATATATAGGTTTCATCATATTTCTTCCCTACAATTAACCATAAAGTCACAGGACTACACTGTTTCAGATTTGCCTGCAGTTAAGACAAATTCCTATTGATTTCTTATTATAAGGATCATAATTGCTGGTCAGCTATTGACCTACAGATAAAGTGCTTTCGAAAAGAGATGATGAGTCTTGCCATTCTGAAAAAATTATTTATAAAAAAAAAGATTGGTTTTCTTTTTGAATCCATGTCATTAGTAGCATTGACTTCAGTTTTCTTAACATTATGATAGTAATGTCTAGTGTTTCATTAAGGCTTAAAGAAAAAGGATCTGAGCATTCTCAGTATCTTTTCTGATCTTTATCTTCGGGAGGGCCATCTCTACGCAACTGAACAAATACTGGGCTGAGTGTCTGGAAAGCTGGACTCTTGCACAGGCTGTATACTGAGTGTGAACTTGGGCAATTTCTCTTTTCTGGGCTTTAGTTTTCTCATCTTTAATATGAGGGGTGTTATCAGTTCTAGATTATCATCCCAAGGGTCCATTTTAGCTTTAGCATCATCATTGTAAAACCTAGTAACCAACATTTGTTGAGACAAGGCATTCTAGCGTACAGACAACATTATGGGAATATTTGTGGATACCTAAATAGTGGCTTATCCTCTGGGACAAACAGTTTCAACAATTACTAAATACTAACCAGGACTATGGCTTAAATTAGGTAGCATCCTGTGATGTGGTTCAGCCACTAAGACTTGAGACATGTAGCACCAAATCAGGGCACTTGAGGTATTATTAGGTAACAATTTCGGTGTACTAAATGGTTGCCTAATAACCCTGAGTGCAAGCAGAGTACCTAAATATCACACTATATACCACTAAAACACATGAGCGAAAAGAAAGACAATGTTAAACAAGTATATACGGCAAAAACAGACATAAAATAAGTGAAAATTTCTTACGCAACTGCAACTCAATCCCTACATTCTCCCTACGTAAAGCTAGGGCTCAGGTGTTTGGACATTCCACTGTCCAGGCCAAGGAGAAAATTTTCCTACCAGTCTCCAAAACATCGCTAGGGGGGAAAGAAAACAGCCGTAAGATCTCTATCTCACTCAAATCAACCCGAAAGAAACTGCTCGGGCCAGCGGGAGTCGCAACTTTAAAAGCCCCTTTTTCGGCCTCTCCCCCCAGTTTAGGCCTGCAAACGGGCTGACGGCACTTGCCGCGGCTACGGTCTGAGCGTTCCCAGCGGTGTGAGCCCCGCCTCTTGAGGTGCTTCCGCCACCCCGCGCCTCAAACCTCCTCCTCTCATTGGCCAGCGACTTGCCGGCAGTGGGCGGGGGAAATGCGTCAGACAGTGCGCTCACTTCCGGCCAGGGAGCGCGCGGGTTGATTCGTCCTTCCTCAGCCGCGGGTGCTGGCAGCTCGGAAATGGCGGGTAAGTTCCCGGGAAAAGTTTAGCAAGGGGAGGGGGCGGGCAGGTTTGTGAAAGAACGCTGTGACGGTGGTGACAGTGCCCGCTCGGAACTTTCGGGCTCTAACCTGGGTTCCAGAAGGCCTGTGGCAGCCTGGAAGTGCGGAACTCTCAGCCCTACTCCTTGTCGGCCGAGGTTCGTGCCCCCGCCCCCAACCGCTCGGGGTTCTGCGCCTGCCGCGAAGAACTCGGCCCCTGCGGAGGGCCGAAGAGGCCGGGGAAGCGTCGCGATGGGGGCTTGTAAGGTGCGGATGCCTTGAGGCCTGTTTCTCTTCTCTTTCCTTTTGCCCACTGCTGCCGCAGCTACGCTAGTCTGGTCCTTTTCCCGCCAGCCGATTTTAATGCTCGGATCCTCCTCCTCCTCCAGGTCTCCCTCCACCTTCCCCTACGGTCAACTTCTGACCAGCGCATTGCTGCCTTGCCCTGCACTAGGGCTCTCACTTGAATCCGGACTGACTTCGTAATCGTCTCCTTAATCTCCCGCACTTTAGTATTCCTAGGATCTATTTAGATTTCCTTTGAGAAAGAGGTTGTTTTCGCGTTCTTCTTTCGTCTAAACTTCTCTTTTAGAGTGTGTCTACTATGATGTAATTCGCTTGTGTTCATTCTATTCTGCTCTCTTCTCTTATTGAGTCTTTTCAGTTTACAACATTTAATTAACTAATAATTGCTGTTATTTTGTACGTCTGTTAAGACCGTTTTGGTGTGAGTATATGCTTTTTTGCCAATTACGTATCTTTTGAAGTGATGGACAGTTTCAGTTTTTTATCTTTTCCCAGTGCCTTCGTAGTAGTCTCACTTTTATGGATATGCTGGGTGGACAGGCTAGCATGAGCTCTACAGATGTTTATCTGTTCTACCAGATAGAGACTGTAGGATCTTGGGGTACACTGGTACTATAAAAGTGGGGGGAGCATATTATATATTGTATAGGATGTACATATTATAAGAATTACACCTAAATTCGAATTTCAGCTCCACCACTTAGTAGTTGGGTGCTGTTAAGCAACTCTTTCTAAGCCCGAGCTTTTACATATGGAGTGCGGCTAATATAGTGTCTACTTTTCTTATAGAATTGTGGAGATTAAGCTAATGTATGATTTCACAAGTTAAATTTTGTTGCTGAGGTTATACATAAATTCTTTGAGGTGGGTTCTCTTATCTCAGTTTTTATAAATTAGGGTCAGAGAAGTCAAGTAATGTGCTCTAGTTCACAGATCTAGTAAGTAAATGGTGAAGCCTGGATTTGAATCCAGGAATTCTGACTCCAAACCATAAATGTATATTGCCTTAAGTGTTCCCCATTTTCTGTATATGTGTGTTTTAAGCACTTATTGAAGTTTATGGCATGTCATTGTACCTCTTTTGTTTCTGCTCATGACTCTTTTTCCTGAATTTTTACTAATTTATGTTCATTTTGTGAGGAGATTTATTGTCATCTTTGCTTCAAAGTTTCTCTTGATAATGATTTCTTCCATTAACGATTATATATATTTATGGGTAGCCAGGTTGTAGTAAAACCATTTGGGTATTCCAGTAGCCCATAGTTTAAGACTTATGCACATATGGTCAAAAATTTTTTTTAATACAGTGAAATTTTCTTTCCTAATCTTGTCCACATTCCTTCTCTCTTAGCCTAGAGGTAACCATGGTTACCAGTTTCTTGTGTATCCTTCCTGAGATGATCTATGCATCATCAGTTGATGGTTTTTTAATAGTTGATCTGCAAATACTTTGGGTAGAATTTTTCCAGTATTAGAAATGAAATGCTACTGTAATTATAAAAGGACATTCTCACTTTGTTTCTTAGTGGAGCACTGGCATCCTTTTTCTATTTCTTTTGAAATAGCTACTTAGTTATAAATCCTAGCAGGTAATTTACATTAGTATTAAATATTCAGAAATGTCAGTAGTCTGTTGTGTTAATTTTCAGGTTTACTCGTTTATGTAAAGCATGCCTAGTTCATAAGCCTCTATCTTAAAAGTGATTTTTTTCTATTTTAGAATGAGGCAGTCATACTCAGTACATTTATTTAGGAGTATATGGAGAATGACCTGTACTTTTATGATCTATTAGCATGTTTTATTTTATTTTATTTTTTTATGAGGAAGATCAGCCCTGAGCTAACATCCATGCTAATCCTCCTCTTTTTTTTTTTGGCTGAGGAAGACCGGCTCTGTGCTAACATCTATTGCCAATCCTCCTCCTTTTTTTTTTTTCCCCCCAAAGCCCCAGTAGATAGTTGTATGTCATAGTTGCATATCCTTCCAGTTGCTGTATGTGGGATGCCACCTCAGCATGGCCAGAGAAGTGGTACATCGGTGCGCGCCTGAGATCCAAACCCAGGCCACCAGTAGTGGAGGGCGCACACTTAACCGCTAAGCCACGGGGCCGGCCCTATTAGCATGTTTTAAATCTTACCTTTATTCCACTTCTAATAAGAACCTTATTTGTAGGTTTGACTATTTAAATCACCTCCAACCAGACCTTTTAACAACCTTTTCTCTTAGGATTTGGTGCTATGGAGAAATTTTTGGTTGAATACAAGAGTGCAGTGGAGAAGAAACTGGCCGAGTACAAATGTAACACCAACACAGCAATTGAACTAAAATTAGGTATGTATGCCATTTCTAAGTGGCGTTATGTAGGTACTGTGTGTGTGTGTGTGTGTGTGTGTATAATCTTTCTTTTTAAATTAGAAGTAGAATTTTACGTAAAAGCTGTTGTTTATGTACATATGTAGTTTTCAACATATATTGAACACATTCAGATTTTATTCAGTCTTGATTTATGTCATGGAGTGGGTAGATGTTTGAGAGGTGGCAGAGGTTACGTATAGGAAGTACAGTGTGGCAAAAAATGGCAGGTATAAGTGGTCTTAGCCTCTTAAAAATATTTACCTTTATTTTTTTGCTTATAAAAATAATAGTAAGTGTTGGTGAGGTTGTGGAAGAACACTCATATATTGTTGATGGGAATATAAAATGATACAACTACTTTGGAAAACAGTTTGCCAGGTTCTTAAAGAGTTAAACATAAATTTATTTTATGACCCAGCAATTCTACGTATCTACCCAAGAGAACTGAAAATGTATGTCCATGCAGAGCTTGTCCATAAATGTTCGTAGCAGCATTATTCACAGTAGCCAAAAAATGGAAACAACCCAGATATCCATCACCTAGCAAGTGGATAAACAAAGTATGGTATATCTATATGATGGAGTACTATTTGACAATAAAAAGGAATGAACATCTGCTATATGCTACAACATGGATGAACCTGAAAAACATTCTTAAGTTAAAGAAACCAGACCCAAAACCCCCACATGCTGTATGATTCCATTTATATGAAATGTTCAGAAAAGGCAAATTCAGGAGCCGGCCCGGTGGCACAAGTGGTTAAATGCGCGCACTCTGCTGCAGTGGCCAGGAGTTCGCTGGTTCGGATCCCGGGCTCACACTGACGCACCGCTTGGCAAGTCATGCTGTGGTGGCATCCCATATAAAGTGGAGGAAGATGGGCACGGATGTTAGCCCAGGGCCAGTCTTCCTCAGCAAAAAAAGAGGAGGATTGGCAGATGTTAGCACAGGGCTGATCTTCCTCCCAAAAAAAAAAAAAAGGCAAATTCATACAGACAGAAAGTAGATTAGTGGTTGCCTGGGGACAGAGAATGACTGCAAATAGGTATGAGATTTCTTTTGGGGGCCATGGCAGTGTTTTAAAATTAGATTGTGGCAATGGTTGCACAGTTCTAAATTTACTAAAAATCATTGAATTATACACTTAAAACAAGTGAGTTTTATGGTATGTAAATTAAGCCTCAATAAAGCTGTTTAAAAAATATATGCTCGTGAATCCTGGTTCTGTCACTTTCCATGCCTCTGGTTCTTCATCTTTAAAATGGAGTTAATAGTACTTACTTGATAGTGATTGTAAAGATTAAATGTAAGGTTAAATACAAGTAAGGTGCTTAAACAACTTGACTTTTAGAAATTCTCAATAAATGTTAGCTGCTATTATTATTTAAAACAATACAAACATAACAGAAATACAAAGAAAGCGAGAAAGAAGGTAATGGTCTCCTTACCCCTCACTACAAAGATAATACTGATTTAGATGTTTTTTTCCTTGTACATACATTAATTTATTTTTCTAAAACCAGGATCCTGTTGTAAGGCTTCTTTGTTATTTAGCTTAACAGTGCCTTGAATATCATTCCCTGTAACTACATATAGATCTACCTCATTCTTTTAAATTATGTAATACAGTATGACTGTATCATAACTTATTTAAGTATTCCCTGTAAGGGGATTTTTGGGTTGCTTATCCTCTTTTGCTATTAAAAATAATTCTCCAATAAATAGCCTGTGTATATCTTTATCCACTTGTGTGAGTGTTCAATAGAATGTGGGGCTAGAAATTGAAACGCTTGATCAGTTTCTCAACTTCAGCACTATTGGCATTTTGGGTTAGATAATTCTTTGTTATTCTGTGCGTTGTAGGATATTTAGCAGCATTCCTGATCTCTACTTACTAGATGCCAGTAACATTCCCCTCCAATTGCGACAACCAAAAAAGTCTTTTGACATTGTCAAATACCCTCTGAGTAAAATTGCCCCTGTTTGAGAACCATTATGCTAGATCAAAGGGACGTGAACATATTCTACTTCAGTAGCTGTTGCCAGATTACCTTCCTAAAAAGTAACTATACTCGCACCAGAATTTTTTGAGATTGTCTTTTTACCTATACCCTGGTAAATGTTGCATATTATCATTAAAAAACAAAAACAAAGAAAAAAAACACCCTGCCTCTCTGATGGGTGAAAAATGGTTTCTTGTTTTAATTTGAGTTTTTTTGTGTGTGTGAGGAAGCTCAGCCCTGAGCTAACATCCATGCCAATTCTCCTCTTTTTGCTGAGGAAGACCGGCTCTGAGCTAACATCTATTGCCAATCCTCCTCCTTTTTTTTTTTTTTCCCTTTTTCTCCCCAAGGCCCCAGTAGATAATTGTTTGTCATAGTTGCACATCCTTCTAGTTGCTGTGTATGGGACGCTGCCTCAGCACAGCCGGACAAGCGGCGCGTGGTGCACGCCCGGGATCTGAACCTGGGCCACCAGTAGCGGAGCGCGAGCACTTCACTGCTAAGCCACGGGGCCGGCCCCTGCGTTTTGTTTATTAGTGAGATTCAGCAACTTTTCTTTTTTCCTTTTGATCATTTTTATGTCTTAATATGAATTGACTGTTCTCCTTGCAACAGACTTTTTTTTAAATTGTAAAAAACATGTAACATAAAGTTTACCATCTTTACCATTTTTAAGTGTACAGTTCAGTAGTGTTGCGTATATTCACATTGTTGCCAGAACATTTTCATCTCTCAAAATTGAAACTCTGAACCCTTTAAACAACTCCCTATTTCTCCTCCACCCAGCCCCTGGCAACCACCATTTTACTTTCTGTTTCTAGAATTTGACTACTTTAGATACCTCATGTAAGTGGAATCATACAATATTTGTCTTTTTGTGACTGGCTTATTTCACGTAGCATAATGTGCTTGAGATTCATCCATGTTGTAACACATGACAGGATTTCCTTCCTTTAAGGCTGAATAATGTTCCCTTGTATATATACACCACATTTTGTTTATCCATTCATCCGTTGATGGACATTTGGGTTGCTTTCAGCTCTTGGCTATGTGAAGAATGCTACTGTGAATATGGGTGTGCAAACATCGCTTTGAGATCCCACTTTGAATTCTTTTGGATGTATGTGCAGAAGTGGGATTGCTGGATCATATGATCATTTTATTTTTAGTTTTTTAAAGAACCTCCATACTGTTTTTCATAGTGGCTGCTCCATTTTACATTCCTACCAACAGTGCACAAAGGTTCCAATTTCTCCACATCCGTGCCAACACTTGTTCTTTTCTGTTTTTTTTTTTACTATGTTTTTGACCATTTTTTGATTTGATAATTAAAATTGATTTTTAATTCTAAGAGAGGTATATCCTTTCTATTGTAAGAGAATCAGCCCTTTTTTGGTCATATGTTGCAAATACTTTTTTCCTGGTTTTGACTTTGGTGAGTTTGTTATGTAGAAGTTAAAACTTTTTATCTAGAAAAATTTATTTTTCTTTTATGAGTTTCCATCATGTCTTACAAAAATGCCCTCCCCACTCTAAGATTATAAAGAAATTTACCCATTATTTCTTTTAATAATTTTTTGGATTTTTTCTTTTTTAAGTTGAAACCTTTGGATCTTTATCTTGATATAAGGTATGAGATAGAATCCAGGTTTATGCTTTTTCAGATGAGTTAGCCAATTATCCACCTGCCAATTTAAGTTGTTTTTTTGTTAATGATTTAAAATTTCTCTTTTAACATACTAAAATATCATATATTCTTGGGTTTATTTGGGGCTTTTTTTGGTCCCTGAGCCATTAGTGTGCTGTTGTAATAAATGTTGTGATTAATATATGGTGTGAATAGGTCCCACTCATTACTCTTTGTTTTCTTAAGTTTTCTCTAATGTTTATTCTACTAGATGAACATTTTATCAAGTTCCAAAAAGATTTTTTGTTGATTTTTTTTTTTAATTGAGATCCTATTAAATTGTAAGTTTAATTTTGGGAGAATTAATGTCCTTACATTGTTCAGTATTCCTTTCTAATAACAAGAATAACTTTCTATTTATTTGGGCCTTTTTTATGTCTATCTTTAGAGTTTTAATCTTTCTTTAAAGATGATAAACTTTCTTATTAAGTTTATTCCTAGTATTTCATCTATTTTATTGCTATTATAAATGGAATCTCCTCTTCCATTCTATTTTCTATCTTTATTAATAGTGTGTGGGAAAACTATGGAAAATAATTTTTTTTCTTTAAGGTCACATTCGTTTATAACTACATAAATTTCAGATGTACACCATTATATTTCAACTTCTATATAGACTGCATAACGTTCACCACCAAAAGTCTAGTTGCCACCCGTCACTGTACGCATGTACTTTTACTCCTTTCGCCCTCCCCCACACCCTTCCCCTCTTGTTACCACCAATCTGGTCTCTGTATCTATTTGTGTGTTTATCTTCCACATATGAGTGAAGTCACACAGTAATTGTCTTTCTCCATCTGACTTATTTTGCTTAGCACAGTACCCTCAAGGTCCATCCATGTTGTCACAAATGGCAAGATTTCATATTTTTTTAATGGCTGAGCAGTATTCCTTTGTGTGTGTATATATATGCGCCACATCTTCTTTATCTGTTCATCCGTTGATGGGCACTTAGGTTGCTTCCAAGTCTTGGCAATTGTGAATAATGCTGCAGTGAACATAGGGATGCACCTATCTTTTTGAATTAGTGCTATTTGGATAAATAACCAGAAGTGAAATAGCTAGATCATATGGTATTTCTGTTTTTAATTTTTCGAGGAATCTCCGTACTGTTTTCAATAGAGGCTGCACCAATTTACATTCCCACCAGCAGTGTACGAGGGTTCCTTTTCCTCCACATCCTCTCCAACACTTGTTATATCTTATCTTTTTAATAATAGCCATCGTGACAGGCATGAGGTGATATCTCGTTCTAGTTTTGATTTGCATTTCCCTAATAATTAGTGATGTTGAACATCTTTTCATGTGCCTGCTGGCCATCTGTATATCTTATTTGGAAAAACGTCTGCTCATATCCTCTGCCCATGTTTTGATCAGGTTGTTTGTTTTTTTGTTGTTGAGTTGTATGAGTTCTTTATATATTTTGGGTGTTAACCCCTTATCAGATATATGATTTGCAAATATCTTCTCCCAACTGGTAAGTTGTCTTTTTGTTTTGTTGATGGTTTCCTTTGCTGTGCAGAAACTTTTTAGTTTGTTGTAGTCCTATTTGTTTATCTTTTCTTTTGTGTCCTTTGCCTGAGGAGACATGGTATTCAAAAAGATACTGCTAAGACCGATGTCAAAGAACATACTGCCTATGTTTTCTTCTAGGAATTTTATGGTTTCAGGTCTTATATTCAAGTCTAGTCCATTTTGAGTTAATTTTTGTGTATGATGTAAGATAATGGTCTACTTTCCTTCTTTGGCATGTGGCTGTCCAGTTTTCCCAGCACCATTTACTGGAGTCTTTCCTTTTTCCATTGTGTATGTTCTTGACTCCTTTGTCAAAAATTACCTGTCCATAGATGTGTAGGTTTATTTCTGGGTTCTCAATTCTGTTCCATTAATCCATGTGTCTGTTTTTGTGCCAGTACCATGCTGTTTTGATTACTGTAGCTTTGTAGCTTTGAAATCAGGGAGTGTGAAACTTCTAGCTTTGTTTTTTTTTATCTCGGGATTGCTTTGGCTGTTTGGGGTCTTTTGTTGTTCCATATAAATTTTAGGATTCTTTGTTCTATTTCTGTGAAAAATGTTGTTGGGATTCTGATTGGGATTGCATTGAATCTGTAGATTGCTTTAGGTAATATGGACATTTTAACTATGTTAATTCTCCCAATCCATGAGCATGGAATATCTTTCCATTTCTTTATGTCTTCTTCAATTTCTTTCAACAGTGTTTTATAGTTTTCATTGTACAGGTCTTTCACCTCCTTGGTTAAATTTTTTCCTAGATATTTTATTCTTTTTGCTCTGATTGTAATGTGATTGTATTCTTGATTTCTTTCTGCTAGTTCATTGTTGAAAATAATTTTTAATATATATATTTTCCCACATCAAAATCCAGTTTACTTAACTCAGTTTCTACACATATGTAACAAAACTAAAATTGACTGGGTTATTTGGTCATTCTAATCCCTATAGTCAGTAGCAATAACTTGATTCCCTCAAACCAATCTTGCTTCCTTCCTCCCTCCCTCCCTCCCTCTTTGCCTTCAGCCCTCCTATCTCATCTTCCTCCACCACCCACCTTCTCTGGACAAATGGTCCTTGAAACCTACCATGTGACAGGCATTGTGCTAGGCACATGGGACAGCTTTAACTCTTGACTGAATACCAGTAATTCCACTAAGGTTTATCCCAAGGTTCTTTCTCCAGATAGCAAGCTATTTTCACTTTGTGTGTGAGGGATTGACAGACTTGATTTTTCCACCGAGTTTCAGTGCTCTGGTAGTAACTTACTGTGGAAAGAGTGAATCTTTTTTTCTGTATTTCATTTTAACCATCTTAAGTGTACAGTTAGGTGGCATTAATTATGTTCATAATGTTTTACAACTGTTACTGCTGTCTGTTTCAGAACTTTTTCATCACTCCAAACAGAAACTCTGTACCTGTTAGGCAATAACTTCCCATTCACCTTTCCCTTCAACCCCTGGTAACCTCTAATCTACTTGTTGTCTCTATGAATTTACCTATTCTAGATGTTTTGTTTAAGTGGAATCATATAGTATTTTTATGTCTGGCTTATTTCACTTAGCTAATGTTTTCAACTTATTTCACTTAGCAAATGTTTCATGTTGTAGCATGTATCAGAATTTCATTCCTGTTATGGCTGAATAATATTCTATTGTGTATATATACCACATTTTGTTTATTCATTCATCTGTTGATGGACACTTGGGTTATTTCCACCTTTTGGCTATTGTGAATAATGCTGCTGGGAACATTGGCTTAGTTATTTGTTTGGGTCCCTGTTTTCAGTTCTTTTGACTATATAGCTAGGAATAGAATTGCTGGGTCATATGGTAATTCTGTGTTTAACTTTTCGAGAAACTGCCAAATTGTTTTCCACAAGCGGCTGCACCATTTTACATTCCCACCAGCAATGTACGAGAGTTCCAATTTCACTGCATCCTTGTCAACGCTTGTCATTTTCTGTTTTTTTTTTATTATAGTCATCCTAGTTGGTGTGAAATGATATCTTATTGTGGTTTTGATTTGCATTTCCCCAATGACTAATGATGTTGAGCATCTTTTCTTGTGCTTATTGGCCATTTGTATATCTTTGTAAAAGTATCTATTCAAATCCTTTGCCTATTTTTTAATTTGGGTTGTTTGTCTTTTTTTAAAATATATTTTAAAAATCGATAATTTTACTGGATTCTCTTACTGTTTTGTAGAGCAGTTTCAGCTGATAATATTTTTCTCAGGCATGCAATCGTATCATCTAAATATTTTAGTAAATTCACTTTCTTTTTGATATGTGTGCCTTTTATTTTGTTCTCTTTTCAAATTGCATTGGATAGCATTTTCTGAACAGTGTTAAAAAATCACAGCAGTCATCCTCATTTCTTAATTTAATGAGAATGGTTCTAGTACTTCTCCACTAAGCATGATCCTGGTTTATCACATTGGAGAATGTTTTGTTTTGTTTTGCAGAGAGTTTTTATTCAAACATGCATATTCGAGTTTGAGTGCCGTTTTGGTTTCTATGGAAATAATTTTTTTTTTTTTTTAAAAGATTTTATTTTATTTATTTTCCCCCCCAAAGCCCCAGTAGATAGTTGTATGTCATAGCTGCACATCCTTCTAGTTGCTGTATGTGGGACTCGGCCTCAGGATGGACGGAGAAGTGGTGCCTCGGTGCGCACCCGGGATCCGAACCCGGGCCACCAGCATCAGAGCGCGCGCACTTAACCACCAAGCCACAGGGCCGGCCCTATGGAAATAATTTTGATTATATTATGTTATATATGATATCTATAATACATAATATTTGATATAATAGATTTTATTATTAGATCTTTAGATATTGAATCATCTCTGCATTTCTAAAATGAACACAGGCATGCCCCGCATAAGGACGTTTCAGTCAATGACAGAACACATATACTATGGTGGTCCTATAAAATTAGTACCTAGGTCTGTAGTAGCCTATACCATCTAGGTTTGTGTAAGTTCATTCTATGATGTTCACCCAACGACGAAATGGCCTAATGACGCATTTCTCAGAACATATCCCTGTCATTAAGTGACACGTGACTGTACCTCAATATATTTTATTTTATTTTATTTTATTTTATTTTTTTTTGTGTGTTGCAGAGAATTTTAATTTTTGAAGCGGTAATCAAAATTGTAGTTTGAAAATTAAAATGCCAAAGAGTTCAAAAATGAAAAGGAAAAGAAGAAATAAGAAAAAGTTACAAGGATAATACTTAAACTTGTTCATTTCTTTTCAACATGTTAATTAAAAATCAAAAATATGGAACGCTTCACGAATTTGCGTGTCATCCTTGCGCAGGGGCCATGCTAATCTTCTCTGTATCGTTCCAATTTTAGTATATGTGCTGCCGAAGCGAGCACACCTCAATATATTTTAATGTGTCGATGAAGACTTTTTTATATTGACTATTTAATGTATTGATGAAGGCTATTTAAATATTTTTACATTATCATTTATAGATGAGATTGTCTGTGTTTTTCTACTTTTTGCTTTCTTTTTAGGAGAGGTAAAGGTCAGCTTTTGTATTCTTTGTTACTGCTTTTTATGGCCTTCCCACTTTACTACTCCCACCCTCACCAGTTTTGAAAGCATTAGGTTTACCTATTTCTTAAAGGCTTGAGAGAATTCAACTTAATGATTATGAAGAGGTTCTCTTATGCCATTTAAATGCTTTTTTTGCCTTAATACAATTTAGATTGTGTTTTTAGGTTTTGTGGTTTGCATGATACATTTTTCACCCTTCCATTTACTTTTAACCTGTTATTCTTTTTAGGTGTGTTTTTATAGAGAGCATATTTGGATTTGATTGTATAATTTTTTTTACCTAGTCAGTTTGTCTCCTTGACATTTATTATTTGTTGCTTTTCTCATCTTAATTTTTCTGTTGCTTCCTTGCAATTTCTCCTATGTAGTGTGTGTTTTGTTTTCCCTTACCCCTCACTCTCCAGTATACTGTTCTAAATACTACTAAAAAGCCATATAACCTATTTTTAAAATATACTCTATTGTTAGTTCCACTGAGATAATCTTTATATTTTTAAGTTCATTCACCATTCAGCAAATACTTATTTAGCTGTACTATGTGGCAGGCACTCATCTGGGCACTGGGGATAGAGCAGTAGACAAACAGTCCCTCTCTTCATGGAACTTACATTTTGGTTATGAGAAACAGACATAAATACATGACAAATTGTGATATGTGTTATGGAGAAAGTATAGGGTGATCAGTTCCTACTGCTAAGGTGACGTTTGAGTAGATACTAAAAGAAGTGAATCTGTGAGCCCTGTGGATATCTCAAGGAAGAGTGTCCCAGGCAGCAGAATAGCAAGTGTACAATGTGCTGGACATGTTCAAGGAACATTAAGGAAGCCATTGTGGCTGAGAAGGATAGGTTGGGAGGATGAAGTATCTGGAAGCCAAATGATGAAAGTGTTTGAAGAATGAGGAAGTAATTAACTATTGTCAAATGTTGCTGGTAGATCTAGTAACATACAGACTGTTGGGATTTAGTGATCTGATGATTTTTATTTTAAATGAGAGTAGTGATGGAGTCATAGGATCTACCTCTTTATAGTAATTTAAGAGAAATTAAGAGGAGAGGAATTAGAGAAATGGAGTATAGACTGTTTTTGAAGAGTTTTGCTTTCGAGTTGAGAAATGGGATAGAGGAAGACACGGTGTGAAATTAGATAACTTTATTTTTACTTTTTAAAAAGTGATGTACAATTTACATGCAGTGAAATGTACACTTACTAAGTGTACGATTCAGTGAGGTTTGTGAATTTTCCCCCTCAAAATACTGCTTTTTTGGGTTTTAATATAAAACCTGGTTTTTGGGGGGTTGAGACATGCAGCAGACCTGGTGGATTACATTCCTCTTTGATTTGTTTTGTTTTTGAAACAATTGCAAATTTACAAAAAAAATTGAAAATATAATTACAAAGACCTTTTTTCCCCTGAACTATTTGAGAATGAATTGCTTACTTTGATGAACCATCACCACAAATACTTTAGTGTATATTTCCAATGAACAAGAACATTATCCTACATAACTAGAATATAACCATCAAAATTAGGAAATTAATATTGATATGTTATCACTATCTAATTCTTCAGACTCCGTTCATGTTTCCCCAGTTGTCCCCAAATGCCCTTTACAGCAAAGGGATCCAGTTCAGAATCAGGGCTGGCTTTTGGCTGCGTTGTCTCTTTTTTCCTTCACAGTAGAACAGTTGTCAGTCTTTTCTTGACTTTCATGACCTTGACACTTTTGAAGATCACAAGCTAGTTATTTTGTAGAATGTCCCTCAATATAGGTTTGTCTGATGTTTGCTCATGGTTTATTTTAGGTTATACATGTTTGGTAGGAATATCACAGAAGTGATACACAAATCTCACTGCACCCTATCAGTTTAAATTTCCAATTCTTTTATTTATTTCCTATTTTATTTAATGGATCATAACCTGTTACTGTCATTTATTTTGGTGCTCAAATTGTCCCTATCTTGGCCAGTGGGAGCCCAGTTCAAGCTTCTGTGTCTTTTTTACATGTCCTTCTCATTATTTGATTACTTCATTCTTGGATTACTTTCTGGAACAAGATGTTTCAGGCTTATCTGTTATCTCTGCCACAGCTCTGGAATCGGCCATTTCTCCAAGGAGCCCTGGTTTCTTTTAGTGGAAAGTGGTATTTCAAAGCCAAGATCTGCTAGGTGAACAGATGAACTCATTCCTGTTAGAGTGTTACTCTAATATTAACGAAAGCAGGCCTTCTCAGTGGCCAGAATTTTGCTCCTTCCCGTTCAATCCCTGATCCCTACAGGGTGATTACTGTTCTGAGTTCTGTCACCAAAATTAGTTTTGCCTGTCTTAAAACTTTATATGAATGTAGTTATATACTCTGTGATTGGCTTAGTTACATTCAGCATATTTTTGAGGTATGTCTTATTGTTGCTTGAGACAGTAGTTCATTCCTTTTTTTTGCTGAATACTGTTCCATTTTGGATACATCACTATTCACCAGTTAATAGACATTTCGATTGTTTCAAGTTTTTGGCTGTTATAGATAACTCGAAGAATGTTCTTGTACAAGTCTTTTTGTGGACGTATGATTTTAGTTTGGATAAATTCCTAAAAGTGGATTTGCTAGGTCATAGTGTAGGTATATGTTTAGCTTTTGTGTGTGTGTGTGTGTGTGTGTGTGTGTGTGTGTGTAAGAAAGACCAGCCCTGAGCTAACATCCGATGCCAATCCTCGTCTTTTTTGCTGAGAAAGATTGGCCCTTGGCTAACATCTGCGCCCATCTTCCTCTACTTTATATGGGACATCGCCACAGCATGGCTTGACAAGCGGTGCGTTGGTGCGTGCCCGGGATCCGCACCTGCAGGCCCTGGGCTGCCAAAGTGGAGTGCATGCACTTAACTGCTGTGCCACCTGGCTGGCCCTACGTGTTTAGCTTTATAAGATACTGGCCAGACTGATTTCCATATTACTTTTATACCCTCACCAGCAATGTATTGGAATTCTGGTTACTCCACATCCTCATGAACATTTGGTGTTGTCAATTTTTAAAATTTTAGGCATTTTAATGGGTGTGTAGTCGTATCTCATTGTGGTTTTAAGTAGCCTTTCTCTGATGACTGATGAGATGAAGCATTTTTTTTTCATGTGCTTAGTGACCGTTTGTATATCTCCTTTTGTGGATTGCCTGTTCAGATCTCTTGCCCATTTTTTAATTGGTTTGTGTCTATCTGTTATTGTGTTGTAGGTGTTCTTTATACATTCTGGATATGAGTCCTTTGTGCTGCATATATGTATTGGGCATATTTTCCTCTCAGTCTGTGGCTTGCCAGTTCATATTCTAAACAATGTCTTTTGATAAGCAGAAGTTTTTAGTTTTGATGAAGGCCAATTTATTAATTTTTTTCATTTATATTAGTGTTTCCTGGTTCCTGCCTAAAATCTTTGTCTAGCCCAAGGAAATCGTGAAGCTCTTCTCTTGTATTTTCTTTTGGAAGCTTTATAGTGTTAGCTTTTTACAATTAGATCTGTGGTTTATCTCAAATTTTTTTGTGTGTATGGTATAAGGAAGGGGGTCAAACTTTGTTCCACAGGGATCTTCATTTGTTCCAATACCATTTGCGTGAATGCTTTGATGCCTTTGACAAAAATAAATTTACGTTATACGTGTAGATCTATATCTGGACTCTGTTCTCATCTGTTGATTTGTCTTTCCTTCTGTGGATATCATCCTGTCTTGATTAGTGTAACTTTATAGTGGGTCTTGTAACCAGGTAGTGTGAGTCCTCTGTATTTGCTGTTTTTCGAGATACACTGTTCTTGACTTTTTCATTTCCATTTCCATTTTAGAATTAGGTTGTTAATTTCTATGAGAAAAAGTTCTGGGATTTTAATTGAGATTATACTGAATCTATAAATGAATGTGGGGAAAATTGCTGTATTAATAATATTGAGCCTTTCAATCTGTGCACATGGCATATGTCTGTATTTATTTAGTTCTTCTAGAAGTATTTCAAGTTTTCAGTCTTGCATGTATTTTTAAAAATTTATCTCTGTGTATTTCTGTATGTTTTGGTTTTTGATGCTGTTGAAATGGTATGATTTTAAAATTTCTTTTTCCAGTTGTTTGTTTCGTGTGTGTGTGTGTGTGTAATTGCAGTTTGTACAATTGTACCCTGTAACCTTGCTAAAGTCAATTATTTTAGCAGTTTTTTTGAAAATGTAGATTCCTCAGGCTTTTCTACATACACAATCATTACCTATTAATGAAGGCAGTTTTAGTTCTTCTTTTCCAGTCTGTATGCCTTATGTTTCATTTTCTTGCCTTATTGAACTGGCTAGGACCTCTATTATAATGTTGAATGGAAGTGGTGGAGCAGACGTCCTTGCCTTATTCCCAGTTTAAATATTGAGCCTTTCACCATTAAGTATGATGTTAAGTGTGGGTATTTCATATGTCCCCTTTATCAGGTTGAAGTGGTTTCTTTCCATTCCTAGTTTGGTAAGAATTTTTATCATGAATGAGTGTTGCATTCTGACTGATTCTTTTTCTCAATTCATGGAGATGATCATATGATTTTTCTTTTTTAATTCTGTTAATGTGGTGAGTTACATTGATGGATTTTTAAGTATTAAATCAATATTACATGCCAAATATTATCCTTTTTCTACCTTCCTGGATTCTGCTTGGTAATATTTTGCTAAGACTTGTTGCATCTTTGTTCGTGAGATAGAGTGATTTCTTTTATATGTCTTAGATTTTAGTATCAGGTTTTGCTGGCCTCATAAAATGAATTGGGAACTGTATCTTCTCCATTTTCTGAAAGAGTTTGCGTTAAGATTGGTATTATTCTTTCTTTAAATGTTCAATAGAATTTACCAGTGAAGCTTTGTGTGCCTTGAGTTTTCTTTGTCACAAGGTTTTTAACTACAACTCTAATTAATAGATTTAGTACTACTCTGATTTTCTGTTTCTTCTTGTGTCAGTTTTGGTAATTTTTGTCTTTTAAGGAATTTGTCCATTTCATCTAACTTTCTTGGCAGATTGTTGTTCATAATATTCCCGCATTACCCTTTTAATAACTGTAGAATCCATAATCCCTTCTTGAGGATATTGGTAAATTATGAAACTGATAATTTGTGTTTTCTCTCTTTTTTTCTTGATTAGTCTGCCTATGAGTTTATCAAGCTCACTGGTCGTTTTAGTAATTGCTTTTTTCCATTTGTCTATTTTTTATTTCTCACTCTTATTCTTTATAATTTTCTTTATTATTCTTAGTTTAATTTGCTCTTTTTAAAAAATCTCCCTTCCTAAGGTAGATGCTTATATAATTAATTTTAAACTTCCCTTTTCTTGTTTATGTCTTGTTAATGTTTAAGGCTAAACATTAGCCTTAAAATTAAAAATTTATCTCTATGCTGGCCTGGTGGCATAGCAGTTAAGTTCGCATGCTCCGCTTCGGTGGCCCGGGGTTTGCAGGTTTGGATCCCGGGCATGGACCTACGCACCACTTACAAGCCATGCTGTGGCAGGCGTCCCACATAAAGTAGAGGAAGATGGGCACGGATGTTAGCCCAGGGCCAATCTTCCTCAGCAAAAAGAGGAGGATTGGCAATGGATGTTAGCTCAGGGCTAATCTTCCTCACACACACAAAAAATAAAATACTGATGAACAAAGAAAAATAAAAAAAATCTCAATCTTGATTTACTTGTATCCTGCCAGTTGTGTTTTGTTGTATTTTGATTGTTTAATTGAAAATATTTTGTAATTTCCTTTGTCATTTCTTCTTTGATATATGGGTTATATAGAAAAGCATTGCTTAATTTCCAGATATTTGGGGGTTTTTTAGCTATCTTATTCTTACTGATTTTTGATTTAATTTTACTGAGGTAAGATTATTTTAGTCCTTTTAAATTTGTTTTATAGCCCAGCATGTATTGTCTGTTTTGGTGAATGTCCCAGGTGCACTGGAAAATAATTTATATTCTGCAGTTTTGTATAGGGTTCTATAAATGTCAGTTGGCTTAATAGTGTTGTTCAAGTCTTCTGTATTTTTGCTGATTTCTGTCTACTTATCCTATCAGTTAGAACAATTGAGAGAGGACTGTTGAAATCTTTAACTATAATTGTGAATTAGTCTGTTTCTTCAGTTGTCAATTTTTGCTTCATGTATTTTGAAGCTTTGATATTAGGTGCATACGGTAGACTGGTGTCGTCTTGATGAATTGACCCTTTAATCATAAAATATTCCCTCTCTGTCTCTGGTAAGAGATCTCTATCTCTGTCCCCTCTAACTCTTCATCTTGCCTTCTATTGATGTCTACTTTGTCAGATATGAATAATGCAATGAGAGTTTTTAACGATGGGAGAAATAATAGCATGTTTATAAACTGATGCATATGATCTGTCAGAGAAGGAAAAAATGATACAGGAGAGGAAGGGGAATATTTGTGGAGTGATATCCTTGAGAATATGAGAGGGGAAAAAGATCTTATTTTTCAGTGGAGGGATTAACCTTAGATAGGAGCATGGAGAATTTCCATACCATAACTAGAGAAAGACAGATTATTTGGGAAGCCTGCAATAAATTAGAAGATGTAGAGGTGGCAGTCTGTGCACGTTCTCTTCTGAATGCTTCTGTTTTCTAGGTGAAACAAGAAGCAAGGTAATCAGGGGAGAATGTGATTGTATAAGAAGATATTGGAGGAAATAGTCATCTTGTCAAGCAAGAGGGATGAGTGGACTTGAGAACTATGGTATGATTGTCAGTAGCACTAAGGGCCCACTTCAAGGTAGTACTCATTAATATAAAGTGAGGTCAACCACATCCAGATGCAAGGGTGTAGCAAAGAGTGGGCATATAGGCAGATTTAACTAATGTGGGGTTTTAGCAGGCTAGTATGACAAAGATTGGAGCAAAGGAGTTGAAGATGTTTACAAGGGAGTGATAATATTGATTGGCCATGGAATTCTGCACTGGAAAAGGAGGAAAGTGAAGATACAAAGGAAGGGAGGGACAGTGAAATTGTGTTCTAATCAATACATTGTAAGTTCTCGTGGGAGTTGAAGAATTGTTAGAATTGGAATATCACGGAGTGAGCTAGGAAGAGGTAGTGGTAAGAATGTACAGTGTTTGAAATAGAGATTAAAGAGTTTAAAGAGATTGATAATGATAAATAAGGGCTAAGGTATGTCATGGGAATAAGTGGCTAAGGTACAGTGAATACAAGATTCTTGGAGGAGAAATCAAGAAACTGAGAGGATGCTTGGTTGGAGATTAATTTTCATGAATTTTGAAGTCACCAAGATTTAACTCAGATGTGATGTTGGAAAGAGTGACAGTGAGCCAGGAGCTAAATTCTTCAAAGAATGAAGGAGATATATCATGCATGAGCTTCATGATGTATGAAGCTCCTGGTTGTTCTTAGGGTGTGGACAGAAAGACATTAGTCTGAAACCAGCAGTAAGGAGCAAGGGAGACACTTTGTCCCAGCAGTGTGAAGGCATGGAAGAGAAAGCAACCACTACTTGAGAGGGCTGTAAGAGAATCAGTGTCCTCGAGGGAGAGCCGTGTTTGTTCGTGAACTGTTAGAGCAAGAAGGTGTAGGAGAACATTCAAGGAAGAATTTGGGAATATGGAGAATTTTGATATAACTGACGTGTAAGTTTCACAGTGGTCACATCGAGATGGGGAGGGGTGGGAAATGGCACTAAATTAGTAGATTTAGGCGCCTGTATGGGGATGAGAATCCAGGTGATAAGGGATAACCTAGGAACTTAACTAAAGTTTACTGGAATAAGGAATATGATGAGATTAATTATGGTAGTCTCTAAGGTATATTGTAATGTTAAGCCCTATAATATTGAAGGCTGGTGGTGCTAATGGGAATGTTGCCAGGAGCATATTGGGCCCTGTCTTCACTCCTACATGTGAAAATAATGTAATTAAACTTATTTTTCAATTTATTATGGTCTGGAAAATAAGTATTGGCTAAAACACTAAGATTTCAGTTATTTAAATAACACAGGATTATGAGAAATTTAGCTATAATCCAGAATACAGTTAGATACTATGGGGAATATGTGGCAGCATCTCTGAAGCTATTTGAGAGCTGGAACCCATTTATATCTGCATTATGAGCACCTGTCAGTGGGTTGTATATGTGTTAAACGCTTAAGTATTCATTAAACAAACTTTAAAAATTGACTAAATTAATGTGCCTCAGTGATTTCTTGATTTTGTTTTTGGCTAATAAGACATATGTAGAATGTATCCTCTTTTATGCATCTTGTCCCTCCAAAAATTACAGAAGTGATTCTGAGAACTAGGAAATATAGGAACTATAAATAGGAGTGGAAACAGTAGGACATATATTCAAAAAGATTCATTGCAGGTCCTCTGCTCTATGTTGGCAGTAAGGTGCCATTTAGTATTTCAGGCCCTGATCTTCCATTTTTCTCCAAAGGTGTGAGTGACATAGGTTTTCTTGGAAAGAAAATTTTTAGTGCTTATTTTAAATTATTTCAGTTTTTTATATTGTATATTTCTCTACTGGAATAATACATATTTTGCAGAAATTTTGGAAAGTGCAGAATATAAGAAATATAAAATTACTCATAATTCTGTCACCCAGAATAACTACTTCTGTATTATAATTTGAGATATTTCCTTCTACTTTTTTAAAATCATATATTCATTTATATTATTTCTTTTATAAAATTGAGGTCACAGTGTCATGTTCTGTTCACTTTAACTGCATTGTGAACAGTTTTCTGTCACCAAATATTTCTCAATAACATGATGTTTAATGATTATATAAACACACTATTTGATGTTTATATAATTTATTTACTCATTCTCCTATTGCTTGACATTTGGGTTGCTTGTTTGCCTTCTTGCTTCACTGACATAACTGCATTGTAAAGACTTAATATTTAATGTTTGTGATATGCAAGAGAGAGTTTGCACTTTGTACATGTTCTTGTGTACAAGTCAGATTGATTCAGCCTTAAAGCTGCTACTTACCAACTTTGCAACCTTGAGCAAATTAGTCTTTTTTGCATTATCCATCTATAAAATGGAAGTAATAATGGTACCTACCTTCTACAGATCTTGTGGGGATTAATTACAATAATGTTTATAAAATCCTTGGCAAATTGGCACACAGTAAATGTTGAAGTGACAAGTAATAATGTTGTTAATAGCATATTATTATTTTGTGTGTGACTGCTCCTTTTAAGAGTATATCCAGTGTTGGCATACAACATTGTTCACACAAAAACTTGTACATGAATGTTCATAGCAGCATTATTCATAATAGCCCCAAAGTGGAAACATCCCAAATGTCCATTAACTGATGAATAAAATATGGTATATCCATACAGTAGAATATTATTTAGCCACAAAAAGGAATGAACTACTGGTACATGCTATAACATGGGTGAACTTTGAGAACATATTAAGTGAAAGAAGCCAGAAACAAAAGGCCACATATTATATGATTCCATTTATGTGAAATGTCCAGAATAGACAAATTTAGAGATCTGGTTTCATTTCTTTCATAGTAATTGCTACACTTGTATAAGTATTGAGGGTTTTTTTTTTTTTAATGAGAATAGAAACATTTATTCCTTATCTATTACAAAGACTGACCTCCATTCTTTGTGCCCCTAGCACCAATTGTTGGTTTCTTTTGTCTAGACCTAGGACTTTTAACCTTAAAAACCCTCTTTTGAGGAGATAACTTTTATTCTAATATCTATCAAGTGTAGTCCTTCGTATCTTCTTAGTGTGTAGCCCCAGGAGTTTTTGGGCAACTTTTTAGAAATCCGCCAAATGTGGTTGAAGGTTGTACAGTGAACATGTTTTCAGGTAATCTAATGACTGATATAAAAACTTCATTTATTGGTTATTAAAAGAACCCTTATAAAGTACATAGCATTGGTTTTAAAGAGTTTCTCTTGGACTCATATGTAAAATCTAATCAAATTAAAACAATAAATATTTATATATTTGCCTTAAGCTATGTGAGTTTTACTTCATTTTAACTAAGACTTATTACTTTGCTTTTTTTTTTTGCTTTTTTTAGTTCCTTTTTTCTGTGGACTAAATTCCATGCTAAAACAGTAAAACCTCACTAATTTGCCTGACAGGGACATTGGAAGAAGGCCAATCCAAATTATAGAAATAGTTATCATAAGTAGGCTCATGGTACTTTTCTTATTCATTAGTTGTCTTCAATTGTCTTTTTCTCTATCCTTCTCTCTTTATCATCACTACCAAAGCGCTATATATTATATTAGAAGCAGTAGTTTGAAATTAATTTTTTTTTTTTTTTGCTGTTGCCAATCTTCCTCTTTTTTGCTGAGGAAGATTCATCCTGAGCTAACATTTGTTGCCAATCTTCCTCTCTTTTGTTTGTGAGCTGCTGCCCCAGCATGGCCACCAGTAGACAAGTGGTGTATGTCTGCGCCTGGGAACTGAACCCGGGCTGCCGAAGCAGAGCACGCCAAACTTCACCACCAGGCCACTGGGGCTGGCCCTGAAACTTATTTTTAATAATTTCTAGAGACTTCCAAACATTTTTAAATATTAGAGATGCAGTAGTATGAATTTTTAGGTTAATGAATCTAGACATATTGGACTATTTTATTTTTTTATTATAAAATATCATAGACATACAAAAAATATAGAGCAAACTAATGGATATCTGTGATCCTGTCACTCAGTTTTTTTGAATCTTAACATTTTGCTGTATTTGCCCAGGGGTTTTTTCCTTTCAATTTTCATTATGAAAATTTGCAACCACATAGAAAAGTGGAGAGAACAGAACAATACTCACCTATATATCCAACACCTAGATTCAACAGTTAACAGTCTGCCACATTTGCTTTAATATGTGTGTATTTTTGCTGAATTATTTGAAAGTAGGTGTCTGAACATCATGACAGTTCCCTCATAGCACATGTCCTAATATATGAATATTCACATATATAACCATAATACTGTTATCACATCTAAGAAAATTAAAGGTAATTCTTTGACATCATATAATTTTCTGGTTTCCCTGGTTGTCCTTGAAAGTCTTCAATAGCTTTTTAAAAAAAATTATTTAAACCAGAATCCAATCAAGGGTCATGTATTGTATTTTGTTGTAATCTTTCTTTAATCTCTTTTAATTCAGAACAGTCCCTCCCCCCACCCCATGGAACTTTTTCCCCCTATGCCATTGATTTATTTGGAAGAGTAAAGTCATTGTGCAGAATTATTAGACAAATCTACATTCTGGATTTGTGTATTTCCTTTTGGTTGTATTTGACTTGTTGCCTTACCCTCTATATTTCTTGTAAATGGGAAGATATAAAGCTGGATTAGATCTAGGATAAGCATTTTTGGTGAGAAAACTTCATAGGTGATGCTGTATACATTATGTTGCTTTTTTTGTAATGCTGATATTATAATGTTGGTCTGTCTCACAATGAGTGATGTCTAAGTTAGATCACTTGGAAACGTGGTGACTGCCAGATCTCTACGGTGAAAAGATATCTTTCCTTTTGTAAATCAGTAATCTGCTAGATGATACTTTGCACCCTGACCTGCTTTATGAGGACAGTGTTAGAAATTTTTCATGTACAACTTATCTTTCCATTCTTCAATTACTTAAGGATTTTTTTTGGTAAAGTTTTTCTTCATAAGATAAATTATATTGGGAAAATGTCTAATATCACTTTACTCACAGTAAATGCAAATAAAAATAGCAACAGGATACCCATTTTCATCTTAGATTGGTAGAAATTGAAGTTGAGGGTACAGAGTATTCTCAAGGATGTGGGAAACAAAGGAATTTAAGTAGCTGGCCGGTATATAAACTGTTATAATATTTTTAGAGGGCACTTAAGCAGTATTTATAAAAACATTTCAGTACTTTGACTCAGCATTTCTACTGCCAGGAATTTATCCTACTTGTAAAAGTACAGCAAGGTGTATATGAAGATGTCATTGCAGTGTTACTTTGAGTAGCAGAAAAAACCTAGGAACAACATAAATATCATCTTGCATCATAAAGAATGATGTGATGATATGGGCTTCATCACACTCAGATTATTCTTGTTCTTAGAATGTTTTTTATAGCATTCTGTTTTTGTTTCCTTGATGCTGTAGCTTTTCTTAACTCAAAGTGTCTTTTTTGGTTTTGTTTTCTTTTACTCTTTGCATTGTGTATAAACATACAGAAAAATAAAAACTAAATCAGATGCCTTTGTCATACCTAGTTTTCTAATTCTTAGAATAAGTAGGCTTTTGACACTGAAGCACTCAAAGTGATATTCTGATTTTCATTGTTCACTTGTCTCATGAGAATCCAGTATAAATCATATAATGGAAAAGTGCCATTTTAAGTAAGAAAAATGTTGCCTGTATCCTAGTTAAAGTGAAATTCTTAAAATGGAAATACCTGTCACCTTTTATATCTTTAATTTAATATCTTTAATATCTTGATATTTTTTATTCTTTTAAACAGTTCGTTTTCCTGAAGATCTTGAGAATGACATTAGAACTTTCTTTCCTGAATATACCCATCAACTCTTTGGGGATGAGTAAGTAATTTACTAAGATGTTCGCCAAATTAGTATGGCAAAAATAAAATTGATTTTTTGTTTTAAGGTTTAGAAATCAGACTTTATTTTCTTTACTATTAGTTTTTCATGTAATTTATTTTAAAATATTTATTAGAATAGCATATTTGACATTGAGACACTAATTTACTATATAATACTTGTCATTTAGTGCTATAGATACATTGTCTCATTTAATTCTCACAACAGTCTCAGCCATGGTATTATCATTTGTTATATTGTACATTGGTGGAATTGGATAATTGCCTAAGGACATATGAATGGCCAAAGTTCAGATTCAGGCAATCTGACTGCAGAGCCCATATTCATAACTACTACTTTTTTCTTCTTACCACTTCGCTGTGCTGCTTCTAGTACAGAATACACTCCCCTAAAGTTAGAAACCTCAAGTTGTTATTCTATGGCAAGTAAATAAGCAGGAGAAATTTATTTTTTAAAGCAGCTTTAAAGATATGTCCTGGGATATTCAGTGCAGTTCTTTAATTTGCTATACCTTCATTACATTTTTAGAATGGTCAGTTACCCTTTTTTTTTTTTTTTTTACTTTTGATTTTGAGAAAATTTTCAAATTTGCAGAACTTGCAAGAGTAGTACTCTATATGTATATCCTTTATTTAGATTCATCAAGTAACATTTAGCTATATTTGCTTTAATCATTCTCTCTTCTTATATAAATATATTGATATGTTGTTGTTGTTGAACCATTTGAAAGTATGTTGCAGATACGTCTTGATTCCTTACTTCTAAATTCTTTAGTATGTATTTCCTAAAAACATGGACAGTAACCATAGTAAAATGATCAAAACTCAGGAAATTTAACATTGATACAATACTATTTTCTAATATACAGTCCACATTTCAGATTTTGCCAGTCGATTGCCAATAATTCTTTTATAACAATTTTTCCCCATTCTGGATCCAATTTAGAATCACATACTGCATTTTGTTGTCATATCTCTTTAGTCACTTTTTATCTGAAACAGTTCCTCAGCCTTTCTTTGTTTTTCATGACATTGACATTTTTATAGAGTATAGGCTAGTTTTGTAAGCCTTCGTTTTGGATTAGTTTGATTGTTTCTTCATGGTTAAATTTAAATAATGCATGTTTTTGTTGTACCATGACAGAAGTTGTGTGTCCTTTTCAGTGTGTCGTATCAGAAAGTCCATGATGTCAGTTTGTCCCACTGTTGGTTGTTAACTTGGGTCACTTAGTTTAGAGGTGTCTGCCAGGTTTCTCCACTATCAAGTTAACATTTTTCCCTTTGTTATTTATATGTAATCTGTGAGGAGATACTCTGAGACTGAAAATACCTTTTTTCCTATCAAACTTTCACCCAGTAGTTTTAAATCCATTAATGATTTTCACCTGAATTTGTGTTTTACTATGATTGTGAAATGGTGATTTTTCTAACTCTATCATAGCTTCTACATTTCGTAGTTGGCATTCTACTATAAGGAAGAGCTTCTCCCCCTTATGTATTTCTTTGTTTATATCAGAATAGACTCAAGGACTCTTTTTTAATTCAGTGTGTTATAATCCGACTCTGTTATTAATTTTGTGCTCAAATTATCTCAGATTCAGCAAGGGGCTACCCTTTCAAACTGGCTTTTGAATGAGCCCTTTTGATACATCATCATTTTGGGGGCACTTTACTTTCTCATACAGTAAGCTGTTCCAGATTCATCTTGTACTTTCTCTGCTAGTTCTGGAGTCAGCCATTTTCCCAAGGAACCCTGGTTTGTTGTAGAAGGGAAGGGTGTTTAGACATAGTTGACAGTTAAAATATTTCCCTGCATGGCTATTTTCCCTATGCCTTATTTCAACATTGTTGACATTTATTTAATGTGTTTTTAAATTGACAGATGTCTTTTCATGGAACAAATTTCCTGAGAATTTCTCATTATTAATGTATCAGATTAGGCATTTTATGTGCTTTTAAATATTAATAATTATATTTTATTATATATTGATTCATGCAAAATTTGAGCCTTTCATATTTTAAACAGGTTTTATTTTATTATAAAAATAAAAATGTTTTCTCTTTGGATTTATATCTTTTTTTTTTTTTAAGATTTTATTTATTTATTTTTTTCCCCCAAAGCCACAGTAGATAGTTGTATGTCATAGCTGCACATCCTTCTAGTTGCTGTATGTGGGATGCGGCCTCAGCATGGCCGGAGAAGTGGTGCGTCGGTGTGCACCCGGGATCCGAACCCGGGCCGCCAGTAGCGCAGCGCGCGCACTTAACCACTAAGCCACGGGGCCGGCCCTGGATTTATATCTTTAAGGAGCTATTTATTTTATTCTCTTCCTCTTACTGCTATTTGAAATCTCTTCCTGTGGTAATATCTTAGTAGGTAGGATCTAGTTTTACAGATACTGCTTCTTAATGGCATTTTGCACATTCATTTGTCTGTTTTGCTTCATTAAAAGTGGTGTGTTTGCATACCCCTCTTCTAAAGTAGACAGATGACAGTCACATCATGATAACCCTGTATCTTATGACCCAAGCATGACATTGGTCTTAATCGTAGTATCATTGCCACTCCTTTCTACTGCATGTAACTTTCATAGTTCTGGAATGGACACTGCTAATATTTTATTTTGGTGCCCTAGACAGAAATCTGGAAATGACAATGCTTCTTTGAAGCACTCTTCTTTCAGAATTCACTTTAAAAAATAAAAACAAAAAAAGCTCTATTGAGATATAATTTACCGTACAATTCATCTATTTAAAGTGTACAGGTGCCGGCCCGGTGGCACAAGCAGTTAAGTGCTCGCGCTCTGCTGCGGCGGCCCAGGGTTCACCGGTTTGGATCCTGGGCGTGCACCGACGCACTGCTTGGCAAGCCATGCTGTGGTGGCGTTCCATAAAAAGTGGAGGAAGATGGGCATGGATGTTAGCCCAGGGCCAGTCTTCCTCAGTAAAAAGAAGAGGGTTGGCAGATATTAGCTCAGGGCTGATATTCCTCACAAAAAGAAAACCTCAGGGGCCTGCCCAGTGGCGCAAGAGGTTAAGTGCGCGCACTCTGCTTCGGTTGCCCAGGGTTCGCAGGCCCAGATTCCATGCGTGCACTGACACACCGCTTGTCAAGCCATGCTGTGGCGGCATCCCATATAAAAAGTGGAGGAAGACGGGCACGGATATTAGCCCAGGGCTGATCTTCCTCACACACACGCAAAAATGTATTAAAAAGCAATTAGAAAAAGTGTACAATTTAGTGGTTTTTAGTATATTCAGAGTTGCGCAGTCATCACCACAATCAATTTTAGAACATTTTTGTCACTTTAAAAAATAAAAACAAAATAAAAAAGGGATTATGGGGGATAATCCCCATAACCCCTTAGCAATCATTCCCTTTTTCCCCTACCCTCCTTAGCCCTAAGCAATCACTGATCTACTTTCTGTCTCTATAGATTTATCTATTCTGGATATTTTAGAATTCACTTATTAGAAGACACCTTTTAAGCTGGAAAAGGGAATAGCAAGGTATAGATGGATAGCGGGGAGCAGGGTTGGAAAAATAGCAACAGCTCCATATCTGCTTTCTGAGTTCTGGGTGTGATAGATAGGTGCCATCACCACTTTCAGCAGCTCTGGATGTTGGTGATAGAAGAAAGAGGTAAATTGGAAGGATTGAGTCAAAGCTACATCTTAGCTACTTGCCTAGCCACGTACCCATTTAACACTACTTGTCTCTGATTTGAAAATGCCTTCTAGTACGAGTAATAGTAGCAGCAGCAGCAGCAGCAACAGTAGCAGTAGTAGTAATGTCTAACATTTATTGAGTACTTGTACGATGTGCCAGTCAATGTAATAAGTGGTTTACATGTATTAACTTGTTCATTTAACCCGAACAGCATCACTGAGGTAGGTGCTATTATTCTCTCTTGTTTTATAAATGAGGAAAGCTGAGGCATATAGTTTCATTACAAATATTTGTTTCTTTTCTTTTTTATTTTTAAATAAGTATAGTGTAAAGTCTTGAAACTACCTGTGAAGTTAAACTTGTTTATATGTAGGGTTAATACTTTGTAATGACTCGGCAAAGATTCATTTTGGAGTCTTAGATTACTGCTAATTTTTTTTCCCTTTCAGCGAAACTGCTTTTGGTTACAAGGGTTTGAAGATCCTGTTATACTATATTGCCGGTAGCCTGTCAACAATGTTCCGTGTTGAATATGCATCTAAAGTTGATGAGAACTTTGACTGTGTAGAGGTAAGAACAGAAATAAGTTTATTTTTAACTCTGTTTTCCAATTGAGTATAAAACAGGTTTTAAAATCTAAAGGTTTGAGGGAAGAGAGAATCTGTTATGTAGTAGCTTTAAAACCACATACGCAAGTTTAGTTATGGAGATGATTGCCTGCCTGTCATTTCAGGTAACTCTGTGATCATAATCCTTAGCCTGATCTGTTTCCTAAGTGGACCTTCTCTATAAGAACCTTCACTTTTTTTTTTTTCCTTTGGTGAGGAAGATTAGCCCTGAGCTAACATCTGTTGCCAATCCTCCTCTTTTTGCTGAGGAAGATTGGCCCTGGGCTAACATCCGTGCCCATCTTCCTCTACTTTATATGTGGGACGCCTGCCACAGCATAGCTTGATAAGCAGTGAGTAGGTCTGCGCCAGGGATCTGAACCTGCGAACCCCAGGCTGCTGAAGCGGAACATGTGAAGTTAACCACTAGGCCACTGGGCCGGCCCCAGAACCTTCACTTTTATGATCAGAGTTGTATTTTATTTACCAAGTTTTGTTTTTTATTATGGACATCAAACTACTTCTCCCAGAAGTTAAATAAGATGGAGGGAAATAGCTAAATGTTCTACTTTTACTTCATGTAGAATTGGCCTGTTTAAATTTCTCTTGCAGCATTTCTAATCCCACAAATTTTGCTAATATATTCCTTTATGAATGTGGATGATTAAGCTGATTACACTATAAAACTATTGGAAACAAATGAACAAAAAGAGGGTGAAGGCAAAGAGAGGCACTGAAGAGTATGCATCTGTGGTAGGCTAAATTATGGCCCCCCAAAAGTCAGTATGACTACGGAGGCAGAGTGATGTGGGCACAAGCCAAGGAATGCTGCTAGCAACCAGAAATTGGAAGAGGCAAGAGACAGATTTTCCTCTACAGCCTTTGGAGGGAGTATGGCCCTGTTGACACCTTGATTTCAGCTCAGTGATGTTGATTTTAGACTTTGCCTCTAGACCATGAGAGAATAAGTATCTGTTGTTTTAAGCCTCCAAGTCTGTGGTAATTTGTTACAGCAGCCACAGGAAACTAATTCAGATTTTCATATCAGGAAGCGGGATGCTACTGCAACAAAGAACTAAAACTGTAGAATTATCTTTGGAAATGGGTAGAGGAAATGGGAAGAATTTTGAGGCACATGATGGAAAAAGCATAGATTGCTTTGAACAGACTGTTGGTAGAAATATGGACGTTAAAGGCACTGCTGTAAGGGCTCAGAACGAAGTTAGGAGCATGGGAGAGAAAGTCTTTATCGTCTTAGGGAACACATATATTGCCATAAACAGAATGTTGGTAGAAATAGGAATGTTAAAGGTGCCTCTGGAGAGGGCTCTGAAGGAAATGAGGAAGATATTGGAAACTGGAGGAAAGGAGATCTTTGTTATATAGTGCCAGAAGGCCTAGCTGAATTGTGTCCTGCACTTAGGTGGAAAGGAAAACTTTCCACCTAAGCAATGAACTTGGATCTTTTTTTTTTTTTTTTTTTTTAAAGATTTTACTTTTATTTATTTTTTCCCCCCAAAGCCCCAGTAGATAGTTGTGTGTCATAGCCGCACATCCTTCTAGTTGCTGTATGTGGGACGCGGCCTCAGCATGGCCGGAGAAGCAGCACGTCGGTGCGAGCCCGGGATCCGAACCCGGGTCGCCAGCAGTGGAGCGCGCTCACTTAACCACTAAGCCACGGGGCCGGCCCTGAACTTGGATCTTTAGCTGAGATTTCCAAGCCAAGTATTGAAGCTGTGGCCTGGTTTCTTGCTGCTTATAGTAAAATGTGAGAGGAAAGAGATAAATTGAGGGAAGAACTGTTAAGCAAAAAAGATCCAGGATCTGATAATTTGGGAGATACTCAGCCTATCCAGATTGCAGAAGACACTGAAATTACGAGATTCATTGTCAGAAAAGTATGCTCTGGAGAGAAACCCATGGCTGGATAACCATTTGCTGTTGCTGAAGAGGTTAGGCATATGACTCATGGATCTCTTCAGTAATCTCAGCAAAAGCCAGGAATAGAGACTAAATAGAGTGCAGGGAAGACCCATGGAGGACCATTTTGTCTAATGGTGTGAACCCTCATGGCATACACAGGTGACCCACAAGGGTTTTGAGAATGTTATATCTGCAGAAGCACTGCCAGTTTGGATTGATAGGATGAGAGAAGCCTGATGAACTTCCAAAATTCTGTAGGCAGGAAACAAGTGGTTAACACTACTCAGCTGCAAACATGTACTACCTTTCAAGAATAAGGAAGAATGACTCTGAGGGTAGAGTTTTGGGCCCAGAATGTAGAGCCACAGGCCACAGTATTTCCAGGCCTTGAAACCTAAGAATTTGACCTGCTAGATTTTGAAATTGCTTGGTACCAGTAACTACTTTCTTCCTACCATTTTTTCGCTTTTGGAATGTGAAAGTCTATAACTTTTATCCCATGCCTGTCGTACCATTGTATTTTAGAAGCAATAACTTGTTTTCTAGTTTCACAAGAGGAGAGGAATTTTGCCCCATGATAAATACTTCGAGTTTCACTCATACCTGATTTAGACAACTTAGATGATGAGATTTTGGACTTGAGTTGCTGCTGGAGTGGTTGAAACTTTTGAGGATGTTGGAATGGGGTGAATCTATTTTGGATGTTTGGGATGGACATGAATCTTTGAGGGACCTTAAGAAAATTACGTATCTTAGACTTGTTCTATTTCTGTGCATTCCTTTTTAGAGGCATTGAAACTTTTCATCGAGAATTATTTCACAGAGTTGATTTTTCAAAAATTAAATACCATTTTTGTCACTGAATCACATTTATAAATTGAAAATTGGAAACTGTATTTTTGTAGTAAAATCTCTTGTCCTTTGGACTTATGGATCCAGTAAGTTTTATCAGATCAGTCGTATTATTGATAATACTGTGCTATACACAGCTAGCCAGAGAATTAAAATGTGGAAAATGAAGATCTTAGGTATTACTACAGATTGGATCATAACTTTCTTCTGTAGAAGAAGCAGTTCTTAAAGCATTAACAATGAAGCCAGCTTTTTTAAGGCTTTAAACTGACTTTAAACTTCTGACTTAAATCTTTTGCCAACTTTATGCCCCATCCTTTTTTTGTTAAAACCTCCTCTCATTACTTGGACTGGTTGATTTGGCCCTTTTATTTAATTTTTTTGGTTTTGTTTTATTGTAAAGGACTCACCCAAAGTCACCCAACTAGTAAATAATCAAGATTGTACTAGAAGATAGTCACTTAGCAGTAGTATGCATAATATATGACAATATCCTATTAAAAGATGTCAGGACTGTTTATGACCTGTTCTAAATGGGCCCAGGCTCTTGTGCTTATTAGTTATTTCTTTTTTTTACAATGTATATTTTATTTATGTTTTCCTGCTCCCATACTTTTAGCTCTCAATTTACTGCTAGTGTGAGGGGCTTCCCTCTTGCAAAAAATCCCCTTATGGGTAAAAATACTATATTGGTAAGCTTAATGGCATCATAGTGTGAATTGTATATAGCATCAAAGAGTTCATAAATAGGCTCTTATATGCTTTATTCGACTTCAGTGTCAGAAATATTTTGAGCACTTACTTTTTTTGTTGCCACTTCCTAGCCCTGTTCAAGATGGCTAAGCTTGTCAGATAAATAATATGTAACTGCACTTAATATTTGTTTTATTCAGTGGTTTGTGTCCCTTGGAAATTTTTGAAATTTTATAGACATAATATATGTCTGAGTAGACATAATATATGATTCTGAGTAATACTGTAGTTGTGGTGATTTGATGTTTGAAAAGATTTAGTCTTAGATAAACTAGCATTTAACAGACTTATTAAAATGGAGTTTTTACATAATCAAATATTTCTTATTAGATTGTTAAATTCTCAAGCCCTGGTAGATACTCTTTTTTTTTTTTTTTTTTTTTTTAAAGATTTTATTTATTTTATTTTTTCCCCCCAAAGCCCCAGTGGATAGTTGTGTGTCGTAGCTGCACATCCTTCTAGTTGCTGCATGTGGGACTCGGCCTCAGGACGAACGGAGAAGTGGTGCCTCGATGCGCACCCGGGATCCGAACCCGGGCCGCCAGCATCGCAGCGCGCACACTTAACCACCAAGCCACAGGGCCGGCCCGCCCTGGTAGATACTCTTATTAAAAATGCAGGTGGTATTTTTCCTTGTGTTGTATAAAATTCACTGTTGTTTTAGAGTTTTGGTATTTTTGTTTTTTTTTTAAGTTCCAGCTGATAGTGCTGAATTGATTTCTTCCAAAGGAATTATTGACTTAGTTATTGATAAATCTTTCAAATACTGTGTGCAGTGAAAATAGGTATGTATTTGCATTGACTTCTAATAGTTCCATTCTTAAAAACCAGGTTTTTCCATTTAGAAGTACTGTGTTAGGCATAAGGAATCAATCTTTTTTTTTTTTTTTTTTTTTTTTTTTTCCCTCCCAAAGCCCCACTAGATAGTTGCACGTCATAGTTGCACATCCTTCTAGCTGTATGTGGGACACAGCCTCAGCATGGCCGGACAAGCGGTGCGTTGGTGCGCGTCCAGGATCCGAACCCGGGCCGCCAGTAGCGGAGCGCGCGCACTTAACCGCTAGGCCCCGGGGCCGGCCCAGGAATCAATCTTTTATAATATCTTTTGCTAAGATTATTTTTTGCTTCATGGTCGAAGATCATTTATTTAAATTACACGTTCAAGCAAAGACTTTTTTCCCCCTTATAAAAAAAGAGTGGGTAGTGGATGTTGGGGGAATGGGCCTGCTGCTTCTCTCTTGGTTTACAGTGAGAATGTTCATTCCACAGTGCCTTCTGTGTTCTTGATGCAGGGATATAGTGGCAAACAAAACAAAGCCACTGCTCTCATGGAGCTTACATTCTAGCCGAGAGGAACAGTCAGTAACCAAGTAGTAAATAAACAAATTAAATTCAGAAGGTGTTATGAAGAAACATTTTGTTGGTTTCTGAATGAAGAGGAGCCAGCCATGTAATAATCTGAGGGAAGAGCTTAGTAAGCAAAGGGACCAGCATATGCAAAGGTCCTGAGATGAAAACATTCTTGGCATTTTTGTAGTCCAGAAAAATCACTGTCATTAAATCATTGTGGTGATGGAGAGAAGAGTAGGAGATGGTTGAAGAGGTTGGCAGAACTAGATCATGTAGGGTAAGAATTATGATGATATGGTTTATATTTTTAAAAGATGATTCTGGCTGCTATGCAGAGAAGACACTATAGGGGGCAGGAGTGAAAGAAGGGAGACCAGACCATTGCATTGTGATAGGCAGTACTGCATTTAGTTGTCTGAGGATATATTTTGGAGGTAGAGCCAGTAGTATTTGCTGTTGAATTAAACGTGATGAATGAGGGAAAGAGGAACGAGGAGGATCCCATTGCTTAAGCAATAGTGGTACTACTAACTGAGATAGGGAAGATTGGAGAAGTAGATTTAAGTGGAAAAAATCAAGACTTTTTTTTTTAGGTGCATTAGGTTTGAGACTATTCTATAATTTATCATATTTGAGTCTTTGCAGACTAAACTATGTAGCATTATTTTTGCATATGAAAAATATACCCTTTTAGATCGTCAGAAGCCACAGCAAATCTGCTTCGAAGTTAATTTGCTTATTAGAATTTTGCCATTACATTAATCTTTCATCATCCATTCCTTTTCTTTTCCAAGCTGAGTTCTCCATTTGCACCTAAAATTTTTTAGTCACAACTAAGATACCTGTAAAACATCTCCACTAGCCATCATCTTTAAAGGCAACATAGTCAGTCAGAATTTTACAATACAGTAAACTTGATTATTCAGACATTTATGGTTTGTTCATCTTCTGGTTCCCTGATCTTTGCTTTTATCAATACCTCCTGCCCTATCTTGAGGTAATTTCATTGCTTTTTAGTGAAAGGGGGTGTAACTAAGATTGTTCGGTTTTGCTAATTGCTAGCATTTCTGGGAAGAGTTTGATAGAGGAAGTTGAAACACATGGGTAAGGTTTGTATTATCTGAATTTCAATCATCTATTTTGTCCTTATCTCCCATTAATATGGATTAAATTTGAGAATAGATGAGAGCAGATTTAAAGATTTTTCTGGATAGAAAAATCTTGTGCACTTATAAAAATTTAATCTTGAGGAAATTAAAAAAATAATCTTTGGTATACTAATAATATTTCACTATATTCTTTTTTTGATAATTGTGACTGTTCTTAATGAGTAATGCTTTTTATGAAATATAAAAAGTTTTAAAATTATATATGGAGATTTTGGTCTTAGAATTTTGTGAGTTCAAGTAGTAAAACACTAATGCAGTATAAACAAACATATTATGACCTTTGTTTTTTCATTAGTGAAAGAGATTATGCTGTTAATTTCTGTAACAATACTCAAATTTCTACATTGTCAGAGAATGTAAGATTGAGCAAATTAAGTAGATATGAACTTTTTTTGCTTGTTTTTGTAGCATATCTTACGTATACTTAGAATTAGAGTTAATGTTAAGTCTCTGCCACTTTAGGGCCGGCTCCGTGGCTTGGCGGTTAAGTGCGCGCGCTCTGATGCTGGCGGCCCGGGTTCGGATCCCGGGCGCGCCCCGAGGCACCACTTCTCCGTCCAACGCGAGACCGAGTCCCACGTACAGCAACTAGAGGGATGTGAACCTATGACATACAACTGTCTACTGGGGCTTTGGGGGGAAAAAAATGAATAAATAAAATCTTTAAAAAAAAAAAAAAAGTCTCTGCCACTTTAGCCAAGTAAAAGACAGCATGTACCACCTACTTAACATGGCTTTAAAATTGCTGTTTCAAAAATAACTCACCATAGACAAATTTAGACAAATGGTGCTGTTTAGGATAAGACATTAAAGAGATAATTTGGTTTTCAAATGTGTATAAATACAAATACAAATGTAAAGATATTTGTATTATAGCAGACTACCAGTTATTCTCAGACACGTTGCTTTATACACTGATGAGGAAAAGCAAAACTTGTTTCATGGGTACATCTTATGTGTAACACAGTGTAGAACATTGGAAGTTGAAATGACCATAGTGAGAGTATACAATCTAAAACATTTCATCATGACTTACGTAACTTAAGGCCTAAATAGAATAGTTACTTTTATACTTTCCTTTTTTAAAAAGATACTGCTAAATGTTCAGAAAACACTTGTAAGGAATATCTTTATTAATTAAATATGTTGTGTTTTGGATTCTGTACCTATTCAGTTTAATTTCTTATCCTTTCTTTATATTTTTATATAATTTTAATTGAAGTTTAGAATGATATTCTTTTTTTTTTAAAGATTTTATTTATTCATTTTTTTCCCCCCAAAGCCCCAGTAGATAGTTGTATGTCATAGGTTCACATCCTTCTAGTTGCTGTACGTGGGACTCGGCCTCGCGTTGGACGGAGAAGTGGTGCCTTGGGGCGTGCCCGGGATCCGAACCCGGGCCGCCAGCATCAGAGCGCGCACACTTAACCGCTAAGCCACGGAGCCGGCCCTAGAATGATATTCTTAAAGATAAGGAATTATTCAGTGATGTTCAGAAATAGAATCTAAACTTTTAGCCACAAGCATTGGAACTAAAAGGTTTCAGTTAATCTTTAATTCTACATTCAATTAAAAATGATTAGATGGGGTTTTTCTCTAGTGGTGATTTTATTATCTGGCCAGTAATCCAATATGAAAAATGAATATTTAACTGAACTAAAATATATTTATTCTTTTAGAAAATAATACAGATTTCTAAGACATGTGGTTATAGGACTTTTTTTCTTAAAGAAGAATCCATTTAATAGAGAAATGCAGACATTTTTCCTTCAGTGAAGCAAAGTTCTGAATTCTAGGTTTGAAGAGCTGTTTGGTTTTATGCTATGTATTTTTTATGTAATATATCAGATATACATTTTCTGTAACCTATATTATATAACAGATTCCTTGTTTTTAAACTTAGCCTTTTATTCCCATGCAAAAGTTCTTAAAGTAATGTGTAAACTTGCCCAGAGCAAGATATTTATTTGAAGATATTTATTACAATAAAGAGGTATCCTTTGAAGGCTGAAAGTTAAGCATTAACTCTCTTTCGACTTTGTTAAGCTCAAACCTTTGGGTTGCTCTGTCTTCCACCAGAACTGCTACTTGAAACTTAGAGTTTCTAAGAAATCTTTAAAGTACATTTGCTGCAAGATATGTGAAGTTATTTGATCATGCTTTGCAATGCCTTGTTGAGAAGACAGGGCATAGGGAAAATTTTTAAAAGTTAAAATTATATACACTATGAATGCCTTGAAGTGTTTTCTTTTAAAGTGGTAGATTATAAACCTCTTTATTTAAAAGTAGTGTTTCCTGACTTTTTTTAATCTTGAACAAAAATTATACTACTTTACACATTACTAGTTTGGATTTTAATTGCCATACAACAGACCTATTAAAACTATCCCTTATTATTATGATTTCCTCTTGTAATTACTGAAATTGTACAGATTCTATATAAAATATGCTTAAGATGGTCTCTTCACATTAGATAGCAGTTTCAAGGAAAAATATTTATCAATTGGGACTTTAAAAATAAGCAAAAATAGTCCTATCAAATGCAGTTTATTTGATCTTAAGGGTGAATGGATTGCAAGGACTGGTGTACATATTAGAAATAAGCTGTTGGGCAAAATGTTGAAGAGCTTTATATTTTAAATAATAGCTCTTTTTTTTTATAGCTATAAACAAGTTATATATAAATGTTGGTGGTGCCCGAGCATTGAAAATAAAACTTGTTTGTGATAAACTCCATCCTTGGTTCTCTATCCTAAAATGTAACTGAATAATAATAAAGTGCTATTCATCTGCAGGTGCATTGCTTCTACTTAGTTAAAAGATGGTTGAAAGAACAGGAATTAGTAGCATGTTGTATTAGCCTTTTGTAGTGTATTTTGTCCTAAGCATCTTAATTTCCCTGTTTTGAATGCTAAGTAGCAAGGGTCTTGGTTTAGAACTAATACCCATCATGCATGTAAACGGTATGAAAGAGCTGCTTAGTAAGTTAACACAAAGTGTTCTTGTGTCAGTCCTTGTGGAAATAGATACAATACAAACATTACAGCTGAACTCACGGCAAACTCCATTAAGTAAAAACCTGGCCTCATTGTTCAGAAAGAAGTTTGAATAGAATGCAAGCTCATTTTGTTGAATGTAATGTCAGGCTTTTAGGGACTGTATTGAGGGATAAGGTTTTGTTAAGTTGAGACCAATTCATTAAGTTTTATTGCCTGGTGAGAAGCAGTAATACTTTATTGTAAGACTTCATCAAATATTCATGGTTAAAGAGAAGTAGTAAATGTATTCAATCAAGTGATCTTTTGGGGTTTTGAAAAGGATTATGAAGTCTGCTCAGCTGATAGTTTTAACATTCATCGAGGTTGTTTAACAAGGGTAATTTTAATCTCTGAGTTTAATTTTGTTGTCCAGGCTTGTCTCTTTTTACTGTCACAAATCCAAGTCTATAAAAATTGTGTCACATTATAGAGATGAATGGATAATACATCCATTCATATAATTTACTATTTCCTAAGTGGGTATATTTTAAAAATTATCATCTTAATTTTGAGTTTGGTGTATGAGGGAGTTATGACCTGTCTGCTTGTTCCTTGTGAGGTTCCTATTCGTTTGGTCAGACTCTAGCCTCACCTCACTAATGCTGGTGATCTTTTCATGTCTTGGATAATATGGTCTCCTTGACGCACATAAAATAATAAGCAGCCTTTTGTTTTGGCCAGTTCACATTGTCCTGAAGGGATATAGTCAGCATTTTCTGCATGCTGTTAGAAATTTCAATAGAATGCCTTCATTCTTGCACTTGATTTCAGGCTACCTGTCTCCTCTTTTTTATGTCTATGTTTTGCTTATGCTCATCTCAGATTTGTGTGGCAGTATCTCATGCACGTGAAACTCATTCTTTCCCAGTTCACTGCGTGTTTACTTCTTTAGTTTAACTATAAACTAAAGTTTTGTGATTTTTGTTCATTTCAAAGAAATTAAACATATTCAACTAAAAGTCAAATTTGTTAATAATTTTTTCTTATGTCCTTTAACCTCCATTCCTTAGGCAGATGATGTTGAGGGCAAAATTAGACAAATCATTCCACCTGGATTTTGCACAAACACGAATGATTTTCTTTCTTTGCTGGAAAAAGAAGTTGATTTCAAGCCATTTGGAACCTTACTCCACACATACTCTGTTCTCAGTCCAACAGGAGGAGAAAACTTTACCTTTCAGATATACAAGGTAAAGATAAATCTAAATGTTTCTTGGGTAAAAGTACTCCATTTGCCCAAAACTTGTATGTCTTTTGTTCAGTTATTTTCAGGGATTTATTCTCATTTTAGGAAGCAAGTTTTTGTCAGCATTAAAAACAAAGATCTATTTTGTATGTGTGTCTGTGTACATATCTTAATCTGAGACTTCTAAACATTTTCCCACAGGATAGTTTTGTGTTCTGCAGACTTTCACTTACCTCTGTGATGAGTTTCACCTGACTTTTCCTGGCTTTTTCCCTAGGCTGACATGACATGTAGAGGCTTTCGAGAATATCATGAAAGGCTTCAGACCTTTTTGATGTGGTTTATTGAAACTGCTAGCTTTATTGACGTGGATGATGAAAGATGGCACTACTTTCTAGTGTAAGTACAGTTCTAAAGCAACAGTAGACCTTATTACCTTCACAAAGCCAGCATTTTAATTGTGGCGGCCCAATTATTGGGACAATATAATGATATTTTTCCCAGGAAAGAAAAACTATTGTTTATGAGGCTTGAGTTTTCCCTCATTATGCATTGGGAGACCTTGAGAATAGAGCTGAATTAAATGCTGTTGTCCGTTAGGGCCCTGAATGTAGGCTTAAACAGTAAAATGAGCTTTGCCTGTGTTTTCTTTTACTTGCCACCTATTCATCTTTATAATAGGCAAGTGCACTGAAGTGATGTAAAGAGGTCTGATTTATCCAAGTTGCTGCACACCAATTAAGTGAATTGTACATTCAGAACATAGCAGGTGTACCCATTGGGCCCTCACAGAGTAGCTTGCTGACACTGAAAATTCAGTCAGAGAATGGAAAAGAAAATGGACACTGCATGGGAGCGCGACTGTAATTGACCTGCTTGGCTTTCTGTTTTATCTGTAGATTTGAGAAGTATAATAAGGATGGAGCTACGCTCTTTGCGACCGTAGGCTACATGACAGTCTATAATTACTATGTGTACCCAGACAAAACCCGGCCACGTGTAAGGTAATTGGCGGTGTAACACGTGCCTTGTCTTTTATTTCAGAAGAAGGAACTGCTGAAGTTTCCAATACTTGTTATAATAGTGTTGATTTGTTTAAAAAAATCACCATTATTCATTGGCTATGTACTGATTTATTTCATTGTTCCCTTTGAAACACTGTGGAAGATTAAACCAATTTCGAGTATCTCAATAATTTTTGGATTTCTTGGGGGTTGATTGAAAAAAAAAACACACAGACTTTAAAATGTTCATAATACTATAGTGATTTGCAATTTTTAAACTGGTCATGTTGTGATATTTTAATTTTAAAATAATTTCTTTACTGTAGTCAGATGCTGATATTGACTCCATTTCAAGGTCAAGGCCATGGTGCCCAACTTCTTGAAACAGTTCATAGATACTACATTGCATCTCCCTCTGTTCTTGATATTACAGGTATGTAAAATTTGATTTGTTCCTGAAAGAGCCTTTCTAAAAAATCTTTTCTTTACTGATAGATTTTGTTTTTGTCAGAAATAACTATTCTATTTTAAACAGCAGCATTCTCCTGGGGTCTTTCTGGAACTGTCTAAAGATGGCTTAAGATTACATTTTAAATCATAAGTCTTTGTGGGATTGGATTGCATCTCTAAGTATGAAGTGCTTATTCATTGAACAAATTGAAGATGATGAACTGAATATATATTGGGAAGTCTTGGTCAGGCATAAATACATTGCAAGTATAGTATCACTTATTTGTTCAGTTTATTTGGCAAACAGTTGCATTTGTCAGAGGCCATCCTCTAATTTTCATGTAGGGGCAGAATATTCTAAACCTTGCTGAGGAGAAAAAACCAAGGTGGTCAGTAGTTCCTGAACAGAATACACATTTCTTAAGGTGTGTGTTTTATATTCCTAAAATGCACACCTTCACAACAGTATTCTATAAGGTGAAATATAGGCCTGTTTGTTTTGGAAACGTCTTTCAGTATGAATTAGCCATAGAAGTAGTATTATGAATAGGATGCTTAGGAGAAGGAAGGAGACTACTCTTCAAATGGAGAAGTCATCATTAGATGGGGTTACAGATGTTAGTAGGTAAACATGTGAACTACCAAAGAACAAAGTGGCCCAAGGAACATTTATGTTGTCATTATTTTCTTCCTCCTAAGTAAGGCTGTTTCAAATCTGTTACTCATAAAGTTGCTGATTAAACTGAAAGCCACGTTTTTCTTTTCCTTGAAAAATACTGTACTAGATATTCACATCCAAGTTAGGTATTAAATTTTATTAATTCTGTAAGAGTTTGAATACATTTTTGTTTTTAAAACTGTAATACTTACACTAAAATGTTAACTTGTTAAAAAAAAATGCTGTCTTGGAATTTTATTTTATCGCTTTGTTTAAAGACACCAAAAAAAAAAAAAATACTGGCTGTGGGACTAACAAGAATATAAATAGGCTAGTAGGCAGATTATGTGTTAGTTTATTCCTTTTTCATGTAATGTAATGTTTTGCTTGTCCAGCAAATAAAATTAAAGTTACTGCAAAACAGATTTTGAATTGATTCTGTAGATTAATAAACTGGAGGGAAAGCATGTTTTTAAAAGGGAGTTCCTTGTTTATAGAATTGAATTATCTTTTCATCTCACTTCCTTGCTACTGTTAAATGATTTGGAAACTTGGGAGATGAAGTAATTACTAAAGTTAGTTTTATATCAAAAGTTATAAATTGTTTAAGTGACATCTTCACTAGCTTAGTGATTTGTAAAATTAAAGAAACATAATGCAAATGATAACACTTCTTTTTAGTTAAGCTGAAAATTGTTTAGCTTCTGTTTACTTATAGAGCTTGGACTTGGTGCTACATAAAGGGACTTTTTTGGTGATTTTAATCTGGAGACTTAGAGTTCACATAAGTAGTCTTTGTCTTCTCTAGTGGGTAATGTGCCAGCAGGGGTTGTTTCTCTGAAGCCTCTTAACCACTTTCTTCTGTCTACTGCAACCAATAAAGTCCTTGATACTTAGCACCAATTAGCAGATAAAGAATTTTATTTCTTAAATCGCAGTGAAGAGTCATCAATAATGGTAGCCATTATTCATTGCAAACTGAAGTCTCTAAAGAGAAAAGGCTAAACATGCTAAAGGACTTCTGAATTTGAAAACTGAGTATCAGGCTTTATTTTCAGCATTAACATTTCTCAGCATTATAAATTACTAAAAATGCCTTACCAGCTGTTCTCATTAAGATATTTCTCCTAGATTTCCATACCCAGTCCTTTAAAAAAAGAAAAGTGCAGAATTTTCTACTCTTGAGTCATTTTAGTTGCCTATTTATTTCTCCATTATTTTGTGTATTTTTTTTTAGCTTTGAGGCTCTTTAGCAGGCTATGGATCTCCCTCTGCAATCCAGGATATTCTTTATATTGAGATGGCCTTTTGCTTACTTAACATACAGCCAGATGTAGTAATAATTAAAACTTACCATCAATGGCCTGTGTTACAGGATAGATAGGTGTTTGTGGTGTAATTGCCACCCATATTCTTTTTTCAGCACTTAATTTTAAAGTAAAATACTGGAAGACAATTCTTTATACCATCTTCCTTTTGAGGATGTCAGTATCTTAAGATATATAGCATTTATATACATCCCAGTTGTGTGACCTTATAAATGGAATCAACGATTTGTTTCTTCCAGAATTACGAAAAGAGTTGGGCTTGGCAATAGAAATTGATCTTGGGCTAGAATATATATCAGTATTACTAATCGTCAGTAGTATGAGAGCTAATCATATCTGTTGTTTAAATGTCCCTTATAGTACTGGAATATGTTATATAGCCTTTTAGAATATTATCTGTAAATTTTTCATATTTAGGTGATTTGTACTATCATCTCATTTCTCTTCTTTAGAGTATGATTCTTCTATCTCTAATATAGCTCATTAACATGGAGAGGTTTTTAAAAAATCATAGAAGAGCACGTCTATTGTTAGATAATGTATTTAACTTTGAAAAAACTCAGTTTTTGATCCCATGTATTACTATAGATTTATAGTCGAGCAGATTTTATCTTTTAAATGTATCGCTTATCTTTGTAGCATGGAAACAAAGGAATTGAAGGATGTCACACATTATTGGGTATCACCATTTTAAGTTCATTTTTAGGCTGACACTTTTAGTCAAAGTGCTTACAGATTGAGGTGACTTGGCCCCTTATATTACGCTGCAAACAAAATATTGTTAGTCTATAACAGTTTATTTAAAGCTAAATGGAAATTTCTTGCATGTTTTTTCAATTTATGTGTAAATTTCAGATAGGAATGTGGCATAAGTTTTTAGGTTTTTCTCAACTGTAGTTCTTTTTCCTATGATATGTTTTTTTCTAAACTTCTGAGGGTATATAAGTTACTTAAGCTTTCAATCTTACTAAATTTTATTTTAAATTGATATTAGCATCACGATTCTTTTTTCTAAACCAGTTTAGAAAGAGATGGAGTTGGAAAAACTGACATTCAGTAAGCTTGTGCCTTATCTATTAGTACTCAAAAAATTTTTTTAAAGAGATGTTTGCTTAAGACTTTGTCACTTAGTAGAGGTTTAATTAAAGCAAGTTTATTGAGGTATGATTTCCATTACCATAAAATTCACCCATTTTAGGGGCCGGCCTAGTGGCGTGGCAGTTAAGTTTGCGTGCTCCACTTTGGTGGCCCAGGGTTCGCCAGTTTGGATCCTGGGCACGGACCTACTCACCACTCATCAGGCCATGCTGAGGTGGCATCCCACGTAGAAGAGCTAGAATGACGTACAACTAGGATATACAACTATGTACTGGGGCTTTGGGGAGGGTAAAAAAAAAGGAAAAAAAAGAAAAGAGGAAGATTGGCAACAGATGTTAGCTTAGGGCCAATCTTCCTCAAAAAAAAAATTCACCCATTTTAAGTGTACAGGTCAATGATTTTTATTTTTAGTACATATGCCTAGCTTTGCAACCATCACCATGGTCCTGTTTTAGACTATTTCTACCACTGTAAAGAGATTTCTCATGTCCTTTTGCAGTCACACCCCATCCTCACTCTCTTGCATTGAGGTCTATGATCCATTTTGAATTAATTTTTGTGTATGTTGTGAGGTTGGTTTCTAAATTCATCTTTTTACATGTGGCTATCCACTTGTCCCAGCACCATTTGTTAAAAAGACTGTCCTTTTCCCTATTGAATTGCCTTGATATCTTTTGAAAATCAGTTGACCATAAATGTAAAGATTTATTTCTGAACTCTTGAATGATCTGTATGTCTATTCTTATGCCAGTACCGTACTGTCTTGGTTAGTTTACTGTAGATTTATATTAAGTTGTATTTTTTTTAAATGATAATGTCAAGTTTAACCTGCCAAATATATATAAGTTGAATTTGTGGAGCATATTTTGCCTGGGTGCTGCCAAGTACACAGAAGTTTCTTGAGATGATCAGTGAGTAGGGTTAAAAATGGGTACTGGCCCTGGCCAGGTGGGTGGGAATGGAGCGGGGAAGGTCAGAGAGGGGAGGCCTCAGTCAGGGGGCACTGGCCCAAGACAAGCCATGACCCTCAGGGACCTGGAACACAGGCTCCCAGAGGACAGTCCTCTATGAGAGCACCCAGGCAACACAGACTGGGGCTGGTTGTCGCAAACTCATCAGCAGCTGACCCTGGCACAGCCGTCCCCTAAGGTGCAATCTACCTGGCAAATGGAAACTCTCTTACCCCACCTCTCAGAGACCTGCCCCTCAACAAGGGTTCTGAATTCTAAACATTCAAATGGTTACATAGGAGATGCAGTCCGAATCTTTTTGTCTTCATGATAGCAGCTGTTCCCTCCCCTGCAGTCCCCCTCGTCCGCAACCAGTGATTTATGTGGCAAGATGAGGAAAAGGAGGCCCCCAGCCCCTCCTAGCTGTGAGGGGCTGCTGCAGTGTCACCAGGGCATAGGGTGGGCAAGACACGGCAGAAGTCCTGGCAGGAGGGCCCAGTTGCCTAGTATTTCCTCCTACAGGCCATTCTTACTCATTCAGGGTGAGCGACTGCATTAGTTTTCCTAACAAAGTTGCATCATCTTTTGCTTTCCTCTCTTCTTCTTTCTTCCTGGCAGCCTCCTTCCCCTTTCTTCTCTTTCCAAATGATCACCATCAGGTGAGGTCAGCCTTGGCCTGCTCTGTGTTTCCAGCTAAATGTATTTTCATGAAATGCTCTTTTGCTTTCTCTTGTCAGTGTCTTCTTGTTTCTCCTTAAAAGCTCCTTAGGCCTGCCCAGATCTGGTTGTGTGACTTTTCTGATTGTCCTTGCCACCCAGTTGGGGTTCTTGATGTTGATGAGCCCTTCTACACCTTTGCAGGTGTCATCTTCATCCTCACACTCTTCTGAGGCTGGAGATTTCGTCTCCATTTTGGAGTCACCTGCAGCCCCATTTCCACCCTCTTTCCTCGCTCCTCTTCTTCCCTGGCCTTCTGCTTTTCAGCTTGGAGCTGTGCATCAGTCTCCTTGGAGCTCATGGACTGCCTAGCCCAGCGTTTGTGGTCTTCCTTTCTCCCTCTGTAGGCATCACGGCTCCAGTGGCAGCAGCGTCTTGAGCTTTACATTGAGTTTTGAAATCAGGAAGTGAAAGTCCTCCAACCATGTTCTTTTTCAAAATTGTGTTGGGTTTATAGGATCCCTTGTATTTTCATAAACATTTCTATTTCTGTTTTATACTTCATTGATTTCCACTTTTTTTTATTATTTTCTTGCTTCTTATTGCTTTGGGTTTAATTTGCTCTTTTTCTAATTAAGATTGAAACTTAGGTTATTGATTTGATGTCTTCTTTCTTTTCTAATATAGACATTTAAATATATAAATACTTATATATTTACATATAATATATGTATATATAAATATAAGCACTGCTTTAACTGATCACATAGATTTTCATAAATTGTACTTTCATTTCATTAAGTTCAAAATATCTTCTAATTTCTCTTGTGATTTCATTTTGATCCATGGGTTATTTAGAAGGGTGTTAATTCCCAAGTTTACTTCTGTTGTTGATACCTAATTTAATTCAATTGTTGCCAGAGAACATATTTCGTATGACTTCAGTTCTTTTCATTTATTGAGTTTTGTTTTATGACCTATCTTAGAAGACCACAAACTTTTTCTTTAAAGGGCTAGGTAGTAAATATTTTATGCTTTGCAAGCCACATACATTCTCTGTTGCATATTCTTACTGTTTTGTTTTGACAACCATTTAGAAACAATTCTTATTTCACACGCCATACAAAAACAGGCTTATGGGTGAGATTTGGCCTATGGGCCATAGTTTACTGATCCTTTGCCCAACATATAGTCTATCTTGGAGAATGTTTCGTGTGCACTTAAAAAGAATGTGTATTCTGCTGCTGTTGGGTGGAATGTTATGTAAATATCAAGTTGATTGATAGAGCTGTTCAAGTCTTTTATATATTTGCTGATGTTCGGTCTAGTTGTTCCATCTGTTATTGAGAGTGTAGTATTGAAATTTTCAACTATTTTTGTTGAATTGTCTATTTCTCCCTTTAATTCTGTCAGCTTTTATTTCATGTATTTTGGGGTTCTGTTGTTAGTTATGTATATGTTGGTAATTATAATGTTTTCCTCATGAATTAACTTGTCATTATAAAGTGAGCCATTTTTTCTATTATAATTTTTTTTGTCTTAAACTCCATTTTTTCCCAATTTATTTTTTATTGTGGTAATGTCTTTAAAACTCTATTTTGCCTGATAGTAACATAGCCAGTCCAGACCTCGTATTAGTTTGCATGGTATATCTTTTTTCATCCTTTGACTTTCAGCCTGTCTTTCTTTTCTTTTGTTGTTTTTTTTTAATTGCGGTAACATTGGTTTATAACATTATATAAATTTCAGGTGTACATCATTATATTTCGATTTATGTATAGATTACATCGTGTTCACCACCCAAAGACTAATTACAATCCATCACCACACATATGTGCCTAATCGTTGCTTTCGCCCTCCTCCCTTCTCCCTTCCCCTCTGGTAACCACCAATCCAGTCTCTGTCTCTTTGTGATTGTTTGTTGTTGTTTTTATCTTCTACTTATGAGTGAGACTATATGGGTATTTGACTTGCTCCCTCTGACTTATTTCACTTAGTGTAATGCCCTCAAGGTCCATCCTTTTTAGTTTGATGTAGTCCCATGTTGTTACAAATGGCTGGATTTCATCGTTTCTTATGACTGAATAGTATTCCATTGTGTGTATATACCAGATCTTCTTTATCCATTCATCCTTCATGGGCATTTAGGTTGCTTCTGAGTCTTGGCTATTGTGAATAATGCTGCAGTGAACACAGAGGTGCGTGTATCTTTACATATTGGTGTATTCATATTCTTTGAATAAATACCCAGCAGTGGAATAGCTGGATTTTATGGTAGTTCTAGTCTTAATTTTTTTTAATAAGTTTTATTTATTTATTTATTTATTTTTTGTGAGTAAGATTAACCCTGAGCTAACATTCGTTGCCAATCCTCCTCTTTTTGCTGAGGAAGACTGGCCCTGGGCTAACATCCATGCCCATCTTCCTCTACTTTATATGGGACACCGCCACAGCTGATGGCTTGACGAGCGGTGCATCAGTCCGTGCCTGTGATCTGAACCTGTGAACCCCAGGCCACTGAAGCAGAGCACGCAGACTTAACTGCTACGCCACCGGGCTGGCCCATATTCTTAATTTTTTGAGGTATCTCCATACTGTTTTCCATAGTGGCTGCTCCAGTTTGCACTCTCACCAGCAGTGTATAGGAGTTCCCTTCTCTCCATATCCTCTCCAATACTTGTTTCCTGTCTTGTTAGTTACAGCCATTCTGACAGGCATAAGGTGATATCTCATTGTAGTTTTGATTTGCATTTCCCTAATAGTTAATGATGTTGAACATCTTTGCATGTGCCTGTTGGCCATCTGTATATCTTCTTTGGAGAAATGTCTGTTCAGGTCTTTTCCCCATTTTTTAATTGGGTTGTTAGTTTTTTTGTTGAGATGTGTGAGTTCTTTATATATTTTGGATGTTAACCCCTTATCAGATATATAGTTTGCAAATATCTTCTCCCAGTTATTAGGTTGTCTTTTCATTTTGTTGATGGTTTCCTTTGCTGTGCAGAAGCTTTTTAGTTTGATGTAGTCCCATTTGTTTATGTTTTGTGTCCTTTGCCTGAGGAGACGTGGTATTCAAAAAGATACTGCAAAGACTGATGTCAAAGAGCATACTGCCTATGTTTTCTTCTAGGAATTTTACGGTTTCAGGTCTTACATTCAAGTCTAGTCCATTTTGAATTAATTTTTGTGTATGGTGTAAGATAATGGTCTATTTTCATTTTTTTGCATGTGGCTGAATAGCTGTCCTAACACCGTTTATTGAAGAGGTTTTTCTTTCTCTGTTTTATATTCTTGGCTCCCTAGTCAAAAATTAGATGTCCATAGATGTGTGGGTTCATTTCTGGGCTCTCAGTTCTGTTCCATTGATCTCTGTGTCTGTTTCTGTTCTACTACTATGCTGTTTTGGTTACTATAGCTTGATAGTATATTTTGAAATCAAGAAGTGTGATACCTCCAGTTTTGTTCTTTTTTCTCAGGATTCCTTTGGCTATTTGGGGTCTTTTGTTGTTCCATATAAACTTTTGTATTCTTTGTTCTATTTCTGTGAAATATGTTACTGGAACTTTGATAGGGATTGCATTGACTCTGTAGATTGCTTTAGGAAATATGGACATTTTAACTATGTTAATTCTTCCAATCCAAGAGCATGGAATATCTTTCCATTTCTTTGTGGCTTCTTCACTTTCTTTCAACAATGTTTTATAGTTTTCAGTATACAGGTCTTTCACCTCTTTGGTTAAGTTTATTCCTAGGTATTTTATTCTTTTTGTTGCAATTGTAAATGGGATTGTATTCTTAATTTCTCTTTCTGCTACTTCATTGTTAGTGTATAGAAACACAACTGATTTTTGTATGTTGATTTTGTATCTTGCAACTTTACCATATTCATTTATTATTTCTAAAAGTTTTTTGGCAGATTCTTTAGTGTTTTCTGTATATAAAATCATGTCATCTGCAAATAGTGACAGTTTCGCTTCTCTCTTTCCAATTTGGATCTCTTTTATTTCTTTTTCTTGCCTGATTGCTCTGGCTAGGATGTCCAATACTGTGTTAAATAGGAGTGGTGATAGGAGTGGTGAAAGTAGGCATCCTTGTCTGGTTCCTGTTGTTAGGGGGATATCTTTCAGTTTTTCACCATTGAAGATGATATTAGCTGTGGGGTTTGTCATATATGGCCTTTATTATGTTGAGGTACTTTCCTTCTATATCCATTTTATTTAGATTTTTTATCATAAATGGATGCTGTATCTTGTCAAATGCTTTCTCTGCATTTATTGAGATGATCATGTGATTTTTATTCTTCATTTTGTCAATGTGGTGTATTACGTTGATTGTTTTGTGGATGTTTTGAACCATCCCTGCATGCCTGGAATAAATCCCATTTGATCATGGTGTATGATCTTTTTAATGTATTCTTGTATTGGATTTGCTAGTATTTTGTTGAGGATTTTTGCATTGATGTTCATCAGTGATATTGGCCTGTAATTTTCTTTTTTTGTATTGTCTTTGTCTGGTTTTGGTATCAGGGTAATGTTGGCGTCACAGAATGAGTTAGGACGCTTCCCCTTCTCTTCAATTTTTGGAAGAGTATGAGAAGGATAGGTATTAAGTCTTCTTTGAATGTTTGGTAGAATTCACCAGGGAAACCGTCTGGTCATGGGCTTTTATTTTTAGGAGGTTTTTGATTACTGTTTCAATCTCTTTATTTGTGATTGGTCTATTCAGATTCTCTGTTTCTTCTTGATTCAGTTTTGGAAGGTTGTATGAGTCTAAGAATTTATCCATTTCTTCTAGGTTATCCAGTTCATTGGCATATAGCTTTTCATAGTAATCTTTTATAATCTTTTGTATTTCTGAGGTGTCTGTTGTAATTTCTCCTTTTTCATTTCTGATTTTATTTATTTGGGCCTTCTCTCTTTTTCTCTTGGTGAGTCTAGCCAAAGATTCTTGTTTATCTTTTCAAAAAATCAGCTCTTGGTTTCATTGATTTTTTTTTTTTCCCCTATGGTTTTTCTAGTCTCTATTTCATTTATTTCCACTCTGATTTTTATTATTTCCCTCCTTCTACTATTTGGGGCTTTATTTGTTCTTCTTTTTCCAGTTCCTTTAGGTGCACTGTTAGATTGTTTATTTGTGATTTTTCTTGTTTGTTGAGGTAGGCATGCGTTGCTATAAACTTCCCTCTTAGAACCGCTTTTGCTGTATGCCCTAAATTCTGGCATGTCATATTTTCATTTTCATTTGTCTCCAGGTATTTTTTGATTTCTTCTTTGATTTATTCATTGACCTAATTGTTGTTCAGTAGCATTTTGTTTAATCTCCACATATTTGGGGCTTTTCTGATTTTCTTCCTGTAATGGATTTCTAGTTTCATATTGTTGTGATCAGAAAAGATGCTTGGTATTATTTCAGTCTTCTTAAATTTATTGATACTTGGTTTGTGGCCTAAAATGTGATCAGTCCTGGAGAATGTTCCATGTGCATTTGGAAAGAATGTGTATTCTTCGGTTTTTGGAAGGAATGTTCTGTATATATCCACTAAGTCTAGCTGGTCTAGTGTGTCATTTAAGGCCAGTGTTTCCTTATTGATCTTCCGTTTCAATGATCTATCTATTCGTGTAAGTGGAGTGTTAAAGTCCCTTACTATTATTGTGTTACTATTTCTCCTTTTATGTCTGTTAATAATTGCTTTATATATTTAGCTTCTCCTATGTTGGGTGCATAGATGTTTACAAGTGTTATATCCTCTTGTTGGATTGTTCCCTTCATCATTATGTAGTGCGCTTCTTTGTCTCTTGTTACAGTTTTTGTTTTAAAGTCTATTTTGTCTGATGTGAGTATTGCTACCCCAGCTTTCTTTTCATTGCCATTTGCATGGAGTATCTTTTTCCATCCCTTCACTTTCAGTTTGTGAGTGTCTTTAGGTCTGAAGTGTGTCTCTTGTATGCAGCATATATATGGGTTTTGTTTTTTTATTCAGTCAGCCACCCTATGCCTTTAGGTTTTAGTCCATTGACATTTAAAGTAGCTATTGATAAGTATGTACTTAATGCCATTTTTTAACTTTTTTTCTGGGTGTTTTAGTAGTTCTCTGTTCCTTTCTTCTACTCTTGCTCTCTTCCCTTGCGGTTTGATGGCTTTCTTTAGTATTATGTTTGGGTTCCTTTCTCTTAGTTTTTTGTGTGTGTATTATAGGTTTCTGGTTTGTGATTACCATGAGGTTCATGTATCATAACCTATGTATGTAGCAATCTATATTAAGTTGATGGTCTCTTTAGTTTGACCTCTTTGTAAAAGCTCTACTCTTTTACTCCCCTTCTCCCACATTTTATATTTTTGATATCATATCTAGCCTCTTTTTTGTGCATTTGTATCTGTTACCCTCTTATCATGGAAATAGGTAATGTTTTTTCCTATTTTTGGTCTTCTCTTTCCCCCTTAAATAAGTTTCTTTAGCATTTCTTGTAGGACTGGTTTCCTGGTGATAAGCTCCTTTAATTTTTGCTTGTCTGCGAAACTCTCTCTCTGTCCTTCCATTCTGAATGATAACCTTGCTGGGTAGAGTATTCTTGGCTGTAGGTTTTTTCCTTTTAGTACTTAAAGTATATCCTGCCACTCTCTTCTAGCCTGTAAGGTTTCTGCTAAGAAGTCAGCTGATAGCCTTATGAGATTTCCTTTGTATGTGACTTGTTGCCTTTCTCTTGCGGCTTTTAGGATTCTCTCTTTATCTTTAATTCTGGATGTTTTAATTATGATGTATCTTGGTGTGGGCCTCTTTGGGTTTATCTTTTTTGGTGCTCTCTGTGCTTCCTGTATCTGGATGTCTGTTTCCTTCCTTAGGTTAGGAAAGTGTTCAGCTATTATTGCTTCAAATAGCTTCTCTGCCCCTTTGTCTCTCTCTTTTCCTGGGACACCTATAACATGGATGTTAGTGTGCTTGATGTTGTCCCAGAGGTCCCTTAGACTTCCCTCACTCTTTTTAATTCTTTTTTCTTTTATCTGCTCAGCGTGGGTGATTTCCTCTATTCTTTCGTCCAGCTTGCTCATCTGTTCTTCTGTATCCTCTACTCTGCTTTTGAGTCCCTCTAGTGAATTTTTCATTTCCAGTATTGTATTCTTCATTTCTTTTTTTTTTTTGTGAGGAAGATCAGCCCTGAGCCAACATCCATGCTAATCCTCCTCTTTTTTTGCCGAGGAAGACCAGTTCTGAGCCAACATCTACTGCCAATCCTCCTCCTTTTTTTCCCCAATGCCCCAGTAGACGGCTGCATGCCATAGCTGCACATCCTTCTAGTTGCTGTATGTGGGACGTGGCCTCAGCATGGCCGGACAAGCAGTGCGTTGGTGTGCGCCCGGGATCCAAACCCGGGCCGCCAGTAGCAGAGTGTGCACACTTAACCACTAAACCATGGGGCCGGCCCTGTATTCTTCATTTCTGATTGGTTCTTTTTTATATTTTCCATTTCTTTGTTGTTGTTCTCACTGAGTTCATCTATTCTTCTCCCAAGATCAGTGAGCATCCTTATGACTCTTTGAACTCTCTGTCAGGTAGACTGCTCATTTCTGTTTCATTTAGTTCTTTTTCTGGGGTTCTGTCCTGTTCCCTTACTTGGAACGTATTCCTTTGCCTTCTCATTTTGCCTCTTTCTCTGTGCTTCTATCTATGTATTAGGTAGGTCAGCTATGTCTCCTGATCTTGGAGAGGTGACCTTATGTAAGAGATGCCTTATGAGGCCCAGCAGTGTGCTTCCCTCTCATCACCAGTTCGAAACGTACCAGGAGTGACCCTGGTGTGGGCTATGTATATCCTTCTGTTGTGGCAGGGTTGCTCTTGCTGTAGATGTCCAGGGAAGCTGAACTGTCCCCCCTGCTAGCTGGTTGTAATGCTCAGCTGTGTGGCTGTTATGAACCCTTCAGTCTCTTTATCAGGTATGGGGAGCCCCAGCACAGTTGGCTGCAAGGTCTAATAGCACATTCCTGTTGCAGTTTTTCTGTTAAGTAGGCTCCCAGCATGGCTGGATGTTAGGCTCAGGGGCTTACAATTGCTGTAGGCCTCCAGCCTATAAGGCTATTGTCAATTCTCTCAGGATTGCCTCTGGGTGGGGCTGGCCCTAGGCAAGGGAGCACCCAATTGTTTCAGGCTTTGGAAGGTGTGGCTGTTTGAGAAGCACAAGTCTTCTGCAGCTGACAAGCCCCACCGCCCACAGGGCCACACACACCGTTGACATAGTCCTGCCCCATGCACGCACCCTAATCCCCTGAAGTGGGCTGAGTTGCCCCCGGCAGAGGCCCCATACACTCCACCCGCGTCTCGCGCATGCCTTGCCCCACAGAGGTGGACGCACTCTCCTGGCTGCAGAGAATCCAGGCACCTAGCCTATGCAGGCCCGCAAGTTGCCTGAGGGCTTGTTGTTGGGTGGGGCTGGTCCCTAGGGTGGACCCCTTTCCCTGGCTGACAGTGGATTAAATCGGTGCTCTAGTGGGTGGGGCAGATCCTGGAGGGAGAGGCGGGGGGGGGGGGGGGTGACGACACGACTCCAGTGGCTTCTGCCAGCACACCTGCACTGTCAGCACCGGGTCACAACAATGGCTGCCACCAATGTCTCAGTCCCTGGAGAGTCTCACTTCTCATTGAGATGCACCTAGGGCCTATCAGGTGAGTCTCTTTTCACCAAAGGACTGTGCGCCTTTCTTTCTGGTGATTTTAGGTTGCTTTCTGAAATGGGTGAATTTGTGCATGGGCCCAATAAGAGCTGGCTTGTTTTTTTTTCTTATGTCTGATAGCTTTTCTGGGGCTATTCCCCATTGTTAGTAGTCAGCAAAGCCAGATATTATGACACTCGTCTAGGTTGTGCTGGGTCCAAAAAATGCTTATAGTAGCAACAGTCCCCACTCAGGTCCTCCACTCCTCCAGGGAAGGCTGCGTACCTTTGGATTGCTCCCGGGCGGCCATGAGCGCTGCCGCTTGCAAAGGTGGCTTTTTTTCTCTCCAGAAGGGAATTTGTCTCTTCAGCCTCAGTCAGGACTGTCACGTGTTGCAGGGGATCCTCTTATCCAGTTTTCAGTTCTCTCTCAGGAGTAGTTGTTCCAGGATTAGTTGTAAGTCTTCTGTGTCTGTGGGAGGAGGTGAGTTCGGAGTCCACCTCCCTGCCATCTTGACACCCTGTACACGCATCTTCTATGTTATCATTTATTTCCTCAGCCTGTCTTTGAATCTAAAATGTTTCTCTTGTAGAAAGCATATAGTTGGATCTTTTTAAATCTAGTCTGACAACCTCTGCCTTTTGTTTAATATATTCACATTTAATGTAATTATTGCTGCGGTTGGAATTATACCTGCCGTTTTGCTATTTGTTTTGTTTTCTTTTTTTTTTTTTTGAGGAACATTAGCCCTGAGCTGACATCCGATGCCAATCCTCCTCTTTTTGCTGAGGAAGATTGGCCCTGGGCTAACATCTGTGCCCATCTTCCTCTACTTTATATGGGACGCTGCCACAACATGGCTTGACAAGCGGTGCATCGGTGTGCGCCGAGGATCCAAACCTGCGAACCCTCAGGCTGCTGAAGCAGAGCGTGCACACTTAACCGCTATGCCACCGGGCTGGCCCCAACTATTTGTTTTCTATATGTTGCTTTTGTTGTTCTTTTTGTGTGTGTGTGTGAGGAATATTAGCCCTGAGCTAACATCTGTTGCCAATCCTGCTCTTTTTGCTGAGGAAGACTGGCCCTGGGCTAACATCTGTGCCCATCTTCCTTCACTTTATATGGGACGCCGCCACAGCATGGCTTGACAAGCGGTGCATCGGTGCACACCTAGGATCCAAACCCCGGGCCGCTGCAGCAGAGTGCGCACACTTAACCGCTATGCCACTGGGCCTGCCCCTGTTGTTGTTCTTTTGTTTCTCCTTTACTGCCTTCTTTTGTGTTAAATAGATGTCTTTTAGTGAACTATTTTAATTCCTTCGGTTTTTTTTTTTTTTTTTTTTTTTACTTTTTAAAAAAATTATTTTCTTAGTGGTTGGGGGCTGTGGGAATTACAGTATGCATCTTAATTTATAACAGTCTACTTCAGATTAATATTCAATTCCAGTAAAATAAATAAATTGCTTCATTATACTTATTCTCCCTCCTCTTTTGTGCTACTATTGTCATATATATTACATCTTTATATATTGTAAGCCAAACATTGGTTTTATAATTATTTTGTATTTCTTGTAAGGCAGGTCTGCTAGCAACACATTTCTTCAGTCTTTACTTTTCTGGGACTGTCTTTATTTCACCTTCATTTTGAAGAGTAATTTTGCTGGATACAGAATTCTTGATCGACAGTCATTTTTCTTTCAACACTTTGAATATATCACCCCACTGACTTCTGGCCTCCATGGTTTCTAACGAGTTGTTTCCTCTTGCTGCTTTCAAGATTTTCTGTTTGTCTCTGGCTTTTGACAATTTGTTTATGATGTGTTTAGGGGTGGATCTCTTCGTATTTTTCCTAATTGAAGTTTGTTAAGCTTCCTGGATGTGTAGATTAATGTTTTTCATCTAACTAAGGAAGTTGTTGGTCATTATTTCTTCATATATTCTTTCTGTCTCTTTTCTCTCCTCTCTTTCTGAGATTCCCATTACAGTTATATTGGTACACTTGAACAGTTTTAATTTAGGAGTGCATCAGAGTCCGATTTACATTTTATAAAGCTAGGGGGGTACAGGTAAGGAGAAATAAGTAAAGAAGTTATTGTAGTAGTTGAAAAAAATACTGGTGGCAGCACATAGGAGAAGGAATCAGAATGTCCTTCAGGTTTCTGGGTGGCTTGTATAACTGGATGGTGCAGCCAAATTAATATGGCAAAGACTAAAGAATGGGATAGGGTAACTTATTACATTACAATCTTATGTTTGCTTGATGATTTTCTCTGTAGATTTGTATTTCAGTTATTTTGTTTACTGTATTTCATCATCTGTACATTCCTAATAGATCATAATTTCATACTAAACTGATGCAGTGATAGAATTTCACTTCTTACCACTTTAAAGCCATAGTCATATAATGTTTACGTATTACATGCATATGATGTTAATAGTGAAGTGCTACATAGAAACTTAAAGAAAGTATTCAGTACACATGGATTGAATGAATGAATGATTGATTAAGGGCCGGCCCCGTGGCTTAGCGGTTAAGTGCACTTGCTCCGCTGCTGGCGGCCTGGGTTCGGATCCCAGGCGCGCACCAACGCACTGCTTCTCCGACCATGCTGAGGCCGCGTTCCACATACAGCAACTAGAAGGATGTGCAGCTATGACATACAACTATCTACTGGGGCTTTGGGGGAAAAAATAAATAAATACAAATTATAAAAAAAAGAAAAATGATTGAATGATTCAGAATCATAAAACATTACTCATAGCTCAGACTTTTTATAAACAGTTTTATTGAGATATAGTTTATATATCATATAAACTTATTTAAAGTGTACAATTAATGTTTTTTTATGATATTTACAGTGCAGCCATCACCATAATCTAATTTTGGAGTATTTCATTCTCCCAAAAAGAAACGCAGCACTCATTAGCAGTCACTCCTTTCCTCCCCCTCCCTGCCACCCCGCCACCTCCAACCCTAGGCAACCACTAATCTACTTTCTGTCTCTATAGACTTGCCTGTTCTGGACATTAATACAGTTAATTCCTCCTTGTTGTAGCATATATTAAGTACTCCATTTTATTGTCAAATAATAGTCCATTGTATGGATAATACCACATTTTATTTATCCACTCATCAATTGATGAACATTTGGGTTGTTTGCACTTTTTGGCTCTTAGAATGCTACTATGAATATTTGTTTGCAAGTTTTTGTGTGGACCTGTTTTCAGATCTTTTGGGTACATACCTAGGAGTGGACATAGTGGAAAATCTAGTAACTATGTTTCACCTTTTGAAAAACTACCACACTGTTTTCCAAAGTGGCTGTATCATTTTACATTTCCACCAGCAGTGTATGAGAATTTCAGTTTCTCCACAATCTTATCAATACTTGTTAATGTCTTTTTGATTCTAGTCATCCTAGGGGACTTGAAATGGTATGTCATTGTGGTTTTGATATGCATTTCCCTGTGGCTGGTGATGTTGAGCGTGTTTTCATGTGCTTATTGTCCATTTGTATATCTTCTTGAGAAATGTCTATTTAGATCCTTTGCCCATTTTTTAATTAGGTTGTCTTTTTCTTATTGAATTATAAAAGTTTTTTTATAAAAAGAAGTCTGGATACAAGTCCCTTATCATATAAATGACTTGCAAATAATTTTTCCCATTCTGTGGGTTTTTTCATTTTCTTAATAGTACAATTTGAAGCACAACAAAAAGTAAATTTTGATATAGCCCAGTTTATCTATTTTTGCTTTTGTTGCTTGTGCTTTTGGTTCCATTTTCTAAGAAATCATTGGTCATGAAGATTTACTCGTGTATTTCCTTCTAAGAGTTTTATAGTTTCACCTCTTACTCTTTAGGTCTATGATCCATTTTGAGTTAATTTTTGTATATGATGTGAGGAAACGGGGTCCAACTTGATTCTTTGGCTTGTGGAGATCCACTTGGCCAAGTACCATTTCTTAAAAGACTGTTCTTTCCTTCAATGAATTATCTTGGCACCCTTCTAAAAAATTAATTGACCATAAATGTATGGGTTTATTTTTAACTCTCAATTCAATTCCATTGATTTACATATCTCTCTTTATGCCGGTACCACACTGTCTTGATTACTGTCGCTTGTAGTAAGTTTTGAAATCAAGAAACGTGAGTCCTCTAACTTTTTTCTTTTTCAAGATTGTTTTGGCTCCTCTGGGTTCCTTGCATATCCACATGCATTTTAGGATGAGCTTGTTAATTTCTGCAACAAAAAAAGCCGGGGATTTTGATAGAGATTGCATTTAAATAATTGGTAGAATATTCCTATTATAACAGTATTAAATCTTATGATCCATGAACTAGCTCAGACTTCAACATTCTTTGTTACAAGCCCTCTACTGATCAGAAAACGAGGGCTCAGAGGAGTGAGGTAGCTTGCCCAAGGTCCTTCATCTGTGAATGACGGAATTGGGACTCAAACTCACGTTCTCTGTGTAGTATTCTTTCTACCCATCATGTTTTGATGTTTTCCTTGTCCACTAAAGTGTAATGTAGATTACATAGACAAACATAAAGGAAGATCTATGCTATTCAGACAGAATGAAGATAGGATCAAAATCATATTCTCATTTTATTCTCTAAATAGAAAAGATTTGCTTCTGTAAAAGGAAGAATTTTTTTTTAATTGGGTGAAAGAAGTATAGCAAACTATAAAAGTTATTAAATTAAAGTAAAGGAGTTATAAATTGAGCTATGGAACCTTTAGCTATCAGAAAATACTTGCTTTTGGAATTGATTATCCAAACTTGAATCTCTTGTTTATACAGCTACTTTAATTGAAAATAAAACTCAGATGCATATGATAACACACTAGTCAAAAAAGTTTACATTTAAAAGGAGTAGCCCTAATTTCACAAATAATATATATGTCTTTGCAAAAAGATTGCACCTGTAATTTTATTTGGCAAAAATACTAGTGATATTGTTTGATTTATAAGGAATAATCCTTTCACATTGTAACTTTTGTGTATATATAATTCTTTTAAGAATGTTTGCCTTTCCAGCCCAGCATGTATATTGAGATTGCAAATAATGAGGAAATTATTTTGGGTAAGAGAAATGTTATTCTGCTTTTTTTCTTTAGCGGAAGATCCATCCAAAAGCTATGTGAAATTAAGAGACTTTGTGCTTGTGAAGCTTTGTCAAGATTTGCCCTGTTTTTCCCGGGAAAAGTTAATGCAAGGATTCAATGAAGATATGGCAATAGAGGCACAACAAAAGTTCAAAATAAATAAGGTATTTTTATTCTGTAGGAGGAAAACATTTAAATTTTAAAGTATTTTTTTAAGTACATAACTTAAATATTGCAAGTACATTGAGAATACATGTGTAGGAAGTAGCAGTGGTTAAGAGTAGAGGCTCTGAAGCCAGGTTGCCTGGGTTCACATCTGGCTTCACCACTTGCTGTATGACTTAACGGCAATTTAGTTTACCTCCTTGTGCCTCAATTTCCTCATTAGTAGAGTGGGAAGGGGCTGGCCTGGTGGCGTAGCCATTAAGTTCACACGTTCCACTTCGGCAGCCCAGGCAGGGTTTGCCAGTTCCGATCCTGGGCGTGGATCTACTCACTGCTCATCAAGCCATTCTGAGGCAGCATCCTATATAGAAAAGCTTCAACTCTACATCTGTGATACACAACTATATACTGGGTCTTTCGGGAGAGAAAGGAAAAGGGGAAGATTGGCAACAGATGTTAGCACAGGGCCAATCTTCAAAAAAAAACCCACAAAAAACAAAAAAAAAAGAGTGGGAAGATAATTGATTTCATGGCTATATTAAGTGTAACAAGCAGGAAAAGATGGATGGTAGTATCTTATTTTTGCTTTTTAAGTAGAGTGGGAAGGGGCTGGCCTGGTGGCGTAGCGATTAAGTTCACGCGTTCCACTTCGGCAGCCCAGGCAGGGTTTGCCAGTTCCGATCCTGGGCGTGGATCTACTCACTGCTCATCAAGCCATTCTGAGGCAGCATCCTATATAGAAAAGCTTCAACTCTACATCTGTGATACACAACTATATACTGGGTCTTTCGGGAGAGAAAGGAAAAGGGGAAGATTGGCAACAGATGTTAGCACAGGGCCAATCTTCAAAAAAAAACCCACAAAAAACAAAAGAGTGGGAAGATAATTGATTTCATGGCTATATTAAGTGTAACAAGCAGGAAAAGATGGATGGTAGTATCTTATTTTTGCTTTTTAAAAAAATATTTATCTTGGGCCGGCCCCGTGGCTTGGTGGTTAAGTGCACGCGCTCCGATGCTGGTGGCCCGGGTTCGGATCCTGGGCGCGCACCGAGGCACCACTTCTCCGTCCATCCTGAGGCCGAGTCCCACATACAGCAACTAGAAGGATGTGCAGCTATGACATACAACTATCTACTGGGGCTTTGGGGGGAAAAATAAATAAATAAAATCTTTAAAAAAAAAAAAAAATTTATCTAAACTGGTAAAGTAGTTAATACCCCTGGAGACAGTATTGGTGGGGAGAGGGGTTGGAGTAAAATACTTAACTTTCCCTTTATATATTTCTGTATATTTGTTTGAATTTTAAAGTAGTAAAGGGCCGGCCTGTGGCTTAGCGGTTAAGTGCGCACGCTCTGCTGCTGGCGGCCCGGGGGTTCGCATCCCGGGCGCGCACCGACGCACCGCTCCTCTGGCCATGCTGAGGCCACGTCCCACATACAGCAACTAGAAGGATGTGCAGCTATGACGTACAACTATCAACTGGGGCTTTGGGGGAAAAAAATAAATAAATAAAATCTTTAAAAAAATATATATAGGAGTTCAGAGGAGGGAGTTTATTATATTTATGTAAGCAGGGGAATCAGAGTATTTCATGAGAGGGATGCATTTGATCTAAGCCTTGAAGAATGGGTAGGATTTGGATTGTGAAAGTATGTGGGATGAAAGGTATTCCAATAATAAGGACTAGCATTTGATACTATTGACCTTCCCTCCCTTGGCTTCTAAGGCACTACAGTTCCTGGTTTTCCATTCACCGCTGTGATCATCTTTTTTGAGATATTTTCACTGGCTTCCACTCTTCAGTACACTCCCTAAATATACTTCCTCCCTGTAGTTCTTTATTCAATCCTCATTTCTTCTAATTCTACTTATTCTGCCTGGGAGATCTCGTCTAAATCTCCAATCCAGATTTTCCTCCTGAGCTCCAAAACTGTATACCCAAAGTTCCTGATCACTGACCTTTAACAAACAATTTAATTTGAACTGAAACTTTCCATCTTCTGCATTAAAACACTTGAATGGCTTCCTGGCTTTAAGATAAAATATATATTTTAGGAATAATTGGTATCTCCAGACTGTATTAAACCTTTATTAATGAGAATTTATTCAGTAGCTCAGCTTTGAAAAGAAAGAGAATATGAATACATTATTTCTTTAAATCATCCTTTTTTTTTTTTCTTAAAGGAATTAAAACTCCTTAGTATGGCACACAGAGCCCTTCATAATCTGGACCCTGCCCTCCTTGCTAGCCTCAGCTTCCTGCCACTTTCCTACATGCTCTGGCTGTACTGAACCTCTTGCCATTTCCCAGCTGTGCTACATCTTTCTTCCTTTTGTGTCCCTTTACATATACTATTCCCTTTGCCCTTGATACCACCTTCTCCTGTTCTCCATCTTTGCCTGGCCAGACAGTACTCATTTTTTCAGGCTCAGCTCAGATGTCCCTTCCAGAAAGTTCACATATCATCTTCCCAGCCTACCTATACTGACCTCTCCCCTGCCCCCAAGAAATATATAAGTGAAACAACACAAACAGAAAAACTGTGGGCTACTCCTTTGGCTTCAGTGACGCCAAACCTCCTGATTCTCCTAATATTTCTTTGGCTGTTTTTCTCTGTCCTCTGTCTGCCTTTTAACTGTCACTGTGCTGCAGGGTTCTGATCTCTCTCCTCTTTTCACTGTGTATGCTTTTCCTGGGTGATCCTAACCAATCTTATGGTTTTAACTGTTGCCTGTATACTGATATTGCTTAAATCCTCACCCTTAGACTAGCATTTTCTTCAGATTTGTATGTTCTCCTGCCTCCTAAATCTCTCCCAGGCTGTGAAAACTCATTGTCATTCCACACCCTCCTCCACAGCCAGTCTTTCCTTTTCTATATTTCTAGAATCTTTGTTCCTTCAGTATTCTTACTTGTGCTGTCTCAGTTCATGCCCTCATCATTTTTTGCCTGATTTAATAGCTCAGCTTCCTAATTGATCTCCCTGCCCTTTTTTGGCTACCATTTCTGTGTAGCTGAGAGAATGCTTTACTTAAAACTCAAATTTGTGTGGTTTGCTCACTCCTCCATTTAAAATCTGTCACCTACTAGGTAAAAGCCCAGCTCTTTAACCCAGCGTGTAAGGCCCTGTGTTCTTGCTCCATCTTCACTCTGCTTCTACTCTTTACTTTTCATTTTGTGCTCCAGCAATGTCAAGCTGCTTCTGTTCTGCATGTGTGTGCATGTGTGCACGAGCGCACACAGTGCCCTGCCCTCTTTCTAGAATGGTGTGCTCCCTTCCCTTTAAGTTTCAGCTCAAGTTTTATTCCCCCAGGAATTCTCTTCTAACATTTCTCCCATTCCCAGGCTATGCTACCATAATACCTTATGCATATTTCTATCATTAAATTAGCCATACAGCAATCATTTCTGTTACCACTAAAGTGCTAGCTCCTTGAAGGCAGAGACTATCTTTTATTGCTTTTCGTCTGGTACCTAGCACAGTTTCTGGCCCATAGCAGATACGCATTATATCTTGTGTCCTTTTGGAAAGTGTCACTATTTTGTAATTTGACAATGTTTGTATTTTTCTTTTGTTTTGTTTGTTAGCAACATGCTAGACGGGTTTATGAAATTCTTCGACTACTGGTAACTGACATGAGTGATGCTGAACAATACAGAAGCTATAGACTGGATATTAAAAGAAGACTAATTAGCCCGTATAAGGTAGGATTTCAAGAGTCTTAAACATTATATTCTTATCACTGTTTAAAATGGAGAAGAAAGTCTAGCAAATGCCAGTGTGTGGGAGAGTCCAAATCATTTTGCTAAATTAACCCTTACGAAAGTAAAAATATTCTTTCAGTTAGTTATAAGAATTCTCACTGTCTTAATTTTCCAATATAAGCTATAAATCTGTTTTCATTCACTTAAAAACTAATTCCAGGGGCTGGCCTGGTGGCGTAGTGGTTAAGTTTGCACGCTCTGCTTCAGCAGCCTGGGGTTCGCAGGTTCAGATCCTGGGCATGCACCTGCGCACCACTTATCAAGGCATGCCTTGGCAGGTGTCGCACATATCAAGTGGAGGAAGATAGGCATGGATGTTAGCTCAGGGCTAATCTTCCTCACCAAAAAATAAAAATAAAAAAAAAAATTCCAAGGATAGTTTACCCATCGTTATTTTTTTTCTTTCATTTGTATGCATCTTTTAAAAATCTAAATGCTGAGACTCTTCCCTAAGAAATTATCGTATTAGTTTTTTCTAAGTCTCTTATCTTCTCATTTGTCTTATATATCCTATCTTTGCCTTTGCTCCCTTCTTCCTAAATATGGCCTTGGTTGCCCATTGGTAACCTCTGTGCTTTACCATTGCTGACATTGCAATTTCGCAGTATTTATCTGTTATTTTTTTTTAACATTCTTTCTTCATGCCCCTTTCCTCACCTTTTTTTCATCTCCCATATTTTCCTTTAACTCAGAAATTTCCCCTTCTAGATCAGGTTTAGATTCATCATCATTTGGCCTTTATAATGAAGGCAGATATTGTCCATGCCAACTTGTGTGAATGAGGATTTGTATTGATAGTTGCAGCTGGGCACTAAGCTGATTGGGAAGAATATTTGTTAATTTATTCAACAAATAATTATTGAGCACCTGGCATGTGGTTGCTAGATTTATGTACACTATACCTATAGGCTTATACAGCACAATAGCTGGGAACATAAGTGACAAATCTGAATCTATCTTAAAATTTAAGGAGAAAGTAAATAACTAATGAGTAATTAATATATCAAGTACACATAGTTTTGATTTTCCTACATTGATTCAGGTTTTATTTGTCATAGATTCTGCTTTATAGAGCCAGTCTTTTGAATGTTGATGGTATATTGGATCACACTACTCCTTGTTGAATCCCAATTCTTTTCCTTTATAGCATCTTATTTGCAGTGCAACTGTATTTCCTAATTTGTCATTGTAATTCTGTTCAAGAATATCACATTCTGAATATAAAAATAATTATTTGCCTATGACTATAAATAATTGCATCTTGAATTCATATATATATTGAATATATACTGTATATGTATTCATATATATGAATATATATAAATGATACTTCATAGTGTCATTTCATTAAGCAATTTAATGGATTGATTTTCTATCTTATGGACTACCATCTGCATATAACAGGTTGTGATAAATTAAAATGGTCTCTCTTCCCAAAAATTGTCTGAAGTAGCGTTTTATTCTTTGATATTTAGCAACTCAGAAACATCAGAAAATTGGTAGAAATGGTACTTTCCAAAGATTTTGATCTTTAAGTAATATTAATCTGTTAACCTAGAAAATTTTTTTATGATAAAATTCTGGCATATAGAACAATATAATTAGATGTTATCATGGCAACATTTGAGAGCATTAAAACTGTTTTAGTAAATTAAAATAATTAATTTGTTAAATTATGCATCTCAGATACTTATGTGACAGTTTATATAGACAGATGTAGCAAATGAGAGTTGATGAATTCTAAGTGTAAACAGTAGTCATAAAGTTATGGCAAATAATGGGAATTTTTATAGTTCATAAAAGCAAGTATTTTCCACTCTTAAAGAATGATAATGATTTTTTATAGTATTATTAACTATCCTCACCTGTCCAGCAAGTTTCCTTATCTGAAAGACAACCGAAAACTGGTTATTAAACTCTTTAGGTTCTTAACAGCCAAAATGGGTTTTGCCATTCTTGCACCAAAGCTCATACACAAATTACAAATTCTTCAGATACTTGCTCAAATTTGATTTATAGTAATGCATATTTTAATAAGCTTGGTTATCCAGTATTCTATCCCATTGAGAAAACCAAGAAAGCTCTAGGGTCCCCTTCCCCCACGTTGGGTTGATAGCCACAATGCTTGGGATAGGAACCTACCACAAACTTCGGGAAAGCCTAGAAATGAGTTAAATGTGCTATAGGCATGGGAGGAGTGAAAAGATTTCTTTGAATGTATGCAGATGGTTTTCTCCAATTTGTCATTCCAAGTTGACAGTCACGTACTTTGTTGTGTTATCACAGCATTTTCAAATGCAAAATTATATTTAAGAATAAAGGAAAATTGCTTAATATTGATTGTGGTTTAGAATTTTTTTAGGTTTTTAAAATGTATGCTTAATAGGGAAAGTTTGGAGTGTAAAATTTTCATCTTTACTGTAACATTTTATAAAAAGAAATTATAATTTTGATTGTCACTAAGTTATTACTGAGGTATGAAATAATTTATTGAGAGAACAAAGTCCACCAATTCTGTGCTACCTTTTGAGGGATCATGTGAGCTTAAACACACTCTCCCACTAAGAAATTATTTGAGTAGGTATTAGAAGTACTTGTACCTTACTTTAAAAGTTCTTTAAACACTGATAATTTATTTGTATCAGTGCCAAGAAGGGATAAAAATAACTTGTATTAACTAGAATCATTTTTAAAAAGCACAAAAAGAAACTCCATCTCTAGTACAGAAGTAATTTTTAGGTGTTCAAGAAAAGATAAATTTGAACAATTTGGCTAAAAAAGGAAAAGTTGGTGCAGCTGCTTGGTTTTAGCGTTAAAGTTTTTATATTGTTTCAAGGGCACATTTTAATTCATAATTGGCTTACAAATATAAAATTTAGAATCATTGTTATAATATCATTGGATTTGGAATCAGGAAACTCAGTTTTGAGGTCTAGTTCTACGTTTTACAAATTGTATGACTGTCGACAACTTATTAACATCTGGGTAGTAGGCTTTTCTTCTATAAAATGGAAAAGCCTCCATAGTGAGGAATTGAACAGAAATACAATACAGTGTGCCTATTTTTAAAGATGTCTTTTCAGAAGTCTTTGGAATTCATGTGCCTCCACACTATTGTTATTTTAAAATTCTTACAAAAGAACATTATCTCTGTACTTCACAAAAGAGACTAGTTCAGCAGATGGAAATTAAGGAGCCCTTACTGGTGGTGGCATTTTTGAGATTATATTTGTAAGCCCTCTTGGAACCTGTGAAAACTAGGCAAGAAGAAAGGATTATTTTCTGGAAATGAATTCCTATTCAAGCCAAATGTTAACATAAATAAATTGACATTAATACCATCTTTAATTAAAAATTATCAATAGCCATAATCTATGAAGAAATTAAGTTTTTGTGTGGTTTTGGAAGGACAAAATTATTCTGAAGCCTAAAGAATGTCTATTTCAATCTTAAAGAGTTCTACCTTTCAGTATTTCATTTGTACTCCCAGTGTATGTCACTTTGCTGGATAGAGGTTTCCCCAAATCAATTTTTTTAAGTTCTTTTTTTACACATTCTTTAAGAGAGTAATTTGTAATATACATATACAAAGCAGAATATATACAGTTTAAGGCATATTAAAGGTTAATGAAACAAATACCTCAAATTAGGTATTTTTAAAATTGAACCATACCTTACATGCTCCTGAGGAACTTATATATATAGTTTTATATTTTTTCCATAAAGCTATTATATGTATTTTTAATCTCTAGGTACCTGTGCTCTTAAATTTAATTCATAGATTTACTGCCATGCCAATAAACATTATAATAGAGATTAATTCTGACATATCATCTGAAAAAAATTGACAATGAAGAAATTGAAGGTGGTAAGGAGTGGGGAGATAAATTGGGAGAAGTAAGTTCTCTTAGCTAAAAACAGCATAATAATTTAAAACAGTATGTTACTGGCACATGATTCACTCTATAGGTTATTTGGAACAGAACTGATGGTTTAGAAATATTTAAGAATTTAATCTGATGGTTCTATTATATATTAGAATTTAATGTGATTGGAGGCATCTTCTAGCAATGGGGTTAGATTACTTAATAAGTGTTATAACTGATTAGCAATTTAGAAAAGTAGCTTATATTCCTATCACATACCACAATAATTTTTTGATGTATTACCCTTTAGTTCCTGAACTGTTTCCTTAAGTTAGAAGCTCTTATATACTGTAATCGTGCCTCTTGGCAGAAAAAAAACTTTTACAGCAAGAATAAAGCATTTATCATCCACATGATTGAAGAGTAAGGAATACACTGTCCTTCCAGACCTTAGAAGCAATAAATTTGGGCCGGCCCAGTGCCTTAGCGGTTAAGTGTGCGCGCTTCGCTGCCAGTGGCCCAGGTTCGGATCGCGGGCGCGCGCTGACGCACCGGCTTGTCCGGCCATGCTGAGGCTGCATCCCACATACAGCAACTAGAAGGATGTGCAGCTATGACATACAACTATCTACTGGGGCTTTGGGGGAAAAAAATAAAATGAATAAAATTTAAAAAGGAAAAAAAAAAGCAATAAATTTGAATTTTCATCAGTTCTCTAGAACTAATATTTAAAGTGTGGTCAGTAGATCAGCAACATTAACATCACCTGGGAGCTTGCTAGAACTGCAGAATCTCGCCCCATCCCAGACCTGCTAAATCAGAATCTGCATGTTAACCAGGTCCCCAGGTAATCTGTGTGCACATTCAAGTTTGAGAAGCACTGCTTTAGAGGAGTGTCTTATATTAATGAAGTTAATTTTATTTCTTTCTGATTATAGGAATAGCAGCCTCATTTACTTAGCTCCAGCAATTTAGACCCAGGATCAACCTAATTTTTTTGTAGTGTCAGATAGCTTATTTCAGTAAAGGCTTATTTCCAAATTTTATTATTGTTACTTTGTTTTTAAAACGTTGGTGTGATTATAAATTTAGCTTAATTTTGAGCTTTTTAAGTAGTAATCATGATACATTTGCCTAATATTCCCAAATTATTAGGGTTTCCTTTAAGGGACATTTATTAGTTTTTAGGATGGATTTAAGAGTTTTTAGGATGGATTTAAGAGACTGTTTTTAGGTTTATTTTTTTTTTTTTAATTGTCTTTTGAAAGGCAGTTAGATGTAGGGACTAAGAATACAAACTTGCAACCAGATCATTAGGATTTTAATCCTGGCTTCTCAGCTACCTCTATGACAAGTTATTTAACTCCTGTATCCCTTTTTTTCTTCATCTATCCATTGAAAAGTATAGTACCTATCTCATCGAGTTAAGATTATGAGTCAATATATGTGATATCTGATCTCTATGTAAAGTTAGCTCTTTATATGCTCTAATAAAGGAGGATTGCTATGATAGTCTAGAACAGTTTATCCAGAATGTATGAAAGTTTTATATATTGCAGTGTTGCCACCCATCCAGGAATCTTGGAATCCTTCTTCATTCTTTCTTCTTCACATCATCACTGTTTTCTTCCCTAAATCTGCCCTGTCCCCTCCATCTCTGCTGCTGCTGACTTGGTCTAGGCTTTCATCGTCTCTCGCTTGAATTCTTGCAGTAGCTGTTCATTTGGTCCTCCAGTCCAGTCCTCAGCATTATTAACACAGTATTGTTTTGACACAGTGTCCTGCTTAAAAGTTGTTACCAGTTCCCTATTGCAAACTTCTCAGCATGGTGTTTTCCTTCTCAGTAAAATGGGGAAGGTTTAATAAGATAACGTATGTCTGGATAGTAGAGACTCAGTAAATGCTAGTTAATGTTGTTTTTTAAAATGTGACAGTTTTGGTTTATCTTTCTGAAACTCTTCCAACAGTTTATGTTAAAATTAATATATGGTCCATAAATACATTGCCAAGTAAGGGAACTTAGAAATGAGCATAGTGGCAGGAAGAAGCCATCTTGGAATTGAAATTAATGTAATGACTGAATAGTGAAATGAAGAATATTAGCACTTAATCTCAGTTGTCTTTCTTCAGTTAGTGCATTTTATTTATTAAGGAAATATTTGAGTGTCTGCACTAGCCAGTTCTTTATTATGTTTTGGAGAGGGGGCTGTTAGTCATATATCTATATTTACCATCAATTGACACAAATTCCAGGTCTTCTGGTTAATTCCTTTTAGAAGGTTTGTAATTCATGGTTAACATTCTGTTTAGGCTTCCTTAAGAAAAAAATGGGACAAATTTGGGCATATTCCCATTACTCTTATTTTTAACATTGGGGACTTAAAATTCTAAAAATATAAAGAAATATATCAGCTTTCTTAGTCTAACCAATTATTGTGTTTGTTGCATAGAAAAAGCAGAGAGATCTTGCTAAAATGAGAAAATGTCTCAGACCAGAAGAACTGACAAACCAGATGAACCAAATAGAAATAAGCATGCAACACGAACAGCTGGAAGAAAGCTTTCAGGAACTTGTGGAAGATTACCGACGTGTCATTGAACGCCTCGCTCAGGAGTAATAAGTATACTGCTCTGTACAGGAAGTTTGCAAATTTCTGTACATTGTGTTGTGAAAAATCAGATGATGACTTTAATTTTAAAATCTTGTAACATTTTACTTACATTAAAAGTTATCTATCTTATCTTTAGTTGAATATTTTCTTTTAGAGAGATTGTATATTTTAAAATACTGTTTAGAGTCTATGAGCATATATTACATTAAAAAAAAAGATATAGCTTCTGAAATACCACTACAGTTGCCTCCCTTCTTAAACCGTATAATAAATGTTTAGTTGTGATATGTTAATGTGTGATGATATGATTCTTAAATACTTTCGATAAACTTTTTCAGTCTTGTTAAAAAATTTTAGGTCTTAAGCTTTTATCATCATTCCTCCCACACTTTGCTTCTAAGATTTTACATCTGGCACCTTTAAAACACATTTCTTTAAGGTCTTCCTAATAATCTTGTTTTTTCCATGTGATTTTTCTAAATCGGAAATGTTCGTAGTTTAGGGTTTTTTTGTTTTAAATAAACTCCTATTAATCGCTTGTTGGGGGTAGGGTGTATAAGAGAGAGAAGAGAAACTACATACAGCATAAAACCTAAATGTTTGGCATCAAATATTAATTAAAGATAATTTAGAAGTTAGCATTAACATTTTATAAATAATAATAATGTAAGATAATTAGATAGAAATCAATTTATAAAAATCCAATTTACACACCATTATTGAAATATATCTTGTGTAAAATGAGGTGTATATCTGTTGTAATTTGCTGTATTGTTACCAAGATGAAGTCCAACAAGAAAAAAACCAAAGTAATGATAAATTGCTTAGTATAGTCTTACTTTATTGAAGTAAAGTATAAATAAATTGCTTGATACAGAATCATTAAAAGTAAAAGCTTGATGTTTATAATGTGTGCCAGTGAGTGAGGTATTGTTAACATCAAAAGTGGGATGTAAGGTGAACTTTACTTTTAAAATCTGATTTGTTCAGTGCTTAAGGCAAAATCCCAACTTTGACAAGCACTATCTTGTCCTTAGATCAGCTTTCCATTAGTAAAACCTATCAAACATAGGAGGAGCAAAGTAACTGGTACCCTCTGGACACAAAATAGCTGTGGCTGGCAGCATACCAACGGCACTCAGCCATCTCCATAAAAAAGAGGGTGTTGCAAAAGTTTCAGTCTCATCTCAGAAGCTTATATATAGATAAAACTTGTTGATTTCTGAGAGAATATATATATGTACATAATTTGTTACAGATAGAATGAATTAGTTCAGTTAAAATTCTTTCTGAAACTATATGAAAGCAATTTGTTTTCCATCTAAATTAGCTAATTTTTAAATTTTTTATTGAAAATGCACAATTGATACCTAAAGATGAGCTCTGAGGGAAGAGAAATCAGTACAATCTAAACAAATTATCTTTCAACATTCTTTTTATGTAGAAACCAGAAAAAGCCAATGAGATACCCATTAATGTACTTTTTAAAAATTTAAGCAGTGTTTTATGTTCAGTTCATGGATAAAGATCTAGTTTAGCATTCATCTTTGGGACTTGAAAGGCTGTACCTTCATTAGGAGTTAAAAGGGTATAAGTCTAGTAGTTACCTATGCACCTTGTATGGGGTAATTAAATACCAGAATAGATGTATAGGACCGTGTATGAAACCAACACAGCCACCCTCTATGCCTAGTGGTTACTTTCCACCTTCAGTGTAGTCTTCAGCTCTTTCATCATCCATGCACACATCTATGATATTTACTTGTTGCCTTTACCTTTTTCACTGCTCTTCCCCCATCCACCACTCTTAATTTTTTCCCTGTCCTCTCCAAATTGCATTTTCTCTACATGTGATATCATGTTTCCTTTCTGAGCATCAGTTTTTTCATCCGTAAAATGAGGTTGTACTAGAATGATCTCTAGGTTCCCTCCCTGTTTTAAGATCTGTGCTTCTTTTCACATCTTTTCTCCTCACTCTTAAGCTTTTATAGTCAGATGTGGTACACATCTGAAAAAGCATTTTTATAAATCATACAAAATTCAGTTTATATGTGAGTTAGTTTATGTGTGAGAGGAAAGAAGAAATGCTGTATGTACCTGATGGTCTCCAAATTGCAGGAGCCCCAGCTTGCTGTACCAGAGCCTTGTCTCTTCTGAAGATCTATCTGATCTACTGCCATCCTTGTCTACTAGAGGAAAGCTGACAGCAAAGCCCCCAGCACTGTATCAGAGAATGATTAGAATCACAGAACTTAGAGGTCAAATGATTTAATTCCTTAAATTCATTCTTAAATTCTTATTAGAATTTTAAAGCCAGTTTAACAATATTAAATACTGATTAAATAATAACGTACCCATAATTCTTCCTTCTAAATGAAATTACTTTACATTTGTATATTATCCATATATACATTCAATATAGTATTTTCTTTTTAACAAACATTTCTAGTATTCAAAGTGGTTCTCATAGATGTACAATATTTCATGTTGATTTGTCCATATTAAACCATTTACCTAGATTTTTTCTTTTATTATTATAGACAACATTCAAATGAATTAATGTCTTTGTGTATATATATTTTTGTGTCTATTAAATCATTTCCTTAAGTTAAATTTCTAGGAAATGCAGTTACTGAGTCAAAGAGTAGGAATATTTCTATGGCTCAGTTACATAAATATGCCATATTTTCCAGAATGGTTTGTAAATTTCTAACAGATATGAATGTGTATACTGGTTTTAACAGAATTTCAATGGCATGAGATGTTGATTTTGTTTCAATAGGTATAAAACCTCAAATTTATATTTCTTTTGCTTAATGGGAAGGCTGAATATTTTTCCATGTTTTTCTGAAATTTTTTCCCTGATATGGATTATCCATTTGATTTTTTTTTTAATTTGTTTTTTGGGATCTACACTCTCATTTTATAGACGGACAATAGATCCAGAGGTTCACTTGCTTAAGGTCACACTATGAATTAATGGCAAAGCGAGGACTATACTCAAGGCTGCTGCCTTCCACTCCTCCTTCTCATCTTCCATCAAGTAGGCCAACCAAATCTTAAGCATGCCAGACCACTAGGCTCTTCGTAAGAGGGGATTTTTTTCATCACCATCTGGAAAATACCTCACTTGGATGATATTTGCCCTAGTCACCAGACAAATACTCCAACTGCCCTCTTGTTTTTATAACCTCATAGGAGCAGGTATTAGGAAAAGGATGTTTGATTGTAATAAGTGAATTTATTGGTACCTCATTTGAAGTATGGGTTGAAGTTCTTCATTTCTGCTTTCAACATTTTCCACTTTTCAACATCTACAACTTTTCTGTGTTTCCATATTCCTTTACATCTTTATTGTAATACATACATATATCCTTCTCCTTGTATTATGTGTTGCAGTGGAATTATAGAGTGCATTTAATTTACTCATTCACTTGGGCAGAGTTGTCTTTATTAATATAATTAGTATGCACATAGTATAAAAATGCAAAAGGGCACATGGTGAAAATTCCTCACCCCAATCCTCCGAAACAACCATTGTTTCTGTCTTTTAGAAATATAGGCATAAATGAGCATATATGTATATATCTTGTATATATTATATATATATATGGCAACCTCCCACATATCTTATTCTCTAACTTGCTTTCTAAATTTAATACTTTGGATATCATTAGAGCTGTCTTGTTAATGGCTGCATAGTATCCCATTGTATGAATGTACCATAAATTATTCCAGCAGTACCCTATTATTTAGGTTGTTTCCAATATTTTCCATTACAAACAATGCTGCAATGCATATTCTTGTACATGTGCTGTGCATACATATGCAAGTATGTATAGATTAAAGCCCTAGTCTCACCCCGTTCTTATAGTGACTATACTACGTTTACGACAGTTAAAATTATTAACATGAACTAAGGTTACAGAAGCTTGATACTGTACCAATCTGTAAAAAACTATGCAAACAGGAATATATTGGACTTCAACCATCCTCCTTCGCAGCTAGAAATATGAATTATTTTAAAGGCACAATGATTTGAATGCTTAGGCATATGCACATGACTTTGTTCACTCCTTTAGTTTTCTTAGCTCTTCTAAGCCTTATCGTCCAGAAGAGTGGCTCTACAGCAGGGTTTCTCAACCTCAGCACTGTCGACATTTTGGGCCAGATCATTCTTTGTTGTGCAGGGCTGACCTGTGTATTGTGGGCTGGTTAACAGCGTCCCCGGCTTCTACCCACTAGATGCCAGTAGCACTACCCCACTTCCAGTTGTAACAAACATGTCTCCAGAGATTGTTGCATGTTCTCTGGTAGGCAAAATGACCCTTGCTTGAGAACCACTGCTACATGGGATTGAATATTCATCCACTTGAAGCACTGACTCTTTTATTTTGTAACATGGACATAGTACAGAATTCAAAATGAGTAAAAGTATTTGATGAGAAGTAAGCTGCCCTCCCTTCAGCCCAGTCACCAAAATCACTTCTCCAGAGGCAATTACTTTTAGCAGTTTCTCTTTTGTCCCTCAGAGTTAATTATCAGTTTGCAAACATCCATAATTTTTTGTTTTAACACAAATGGTGATATATGCAGTACTCAGAATCTTTTCCAGTTAAATTTAACTCATCTTTTATTAATACATATTAGAACACTTCAGTTCTAAACACTTTGATTCTAGACAGCTGTTTGATATTCTATAATTTGATTTCAGTGTGTTTAACCCAATCCTATACTAATGGACATTTAGGTTGTTTCCTATTTTCTGCTCTTAAAAGCAGTGCTGCAGTGAATATTCTTGTGTATACCCCATTTTGTACATCTAGGGGTATATATGCAAGACAGTGATGGAATTGTTGAGTGAAAGGGTATGGACATTTTACATTTTGGTAGGATTTGCACACATTTGAGACACTAGAGAAATTTGAATATGGACTCTATATTAGATGATACAGAATTTTGTTAATTTTCATAGTTGTAATAATGGTATTGTGATTGTGTAGGAGAATGTCTTTATTCCTAGGAGTCACATGCTGAAGTATTTAGGAGCAGAGTCATGACGTATGCAAAATTACATTCAAATGGTCCAGAAGAAAAGTATGTTTGTGTAAGTGGGTTATATATACATACATATATACATGCATACATAGACATATATATGTCTATAAACAGAAATAATGCAAATGTGACAAAATTTTTTAAATTATTGAATCTAAGTGGAAGGTATATACAGGTGTTCACTGTATGATTTTTTCAACCTTTATGTTTCTAACTTTTCATATAGAAATTGGAAAAGAAAAGATATTGCATATACAAAACAAAATACTATGAAAAAGGAACAATCAGTGAATAAAAAAGAGCTCTTAGAAATTTAAAATGATTGTTCTAATTCAAGCAGCAGAAATCTGGGGTATAAAGTTGAAGAAATTTCCCAGGACATCAAAAAGAGAAAATAAGAGAGAAAAGATAAATCAATGTGGGAAATCTGATAGCCAGCTTATTTTCATTTTGGAGACGATAAGCAAACAGAAGGACATTAGCAGAGAAAGGATAATTCCTCAGAGGTGAAGAAATGAATCTTCAAATTGGAAGAGCTCCCTGAAGGTGGAGCAAGATTCAATCATCATCACTAACATTTATTGAGCACTTACTATCTCCTAAGCACTTGCATCATTCACCTCAGTTCTCACAACAACCCTGTGAGGCACACGGTATTACCCTAAAGTAAGGCCTAGAGAGGTTACTTCCCCTGAGGTCACACATCTAGTAAGTGGCAGAGCTAGGGTTTTAGCCCAGGCAGTATAATTCACTTGAGTTCTTAACCACTATACCACTTAACTAAAAAGATCCACATGTAGGCTACATTATTAAATATCAAAACACTGAGCATAAACATAAAGATCCTAAATGCTTTCAGAGGGGAAAGCAGAGGTAACCTGGGAGAGAAGGGGGAATTTAAATAGTGTTAGACTTCTTATCAGCCATACTTCATGCTAAAAGACAATGGAACAATGTCTTTAAAGTTCTGATGGAAAATCATTTTGAATCTAGAAACCTATACCCAAAGTATCAATCAAGTGTGAGAGCAAAACAAAGGAGGTTTTGGAAATCTAAGAAACCAGAAAACTTACTTCACACATTTTCTGATGAAGTTACTTTTAGATCTATTTTAGCAGCATAAAGGTGAAATCAAAGAGCGTGTAAGATGTGGAGTACAAGAAATCGTAAAACAAATCTGATTCCAATAAAAAGAAATCTGAGGATGGGAATGGAATAACATGTCTAAGGAATTAATTGGTCCAAATTAGAATAGGAAATTATGAAATCCAGAAAAAGAAGTATACAAGAAAGTCCAGAGTCCAGATACAATAAACAATAGTTGGCATGGCTTGGAGCACTAACTAGAAACAAAAACAGTTCAAAGTGGATGGGTTGGTGGGCCGGCCCTGTGGCTTAGCGGTTAAGTGCGTGCTCTCTGATGCTGGCGGCCCGGGTTCGGATCCCGGGCACACACCGACGCACCGCTTCTCCGGCCACGCTGAGGCCGCGTCCCACATACGGCAACTAGAAGGCTGTGCAACTATGACATACAACTATCTACTGGGGCTTTGGGGAGAAAATAAATAAATAAATCTTTAAAAAAAAAAAACAAAGTGGATGGGTTGGGTCAGACTGCAAAAGGGTAGGATGGGAGACTATCACTTTTCATTGCAAACCTTGTTATAATTGCATGTTTTTTTTAAAACTATATATGTATTACTTTGATATAAAATTTTGTTTACATAATATTACTATATTGTTCAGCCACTGAAGCTCCATATAAATGTCAACTAAAATACAACTGTAAACCAAGGAAATTTATTTATTTATTTATTATTTTTGTGTGTGTGTGAGGAAGATCTGCCCTGAGCTAACATCCGTGCTAATCCTCCTCTTTTTGCTGAGGCAGACCGGCTCTGAGCTAACATCTATTGCCAATCCTTCTCCTTTTTTCCTTCCCCAAAGCCCCAGTAGATAGTTGTATGTCATAGTTGCACATCCTTCTAGTTGCTGTATGTGGGACACAGGCTCAGCATGGCCGGAGAAGCGGTGCATCAGTGCACGCCTGGGATCCGAACCCGGGCCGCCAGTAGCGGAGCGCACGCACTTAACCGCTAAGCCACCGGGCCAGCCCCAAACCAAGGAAATTTAAAAATAAGTTTACCTGAAGCAGACAAGTGGCACCTTTAAACAGTAAGATTGTGCTCAGCCTGACTCCACAAAGCAGAACTCGCCAAAAGAGAAGATAGTGAAGAGCTTTCTTAAAAAAAAAAAAAAAAAAGAGCAATACTCAATCCTTTTGTTTGGAAACTGATTCTCAATGGTATCATAGTTTACCATGTACTTTATTTGGCTACCAAAGGCAAAGTCCCCATTTTGACACCCTGATTCTATAAATTGACAGACACTAAATGTAAAACCAAAGCTTTGAAATTTTTCATGTCATAATTTTGGGGGCTTTCCATTAACCCTGCAGAGAAATATAATGCAATAAAGTGTGATGCCATCTCTTATGAATATACGAAGAGCTACTGTGTATAAGATGCTACAAGAAGTGCCTTATAAATGTCTTGTAAACAAGTATTTTTTAAGACCTCCAGTGTTATAATGTACACAGGCTGGAAAAGGGGTGAATCCTCTCTCCTACGACCTTTCTGGGCCTCGCTATCTTTGTCTTCAAATTGGAAGGGGTCGAGTTAGAGCTGGATTAGGTGATCTTTGAAGCCCTTTCCAGTTCTTCAACTGTATTCTCTCTCTCCCAGCTTAATAAAAGACCAGTTGGAAAATGTTCTTTGGTTAGACTCTCAGTTCACCTGGACAATTCTTTAGATTTTTAATTAATAATTTTGGCAGGTGAATCGGTGTGGAAATCTTGGGCTGTACAGTTTGTTTGCCTCGCTCTCTGAATCCCCCCTTTGTGAAGGCCGGGGGCCACCACAGTGAGGCTTGTTTGCTCTCTGCTCCTAGAGCAGCTGCCTCTTTTCTTCCTTTATCCTTTATCAAGCAAAAGAAAATGCAGTGATGCTTGTGTGTGCTTCAGATGACGAGAATGCTCTCCAGACAGGTTATTCTCTGGGTTGGAGTGGATGGGGTGAGCACAGAGGAGCTCAGCTCAGTGGGAAGAGAGGTCGAGGCAGCATCTGCCCTCTTGTTTGTTTCAACAGTTTCAGTCTTGAATATAGAATTTGTTGAGTGAGAGGTGAGCAGAAGTTAAGAAATGCACTATTGCTTAGTTTGTCAGCCAGTTTGGGGAGTGGAGGCGGAGGGTGGGAGGGGAGAAAGGGACATGCAGCTAGTTTTCTTTTTCTATTACTAAATCCCTTGTTATTTCATAATCTCTACTTTGGAGATTCTTGCTGCAGTGTATTTTGCATAACTATTAACTGACCAAAGAGCATTGTTTCATGCTGATAGGCAGGAAATATCAAAATCATATTTTCAACCTCTAATATTAATGGTCCAACTGCTTTCTATATGAACTGGTCTCATACAATCCTACAGGGCCATGTATTTTTACTCAAACACACTAAGAATTAAACAGCAGACAAAGAACCATAAATCCAGCAAAAGAATAAATAAAGAGAGAAAACAAGAGAAGGTAACCAGAAATGTATCACCATCTCAGGAGGGAAAGCAAGTAAAACCACAGTAAAATAAGGAATCGTACAGAAGGGTGGAGACAATGAAAGAAGAAAAACAAGTGCAGAGAGAAGGCAAAAGGAAAACAGAACGCAGAGTGGACTGTAATAAAGTCATAGGTAATATTGTGCATTCCTGTCCTTCCGCATGTTGTTTGCCTAGTCTGCTGTCTTTCATTCTATATAGATGTGTGGCTGGTTGTGGTAAAAATAGGTACCTTCCCTTAGAAAGTCCAGCAAATGGTAAATGCATAGGAAAAAACCTGGATGAATATACATCAACTCATTAACAGTGATTACCTGGGGAGAGCTTTTCTGAGGGACTTCTACATTCTATATTACACATTTCAGTATTTTTAAAATGTTTTTAAAGAGCACATATTACATACATGTGTAAACAGAAAAGAAAAACCAGATTAAAAAAAAATTCCAACAAGAATATTGAGAGCATTTTCTTTTATTTTACAAGTGTGGATTAGAGATGCTAAAGGAAGCATTATTGCTCTTACTCTCTCCTTCATCTTTATAGGAAGTGAAGATTAAACAGGTGCAATTTCCTGGGACCTTATATAATAAACTTTAGCATTTTTCTCAGTTCTTGGCAGCCAGGGATAGCCAGAATCTGTGACCCCTCACACCTGGCATTGCTCCTATGGGGCTTGTAGTCTCAAGGGTATTTATTTGGTCTTGATGAACAATCTTGTGAGCATGTTAGTCTCAGCTTTCACATTAGTTCTTTTTCTTTTTTTCCTTTTTTTATTTTTATTTTTTTTGCTGAGGAAGATTAGCCTTGACCTAACATCTGTGCCAATCTTTCTCTGCTTTATAGGAGGTGGGTCACCACCACAGCGTGGCTGACAAGTGGTGTAGGTCTGCACCCAGGATCCAAATCCATGATCTCCCAAACCAGGGCCACCAAGGCGGAATGCGCTGAACTTAACCACTAAACCATGGGGCCAGCCCCTCAAATTAGTTTCTTAAGAACAAAAATAATATCATATCTCCTTGGAGCCTAGAGTAGACACTTAAGTATTTATTGATTGGCTAATTGATCACTAAATTCTCTTGGAAACTTTTTGCCTTTCTTCTTCACCCTGAGTGGAATTCTTCATTCTCCAGAAGTGTATAAGCAGGTGCTACTTTTCCAGGGATTACTAACTGCGAGTAGATGGCAGGCGCTAATGGCACTTATTTTTATTTAGATTTATGGGGCAACAGCATGCTTCTACTTTAACCCAACTTCCCTCAGAGCCAGTTCCAAGACATGAGGTCAGGGAAGCCTTGTGCCTCAAGCCTACATTGTTCCAAAGCCAACTCTGACCAAAGCAAGCAGTATTTATCAGAAAACTTGGACGCATCAGTGAGTGAGGTCTGGGACCACCCTCATCCTCTTCCCTATAACCTTCCCATAGCATGCCTCCCTTGGCTCCTGCCACTCTTCCAGGTGGGCTACTGCTCCAACAATGGATATGCTGTTATGCTGAAGCATTACATCTGCTTACAATCTCCCCTAATATCTTTCAAGCCAAGGGGCTGAACCAGATTAAAATAAATGCTGGCCAGACTGGGTCTGAGAGCAACAACTCCCCTGGGCCAACGTTTTGGTCTTACCCTACAGCTAAGTTAGCCCTGTCTGGTCCCATTCTACTCTGCTTACCCTGGTAGACTGCTCAGAAGGGTGCAGCATGCTATTTGCTGAGTCCTTTGGGATTAGGCCTATAAATGGCCGTAGATGCCTGAAATCTTCAGAATTTCAATGCAGGAGGGGCTCAGGTAGGGCAATCTCATCAGAAGGGGGTGGGACTTAAAGTTTCATTTGTACAGGAATTATGTCATTAGACAAATCAAAAATGGGAGCAGCAGGAGGTGACGTACATCTAAAGCCCCCCTCCCCTGCTCCCAGCTCCCTCTTGGCACTGCTATGGATCAAGGAAACAGAGCACAAGCAGTAAAGAGAAATTCACTTGATTTCTCATAACTGTCTTGCATATGGCATTACTTTCCCTCAAAAAACATGGACCATTTACACATTGTCTCCAAGGGTACCCCTAGATTACCTAGTAACATATCCATTATTGTCTCAAATGATTGGTATAGGAAGCGACATCCTGCCACCAAGTTGGCTAAGAGAGTGCCCTAGAAACTTTCTGCCTGAACATATAACCATCTGAAACTGGACCCTAACTTTACAGGGATCCAGTCAGCTAGGAGAGAGGTCCTTGTTGTATGTGCAGATTATGTTTATGCAGGACTTCTAGTTCCTGGAAAGAATGTTCATTTGACTTAAAAAATGTAAATAAATAAAAGTATTTCCTCACACTAAAATTGGACAAATTAGAGGGCAGGATTGGAAATATTCTTCTCAAGCTACAGAATCAAATGCTAAGAAACAGTCCTGAAATCAAATCAAAAGGCTAATTTTTCTGATTCAGATGGCAAAACTGAGAAGCAAGGTCAGGAAGGGAGAATGAAGGCACCCCAGGCTAGATGACAGTCCCACAGAAGCTCTGCAGGGCCCAGGGCACCCCGTTTCCCTCAGCAGGCCATAGAACCTACCTTGTGCCCAGTAGGAAATACCACATTATTTCAGTTAGTTTTACAACGTGTTCATATATAACAATTTTCTTCTATAGATATGTAAGCACCTTACTCTTTATTTTAGTCTATGTTTTTAAATATCTTGCATTATAGTAATCGTAATAAGGACTTAAAAATCTAAACTTGTGAAACAAGTTACAGGATGATATATTACAAAGCAAAATTTATTTTTAAAGAGATTTTACTTCATGTTGTATAATCCCCTACAGCATTGAAAAAAATGTGAATTTGAATTACAAATTCAATAGATACATTACAGAAACTGATATAATTTAAATTTTTCATCACGAACTATATACAGCTTTTGAAAAAGTTATATGGTATAAGTCTATAATAAAATATTAAGTAGGAGAAGGAGGAAGGAAAAACTGACTTTTCAAAAATATGAATATCAGAATTTATAAAGAAGATTAAAAGATTTTAAAAGATGCTATAAGACATGATCTTTTAAAACCAAGGTAAAAAGACCTTTAAACAATAATTAATCGCAATTTATAAAAATATTTTAACAATCAAGAATGAATTTTTGGAGACAGAAACTGAAGGTATTAAAAAGTTATTCTTTATTTCTTGAAACTTGGTTTTGAAAAATTATTCAACTTTTTAGTCAAGAATCCCCAGTACAAAATCTGAGTAATGGTAAGAGTTCAAATCAGTGAAGTGCCACAACATACGTAATTAACCTTCATTTCACAGGTGGGAAGATTGGCAGAAATGGAGTAGAGAGATGAGTCAGTAGCAGTTACTCATCTAAATGAAAGCATTCTAATGCCCTCATTGCCCAGGATCACAGAACGTTAGAATTGCAAGAGATCTTAGATGTCAGTGGTCTAGCCCTTTATTCTGTTGGTCAGTATGCATATATCTCATAAACTGATGACTTCGGAGGACACATGCTGGCAGCTTTTAATCCCTCTAATGTCAGAAGGATGTGGTATGAAAGAAGCCAAATGAAGGATCAGTGAATGAGCTATCATCTGTGCAAGTTCATATCTGCTTCATTTCTAGCTCATCCTAAATATCTGCATTCTACTGAATTTATTGGGGATTTCCTCCCTGGATTCCACTAAACTGGTGCCACCTGACTCCTCACAGTGTTTCCTTATCCTTTTCCTTCTAATTGCAGGGGAATAAATTGTGCATTTGTTTTCCAAGGGTTGGCCAAGCCGAATCACATGAACATGCATTCTATTTCAGATGTGTTTGAAATTGGGCTTAATGCCTTCTGACATTTCGCTAGGGACTCTAGGTTTCTTTTTTCTGCATACTTCCTGAGACTCTGTGCCCTGCTACCTCTCAGACTCCTTTGCTGCACTCAGACTGTTGGCTTCAGCTACACAGAGGACAGATTTACCATGTTCAAAAACCCTCTCCCTGGAACTGGTCTGAGTTTGAAAAAGGTGGGGCTTGAAGTAAGCTGTAGGAGTACTTTTCATTCTCATCCTTGTATATCTTATTTATCTCGGTGGAAAACATTATTTCTATTTATCTTTCCAGGTGACCCAAAAGCATCCAAAACTGGATCTCCAAGAAGTATAGCATGTATCCTCTAATGACCTGCCCCAATTCATTATCTTTAAAAGTAAAAATATCAGGACCATGTAGTCATTAAAAAGAATGCACTCCAGCTAAGCGTTCTAAGATTTGATGTTTACAACGAGTGGAAAAAGCAAGTCGTAACAGTATGTGATTCCATTTAAAATATTTACACATATTTGCCTGTAAAAGGCATGGAATGATGCACACAGTGGTTGACTGGAGAGTGGGACTGTGGTGTGCAGAGAGGGTGAGGAAGGAGACGCACTTTGCCCTTTACTCATTTCTGAATTGTCTGGATTTTTCACTGTGTAGTTAAATTAAATTCTTAAAAATGAACTAGGAGACATCACACACATTCACTGAGAATCCTTATCAATCTTTACTGCATTTAAAGTCCAGGAAACTGTTACATTCTTGGTTTGACTGGCTCCATGGAGAGTTCAATTCCTTCACCAGACACTCTTTGAATATCAGGTTCTTTGCAGAGCACCAGCTACCAAGATGAACAATAATACATGGTCGGTGACAGGATGGAAATCTGTCCCGGGACGCAGATAAGAGGAACAGTGAATTTGGTAAAATGGGCACCGTCATCACCAGGGATAAATCAGCTCCCTCGCTTGACCCATAATTGGCTCTCTGTAGGCTTCGTCTTTTGGCAGCGCAATTGGCAGACGTCATCCTCTCATTCTTAAAAATCGAATTTAGGATTAAGACTCCAGTTAACACCGCTGAGCGGGAAGTGTCCTTGGGGAAAGAGAAGTCCCCTGAACATACCCACTGGGGTACCCAGAATAGATTTCGCAGCTGCACACACATCCTTACTTGTCTGGAGTCTCTGCTGAGTAAGGTAGATTCTGGGACAGCAAAGCTGCAGCTGGTGACTTTGAACCAAATTTTACCTTTCAACTGAATCCAGGGAAATAATTTGCAAAAAAGTGTCAGACGTGTCAACAATCAGCTACGTTGAACGCTAGATTGTGCTTTATTTTTTCCTCCCAACTTCACGTTTCCATGCACCAAAATGTTGATGCTACAAATATCGGATGCCACGCTTACCTGACAGGCTTCTTCCATCCCACCCGGGCGCAGGGGCTCTGAGCGAGCGCGAACCGCGGCTGGAGCCCGTCTCTCGCGACCGGACGGGGCTCGGCCGGCCGCGGGTTCCCCTGCTGGCCCCGGTGCCGGAGCCGCTCCGCCGCCAGGGCTCCCGCAGTCAACCCCCCGCGCGCACGCGCGCTCGCCTCGGGCGGCCTCGGCGCCGACGGTCTTCTGCAGGCCTGCGACTGGACGGCTCCGGCGGGCGGGGCGGGGCGGGGCGGCGAGCGAGTGCTCGCGGCCACGTGACCAGCGCCAACATGGCGGCGCCCAGCGGCGTCCACCTGCTCGCCCTCAGAGGTAAGCTCCTGGGGGACAGCCTCGTGGGGGTTCGCACCGTCGCTCGCTCGCTACGCGCCCGAGTTCAAAGGAATACACATCCGCGCTCAGCTATCTCGGCGCACACGAATGTACTTTCAGTTTTACGCACACACCTAGGCACACACGATGGCACATTGGCACGTCGCGGGAACAGACACATTTGTTCACTCGTCACTCGCCTGGACCACGTCACTGCGTGGCATCTATTCACAGTCACCCCTTAAGATCGATGGGACATTGTCTGAAGTTTTCTTTCCCACTTTGGTTGGATGATTAGTGTAGCAAACTTATTTATTCAGGCTGCGGAGAGATGAACCTACCGTAGCTCTGAAATGTGCCTGGACACCCAGGTGACACAGAGAAGGCAACTTGTATCTGTTGGCATGATACAACACTTTTTCTGGGGAACTTGCAAAATGTGATTGTTCTCTTCCAGTGACTTAAAGTTAAGAAAAGGAGAAATTATGTCTGGGGAGCTCTCAGTAGGTGTTATCCTTGCGTGAGTGGTGAGATTTTAGTAAATGTACAAATACTTTTGCAGCTGAATTAGGGAAATCTTTGTTGGATTTGCACTAGTTTCTGAATCTTTGTTGGAAAGAACTAGGAAGTTGTTTCAAGGATGGGAGATGTTTCAAGAGGGGAACTAATGTAGTTTGAGGGACTACTTTGGTGCCAGGCACGTAGGAACAATAGCCTTGTGAGGTAAATATTTTCATAGTGAATAGCTATCGTTTATTAAATGCCTTCTTTTTGTTGAGGTCATAATAGTTTATAACGTGAAATTTCAGTTGTACGTTATTATTTGTCAGTTACCATATAAATGCACCCCTTCACCGTTGTGCCCACCTCTCAACCCCCTTCCCCCTGATAACCACGGAATTGTTCTCTCTGTGGTGTGTTAATCTTCCACATATGAATGAAATCATATGGTGTTTGTCTTTCTCTGTCTGGCTTATTTCACTTAACATAATATCCTCAAAGTCCATCCATCTTGTTGCAAATGGGACAATTTTGTCTTTCCTATGGGTGAGTAGTATTCCATTATATATATACACCACGTCATCTTTATCCAATCATCAGTTGGTGGACACCTGGCTTGCTTCTACTTCTTGGCTATAGTGAATAATGCTGCAGTGAACATAGGGGTGCATAATTCTCTTTGAATTGTTGATTTCAAGTTCTTTGGATAAATACCCAGTAGTGGGATAGCTGGGTCACATGGTATTTCTATTTTTAATTTTTTGAGAACTCTCCATACTGTTTTCCATACTGGCTGCGCCAGTTTGCATTCCTACCAGCAGTATATGAGGGTTCCCTTTTCTCCACAACCTCTCCAACTGTTAAATGCCTTTTAAGTACATGATACTGTGTTAAGTACCTTACCTTTTAAAACCCAGTGAGTTAGGCATTATTCCCTGTTTGCAGACGAGAAAAGTGAGGCACAGATGGTTACATAGATGGTGATTTTTTTTTTAAGGCTCATTCCTCTGCACTGCATGGCATGGTCTCTCCATAGAAATCAGTGTGCAAAGTTCAGTTGAGACAGGACAACTATGATGAGTGTGTGTGAAAAGTAAAGAGGAAGATGGTTTTAGAGAGAAAGGAGATTGATAGGCAGATAGACCTCAGTATTTCAGTGTTAGTGGAGATGAGTAAGGAGCCACAGGATGATCTGAGGTGAGAGCTGTGTAAGGGGAAGGTGATGTAGGCAGTATTTGGGACTGGTTGGACGGAAGAGTGGAGGTCAACATGGGAGGGCACCTTGTGAAATGAGTGCCAGTTTACATCTTCTAAGATCTGGGCTGCAGTCCAAACTCTCTTTACTAATCAAGTTACTTTTGTGTTTCCTCTTTTGACCAAAAATAATGACGTTTAGATTTCTTTTTTTGTGCACTGCAGGTAATGGTGAACAGGATCTAGGGAGATAGTCAAGGTAGAGGAGGAGTCAAAACCCACACACATATCATATATTATATATACATATATATACATGTATATATATGTATATAATCACTTTGCAGATTATAGAAATAACATATTAATCTTTTCTTTTTTTCTTTTTTTTTTTTTGTTACTTATGATTTTGACAAATGGTGGTTTAGCCAATCTTGGGAAAAGCTACTATAGGGAAGCCAGGCCAGGTTATTGGTTCCTATAACCCATCCCACTATACCCTACAGCACTGCAACTACTAAGAGGGGGATCTTCTAACTAGAAGAGGGAGGGAAAATGTATCATTAGGAAGATATTTAATGATAGGGAAAGGGCCCCTTTATGGACTATCCTTAGCTATCTATCTATCTCTCCTTGCTTAGTCTCTCACTCTCAGTCCCCAGTTTGCTAGAATCCTTGTTCCAGCTCCCGAACCAACTACATAAGATCCTTTCTTTGCCCAATGAGTATGGGAAGGAATGGGGAAGGTGAGGGAGGGAGCATATTTTCTCCTTTACACTCTTGTCCCCCTTATGAGCCAGTCTCTCTGGCTTGCCTGCTGTCTCTCTGATTTTCCCAAACTTTCACTAGGCTCTTCTATTAAGTTTGTAAATATTAGTGTTCTCCAGGATTCTGTCCTAAGCCCTCGTCCCTGCTTCGTCTCTTTGTTGTCATCAATCAAATTTACTTAACCTCAATGACTGTCAAATCTATATGATTTTTAAAAATCAACAGAGTATCCACTGGAACTGAGCACTAGGCCTCCATGCCAGCTCTCTGTTGGGCATCTTCTTCTAGATGTCTCATAGGCCCCTTAAACTCAACAAGTCCAACGTGGAAATGAATATTTTTGTCCACATCTTCTGATCCTCTACCTATATAGTCTATTTCCATTAATGTGATTGCCATCCAGTCACAATCTACGTGAAAGCATTTGAGTTCTTTTGGTCTCCACCATTGCCTTCAATTTCTTTGTCCAGTGAGTCAGTGAATCCCATTTTTTGGATCCCTCCAGTTTTCTGCATGGTCTGGGTACAAGTCTTCACTATTCCTTGGCTAGACGGGGTCCTTGTAACTGGTCTCCACCTCAGTCTATCCTCTTCCCCACAACCAGAATTATCTTTCTAAAATTCAGATCTGATTATGATATTTACTTGCTGAAAAACCTCTAGGAACTCCTCGTTGCTGAGATAAAGTCTGAATCCCCTGGCATGGAAGAATAACTCCATCTCAGTCTGGCCTCAGTTTACGTTTTCAGCTTTATCTCCTGCCAGTTCCTTATCCTCATATCTCTGCTAAGGTTCACCATCGTGTACCTCTGTAATTGCTGTGCCTGCAGTGTCCTTTTTCACCCAGAAAACCATTTGTCTTTCAAGGCCACTCTTAAAGACCATCTCTCCTTTGAAGCTGCGTTGCCTCTGCCCAGCCAAACTGACCCAGTCTGCTTACGTAGCACTTAGAGTGTCCCTTTATCACAACACTTCTCACCCGGTATCAAAGTATGTACACTTAGCTAAAAAGTGGTTGTTTACACCTCCATCTCCCCTGCTAGAGTGGGAGCTTCTTACAGGCAAGGATCTTACCTTCTTCATCTCTGTCTCCCCAAAGCCTGGAGCACAATGTCTGCACGTAGTAAGTACTCAGTTTCATAACTGAATGAAAGACCTTTCAGAATTCAACCTCTTATAGAAATATTTGTGCACAAAAGTTGTATGGTAGGGCTAAAGAATAATTTATCTGAAAATGTCAGTTTTCTTCACATCACAGGCCAAAATAGTGACTTTATTCCCCCTTCCTTCCTCCCTCCTCCCTCCCTCCCTCCCTCCCTCCCGTGCATGCTCTCGCTCTCTCTCTCTTTTTATTTTTTATATTCCGTCTCCCTCCAATAATAATTTAATGCAGTTTTTGCTTCTGCATACCTTTTTGGGCAGCTGTGAGAATTTCATTCCAGGTAATTTTAATTGTGAGTCAGACTTACTGGAGGTGATTAGAAAATAGAGATTGGAATGGGGGAAGGGAAGAAATCTAAGAGAATTGCTTGAGGTTTAAGCAGTGTAGTCATGGGAAAGATGAAGGAAGCTGATGGAAATCAACTCTTGGACCTAAGTACTGTCCTGCTCTCCTTCCACAATCCATGTGGAGGGAGCCGAAGCCGGTGAGAGGAGAGGGGGCAGACTGTTGGCAAGCCCAGCAGAAAGTCTAAGAAAGGCACTGTTGGCAAGTGTGTGAAATAGTCTGGCCCTTCCAGAGGTTTCTGTGGCAATGTGTATCAAGGTGTAAGGTATACGTACTTTTTACCTAACAATTCTGCTTTTAGGAATTTACCCTGAGAGAACAATAGGATGAGTGTGCAAAGATGTATGAATAATAATGTAACATTATAATAATAGTCATTGGGAAATATTGGACAGAATCTGAAATGTCCCTTGGTAAGAGAATGGCTAAAAAAATTATAGTTCATCCATGCAGTGGAGTGCTATGCAGCCATTAAAAAAGATGTTGTGGATGTATGTAGACTTAAAAGTTCTTGACATATATTGAGGGAAAAAGGCAAGGTATAGAACAGTATATCCCACTTATGTAAAATTATATATCTTTGTTTCCCTATGTGTTTATATGCACAAAGAGATATCTAGAATGATGTGCACCCAAATGTTTATAGCTGTTATTTCTAGATGGTGAGATTGGACTGATTTTTACTTGCTTTAAAGATTTTATTTATTTTATTTTTTCCCCCCAAAGCCCCAGTAGATAGTTGTATGTCATAGCTGAACATCCTTCTAGTTGCTGTATGTGGGACTCGGCCTCAGGATGGACGGAGAAGTGGTGCCTCGATGTGCACCCGGGATCCGAACCCGGGCCACCAGCATTGCAGCGCGCGCACTTAACCACCAAGCCACAGGGCCGGCCCTTTACTTGCTTTATACTTGATATGTTTGAATTTTATACATTGAGAAGATAGCATTTTTATTATCCAAAGCAGTAACTTTTTTTTTTTTTTTTTACTGTTAGAAAAAAAGAGAAATATAAAAGACATTGAATGTTTGAATGGGACCAGACCCAGGGGGAAGATGTCTTTTACTATATATACTCTCTGCAACAAAGCAAAATGTCTGTGTAATTTATAATATAGGAAAGGAACATCTTCAAGATTTCTATGATCATAGAATGGTAAATGGAAATTACTTATATACACTCATTACTATAATTTAAGATGCATATAATGCTACTAATATTTTATTATTCTTGGTTTTTCTTATTTTTAAAGTTTTTTATTTAAAAACATTTTTGTGTGTGTGTGAGGAAGATTGGCCCTGAGCTAACATCTGTGCCCATTTTCCTCTACTTTACATGTGGGACGCCTGCCACAGCATGGCCTGATAAGTGATGTAGGTCTGCACCCCAGATCCAAACCTGTGAACGCTGGGCCGCCGAAGCAGAGTGCGCAAACTTAACCACTACTCCCCCAGGCAGGCCCCGGTTTTTTTTATTTTAACAAATGTAAAAAAATATGTGCTTCTGTTCATTTGTGACTCTAAGGCCATAGATTCTTCCAATGAGAATTCTCTTACCATAGTGGTTTTTCAAAAATTTAACCTCCAGGTAGGAGAGGGGCTATTGTACATCATGAATTAAGTACTTGAAACTTTTGTCAACTGACCTGACATCCTTACTGTCTTGTATCACTTCTGTAGGAAAATGTATCCTCAGTTTCACCAAACCGGCTTAGAATTAAACTTTTGGGATGCAGTCCATTGATGGTTTGGAAAATGCTAATGTTAATAAGGAGTTTCCTGTGACTTAAACTCTGTCCATGTTGATAGCAAGAGAATGGAAATGGATTTTAGCTATATGATATTTTTTAACAAATACATTTCAACTCTGTTATAGTATGGCTTGTTACTGCATAATATACTTAACAATCAAATCATGGCCCTAAAGTCCCTAAAGTCAGGCATGTCCCTAGAGCCATATATACTCTTATGTTTTCCCTCTGCTTGAGACAGCTTTCTGTAACATAGATAGCTCAGTGTCTCCCATTGAAATTATGAAATTTCAATGCATAGTGCAGCATGTAGGCCCTCAGTGATGAATGCTATGCAGTCATTTAAAAGAATAAATAATGTTGACCTGTATTTGTTGACATGGAATGATGTCCACAATATATATTATTTGGAAAATGCAAATTATAGAGCAGTTTAATATAATCTCATTTTGTGAAATCAAATACTGATATCTCTGTGTGTGTCAAAGTGTATAACGTACGTACACAGAGAGAGAGAGAATGGCATTCACCTAAATATTCAGTTTTTATGAAATGCCCACTTTCCTCAAGCATTGGAAATCTTTGAAAATGCAGACTGAATGCTACATATCTTAGGGAATTTGGCAAAGTTGGGAGGAAGATAATAAGGATGCACAGCTTCATTTGAACAACCTCTTGTTTGATAGTTAAAACGGCTTTTTTTGGTGGACATTGAATTTTCTTTTTTAACTTTCGAATATAGAGAATTTCAAACATACACAAAAGTAGAGAAAACAGTACAATAATCTGCCACATACCCCGATCACCTAGTTACAATAGTCATCAACTTATGGCCACTCTGGTTTCATCTTTACCCCCAGCCACTTCCCCTTCCCCAAGCTGGGTTATGTTGAAGCACATCCCAGATATCATCTAAGTTCATCTGTAGATTTTTCGTTATGTATCTCTAAAATACAAGTAGCCTTTTTTTTCTTCATATATTGTACTTATTTGTTCTAGAATTTTTATTTCGTTCTTTTTTTATAGTTTCCATTTCTCTGTTGAGATTTCTCACCTGTTCACTCATTGTGTCCATTTTTTCCTTTAAGTACTTGAACATATATATTTATAATGGCTATTTTAAAGGCCTTATCTGTTAATTCTGTCATCTGGGTGTTCTCAGAGTCTGTTTCTGTTTTTTTTTTTTTTTTATAATTTCATTTATTTTTTTCCCCCAAAGCCCCAGTAGACAGTTGCATGTCATAGCTGCACATCCTTCTAGCTGCTGCACGTGGGACGCGGCCTCAGCATGGCCGGAGAAGCGGCGCGTGGGTGCACGCCAGGGATCCGAACCCGGGCCACCAGCAGTGGAGCGCGCACCCTCAACCGCTAAGCCACGGGGCTGGCCCTGTTTCTGTTTTATTGACTACTTTTTTTTTCTTGATTGTGGGTCACATTTTTCTGTTTCTTCATATGTTATCTAATATGTAATTGTGTAAGTGACATAATGGATAATACCTTGTGGAGATTATGTTGTTTTTGTTTAAAATATGTTGAGTTTTGTTCTGGCAGGCAGTTAAGTTACTGGCAAATCTATTTGATTCTCCCAGGCTTGGTTTTATTCTGTTAGGGTGATATGTTTGTTTTGCCCTTAGTCTGGAGTGTGGCTCTTACTATAGTACAGAGATCAGCAAACTTTTTCTGTAAAGGGCCAGATAGTAGATATCTTAGGCTTTTGTGGGCTCTACGGTCTCTATTGCAACTACTCAACTCTGCCAATATAGTGCAAAAGCAGCATAGACAGTATGTAAACAAATGAGCATAGCTATGTTCCAATAAAACTTTATTTACATAAACAGTCAGTGAGCCAGATTTGGCCTGTGGATGTTAATTTGCCCACCTTTGCTCTGCTAGTGCATGGTTCTTACTCTTAAGGCGTGGTCTTTCTGAGGTCTCAGTTGAATGCCTGGGGGCTCAATGAGATCTGTACTCTGTTGGGCTGGGACCCCAACTTCTTCCAGCCCTGCACCCTGTGGAATCTCTATTCAGCTCTCAGCCTACAGCAGCCATTGTTTGGTAGACCTTGATCCTCTTTTCTAGTACCCTGCCACAAAATTCCAGCTACTTCAGCAGCCAGACCTCTGCTCCCTGCCTCCTTAACTAAGGAGTGAGGCGCTGTGCTTGGCTCAGGCTCCACCTCCCAATACCACAGTTGGGACAGTTTCCCCAGGCAGAACACTGGGGCCAGTGTGGGCTCACCTTGTGTATTTGTTTACCCTCAAGATTCACTGTCCTGGGCCGGCCCTGTGGCTTAGCGGTTAAGTGCGCGTGCTCTGCTGCTGGCAGCCCGGGTTCGGATCCCGGGCATGCACCGATGCACTGCTTGTCCGGCCGTGCTAAGGCCGCCTCCCACATACAGCGACTAGAAGGATGTGCAACTATGACATACAACTATCTACTGGGGCTTTGGGGGAGAAAAAGAGAAAAAAAAAGGAGGAGGATTGGCAATAGATGTTAGCTCAGGGCCGGTCTTCCTCAGCAAAAAAAAAAACAGGAGGATTGGCGTGGATGTTAGCTCAGGGCTGATCTTCCTCACACACACACAAAAAATCTCAAAGTAAGATGTGATTTGAAAAAAATAGCATCTCCCTTAGAATACTATCAGAATTCTTTGATATGAGAGGTGGGATCTATATCCCCTCCCCTTGAATCCAGACTGGCTTGTGACTGCTTCAACCAAAAGAGAATGAGGGAGGTGATGCTGTGTGCCTTTCCAGGCTGTCATAAAAGGGAATGCAGCTTCTGCCTTGTTCACTGGAACAGTCATGCTTGGAGACTGAGCTGCCTTGTAGAAAACCTGACTACCCTGGGGCTGTGCTGTGAGGAAGCCAAGCCACTTGGAGAGGCTACTTGAAAGTGGTCTGGTCAGGAGACCTAGTCTTTGAGTAATCCCATCGCAGGCACCAGATATGTGAGTGAATGACCTTTCAGATGGTTCTAGCCCTCAGCCATCGAGTCATCCCCAGCCTTCAAGTCTTCTTGATTAAGGAACTCGGACATCATGTAGCCTCAGACATTCATTTCCAAATTCCTGACCCAAATAATTCATGAGCATAATAAAATTATTAGTTTTTTTACACTGTTAAGTTTTGGGTAACTTGTTACACAGCAGTAATAACTTGAATGGTATATGGTATCTAATTTTCAGTGGAAAACCTAAAGAACCACTTGTAGGGAGTACATGCAGGCAGTAACAAAATGTCTCCTGCAAAACTTAGAGTCACCACACACAACAAAGTGTGGCTTCTCACCAGATATTTATAATTTATTCATAGTCTAGGTGAAGTTTTTCAATTTGGAGTCATTTTTATCATAAGTATTATTTTTATCATTAGTATCATGGTTGACATTCCACCTTTAGCAGGTTTCCAGAAGAACTGAGCTAGAAAGTTATCTCATGGACATATTTGTCAATAGAGAAATATCCACTGAGAAAAGCAAAGTAGCAATATAAATATTGGGCAGAAGAGAATTTAGGGCAAAAAGCATCAAACAGAACAAAGAGGTTCATGGACGTTTTCTTTGTATATTCACTATCACTTTAATGATCTCACCAGTCCCATGGCTCTAAACAGCATCTATTAACCTGTTGACTCCCATGTTTATGCCCTTGACTCCCATGTTTATGCCCCCAGCAAGACCTTTCTCCTAAATTCTAGACTCATACATCCAAATGCCTACTGAACATTTCCACTTGGATGTCTAATAGCCATCTCAAAATCAACATGTCCAAAACTCCAAAACTGGACTTCTACTCTCTTCCCTAAAATTTGCTCCACTCCAAAGACTTCCCTAACCTAGTTGATGGTAATTTTGTCCTGTCAGTTTCTCAGACCATAAACCTTCAAATCACCCCCAATTCCTTTCTCTCGCTCTGTATCCAATCTGTCGAGAAATCCTGTTGAATCTACCTTTAAGATATACCCAGAATACAAACATGTTTGTCACCCCCGATGTCACCACTATGAGTTGAGCCCCCATCATATCTTACCTGGATCACTGCACTAACCCACCACTGGTCTCTCTGCTTCTTCTGCCCTTGCCCTGCTATACTCGATTCTCAACATAGCAGCCAGACTGAGCTTTTGAAAATGTGAGTTAAATCATGTGATTCTTTTGCTCAAAACCTGTTTCACTCAGAGTAAAAGTCAAAGTCTTTATAGTGTCCTATAAGGCCCTACTCTTAGCACCTAACACTTTCTATCATGCTGTATGATTTACTTGTTTGTCATATTTATTGTCTGTTGCCCATCTCCGCCACTACAATGTGAGTTCCACAAGAAGGGTTTTTGTTTGTTTTGATCTCTGACTTATCCCAACCACCTCAAACAATATCTGACATAATAAGCATTCAAGAAAGATTTTTTGCATGAATGAATGAAAAGTGGCTAGTTAATGGTGATACAATAATGTTATTAATAATGAATATTTATGAATCAAATAACGTGTTAAAATACATAAAGCAAGAGCTATTAGAAATAAAAGGAAAAATGGATAAAACCACAATCATAGTGGGAAACTTTAGCATGCCTCTAATTGGGCAATTTATGGCACAGACATAATAAGGTGACTGAAGTTCAGAATGTTATAATTAGTGAGTTTGATCTAATATCAAATTTGATACCTTTTTTTTGCAAATATACATGAATAGGATAAAACTTGATAAATTATGCCACTAAAAACCTCAATAAGTTCTAGAAAGAAAAATTGTATAAACTACATACTCTGATCACAAAGCAATAATGCACAGATTAATGGGGAGAGAGAAGAGATTTGACCGAAGCATTGTGGAAACACAAAAGGAAACTAGAGAGTGGGGGACGTGCCATTAACACTGGGCTTAGAATACACAGTTCTTGTCCTCCATGAGTTCACAGTCCTTTAGGAGAATCGGACATGTAAATCAATTATTGCAACAGAGTAAGATAGAGGCACAGATTGAGGTAAGCAAATGGTGCAATGGGATCATCTAGTCGCAACTGAGGAGTCTTCATCTTCACAGAGGAGCAGAAGACTGGGCTGAGTTCTGTGTAAGGAGGGCCTGGTCAGATGAAGGAGTCTAGAGACAGACCGGGCCTCTTGTCCAAAGGCAGAGAGAGCCCCTGCAGCCTCCTGGGAGCGCTGCCGGTTTAATATGGCAGGCAAGTAGGGTGAGAGCTAGGGAGGAGAGGTTGCAGATAACTACTTTGGGCAGTAAAATATACACGATTTGGGGACCACCTGAATGGGACAGCTCAGGCATATGTGTGAGAAGGGGTGAAGATTCCAGGCTCCTGCTCCCTTAGGGTTGGAGGAAATGGTAGGTGTGCATGCAGATAGTTTTTAGGTAGGAGAGAGGACAGAAAATTGAAGAAGCTCCTTGTCTCCCAATGACTTGAATTTCTTTCTGTACATTTTTGCAGAGATTAGAGATGAAACGAGGTAGGGGCTTGGGAGATAGGAGTAAAAACTCATCATGGATAATAGAAGGATTGCCCAGCAGTGTTGAGATCCAAGTGAAATTAGAGACAGTGTATTTGTAGTGGCCCTATTCATTGCCACTGTGTGATTTTCTTCAAATGGGCATCATCCTGTGTGTGTAAAAGAGTGAAGGTAGATAGTTGAATTGATTGGAATTTTCCAGGTGGATGCACTGGAAGGACCAGGGAGTAAGAGAAGGTTCATGGACCAGGGGGGCTGGCAAGGGGGGATTGAACTAATAAATTCCAGAGTTTAGCCTATGCTGGAAATTTCCTAAGGACATGGACCTTGTCTATCTTATTTGTTTTGGGGCCCATTATTATTACAATGAATAATCGGGAGTGTGAAAGTGAAAAGAGAAGAGGCTGATAGTTTGGGGAAAAAAGGAGTTGTCCTAAGATGAGAATTCCCAACAAAGCCAAAGAACAGGTGTAGTGGGAATGAGGAGTGAGAGAACTGGAAGGTCTGGGGGGAGTAGTCTGGAGTTTCATGATGAGGTGCCTTCTGAACAGGGTCAAATAGTTTTCAGTTTAATTGGAGAAAGAAGCCTGATACATATAAAAATGCAGAACAGTATAGGAGCGCTCTGGGAATAAGAGGAAGGAAAGATAATTTGGGGCTGGAGTGATCACTTCACAGAAGAAATGAGAGTTGAATTGAGCCTTGAAGGATGAATAAGGTGGACAAAAGAGAGGCTGAGGGCTGAGGCGCATTCCTAAGGGGATAAGCAGGGCAGTGGTGGGAAAACCATGTAGATACAGGAATAGAAACAAAGTGGCAGGGGCCTAAACTAGTGCAATGACTGTGGGATGGAAAGGGAGAGATGGATGCAAGAGAAATGATACAGAACAGAACTCATCAGGACCTGGTGGCTTGTTGGAAAGCAGACTCGAGGAAGGTGAGGAGCCATCAAAGCAGAAGAGGAGTTGGTGGAGACAGAGAGCCTAGTCAGGAAAAGAGGCTCAGGAGGAAGTTTGGGGATGACAATGAATTTGGCCACTAGGCGGTCATGGTGACTTGGACCAAATTTTACCAGTGGAAGGAATGGATGAAAAGCGATAGTTCTTAGTGGCTGTAGAGAAGTATGGAGGTTTTTTGTCCTTTTTTTTTTTAATAACTTTATCAAGATAAAATTCGTAGACCATGCAATTCACCTATTTAAAGTGTACAATTCACTGGTTTTTAGTATATTCACAGAATTATGCAACCATTACCACAAGTGATTTTCATTTTCATCACCCCGAAAACTTCTTACCCATTAACAGTCACTCCCCAATATTTCCATCCCCACCACCCCTAGGTAACTGCTAATCAACTTTCTGTCTCTAGAGATTTGCCTATTCTGGACATTTCAAATAAATGGACTCATGTAATATGTGGTCTTTTGTGATGGGCTTCTGTCACTTAGCCTGATATTTTCAAGGTTCATCCATGTTGTAGCATGTGTCAGTACTTCATCCCTTTTTATTGCCAAAAAATATTCCACTGTATAGATAGGTCACATTTTCTTTATCCATTCACCAATTATTGGACATTTGGATTATCACCAGTTTTTGGCTCTTATGAATAATGCTGTTGTAGACATTTGTGTGTAAGTTTTGTGTTGACATATGTTTTGTTTTTGAAATAGAGGCCCTGGCTATGTTTAGAAGCAGAGGGAAGGAAGGAAACTGGTAAGAAATAAGGAAATCCACTGGGAATCCTGGAAATCAGGGGGCTTCCTGGAGAGAGAGCAGATCTGAACGAGGTGGAAAGGAAGAGGTGGAAAGGAACAGAAGGAGAGGAAGGGGGAAAGTTCCCCTTGAAAGTGGGGAGAGTGCCTCTATCTCTGAGACAGGAGTGAAGGAAGAGTGGGAATTTCTTTTTCTAGAAATGAAAATACTTTGAAAATATATTTTCCGATTATAAAAGTAATATGAAGAAGGCTGTGTAACAGTGGCTAAGAATGTGGATTCTCAAGTCAGGCTGCTTAGGTTTGATCCTGATGCTGCTGCTTACTAGTTGTGGAACCTTGGACATGTTAGTTAACCTACCTAAGCTTTAGTTTCTTCATTTGTAAAATGGGGATGAGACAAGTACCTACCTTACTGGGCTATTATGAGGATTAAAGAAATAATGTCTGTGCAGCTGTATTGGTTACCTATTGCTGTGTAACAAGTTACCCCAAACAACAAACACTTATTATATCATGGTTTCTGAGGGCCAAGAATCCGGGCATGGCTTAGCTGGGTGCGTCTGGCTCAGGATCTCTCATGAAGTTGCAGTTGAGCTGTTTGTTGGCTGGAGCTGCAGTCATCCCATAGCTTACCTGGGGCTGGAGTACCCGCTTCCAAGCTCACTCACATGGCCAGCCTGGGTTCCTTGTGGAGACTTCACTTTCTTGCCACCTGTGTCTCTCCATAAGACTGCTCACAATATGGCAGCCTGCTTCTTCCAAAACTGGTCATCCAAGAGAGGGAGAACCAGAGTGCCCAGGACAGAAGCCACAGTCTTTTATAACCTAGTTTCAGAAGTGACTTCCCCTCACTCCTGCCGTATGCTATTGATCACACAGACCAGCACAGTGCGGCAGACCGGGGTGTGAATGCCGGGAGACGGGGTCCTTGGGGAACAACTTGGAGGCTGGCTACCACAACAGCTCTTAGCATGGTGCATGACACATAATAAGCCCGTAATAGCTATTCATAGTGATAGTATTAAGACATTAAGAAGTGTATAAGGAAGAAAGTAAAAGTCACCCACAATCTCACCATTTAGATAGAAAAAGTAGGCATTTCTAAAATGATTCTTTTTCCTAAGGAGGGCTACTAGTAATACGACCATGATTTTAAAAAATTTCTACCATATCCACAAGAGAAAGCTTATTAATTACTGAAATATTAACTTAGGAAAATTAGCTTTGAGATCCTTTTATCTCTCACATTTGGAGTCTATATATCACACTCATGTTTATCCTTCTATTCAGCATTGTAATAATTCTGAATTTAGGGCATCACATAGCCTGTCTCTGTCGTCGGTAAGATTATGATTTTCCTATAAGATCAAATAGAAATAGGTCAGGGATGAAAAGAACACCCTCACCATCCTCTTTGCCAACTGGCTAATGCTGCTGAAAACCAGCCCCTCTAGGAATTGATATTTCAAAAGACAGCTCCTCTCTGCCGTCTTCTGTCATTTCTCCCCTACTTTACGCTCCGTGAATAGCAGCTGTTCAGGGCATTGCTGAGCGCAGGGGCGCTGCAGTCAGAAAAGAGAATGAGCGACACAGCAGGAGAAGGCTGTGCTGGGCTGAGGGAGGTGCCGTTCTCTGGTGATACAGTGACTTAGTGGGGGGCACCACAAACAGCTAGGTAGCAGTATGATGGCAGTTGGGAAGCGTGTGAAAGATTATCAATTACCTAGATTAAAAAAAGCCCTCGAAAGTCTCTTTCACCAGTCACTTTTCAGCAAAGCCTTCTAACTCAGGGCACAGGGAGATAGTGCACTTTAAAGAAAAATCACAGCTGCCGAGGACAGTCTTGTAAAGTTTGCTTAGGTGGATTAGTACTTTATTCTAGCTTCTTTTATAAGGGTCAGATTAATTTTCTAATATGGTTTTCTACTTTAATGTTACTGCTTTAATCATTAGACTACCACCAGTTCCTTCAGGCAATAGGAAGCGATTGAAGATTTAATGAGATGCATATTGCTTATGCTTAAATGCTGATGACTTCCTGCATGCATATTAATCATTCCTGACCTTGATCTTAAATTCCTTCCCAGTACAAATTCTCATCAAGCATACCTACTAGATCCCTCAGTGTTTACCAGATACCTGGTTTGTTTCCAAAAGTACGTTAACTCTAATGCTCAGTGTGTCAGATTTTTCAGTACCCTTGTCTCATTTGTCTTCTAGTTCTTACTATGACTGTAAATCTGGAAAATTTAGGGGGAGAAAAATCAGCACCTCTTAACAGGAGATTTAGCCTAGTTTAAAAGACTGTTCTGCTCAGCAGACCTTGAACATGCCTTAATTGGTTGTCTAGGTCAGTATGTCCAACTGGCAACTCTCAGACCCCATCCAGGCCACCAGGCGTTTCTGGGTGGCTTATGTGTGTGTGCTCCGGCTGTCGAGCAGCAGGACTCAGCCTGTGTCCCCTGCTTTGGTGGCCCCATCCTTTAGTTCAGGCCCACCCCCTCCTGCCGCAGAGGCCTGGGAAACCCTGGCTGGCCACCTGGTCTCCTCATGCCCAGCATCCATGCATCTGCACCCCCACCCTTGCCCCAATTATCCCCTCAGCCACTTTGGCAGATTTCCTGACCAACAGTCCTTCCCCAAACTAGGACGCAGGGCAGAAGTTGTTGGAGCGTGTGAGAAGAGAAGTGAGGGGACCAGAGTCTGAGGGAAGATGAAAGGGAGAGCAAAGGAGTGTGCGAGAGAGAGGGGAGAAAGGATCACATCAGTTGAAGAGAAAATGAATATTTAAGAACTTGAAGGTGAGGAGATATATGTACATAGACAGAATGTGAGTGGGAAAAAGTAGGTAAAGAGGAGAAGGAGCTTGTGTATGGTGATGCTAGTCACTGAGATGAGGAACAAAAGAGAGAAATTTGCTTGTGAAAGAGGCCACATGTGAGAGAATGAGAAGAGAAAATAGAGAGCAAAACAACAGCTCTGCCTGGCAGAACGGGACCACTCATGCCGTTGGGAAACACATCTAACAGAGTATTTTTTTTTTCAGATTTGTGAATATATTTATAACAAAAAAAATGTATTGTTATAAGAAAGTTAAACCACAAATAGATATACCCTTGGAACAGTATATTACATCGAAGTTGTTTTCAGGTGTTCCAAATGTGTAGGGGAAGCACAGCCTGCTGCTCGCATGTTGATTGTTTTAAATGTGGCTCATCCCAAGCAAGACGATGAACGGTATTGATTTTAATGACTTAAGTGCTTACCATTTCTAAAAAACAAATAAATGGGGTAATTTTTAGATACAAATAGAAATTTTTCATCTTTTTAAATAAGATAATCTTCTGTTGATATCATTTAACTGAATAGGTGGGGAGATATCCATTTTGTGAAATAGATTTTCATATTTAATTTAATGATCAAAATCTTTATCTTTTAAAAAGAACTTTTAAAAAATAGCCAGAAAATTTCATACCTTTTAACTCAATTATTTAATTCTACTTCTAGCAATCTATATTCAGAAAGTAACCAGAGATGCTGGCAAAGATTTGGTTTCAAGGATGTCTCTTACAGTGGTGTTTATATTAGCAAAGAACTGGAAACACTCTAAATGTCCAATAAAATAGAGGAATGATTAAGTAAATTATGATAAATCCATAAGATGAGAGGGACTGTTACATAGTCTTTAAACTACTTCCTCCAATTCATCTGCACACTGCAGTCAAGTGGCCTTTTAAAAAGCACATTGTGGGGGCCGGCCCCATGGCTTATCGGTTAAGTGCGCACCCTCTGCTACTGGCGGCCCAGGTTCGGATCCTGGGTGCACACCAATGCACCGCTTCTCCGGCCATGCTGAGGCCGCCTCCCACATACAGCAACTAGAAGGATGTGCAACTATGACATGCAACTATCTACTGGGGCTCTGGGGAAAAAAAGGAGGAGGATTGGCATGGATGTTAGATCAGGGCTGATCTTCCTCACACACACACAAAAAAGGCATATTGGATCATTTCACTCCCCCTTAAAACCTTTCCTAGGCTTCCCATTGCACTACCCTGAAAATCCTGAATTCCAGGGCCCACTGGCCTTGTCTTATCATCCCAACCCTCCAGTCCCTCCACTCCTGTCTACCGCCCTGCTCTTCAGGTGCTCTAATTCCTGAAGCCCTTTCCTCCTTGAGATCTTTGCATATGCTGTTCCCTATGCTTGAATTGCTCTTCCCCAGAGCTCTTCATCTGGCATATTTCTGCTTGTTCTTGAGGTCTTAAATTTATCAAAGGGATTTCCTGACCCTCTCTACCACCCCTGCACTCCACCCCCCAGTATATTCTCTCATCGTGGTCTATGCTTCTCCTTCATAAAACGCATATCACATTTTAAAAGCATATGTTCATTTTTCTGGTTATCCTTTTAGTGCCCAGGTCCCCTCTGGGCTTTGTCATTTTGCTCTCCTTTCTCGGAGGGTTCCTCAAATTTACTCTGCCCCTTCAGTTGAGGTTTTCATTCTCTTATGATATTTTTAATCTCCAAGAGTCTGTCTTGTTCCCTGAAAGTTTTTTTGTGTGTGTATGAGGAACATCGGCCCTGAGCTAACATCTGCCAATCCTCCTCTTCTTGCTGAGGAAGACTGGCCCTAGGCTAACATCCATGCCCATCTTCCTCCACTCTGTATGGGACACCGCCACAGCATGGCTTGCCAAGCAGTGCGTCGGTGCGCGCCTGGGATCCGAACCAGCGAACCCCGGGCCGCTGCAGCAGAGCGCGTGCACCTAACCACTTACACCACCGGGCCGGCCCCCCTGAAAGTTTTTATTAAATAGTATTCTGTTCTTGTTTCATGGTTGTAATATTTTTCTTGAGTATATTATTAATAATTTTCTAGAAATTTTCTTCTCTGTATATTCTCTGTTTCCTCTGAGTTTTTTTCTTTTTGTTGTTTGATATTTATCTTTTGTTTAAGAGGCTTTCTCTGATACTTGGAAATCCATGATTGTTTGCTTCTATATAAGAGTGGAGGATTTAAAAAGCTGAGTGGGCTCGTGAAAGACAAGGAAAGAATGAGCAACAGTTAACAAGATTGTAGAAGACTAGAAAGACTTAACTAATTACATTGTGGAATACTGGATTGGATCCTGGAGCAGAAAAAAGGACATTAATGGAAAAACTGGTGAAGTTCAAATAAGATCCATATTTTAGTTAATAGTAATCTACTGATGTTAATTTCCTGGTTTTGATGATAAAACTGTGGTTATGAAAAATGTTAACATTAGAGTAAGTTGGATGAAGGATGTATAGGAACTCTGTGCTTTTGTTTCCCTTTATACTATTTTCTGTAAGTCTAAAATTATTTCAAAATAAAAAGGAAAAACAAGACAAACTGAGTGGAAGCTCTGAGCAAGTGGCGGGGGCGCGTTGCTCTGGGTCAGCTCTGAGCTGTCAGGTGATCTGATTGGGCCATTATCATGGGGAATCTCTTGTCAATATCTTAGGGTCATTTTTCCTAGGCTATTAGAGTCCCAAGAGCAGGTTCTACTATTCTCCTGCTTAGAAGTTGAAAGCCTGGCTGCCAACATTCTGGAAGCTAAGTGAGAGGGCTGGAAGGTGGGGAGTGGGTCTCAGCACCCAAGTATGTAATTGTTCACTTAATCCCCTGTATTCATTGTAGAACCCCACCCTTAACTGTTCCTGGTGTTCTATAGTCAGAGACCTTCTGTTTTACTCTCTCCTGAGGATAATTCTTTTGCCAGAATGGTAGAGGTTCAGTCATTCCACTTTGTAGAGTACAGTCTTCCTTATTTTAGCTCCACTTCACTCTATGTCTAGAGATACCTGGTGAAACCAGTTGACTCCTGGGAATTCTCACCACTCTCCACTGCCTGAACAGGATTCAGTTTTCTTGGTTCCACTAAGTCATTTTCCTCCCGTCATCTGCTTTTCAGCTTCCAATCTTCTCCACTCCCCACCCCCCATTGCTCCTCTCCTATTCTTTCTGATTTTATAGGTTCATGACTTAATCTACAAGAGAGGCAGAAAAAGTAGATGATATGTATTCAGTTTACCATCTTTATTGACTTCTGAAATGAATTTTGGTGCATGTTAGCCAGAAATACTGCCCTTATATGTGTTAGATTTTGTTTCATATTACTTCAGTTTTATAATTTCTTTTGTGGGGATAACTCTTATCTAATTGTCAATCCTTTTCTTTTACCCAGTGACAGTTATCCAACTGGTTGAATGGTTCTCAGGGTCTTACCCCTTCTGATATGATCAAAGCTAAGGGGTCTCAAGTCTTTCTGGAAACCTTTTTATTTTTCTGTTAAATCCTGGGCAGGATAACACTGTTAATCTTTGAAGACTGATTTACCCACAAATCACATTTTGTCCACGTTCCTAATTCTGTCTTTTTTTAATTTATTTTCTTTTGCCCTGATTCTTCATATCTGGTAATTTCGTTAGTCAGAAATCTATCAAGCACTTACTGTGCATGGGTCTTCAGTGATGAAGAAGACACAGTCCGTGCCTTCAGAGAGCTTATAGTCTAGTGAAGAGTATGGATGAATATGTGGGTATTGGCAGTGCATGTGTTAAGGGCCGTGATGGGGGTAAGCATAGTGTCTGTGAAGCACAGTGGCAGGGTACCTGCTCCAGTCTTAAGGGGTCAAAGCAGACTTCCCAGAGAAGGTCATATTTTAAGAGAAGACCTGAAGGATAAATGGTAGTGAAGTGAAGGAGTATTCAAGGTGGAGGAACAACATGTGCAAAGGCCTAAAAGAGAAAGAGCCTATTGTGTTTGAAGCAGATATACCATAGGAGTCATGGGACAAGGGCTAGGTTTTAAGCGATGAGGCATAAGAGGTAATCAGGATCCAGATAATAAGAATTTTGTAAAGTACATTAATGTGGTAGATTACAAAAAGGCTGCAAATTCTTCCCCTTTCTGTATGTATGTTGCTTTGTAGTGTGACTTTGAAGCTTCTCCCGTCAAAGGGTCAACTCTTGTTTTTCTACCCTCTGAATCTGGGCTTGGCCATGTAACTTCTTTGGCCAATGGGATGACATAAGCAGAGGCTTGAAAGCACTGGTGTGTTGGAGTTTACTTTCTCCTGCTCCTGGGAACCCTCTGACCACCACCATATAAATGACCCCAAGTTGGCTGTTGGATGATGAGAGATACATGGCCAAGTCTTCACCATCTTCCCAGCTAACACTGAGCCAACCTTCAGACATGTGAATGAGGCCACCTCAGTCTCAGCTGAGCCTCCAGCTGAATACCACAGAATCTGCCCAGCCACAAGAACTGCCCAGCCAACCCACAAATCATGAGAAATAAAAAAATGTTTGTTATTTTAAGACACTAAATTTTGAGGTGACTTTGACAAAGCAAAAGCTAAGTATGATGTTTAGACTTTATCATAGGGCAGTTTGAGAGTCAAGTGAGAAATATTATAAGCAAGGGAGTAACATATTCAAATTAGCTTGGTATAAAGATCTCACTGGCTTCAGGGAGGAGAATGCTTTGGAGGAGGATGACTCTAGAACAGAGAGAACAGTAGGGAAGCAATTGCAGCTGTTTTGGGTAAAAGATGATAGCAGCCTGGACCAGGGTTGTAGGGGTGGAGAGAAGTGAATGGTTTTAGTAGATATTCGTGAGGTAGACTCACAAATTGTTTATTGCTTAGATTTGGGGATGGTGATGATGGAAAAGGATGAGTGGTGGGTGACCCCCTGATTCCCAGGTTCTGTTCTGGGTAGTTGAGTGGATTGTGGTGCCATTCATTGAGAACACTAGAGAGAGGACAAAGTTTGGAAGAGAATATTATCAGTTTAATTTGGGGCATGTTGAGTGTGAAGTGCCTGGAGACAGCCAAGTGGAGATTTCCAGTAAGCAGAGGAGATAAACAGATCAAGAGAGTTCTAGGGAGGGATCTGGGCTAGAGATACAGATTTGGAAGTCATGTACATATGGCGGCAATATCAGCTACCTAGGAGAAGGTGGTAGCTTGAGCAGAAGAGAAGCAAGAACAGAACTCTAAGAAAGACTGATTTGTAAGAGGTGATCAGGGAAGGGAAGCCTACAAAAGAGGATTAGGAGTAGCTAGAGAAGTAGGAAGCCTTTATAGTTAACTACTTTTTAGTTAATACTTTAGATAAAGTGTCATCAGATGGTGAGGTAAGTTTCCAGATTCAATATAGTTGACTTCTCTCCTCAGCACGAACCCTGCCTTTCCAAATGCCTTCTTGACACGGTCCCCTTCTGTTACTTCACATTTAGTAAATCCAAAGCCAAATGAAGTATTCCCTGGACCATAACCAAGTCATCCTCCTGTGTTCCCTCTTTTTGTTAATGGCACCACTGTCCTCAGAGTCATCTTTGACTCCTTTCCCCAATCACATATATTTAATCAATTGTCAAGATATGTGAATGATACTTCTGCAGTCTCTTGTATCCATCCCCTTTCTAACATTCCCTAAATTACCACAGTGGTTTAATCCCTCATTACTTCTCATCTGTCCTCTGGTAATAGCCTCCTAACTGAACCATTTCCTGATTTTCCACTCCAATCCATTTTACGCTTTTATTTTCTCTAAGGATTCATTTCTGATATTGGCTTTCTCCTATTCAAAAACTTTAATAATTTCCTGAATTAAATCTAAACTCTTTACCCTAAGCACTTTAAACCTTTCAGAGTGTAGTCTTATTTCACTCTTCCAAATATGCATACTCAATACTTTCACAAAAACCAGACCACTCAACCCTTAATGTACTCTAGGCTTTCATAACTCTACACTTTTGTTCATACTTTACCCTCAGCCTAGTATGCTGTTCCCTTGCCCTTCATTTTTGTCAAAATCCTATCTGTATATCAAGGACTATGTCAAGCACCACCTTCTCTGTAGAGCCTCCCTTGGTCTTCTCTAATAGTTGTGGCCTTGTCTGTCTGCCTCCCTTCCTCCTTCTCTTCCCTTTTTCCACCAATATTGGAACCCTATCAGTTGGGGTTAAGTCGCAGGAAACTGAAGTCACTCTAGCTATTTCAAGCGGAACTGCCTTTAATATAGGAATTGGGTGTTCCTAATTGTTGGGAGGTTAAAGAAAGTGCCTGTAGGCTGAGCCTAGAGGAACAACTTCCAGGACAGCTCCTCTGAACTGGCCCACCAGAGAGCAAGTGGACCTGGCCTACCAGGAAAGCTATCTGCCACCATCTGCAACTGCTTCTCAATACTAACGAATGGGACAGTAGAATGCTGCACAGAAAAACCTAACATTTTCACACTTGTGATCACCAGCAGAAAAAAGAATAGCAGAAGCAACAGGAATGAGGCCTCCACCACACCTCCCCCTTCAAATCTCCCATGAAGGCAAGTAATTGGTAAAGTGGAATTCAGAAGTAGAACCTCTATGTAGAGGAGTCTGGGAAACATAGTCTTTAGTTATCCAGTCTCTGTAGTGTGGAAGACAACCTAGGAAAAGGTTGGAATGGACGTTGAGTCCATCATTTCTTCCATAGTCACTTAGTGTGAACGATGAGCTGTATATTTGTAATAGTTTTCACATTAACCTTATCATGCTACTGGATTGTCAAGATTGCTAGGGCAGGTTGGGGCCAGCCCTGTGGCCTTGTAGTTAAGTTCGGCATGCTCCACTTTGGCGGCCTGGGTTCGGTTTCTGGGCACAGACCTACACCACTTGTTGGTGGCAATGCTGTGGTGGTGACCCACATACAAAATAGAGGAGGATTGGCACGGATGTTAGCGCAGGGAGAATCTTCCTTAAGCAAAAAGAGGAAGATTGGCAACAGATGTTAGCTTAGGGCGAATCTTCCTCAGGAAAAAAAAAAAAAAGATTGCTAGGGCAGGAAATATGTCTGAGTAATTCCTATATCCCCCTCATGGTAAATATGTAAGGTGCTATGGAGAGTAAGAACCAAATAACTATTTGCTGAAAGAGTGAAATTTAGTCATCTTGCCAAGAGTAGCATCATTACTTGGATATAAGGGAAAACCTTTGAATATTAATTCAAGACAAGGCAAGGTAGTAATTAGAAGGGAGTTTAAAAAACTCCAGGGGAATATTCAGTTTATGTACAAAATAGAAATTTAATTGAAAATCTAGCTACAGGTTACTCCTTTTCCCCAATCCTGACGTCATGGAATAAGAGCAAGTGTCTTATGGGGGAGGTGCAATTGACATTGAACGTGATGTTTGGAATGAGAAGATTTAGGATAGTAGGTGGAATTGAGTCCTATAAACTTATATCTGCTTATTAAGAATGGAAGCAGTTGACGTACTGTGATGATTAAGACAAGAAAGCAGAGAAGTCAAAAAAACAAAAAAGGATTTTAGAAAATATGTGCATCTGGGAAATAAGGACTTTCATGCCACAGACAGCAAAGTGATCAACTTGACTTCATGGCTATTGACAGATTTATGAGAATTTAAGGACTCTAATAATGAATTGCAGTCAGGGTTTGAAGGATAACTTGAGATAAATTGTATTAGAAATCTTTATCTGGGGCTGGCCCTGTGGCTTGGTGGTTAAGTGCGCGCGCTGCAATGCTGGTGGCCCGGGTTCGGATCCCGGGTGCGCATCGAGGCACCACTTCTCCGTCCATCCTGAGGCCAAGTCCCACATACAGCAACTAGAAGGATGTGGAGCTATGACATACAACTATCTACTGGGGCTTTGGGGGGAAAAAATAAAATAAATAAAATCTTTAAAAAAAAAAAAAAAGAAAAAAAAAGAAATCTTTATCTGAAATAAGAGGCCCACTTAAGAGACACTTACGTGTAATGCAGAGGTAACAACACAAGACTGTGTGAGGAGTGGTAACTTCAGCTCTAGATGTCACTCACTATGTGACCTCAGGCAGGTCTCTTAGTTGGCAACCTATGGCTTCAGCTGCCACTCCTTTCTGATTTATCTATCTCTCCATCTATCTATCTGTCCATTCCCCAAAGCTAACTATCTTCTGGAGCTAGAGATTAGGCTATCCCAGTGGTTCTAAACTTCAGTGTGCATTAGAACCACCTGGAGGGCTTGGTGACTGATAGCTGAGCTCCACCCAACTCCCCAAATTTGTATTTCTAATAAGTTCCCAAGTGATGCTAATGTTGCTAATCTGAAGAATCACACTTTGAGAACCACTGCAATGTCAACATGTCCAAAATGGAGCTCATCATCTTTGCCCAAAAAGTCTGCTCTTCCTCCTCTTTTCCCTGTTTGGGTTAACAACTCCAGCATTCACCAGGGTGCTAGGCCAGAAACCTGGGGGGAGGAAAGAAAGGGATAAGTAATTCCTAGACTTCTTTATCTTACTCATCCTACACACAGCCAGTGTAGATGCTGTAGAGACTGCCTCTTGGGTGACTTCCCAATCAGGCCCCCATTGCTTGTCCCCTTCTGTACTACAATAGCCTTTTCATTTATCTCCCTGCCTCTAATCTGCGCCCAACCCCAGCCCACCCCAGTCAGTCCATTCTCCAAATATTTCTAAAATTTAAATATGATCATGACTTTTCTTTGCTCAAGTCTTTAATGGCTTCCCCCAGTTTTTAAGATAATATTTAAAAGTCCTTATTTTAGAACAGCAAGCTCTTCATATTTTGAACCTCTGCCTACATCTCTAATCTTTTGATGGGCATTGTTCCCTCAAGCCATAGCACCTATAGATTTTACAAAGACTGCGCTCTGTGTGGATTGCATATGCCACCACAGATCTTCATCGAATAATACATTTCTGCTCATACTTTAGAATTCACCTCAAGTACCCTCTGATTTATATGCACCACCTCTTGGTTCCAGCAGCATCTTGATCACACCTCTAGTGCTGTATTTATTGTAACCATGGGTTACTCAGTTAATCTTTTTTTCCCTTCCAGACAATAAATTACATGAACATAGGGATTCTGAGTCAGCAGGTGTGAAGTGGGGCCTGGAAATCTTCACGTTCAGCAAGCTCCTTGGGGGATTCTGAAGGCTCAGACCTCAGTTTTAAGTGGTTTCTAAGATCTACTTTAACTTTGAAATATCAAGGCTTTTCCTTCTTTCATTTTAATGGGTGTTGTGGAGGGGGAAAAAGCTTTTGGGTGGTTGATTTGAAGCAAAAATCACATGTAATCTTTCATGCCCACAAAAAGACAGCTTATTATACTGAAATATAGGGTAAGGTAGATAACCAGAATAAGATTAATACTCTTATTTCATTTTAAGAGTGTTTCTTTAATCTGTTCAACTTTTTTATTCATTAATTCTGAGACTATTTATTGAGGTCTTGCTGTGTGCCAGACGCTGCTCTGGTTGTTTTGAGTACATCAATGAGGACCAAAATCCCTACCCTCGAGGAGCTTGCATTGATAGGCAATAAACAAATATAACAAGTAAGTCACAGAGTATTTTAGAAGGTGGTAAGTACTATGGAGAAAATGGAATGGGGGGGGGCTTTCTTTTCCTTTGTCAGGACTTAGTAATAAATTACTTGAAATAATAGTTTCTTTAATTTGAGCTGTTTAAAAAGCCATACTTTAAAGGCCAGATTTTAACCTGTACCCAATCAGAAGAGAGCTTGGGATTTGCAAAATTCATGTCTGGTTTTCTTTTATAAAATTGACAATAACTGGCTTTTCCATTATGTCAGTAGGAGAGAAATAATGTAGGGAATTGCCTCCAAGGAGTCCTAAGTAAATTAAGTGATATAATTTTTTTACTGCTATAAAGAAAACGGAAAAAAGAATTAAGCCACAAACCAGTTAAAAGAAGTTTGTGTTTTATGCTAATCTACAAAGCTGATTTAATTTTATTAAAAAAAAAAAAAAGACAAAATTTTATTCCAAAACCTCTTTTCTTATCTCCTCACTTCCCCATTTTACTTTTTTTGTTTGTTTGGATTTTCATATTTAGGTTTAAAGTACTGATCCTTTTAGAATTTATAGGGAGGCCTCATCGTGTGCATGAGGAAGCCCAAGACTTTAGCTTTACCTCTGAGGTGCTCACAAGTAAGAGAAACAGGCTGGTTCTGTGGGGAAAATCACTTCTCCATCTTTTCTTTCAAATAACTTAATCAAAAGATCTAACGTTTCACTGTAAACAGTCTTAAAAGTCAAATTAATGTCACCTGCAGAGTAAGCTGAACGAGTGATGAGTATTGTTTTGCACAGCGGTTGAAATTGTTTTCAAAGTCCTACCACAATGAAAGGCTTTTCTTGCACTCCTTACAAACTAGAACTGTGGGGTAATTCTGATGACTGTCAGTTCCTGTGGGATGTTTACACAAAGGTACTTTTAAATGAAGAGTCATTTTTAGAGCAATTAGAGAAGAGGCTAGACAGAGTATAGCCGGCTCAGGGGCCTGGCAGGTCGGGGTTAAGGTTTATTGACAGGACAGGGTCAGGCGTCTGCTCCACCACCATTGCCCCTCGTACCTGCCCTCCGGATACACCCAAGACCTCAACCGGCCTGGGCTCCCTGCCGTAGGCCAACCCCTGGTGCAGAATGTGGAGAAGAGAAAGAAGAAAGGAGGAGGGGAAGTTCTACTGAACTGTTACAGTTTGGTATTGAAATGCAAGTTTGAAAATATTTGTGTATATTTTCCTGGCCCAGATGTTGTGTCACATTAGGAAAGAAGAAGATATTTTAAAACATACAAAAAATTGTCTGTGCTTTCAACTTTGTAGTTTGCAGTTATTGCATCCTGAAGAAAGAAATTGCCTGGCCAAAATAGTCTTTTAATTTCATTTTTCAGTTTTGAGTTACAGGTTTCTGGCAAGCTCCCTGACCACTACTGTTACCTGGTGGCGCCTATATTTCATCAAATTTAGACATGCAGACTACTTGGATCCAGGCCCAGATGAACTCTTGTGACTGATAAACATGATCCCACCCTGCCCGCATGCGTGGCTCCTGCTTTTCCCTTTAAGGGAATCTAAGGCTTTGAGTCCCTGGGTCCCCAAGGGAGTTAAAGAAAAATGTGTTCCGGTGTTCCGATATTAGAGTTTGCTCTGTGGTTTTCTGTGCTCCATCTCTGCTTGCCCAGAGGCTGGTGAGGTGGTGCCCCCACTTCTCCAGTGTTGGTAATTAATGCAGGGAAAATTTTTTGTTTTTAATAAAAACGAGCAGAGACATCTATCAGTACCCACAGTCAAGGCAGAATTTGTTTGACATCTTGTGATTGCTGCTTACAAAAAAAGTGACAGCAGTTATTAAACAAATAAGAAAAAAAGCTAATTTATTGGTAGTTTTCAGATATCCTAAGAATATCCTTGTAACATTACTGCCTTTGCTTACATCAGTAGAAAATAGCAGAATGAACAGAATCGTTCATTTTTGAAATCTGGGTTGTATTAGATTTAGAGTAGTAACAAAAATTTGAATATTAAGCAAATGTATTATTTTTAGCTGTGTAATATACTAAGAGCTTTTCATTCAAATATATTTCAAACATTTGTTTTTATGACTGCAGGGGGAGTATTAGCATTCAATGTAATTAAATTTAATTGCATTTCCTGTGTGAATTATTTTTAATCTCTTTTTAAAATGCATTTATGATTCTTTTCCTCTATACTAGCTTGTCCTGTAGGTTTGCCTTGATAAAAGGTTATGGGAAAATTGTCTTTTTGCTTGGAAACAGTCAGAAGTCACACATTTGATTTCAGCTTAATTTAGAAATTTTTGAAGTGAAATTTTGGGATATAGTCAAGTGAGAAAAACATGAAATTGCTCAGGGTCTGAGGTTTTTGTTCTCACGTCATGTTCATATGATCTAAAAAAATAATTAACCTCTCTCTGGCCTAACTTATCCTACTTGGGAAGTGTTACAATAACTTCAGTTCCTAACTTCACCAGATGATGTGGAAGCATCAGATCACGTATTTCCATAGGTACTGGGTGAGGGTGGGGTTTGCTGGGAAGGGAGGTGAAGGAACTTCCTGGGTGTTGGTAATATTTGTATCTTGATAGATGTTTGGTTACACTGGTGTATGCTTTTGTCAGAACTCATCAAATGGTATGCTTAAGATTTGTGCATATCATAGTATGTAAATTTTACCTCAAAATGCGAAAAAAAGGAAATTTAAACATAAATTGAAGTTGGGTTAATGAGATGCATGTTGAAATATGGGAGAGGGGGTTACTGATCTTTGAAACTTACTCTGAAATGCATCAAAAAACAAAAGATGGATAATGGAAGTTTAGAAATGTGATAAAGAGCAAATATAGTAAAATATTAATTGTAGAATCTAAGTAGTGTGTTTATTGTAAAATTCTTTTAACAATTTGTATCTTTAAAAATTTCCATAATGTTGGGGAAAAAATGAAGGTGTTGGTTTTTGCTCAGTAAAGGATCTGTATACCTCCGTTTTGAATTCTACCCCTCCCTCCCTTTAATTCAGAATCAAACCACTTGGATTAATACCAGAAGAGGAAAGGGTGTGAATGTAGCCATTTAGATAAATAGAAAAATATGCCCACTTAATACTTTTCTCTAGTTACCTTTTGAAAGGCCATTATCAAGCATGAAAGCCAAGGGTGTCTTTACAAACAAGAAGAGCTCTGAGAAACCCAAACCATGCAGCCCAACCAGTGACCTCTCTGGGCAGATAAAAATTGGCCTCCAGAACCCTAACCTTGGAAAAGGTCATGGGGTCCTGACACGTAATCTTCACCAATGGCAAGCAGGTAATCTCCTGCTATATACCTTATACCAAAGCCCTGTCAAATGAAAATGGGCTTTCAATTTTCAGCCAAATCCCAGGGATTTGGCCATGAACACCTCTACTTTTAACAGAGTGGCCAAGCTATCTCTCACATCCTGATAGAGCCCTCTTTTTAAAGATATCTTATATGGGACCCCTGTGATACTTATGTTGGGTGTGTGTGTGTGTTTCAATCTTGAAAGGTCAAAAGAGCAGGTTGGTTCTGGTGGAATTTGAACCAAACTTTTAAAACCTAATGATAATACATTTTTTAAATGAGGCCATGTTGCTCAGTTGTGCTTGAACAGTAAAGTCAAGATTTGAAAGGCTCAAAGATCTCAATCCCTTCAGGGTCTCAAAGTGAACTCTGGCCAGTTAATTTATCTCCATCCTTTGATTTTCTCACTTGGAAAGTAAGAAATAAAACCTGACACAAAATGCCCATTCAGTGGTTCTCCAACTTTAGTGTTTATAAGAATCACTTATGTAAGAAACTTTTGTGTGTGTAAAAATCACTTAGTTTGTTAAAATAGAGATTTCAGCTTCCACACCTGGCTTTTCTGAATCACTAGGTCTGGGGCAAAGCTCAGAAAACTGCATTTTAACAAGCAACCGGTGTGGTACTGATGCAGTTACTGTACCTCGTGAGAATGGGTGTAGATGTGTTCTGATGGGTACTATGTTAACTGATAGAAACTTATTTTTTTTTAGCTTTTTCTTAGGGAAAATTTTACACATACGCTAAAGTAGAGAGAACAGTATAATGAACTTCCATGGACCCTTCATCCAATTTCAACAATCTTGGTTCACTTCTACATGCCTCAAATCCCTCTACCCTCCTCTACAGTTTATTTGTGGAAGCAAATCTTCGATATATCATTACATCCATAAATATTTTTTTTTTAAAGATTTTATTTATTTATTTATTTTCCCCCCAAAGCCCCAGTAGATAGTCGTATGCCATAGCTGTACATCCTTCCAATTGCTGTATGCGGGACACGGCCTCAGCATGGCCGGAGAAGCAGTGTGTCGGTACGCGCCCGGGATCCGAACCCCGGGCTGCCAGCAGTGGAGTGCGCGCACTCAACCGCTAAGCCACGGGGCCGGCCCACATCCATAAATATTTTAGTAGGCAACTCTAAAATATTAAAACATAAGTTCTCTAAAAAATATACCATTATTAAACCTTATAAAATTTGAGAATAATTCCTTAGTATGAAATATGTCAGCAAGTAGATTTCCTTGATTGTCTCATTTTTTCTTTCACAGTTCATTTGTTGGAATCAGGAACCAAACACAGTCCATACATTGCCTTTGATTGATGTGTCTCTTTAATCTGTTAATCTATAGGTTCCCCTTCCCTCTTTTTTTTTTTTCTTTGTGATTTATTTGTTGAAGTAACCAGGTCATTTGTTCTGCAAATTTTCTCAGTCTAGATTTCCTGATTGGATTCCTATGATGTCATTTACCATTTTTCTTTCCCCTGTATTTCCTGCAAACTCCATCACTTCCATTCTGAAGTTTGATCAGATTAAAGTTCAATTTTTTGGCAAGAGTACATCATAGGTAGTGTCATATACTTCCATCTGGAGGCACATATCTGGTTGTCTCTCTTTTTGTCATATTAGCAGCCATTGATGATCATTGCTGAGATCCGTTATTTCCTAGGGAGAGCCCCATATGTTAGCTTAGTAAGTAGCTCATGGAAGAACCTTTGCCCTCTCATCATGCATTTTCCCTTTTCTAAGTTAGTCTTTTAAAGCTTTCACAGCTTTCCCAGTGAACCCAGAGCTGCCTACTTAGACACTGTGTTTGCTACAGAAAGCAGAAAGGCTGTCTTGCTTTCACATCTTAGTCTCATCTTCACAATATAGTAATCTTTAAAATTTGTCCTAGTGCCTTCAACTTTCATTTCAGTTTCTGAGACATGCTAAGGTGAATAGATGACCACACAATTGAACAGAAAGTTTGGGGCCCTATAATCAAACCACAGTTGCAGACCTGGTATAAGTACAAATGAGTCAGCCACCAATTCTGTACCACCATCCCATCCTGAGGGGAAGGCGATGAAGTTTTAATACTTATATTTATTTATTGTGTCCTGAAAGCAAACATGAGTTTTCTGGATCAGGGCAGACAATTAATACTTATAGTGAGAACCACATTGGTTCCTTACACCCCAGTTTCCTCCTTCAGAGCAGGGTGAAGGGGTCTAGAAAAATGAGGTTGGATATGCCAAGATTGCTCCAGGAACTGGGAATGAATGGTTTCATTCCTTCATTCAGCAAACACGGACTGATTGTCAACTGTATGCCAGACACTGAGCCAGCTGAGATAGATGATAAACACTAGAGAACTCCCACCTAACACATAAAACCATATCCCTCTGGGTCTAGAGTTAGCTATCAGGTGTCCTCTTGTACTTATAGGTAATCAAATATATATATATATATATATTTTTTTACGTGTGTGTGTATATATTTATGTATATAATTTTATACATATATAGGCAGATATATGTGTGTGTGTTTGATTTTCCCCTCTGACTTACCTTATAATTTCAAAAAATCATTTTCTTCATTTTTAGTTTATTTACAAATGTCATTTTAACTGAAGTTTGCATGAAGTTTTCTCATCCTCAGCTTTTAAGGTAGCAAATGAATTAACTGTATTTCTTACCCGCTATGGGTGTTTGCTCACGTGGATAGTTCTTTTGACAAGAAAGTGAAATCCAAATTGTAAAAATTAGACTCTGAAAGAGGAAAATCCAAGTGCAAAGCACTAAAGATTTTAGCAGGCTGAAGAGACCTAAAGAAGGACAGGCACTGAGCCCAGCAACTGCTGTGGGAGATGCTGGAGTCGAGACCTCATGGAGTTGGTGTTCTGGTAGAGGAGACAATAAGACACAATTAGACAAACATGACAACTCCAAAATGGGAAAAGTGCTGTGAAGGAAATAAAGTTAAGAGGGAGTGAGGGTCCCAGAAGGCCTCTCTGATGAAGTGACATTTGAGCTGAGGCCTGAAGGATGTAAATGAGCCAGCAATGTAAAGAGTTGGTGAAAGAGCAAATGCAGAGAGACAGAAAGGACCTAGTCTGAGGAACAGAAAGGGGCCCCCTGTGGCTGGTGGGCAGTGAGTGACATGGAGAGTGGGGTGTGAGGAGGCCGGAGAAGTAGGCAGGGGCCAGACCACACAGAGCCTCGTAGACTCTGAGAAGTTGGAATTATGTTCTAAAAGCAATTGACAAACGTTGAACAATTTTAAGCAGGAAGACTTAGTAATTATCCTCACTTAGACTTTTTTCCTATGCCTGCGCAAACCTCTATATGTGTGTTTTTAATGCTGTCATGCTCTCCTTGATCTGCAGCTTGCTTTTTCATTTACCAATAACAACATGAGCATCTCCAGAAGGAAGATTTGTAAAGAAAAATAAGTTTTATTTGCTGTGGACTACATGACAGATTTAGATATGTAAGAATTTGAAGTTATGTTGGAAAATCAGTTTCTTAGGGGTAAAAAAGGAAGGACAGTGCTTGTTTTTAATGTCCGTTATAGATATGAATTCACTTCAATAATTTAAGGACATTAACAACATATTCTAACTTGATTCTTGATTTTCTCATAAACTTATCCTGATTAGTATGTTATTTCAATCATGTGTTTATTGTTAAAGCAACTTTAGAGGCCATTTTTAGTCTTCTAGACACAGCACAGCCTGAACAAAGAAGGAAAATAGAAGAATAAGAATTCAACAGGAAGTGCATAGTCAAAGCATAACAAACCAGGAGGTGCCCTATAAACTCCACAGAGAATGTGTCACCTTCAAAAGTACAATTTACTATTGTCAGTAATTATAAATGTACGTATTTATTCATTCGTAAAATATATTTAATTTTTGTGAAAAATATACCTAAAAACCCTTGAACTGTAAAAACTCCAGCAGCATTTAGTTCTTGCCCGCTTATAAAATCTAAAAAAAAGCTTGAATATGAAAAACTGTCTATATTACAGTGAAGCAGAGATAGGGATTACGTTTTCTGGTTTTAGAGTCCCCCGTAGTGTGGGCATCTATGGTAAACATTTTCCAAAACAGCAGGTGAATGAGAAAGCTATAGCCCACAAAAACAACCGCCTCAAACTCCTGAAACCTGATCAGCTCACTTTTAAACCTACATTTTTAAAAAACATATTGCAGAGGTGGACATGAACTAAAGCAAGCAAGAAGTAAGGGGGCCCAAAAATGTGGGACACAACCTTGCTATCACATTACAGGAGGGAAACCCTGCACAAATCCTGTCTGCATTCTTAACCCATGAACCCTGCCCCTAGCCTTCAGCATTTGAAAGTATCTTTCTAAATTCAAATCCTTGATGGGTAATAAAGTCATGAGCAATAGTCATGCAGTCACTAATTACCTTTCTGCCTTTTATCTTAAATTGGAGACACTGGAGCAACATCAATTAGTGAGAAATATTCCATTTCTTAATAAAATCTTTCATTTAACTTTATTCTGTACTTAAAAAGAAAATATATTTAGCTTCTCCAAATTTTTAATTGTACATGATCCATTTGTTCAAAGATGTCATAATTCCACAAACACACACACACACCCACATGTATGTATGTACGGATATATCCTGTGTTAAAAACATCTTCCTGTTGCATAATTTTAAGAAATTGTTTTGAGGAGTAAATACTGAATGTCAATTTAGAAATATTTTATCTTAAGTGCTCATCATTTTCAAAAATTTATGATTCAGAAATATTTCACTGGAAGGGAAGACTCAAGACATTTATAATTTTTTTCCCCCAGAGCTTCATATTTATAAATAGATTGTTAACAAATGGTGTAACTGAAATCATCGGAAAGGTGCACTGGCCCCAAAATATCTTCCCTACAGTCTGTTTGAAACCTAAAATTTCAACTATTAGAATCCTTCCTTTGGGTTAAGGGAATATCCCCATAAAGCCTTAGTTTAATAGGAGTTATCATTCCAGTGTTTGCTAAGACTGGATTAGAAGGAATGAGTTGGTATATGTTTAATAGTCTTGGTGAAGAGGAGGAGAGGAGGGTGGGGATTCTTGGTGGGAGAGAAGGGAGACACTCCCCTACCAAGGACTCCAAGAGAGGGCATTAGGCTGCGGGAAAGGCAGAGTCCCCCCTTCTTAATGGTGAAATGTCTGTTTAGGTGGGAGCCATATTAAAACCTGGTAGTACTATACTCATCTAAGTTGTAGGATGGATATAATGAGATGGACAATGTCATTCATGAACACTTCTGTCTCTTTTTGAGTATAATGCTAAAGTGTGTGCAGAATGACTTGGCACCTTCACTTCCTCCACAGTCTGGGGAAGCCCACAAAACAGTCTAGTTGAATTCTCAGATGGGTTTTTGGCAAGAACACAAGGTGGCTTTATATAGCTTGTCTCCGATGTTTTTCACTGGGTGTCTGAAAGAAAAGGGAGGATTTGTGGACCTGATTAAAACAAGGAAGTAACCCAGTGACTTAAAGAGGCACGTTGTGGAATTTGAATCCTAAAATAAAGCCCTCCCTCCTTGACTTTTCAGCCATGGGAATAACCAGTTGCTTCATTGTGTGTTTTGTCAAAGTGCCTCAGCCATGTGGCTGGCCTGATGGTTACCTGCTGCCTCTTTTTATAGCCTCTGTGTCCTTTGTTGTTGCCCGGCTGGTCAAACATGTGTAACGGTGCCCTAGGGCACCAAGCATGCCCTGGGGGAGCTAAGTGCTGCCAGATGTGGGGAGCAAGGGTTGATTCACATGGCCATAATTTCAATAGCTAATTTTACCTGGTTTTTTTTTTTTTTTTTTTGGTTTTGGGTTTCTTTCTTAAAGAAAAATCCATTAAATTCTAGTCTTGTCTTGTTACCTCTAATCTCCTAGCCCCACCCCACCCCCAAAAGGAAAGTGTGAGAAGAAAAGGATGGAGAAGATATGTGATTTATTAAGTCTGAGAGGTTAATGTTTTTACTTTATGATAAAAATTAATAAAATGTTTGTGTTCTGGACTCTGACCAGTATTTTTACTTCAAAGTGAAATTAAGTTTCACTGACTCAATCTTTCATATAGAAATCATTTAGATAGAAATAGATAATATTTTAGATCAGAGTCTTTCAGAAATTTTATCTAATCTCTGATTAAGAACACTGAATTTGTTGTTCAAAGCTGCAGGTTTTTAACTCACTATTCTGAAAACTAGTTAAGTAGAGGGAAAGACTCAAGCCTTTAGCTTGATTTCCTATGTGAACTGAACCTCAAGATGACCAGATAGTTTGGTAAAAGAAAGTTTCTCTTTATAGAAGTTTTCCTGCCAATGAATAAAGAAGATCTGATAAAATATCACCACTTGGCAAACCCCTAATGACATGATGGATCTAGGCACTGAGCATCAATGGCTGCTAACATCACAAAAAGAGAGACAGCTGTCAGAGCACACCACCACCCATTAAATATTCTTGCCAAAAAAACTGAACTTGAATCAAAATCAATCCTTAAATTTAATATCAGTCTATATGAAATATAAGGGACAGAGAAACATGTTAAGTGACATCACTGAGATACAGCTAGGGAATTCCAGAGTGTGGGAGATGTTAGGGACAAACAAATTTACTTCTTTAACAAATAAATTACAAGAAGAAAAAAAAAAAAGGAAGAGAGAGGAATTGATTAAAATAGGTGTAAGAGACATGTCAATCAAATGCAATGTGTAGACCCTTATTTGGATTCTATTTTAATGAGCCATTTGTTTAATTTAAAAAATTAAATTATATATATATGTGTGTGTGTATATATATATATATATATATAAAACAAAAGGAGAGTATCTCAAAACTATCCAAATATTTGATGCTATTAAGAAATTACTGTTAATTTTTTTAGGTGTAATAAGGTTATTTTGTTAAATCATTAAAAAGAATTCTCATCTTTTAGATATACATACTGAAATATTTACAGAGGAAATGATATGTTGTCTAGGATTGGCTTCAGAATAATTCAGTGGGAAGGGAGGATGGTTATAGATGAAACAAGATCAACATGAGTGGATAATTGTTAAAGCCGGATGATGGGTACATGGGGGGGGGTTGTTATATTAATCTGTCTACTTTTATGTATGTTTGAAATTTTCTCTAGATAAAAAGTTTGAAAAAATAGGCTTAGGTTTGAAACCCAGATCTGCTGCTTGTAACTTTTGCAATCTTGGGCAAATCCCTTTACCTCTTTGAGTGTCAGGGGGTTTTGCCTGTAAAATAAGTACAAGAATATCTTCTCTGTTTACCTTACACAGGTTGTAGGACCAAATTAAATAATATGTATAAAATTACTTTGTAAATTGCTACAACCATGTCAGCTGTTTTATTATTGTTATTATAAAGCTCCTGAAAGGATACAGTTTTCCTGCTAAGAAAATTTAGTAGCCTTTTCCGCTTCAGCAAGCAGTACAGTTGTCCCATGTACATTATATCAGTTTAAAAAGCTCTGGAATAAGAATATAGTTACATGACTATCAAGAGTATTTATTAACTAGTTTATTATAATAGAATAATTACAAGAATTCATTTAAAATTTTTTCACATACAAATTTCTCATTAGCCTAGTCAATTAAATGTAGTATAGCTAACTATGCTATTAATGTTTTTCATTGCATAGTAAGAATTTTGAATTCTGTCTGATTTCTTATTTTCCTTGATTTAAAAAAAATTGGTTGAATTTAACATATTAATAAATATTTTAAAATACTTGCCTCATAATATACGGAAATCTGATTGTTAGAATGCTTTCTCTCTCTCTTTTTTTTGGTTTGTTTTGTTTGTTTTCTGGTTCTGGCTTTCTCCCTCCCTCCCTCTCCTCTTTTCCTTCCTTCCTCCCTTCTTGCCTTTCTTTCTTCTTTTCCTTTCGTCTTCCCTCCCTCTCTTCTGGTACTTGATTGTAAAATATGGAGAGAGAAACGTGTAAAACAAATGTACAATTTAATGAGTGATTATAAAGCAAACACCTATGTAACTACTATGCCACGTAAAAAAAAATCAGAACGTGCCCTGCACCTCAGAAGAATTCTGCGTGCCCTTCCCAGTCCAAATCTGTTCCATCTCCCAGGTAACTAAAATCTTGACTTTCATAGCATTCACTTCCTTGCTTTCCTTTACAGTTTTACCCCCATGTATGGATTCCTGAATAGTATGACTCAATTTTGCCTGTTTTTGAATTGTATATAAATAGAATCATACAGTAGGTACTCTTTGTTTGTGTCTGGCTTTTTTTATTTGATTTTGTATTTTAAAGATCCGTCCATACTGTTGTCTGTAGCTGTTGGTTGCTGTATAGTCTTCCATTTTATGAATTTATCATAATTTATCCATTCTATTGTTGATAGACATTTGGGTTGCTCTCATTTTTTTCTATTACAGACATTCTTGTGCATGTCTTTTGGTGCACCTCTGTATGCATTTCTATCGTGTATAAACCTGAAGTGAACTAGTGACTTTATATTGATAGTTTTCCAGAGTGGTTGTGCCAGTTGACTCTCTCTCCAGTAGTATATGAGAGAGAGTTCTTGTTGCCCCACATCGTCACCTGTAATTGTATTGACTTTTTAAATTCTTTCTTTTAAAATATTATTAGTAAAAGCAACATAGATAAAATAAATTCACTGTTGTCTATTACCCATATGTACCTGTAATTTAAAAGTCTGGGTTTTATTTGAGGAATGTGTGTGTAGGGGGCAGTATTTCAGAGGTACATAAACTCTTTCTGGGCATTAATGTCTACTTGCTAAATTACATCTTCCTACCTAACTACTACTTTGAAGAAAAAATAGTATAGATTTAAAAAAGGAGAGAGCATTTTTGTACCTTTTTCATTCATAGTGATATTAAACCTATATGGAATGATAGCTCAGCTTATTGATTGCTGTGTGCCAGGCACCATGCTAATAAGTACTTAATGCATGTGAACCTATTTAATCCTTACAATAGTTTTTTTGTGTGTGTGTGAGGAAGATCAGCCGTGAGCTAACATCCATGCCAATCCTCCTCTTTTTGCTGAGGAGGACTGGCCCTGGGCTAACATCTGTGCCCATCTTCCTCCACTTTATATGGGATGCTGCCACAGCGTGGCCTGAGAAGTGGGGCGTGGCCTGAGAAGTGGGGCATCGGTGCGCGGCCGGGATCCAAACCCACGCCGCCAGCAGCGGAGCGTGTGCCCTTAACCACTACACCATGGGGCCCCCTACAATAGTTTTTATGTTATTTTTTTTAACAGATGAAGAAACTGAAGCAGAGAGTGGTTAAGTAACTTGCTGAAGATTGACAGCTAGTAAATCTTAGAGCCAGAAGTGAAGCTAGACAATCCAGTTCCACTGGCTCCATCTAAGTTATGAACAATTATTAACTACACCTCCTGCCCATATTGGTGAACTCTGGAAGGAGTGACAGTAGTCCTCCAGAGCCACTATGTTACCTTGCAGGGTGGCTGTATTGGGGCTTGAGATGTTTATTCTGGTGCTAAGGATTAGGTAGCAGGGGTTGCTTGAATTTCAAGACAGACAGACTTCCTTTCACTTGCTCTAGAAGTTGGAAGAAGCTGATGCAACATGAGGATCCTGGCTCTGAGGCTGGTATAGGTTTAATGAGAAGGGATGAGATTTGGCCTTCTCTTCTCCTCTCTAGTATTTTCAGGGTCACTCAGCCTCCATCCCCTTTCCAGTTGGTTCTTGAGAAGAGGCTGAGAATGGAAGGTAGGAGGCTATAGAGTGGACTTTTCACTTTTCCTAACTGTCCAACAGTGTGAAACACATTTTCCTCTAGAAACCACACTGTAAATGGCAGCAACATTCCCAGGCTAGCTCAGAAAACCCATAATGTAGCTAAAATATTAGGTACCTACAGCTGAATTGTTTCCTGGCTTTTTGTTTTCATTGCAAATGTATAGTATTTCAGTTATATTATGAGCAAATGAGCTAGCCTGAGAACTTAGCCACACTGTTAACATAGGAAAATGCTTTCCAAACAGCTAAGACCACATATTTATCTTGATGTAAACCTAATTTTATCTATAGTATAGGCCATTGACTACCTGAATACTGTGTTCCAAGCAATCTGTACAATATGCATTTTTTTAAATAGTCAAGTGAAAAACATCTCTAATAAGATAGGGAATCATTTTCCATAGACAGACTGTGACTGGGACCAAATTTTAATTAGATAAGATAGTTTAAAAATTGTAGCAATACAAAAATTCATCTGCTTTACATTCGTCATATATGGGCTTTTATTTACCAACCTCCCTAAAACCTTGAAACGTATTAATGTAGCTACCTGAACCACTTGTAGATCTTCAGACTTGTGTGGCAAAAGGAATGATAATTATAATTTGCTTCAGGCTATAGGCTAGAATAATTCAAAAGGAAATGTGCATTACTAATACAGCAGAGCTCATAAATTCTCAATGTCATTTTGCCACTTGTGGCTGAAAATTGCAGTCAGGCTGGTTGGCTAGAGGCAAAAAGACTTGAGTTACATAATATTTATGAGGTCTGAAGTTAGCAATCACCAAACCCAAATAGTGCCAGTCTTGCAGATTACTCAATGAGGTCAGCATCATCTAGTCATGGCAATGGAGTTGAGAGCAGCGTGGATTTGGTAATGATGAAACAGGACCAGAACATTTGGTAACGATGAAACATTGTGGTAAGTATAAATTCTGTCCATGTCAGTCCACTGCTACCTCTTTACAGGATTTATAACCTTCCTATTGTATATATTATCCCCAAAGTACTCACCTGAGGGCCCCCATACCATTGTGCAAAAACCTACTTGCTGCCTAAGATTTTATAACGCAAAGGTGGAAACGGAACTTCCCTCGCTCTGCGTTGTCTCTCCAGCACTTCCAGGGTTGAACTTTTGTGAAGACTGCTTGCCTCTCTGTACATCATCATGAGGGCCAAGCCCCAAATACTTTTCAGATCCCAGCCGGCACCTTACATCACTGCAGCCAGAAACAGTTCAGTGCCCAGACCTGTGCTCTTTTGTGCTCTCGTGTACTGTAGGAGTTTCATTTGTATGGTATATGAGCAGCTAAAACTCAGCCCCAGGATTACTCCTAAGAAGCACGTGTGGCTGTGAACTGCAAATTAGAAACTGTTGTTAGAATAACTGTACAGTTTCCGCTATCAGAGCACTAGTCTGGAGGCTCTTCCTAGCTTACAGCCCAGGAGCAACTGCACATTGATGCTCATTTTAAATGTTTTGTTTTTTTCGCATATAAACAGCACCCCAGATTTAAAATAACTCTTCTGTTTCCTATCCTTCTTAGAATTCTTTAGGAAAACTAATATGTTTTTAGTGCAGGATCAAATACTTTTTAAACTTTTTATTATTGAAAATTTCAGGGCTGGTCCGTGGCTTAGCGGTTAAGTGCGTGCGCTCCACTGATGGCGGCCCGGGTTGGGATCCCAGGCGTGCACCGGCGCACCGCTTCTCCGGCCATGCTGAGGCTGCGTCCCACATACAGCAACTAGAAGGATGTGCAACTATGACATACAACTGTCTACCGGGGCTTTGGGGGAAAAAATAAATAAAATAAAAAATAAAAAAAAAAAGAAAATTTCAAATATAGGTAAAAGCACAGGAAAGAATATAATTCTCCATGCTATTACCTGTGGATCAGATACTTTTAATGGGAAAAATTAGCCATTTTTTTTCTGTCCACTGTATGGCATAGTGATTTGCAAACTTGTAGGTGAAGTTGGGAGTAGTATTCTGAAACTCATGGAGGAAAATACGTTGGGAGAGCATTTGCTCTAAAAGAGCAATAGAGAGAGGCTCCATCCCCCATCCCCTGCGGCTCCCCCCCCCATCCCCCTTCTACAATTTCAAGACATCTTGCTCTTCCCAGGGGGAAATCAAACTGAATACAACAGGATTCTAGGAACTAGAGCTATAAAGAGTCCTTGTTCAGAAGGCTGGCAGATTAGTTTTAAATTTATTTTTATTTAAAGTTCTTGGTGTCTTTCAATGTTATAAGACTAGGAGAAGTTTCATAACTGTGCTGTTTGCTCAGTGCATTCAGGCACTTGTGTGCCTATAGGCACAGTTACAGTTACATGAGGGCTGAGTCGTGACAGGAACCCTAGCGCTGAAAAGATTACAGTTGCCCCAACCCAACCCGGACACATAATTTAGAACAAAAACAAGACTAAGCTGTAAAATTAGATAAATAAATGTAGAATAATAAGTTTTAAAAAGTTCTAATTTTACCCCCCATGATTAGGTCATTGCTTTTTTTGGAAAATATTTTAAATATCAAACCCTTCCAAAAAATCTATCCTTCTTTTTGGGGGTCCTTGAACTTACTGGCACTTCTAGCACCTGTTAGCCTGCCCAGTCCAGTACTTCGTATCTGGGGAGAAACAAGGTAAGAGGGGATGAGTTGGCGATGATGGAAGGGAAAGTCTGGTTAATGGAAGGGAAAGTCTGGTTAACCCCAGTCAGTCCCAACTCACTTCTTTCCAATGGAACAAGTGTGTGAATCTGTATTATGTTTGATTTTTTTGATATATTAAAGAGCATAAAAAAATGACACTAGAGTATTATATTTCAATTTTTGAAACTTAAGTTTGGTTTTTTTTTGGTAAGGAAGATTGGCCCTGAGCTAACATTTGTTACGTCTTCCTCTTTTTGCTTCAGGAGGATTGTCACTGAGCTAACATAAATATTCCTCTATTCTGTATGTGGGATGCTGCCATGGCATGGGCTTGATGAGTGGTGTGTAGGGGATCCCCAGGCCTGGGATCCGAACCCAAGAACCCCAGGCCACCGAGGCAGAGCATGCAAACTTAACCACTATGCCACTGGGCCGGCCTCATAAAAACTTAAGTTCTTTAAAGAGAAATAGGTTTAATATTGTACGAAAATAAATTACTGTCCTATAGTTAGGCAGAAAATATAATGGAAAAAATTCCATTTATGATAGCAACCAAGAATATAAAATACCTAGGAATAAACAAATAATAAGAAATATACAAGACCTACCTGAAGAAAACATTAGATGTCTACTGAGGGATATTAAAGACGACTGCAGTAAATATGAAGACATCTCTTAAATAAGAAAACTAAATATTTTAAAGAGTCATATTCTCCCTATATTAATCCATAAATTCAATATAAACCTAATTATATGGCTGAAAACACTTTAAACAAGGTTGAAATGCAGTGGCAAATTGAAAAAATATTTGAAACAATATAGTGCACAAATATTTAATGTTTCTAATTCTCAGAGCGCTTGTAAAAATAAGTCAACTAAAAAACAACCCAAGAGGCCTAAATGGAGATTTCACAAAAGAATGTAAGTACATAAATAAAGAGATCTTCAACCTCAGGAGCATCTGAAGCAAAATAAGTAAAAGCGAGATACCAGTTTTCATTTATCGGGCTGACAAAGATTTCAACATTAATAATAGTGGTAAGGGTGTAGGGAAATAGGCGCCCTTGGGAAAATAAATTGCTATTTTGTGGAGAAAGTTTTGCAAATATGTCAGAATTTTGTATATTTCTTAACCCAAGAATTCTGCTTCTAGGAATTGAAGGTAAAAAGAATAATTGGTCATGTGTACAACAATTATATTTGTAAAAAGTATATCATGCAAGGCAAAAACAGAAAAAGAACCCACCTACATGCTCATTATTGGTTAAATAAAGTGCTGTGTTACCCATCCATGTAAAAGAATACTGTGAACCCAGTAGAACAACCCCAAGGGCCTAAAAGAATCATGTAGATCTGTATTTTTTGTTAAAGACAGATGTCTTTCGGGCCGGCCCCATGGCTTAGTGGTTAAATGCATGCGCTCTGCTACTGGCGGCCTGGGTTCGGATCCCGGGCGCACACCGACGCACCGCTTGTCCGGCCATGCTGAGGCCACGTCCCACATACAGCAACTAGAAGGATGTGCAACTATGACATACAACTATCTACTGGGGCTTTGGGGGGAGAAAAGGAGGAGGATTGGCAATAGATGTTAGCTCAGAGCTGGTCTTCCTCAGCAAAAAGAGGATTAGCACAGATGTTAGCTCAGGGCTGATCTCCCTCACACACAAAAAAAAAGACAGATGTCTTTCATATATTGTGGAGAGAAATTGTTTTCAAAATAGCAGTTTAATAAAATGACATGTACAGAGTTTTTATAAAATATAATGTACTATAAAAATATATAACAATATATTAGTGGATACATAGAGAAATGTTCTAAAATGTATTTGCTGAATGTTAACAGTGATTGTTTGAGGAAGCTTTTTACTGTTTATGCTTTTTCAGTATTGTTATAAAAATATTTGCTACCACACATGTACCATTTTCATAAATAGAAAAACAAAACAAAACAAAACAAAACTTGGGCTTCCTGTGGACTCCCGCTCCTTCTGTGTGGTTTCAGGAGAAGGCAGAGCACATCCACTCGGGAGGATGACCTTTGAGAAGTCAGTTCAGAATGAAAAAGTTAATACTAGACACTGTCTTCTTCACAGCTGCCAAAGACCCAGTAAAAAGCTTCCGTTGGGAGGGAAGCAGTTGTATATCACTTCCATGCTTTTTATTAGAAAGCACTTAATTCATATGGAACGAAGTGGTAGGATGGTTATCCAGAATAGTATTCTAGCACATTGACTAGCCATGTAGACCAAGTCATCCCTTGATCAGACCCAATGTAATGGTCAATCATGACGATGAAAGGAAAAGGAAACTGGGGTGCTGCTGTTGGTGTGTTCACATCTGTTGCTTTCCATGTTCCTTATCAGATTCTTCTTTTGATTCACGGCTGGAGCAAGGTGATTTGCAGCTATTTCTAAAGGCCAGTTCTTCTTTTTCTTTTTCTCCTTCTCTTCACTTCCTAGGAGCCATCAGCAGGTGAAGACAGGATTATTATCCATAGTGAGGGCTGTGTCCTCATCCGAGATGCTGTATATTTTTATAGATACCATAGGGTTGACCCTACCCTTGGGGCCCAGTCTCATTTGCAGCTGGGCTCCCCAAATTTTATTCTTTTTTCTCAAATGAAAATGTTTTCATAGATTTCCATTGAATACTTTTTTAAAAATTACATTTTGATATCTCAGAAATCTGTTCCTATGGGTGTTCACTTCGATTCTGAAAATAGAGCTGGGATCTTAAAGTAGTTTCTGAATAAATAATAAAACATATGTTCAAAGTCTGTAACTCTTCCTTCTCCTTAACCACATCCTAGATAACTCACCAATGGTGAGTGTCATTTGTGTGAATAGATTCTCTAGTTTTAGTTTTCAAGGGCTTTTTTTTATTCTAGCTGTCTGAATGATTAATGTGACTAGGAAAATACTCTTGACCCATTTAAATCATGTCAAACAACATCCATTGCTCATCTACATAATGAAATACACACTGAACATTACATCTTAAGTGTGGGAGTCAGTGAACTACAAAATAATGTTTTACTCATGTAGCTTATGAAATAAAATATAAGACATTAAGACTAGCTATAGCATTAATATTAAACTATTCAAAAGGTAATTGTCAGTGAAAATCACCCATAAACTGAAACAGCTAATAGCATTTCTGCTTTAGTAGTTAATTAGAGGAAGGTGGGGGTGGTTGCATGCAACAGTGTGAATTTAAGAAATGTCTTTATGTCAAAGCATGTTTTAATGTTATTTGACTATTATGGGATTTATTGTATACAACTGAGTTTTTTCAATTATTAATCAGTGGTTGTGAAAATAACAGTTTGCTGAAAAATTAGAAAAAATTGCTTGACATTTTTATCTTGGTTTCATCAAATTGGTCCCTGAATAATTTTAAAGACAGCTAATTTATGGTTGAAACTATTTTGATCAATGATCAGATAACAAAGATAAGCTTTGACTGCTTTTGAAACATTTACATTTTGTAAGGACATTGTTTGCACAGTGTTTAAATAAATGCAAATTTTGAAGGCACTAAATTTAGGCTATCAGGTTTCTGTGGTTACACCTTTCCAAGTTATTTTGTGTATTGTGTAAATAGGTCTGTGAGGCACTGATAATTATTTGTTTTTTTGTTTGTTCTGTTGGTAATTCTGTGTTTAGCTGAATTTAATACAGTTCACACGGCTTGCTTTGGTTTATGTGTATTTTAGTGTTCGTGATTGACAGTGATTGAGCATGCTTACGGAGTGCTTGCCTTTTTTGTCATAAATGATGTATGTTGGTAGTGCTTGAAATGTAAATAAATTCTTCCTGTATCACTGTTTAATAAACAGGAATTTTTATGCAAAGAAGACATCTTGGTACATTTAAACGATAAGATTTGGTGAGCTCTAGAATATTTCTATTAAATAGTTGCACACTGAAACAAGTATGTTTAAATTCTTACAACCTTTACCAAGGACAACATATGTTTATGGAGAAGCACAACATTGACCAGACACTATTTAGTGACAGAATAAAAATCGCAGCATTCTGCTCTAACTCTTAAAATTGTTTGTGATAGTGAGCTTTACAGGGAATGTCTTCACTGCCAAGTGGAATCTTTCTAGAACATGATTTTTCCCATTCCACCCTTTGCACAAATATAAAAACTATCCTATATACTAATGTATTTGGAAGGATATGATTCTTGAGAAAAGCTGGGGTCTTTTTTGCCTTTGAGTGCAAGAAGAGATTTTCCTTAGACCTCACTATTAGCCATCAGCATTCTAGTAAGGGCCCACCAAGAACTCTCAGAAGAATGTCAAAGTTAGGCTGGCTCGGAAGAATGTCAAAATTAGGCTGTGCATAATTAATCCTACTGAGTTTAAGACTTCTCTCAGTACACTACAGTCATGAGATGCTATCTGGTTCGTAAAGGATTTATACATCTGCAGTCTCATTTGATGGTCAGGGTGGTCCTGTGATGAAGGCAGGAGAGACCCGGTGCTTTGGATAGCGTGGTTTTTAAGTAGCAGCTCTGGGACCCAAGCTAGGATCTCATGAATACCTTGTGAATTACTTACTTGGTGAATTATCCAAAGCACGTTTTGAAATTCAGGTTGATTTCTACCTACTGATTAGTACATTTTATTTTTTATTTATTTATTTATTTTTTAAATTATTTTTCTTTTTTGTGAGGAAGATCAGCCCTGAGCTAACGTCTGTCGCCAATCCTCCTCTTTTTGCTGAGGAAGACTGGCCCTGGGCTAACATCGGTGCCCATCTTCCTCCACTTTACATGGGACACCGCCACAGCATGGCATGATTAGCAGTGCGTCAGTGCGCGCCGGGGATCTGAACCCCAGGCCACAGTAGCAGAGCTCTCGCACTTAGCCGCTCCGCCACAGCCGGCCCCTGATTAGTCCACTTTAGAGTGACGTTCTCCAACGGTTAGGAAACCAGTGATACAAATACCATTTATCGAGTGCTTACCTTGTGCCACTTTCCATACGCCATGTCATACAGTTACTGTATCATAGCAACCCTGTGAGGAAGCTATTATTCCTGTTAATAGATGAGGAAACTAAGGCTTAGAGAGTTTAACTAGCATGTCCAAGTAAACCAACTAGTGCTCAGAGAAGGAAAACTAAGTTAAATAAGAGCTTAAGTAAATATAATTAAGAGGCACATTTTTTGGAGGAAAATCCCATGGTGCATTCACAAGCAAAATATAAAGTGTTTTAAATTCCACATTATGTCCTTCTTTTTACCTCCAAATTGGCTGTTTTATTTAGGCATTTTGGGGTTGGTTTTCTTTTTGTAACACTCTGGTAGAAGTTCAATAAATGTTCAATATACTTCATATTGGACAATAAACATGTTTCAAATATTGTACATATCAAATATTTCAGCATTGTGGCTTTATTGAAGACTTTAATCTAAAAATGAGATGATGAATTTGTCATTCCACCAAGTGTGAATAATCTTGGTCAGCTGAGGTTTTCGTGTAATCTTTTGTGTTTTCAGATATGAGAGGCAGCCTGCTTCATACAGATAAAGAATACATGTTTTGTTAGTGGTGGTGGTGGTTTTAATTTTTAGTCTTTAGTACAAAAAATAATGGTTTTATAGTTGAGCATCCACATCTGAAAAAAAAAAATACAAGGGTCAGTTTGTAAGCAGGCTTCTGTGAGACTCCTTTTTAAGCCTGTACTATTTTACTGCGTTGTGTTTTTCCATTAATGCCTAAAGCTATGGAGTGATTATTTATTCACATGGTTAACTAAGTCTACACAGTTGAATTGAATATAAAATTATTTGTGGCAACATAACTACATCAGTCCAAAAAACTGCCTTCAGATATTTTGGAACTGTTTCTTTTACTAAAGAGGCTACTGTATATTTTCTCTTTTATTTTTCTTGTGAAAATAACTCCTTGATGAGTGATCTTGACTTTCATTGTCTTGCATCTGTGTAATTGCAACTGCAGAAGCTTGGAAATATATTGTTCTCCTAAGCTTTACTTTTCTCATTTTAGATAGTGATTATTGACCAACCGACCTACCTACCACTCCTACGCCTGGTTACAGGGCAGAGACAAACTCCTGATATTGTCAAATACCACCGGAGGATTTATATTTGTATTCAAATGTTTTCTTTTTATTTCGTGGCTTTCTTTTGGAGTTGTACAGTGAAAGCGTTTTCAGGAAAATATTAAGATGTTGATTTTTTTTGGTATTGACACTGCACTTTTAGTCAAAGCTCTGATCTATTTTATACCCATTGTTTGCATAAATAACTTTAAATGGCTTCTAAAAAGAGAAAAAGAAAAAGAGAAAGAAATACATCCAACAGTATAACTAAAGCATGTTGTATATAGAATTCAGTTGACACTATTGTAAGATGAAGACTAAAATTACACTCTTTTCAAATGCTTTAATACATTTGAAAAATATTCATATTAAACTTGTGCCTTTGATCATATACTATAAGTCCCAACAGCTTCTATTACTGGGCATTTTTATCCAAATAACTAATATTTTGAGTAGTATTTTACATGACAGTGGTATTTATGAATAGTCTTTTTAAAAAAATTAAAGAAGGACTTTCTTTATCAATTTTTTTTGACTCATGATATTTTTATATGGACTTTCTCTAAAATTGAATTCCATATGTGATTTCTGTGAAATTGCTCTTTTTGATTCTTATTTGTGCGCGTTAATGTAAATTTTTTCTATTTTCCTCTTCTTTAACCAAAGTCTGTGAGGTAACAGGAATGTTTCTTTTGAGAGACTTTGGAAAGTTGAAGTTTGCCAGATGTTCTGTGCTAACCTAGAAGTGTGCATTCTCTGGGTATCAGGACTGTGTGAATTTTTTCCTGTTACTTTGATGGAACGAACGTTTGCTTTTGGTTCATTGTGATGGTGTTCTTCTACTCTGATCAGAGCTTGTCTTTTATTCTGTGTTTAAATGATATTACGGCATCCAGAAAATCTGGCAAAGAAAATGATATTTTGATGACATTTTTCACAGGGCTCAAATAGAATGAATTATTACATTTTAACCACAGTCCTAATAAACAGCTCCTTTATTTCCCCTGGAAGGATACAATATTTCTTTGTCCAAGAAGTTGCCTGAGTATATGTATTGTTGAAGTGCTAAAAAGCTGCTTTTCTCTAAACTTTAGCTGAGAGACAATGGGATTTTCTAAGCATATACTATTGCAGTGTGACTCAATATTTTATGATTATAAAGATGAATTTAGATTTAAATTTTGAAGTCAACATTTTTTTATCTTAAGTGGAGAGATTTCATACAATAACCGTATTTCCTTTTACAAGTGAGTAGTTTCTATTTAACTTCTACTTATCCACCAAGTGATCTGATTTTAGTTTTAGATTTTGAGTTCTTCCTGTAATCTTTGACACCCCTCCCCCAGCTGTGGTTGGACCAGCCTAAAGGAATTTTTTTCTAGGCCCACAAACATAAGTCTACTTTATTAAGTAGATATGTTTATTGATCTGTGTTTCTAGAGTAGGTTGGGGTGTTTTTGTCTCCCAAGAAGAGGGGAATGCTTTTTGTTTAAATCACAGATCCCTGGATGCTGATGGTGTACATTAATGAATAATCACATATTATCCAGTTAGCTTTTGTAAAGAAGCAAAATGAAGTATTTTCCTAAACCCATTTCTGAACTTGTCATTGACGTTATACTCTATCAGTTGCTATTGATAAATTTTTAAAAAGGAGGGGGATGTAACATGGAGACAACTTCCTGATGGAGCCCTGGGGGAAGGTCATGTTTTGCCATGACCTGGGCATCATTCTTGAATGTTGTTATTATTGGAAGAGGGTGCCTTCAGGCTGCTGCCCTTCCTCTCCTCAAAAGTGCTCTGACTATGGCTGACTTTCCAGCTCATCTTCTCTAGAACCGGGACTCCCGGGCTTTGGTTTATGGCTTGATGGTGACTTCTGACATCCACAGGCTGGTATCTGTGGTTTAGACTACTATCGCACCTTCATTTGACTACTTAGTTTTATTAGGAGTGGTGGCCCAAATCTATTTTGATGTGAGCATGATGAAGTCTCATAGAAATTGCAAATTTAGAACTTTAAGCAAGCAATTTTTATGTTTCAGCAAAAAAGTGACTTGGGATTTTTTCTGTCACTTAAAGTATTTTACACATTTCTTTTTTATTTCTGTGGAATCTTTGTTACTGTTTTAGCAGTCTTACCTTTATAAATAACTTCAAGGACAACACTCTTGGACATCAAGTAGAATCTTTATTTGAGACAAGTACTTACGCCAGTATATTTTAGACTCGACTATGTGCTTTATTTTGAGCGTTAAAGAAAGTGATCTGTTTTCCAATACCCACATGACAACTGGGCTTGCATCCTCCTTAGAAATGTTGTTTAATAAACACTGGAGCCTTACCATCCAGAGGCTGTTGCCAAATGCTGTTAATTAGGCAAAATAAAAGTTTTTTACAGGTTTGTGAATCAGATCCACTCTTCTCCTTGTAATGGCATCTTAGCTTGAAATCCGGGAAGCAATGGTGTGTGGTGTCCATATCCATGATTTCCTGAATTGGAGAGAAAGTGTGGAAAGCATCTGGGGAAAAGGAGGCTCTTTACCAGCTTGTTTCCTGTAAGCTCAATTGGAAGACCTTGTCTGTGCAAATAGATTTCAAAATAGAGCCTGCCCTTTGACTGTCTCCATAATTACATGGCTCACTCTGTATTTTATTTGGCAGCCAGAGCAGTTAACCCCTGGAAGGAAGGGGCTGATGGCATGGCCAGCTTGGCTCCCCAGACATGTCCATGGGAATGAATAAACCACTGTTTGGAGAAGCCCATAGCTAAAAACACACCAGAATAGTCTTTAACTGAACTGAAACTTGTAAAAAACAAGTTTAACAATGTTTATTATGATTGGTTTAAAAACTTTCTTGGTCCTTCTTGTGTAGATTTTAGAGGTATTAATTAATTTAAAAAAATTGGGAGTTGGAGGAGTTCCTTGTTGCTTTGATGTAATCAACATCTGTCAACAGAATGAATTTGCTTTTGTTTAGTTTCAAGGGCCCTTGTCCTTCAGCTTTGCCCAATCAGTATCTGCTTCAGCCTGGGGCATTCCCCTAGCTATTTTTTTTTCTTCAACGAATGCATAGGTTATTTCTTGTGAAATGTGAGCTTCTCTTCTGCTTTATAGTCTTCTTGAAATGGGAAGGAACCTTCAATCTTTCTCATTTACTTTTGAAACACGTACATCTTAGTACTAGATTATAAAAATCAATGAGAATTATATCGAGTGATGCAGACTATCTGATTTTCCTTTCACAATATTTGTGCAAGTTATCAAACCCGTCAAGCAGACAGTCAATGTTTTAGGTCAAGAAATATGAGGCATGGATGCATCTGCAGTGTTCTCTTTTGGACTTGGAGCACACAGTGCTGTAAGAGCCTGCACTCCTACTCTGGGTAATTGGTTGGAGTTCATGAAGTGTGATCTTCCTGTGGTTCTAAATCAGCACCTTGAAAATGTATTTCTATGGTACAGTCCCTTCTGAGCCAGCTGTGGGAAGCAATATTTCTAAAGAGTGAAAAATACCTCAGTTTGCTGTCGCAAAGTAAGATGCTTTTTTTAAAGTTAATGTATTATTTAAGCAAATCATTTGGTTTGAAATTAAAATTATCAATGAGTGTAAGAGCCATATTTGAAAATGAATTAGCAAAACGATGTTTTCTCTCTTAGTAATCATAAATCATTTAAATCTGGCAGGCATTCCTCCCTTCATCCAAAATAATTGCCTCCATTTGTAAAATCAATTAGATGTTGATATGCTATAAATAATAGTTTTGTTACTAGACTTTGGCATTTACTGATCATTATGAAAAAATATATTCAGTAAGATATTTTACAGGATGTGTTTTAAATTACATATTATCTCTGGTTGATATTGTTAGCTAACGTAAAGTAGTACAGGCTACTTTATTGTGTTGTTTTCTACCCAGATATTTGATACCACTGAAATGTAACATATCTGGGAGTTGATGGCACGCCGCAGGCGGAAAGTGCTTGCCTGGAAACATACAATGAAAAATATAGGTGTTGGTAGCCCACACTTGAGTACAAATCTACTTTGTACAGTTTTACAATTGCTTAAAATAATAAGCATTTTAAATGTCTCTTTGAAAGTTCATTCAGGCCTCTCCCTTAAAAATACTTGTTGACCAAAAGAAAACTCACGTTTTCAAGGGTAAAATCGGCTTAATTAAGGGTCATTAGTAGAGGTGCGCGTAAAAACCCAGGGCTCAGTGAGTGAAATGGAAGCGTTTCATTATGTGGTATAGAATGCATGAGCAGATAACAATTAAAATGGACCCTGAGTAAGAGGCCAATAAATACAGGGCATGTTGCGTGCAGCAACGTGAGTTATTTAAAATGCGTACCTCCCGCTATCGTACTTGAATTCTATATTCCCACCTTTCAGACTTAATCTGTAAAGGGAAATAAAATGCAGCTTTTAGAAATTGATGTTATTACCAAATATGAAAATATTTAAAACCTTAACCTAGATTTACATTGCAAATACAGTTTTAAAATATGAAAAACGTGCTGCAGGATCCAGAGGACATGTACCAATTTCAGAAGGCATTCAGGCCGCACAGTGTGCTCTTCCGTGGACTGAAAGAAGCAGTTGCCTATAATTTTCAACGTTCAGTTCAAACTAGGCGCTGATAGAATTTTTGTGACACTGAAAATAATTCTTATTATTACCTTTGATAAAAGTAAATATTCTAGGATTCAAAACAAATGATGTGTAGCTTTACTGCCTAAGGAAACCCTGTATAGAGTTTCTGCTACGTAATCAACAGTAACAACACTCACTCTGATCATGTCTCTTAAGATCAAATTAGTCCAAAGCAGCTCCTTGCTAATCTGGGGTTCTCCTACTTTGCTGAGGTTTCTGATGATTTTCTGCTGGCGTCTCCTAAACTTCAGATGAGTCAACTTGTCCCTTGCAATAATTAGTACACACCTAAACCTTGTTTCCTGAAAATAGCTTTAACAAAAGAGGGTGTAGTGTGGATTCTGGGTAAATGATGGTGCCCAGAAGACAGAGAGGCCAGTCCTGTGGCTGATGGACACCTGGCTGGTATCTCTGCCTCTGATGATGAATGTTATGCATCAAGTTAGCTGTAACATTGATGGGAGCAAGAAGGAAGTTAGATGTAGTTATAATAAGGTATCAGCAGTGCTTTTATTTGTGTGTTTATTTTAATTGAGATATGATTGACATATAACATTGTATTAGTTTTAGGTGTACAAAGCAGTGCTTTTATAAAGAAGGGAAATTTATAGAAAACTCAATAAACTTTTTCTAGAATGATTTGTAGCGGATACTGTAGTTTGGTTATCCTGTGACTCTAAATATAATTGGGACTGGGGATTTTAATTTTGCTCACTCTGTATTTAGAAAATTTGTTAATTACTATTTATTAATTACAATATGATAAGCAAAGTTGAGGATCTTGCCCCCTCCCTCCCATTGCTGCATTAATTGGGGGACCATTGTCTTCTAAAGGCGTGTATTGACTTAAGCCCATTTCTTCATTTCACCTGTGAAAACACTAGATTTTTTTTTTCTGGTTTCTAATGAATAGTTAGTAGAATAAACACGGTGTGGTACCTTATTATCCTGTTACTTTGTGACAACATTTATAGAGTGTCTTTTATCAGATTGAAAGAAAAGATTTTGCTTCAAATAAAAAAGTATCTTACGAAGTGGAATTGCTGTGTACACAGCAAAACCATAATTGTCAACAGATTGTGAGATGTTCAGACTGTTCCCGATGTTTCAGTCCTGTGTGGGTGTGCCTGCATCTTTTCAGCAGCGAGCCCATCATGTGGCAGGACAGGTACATTGGCAAGTCTGTTCATCCTAGAGGGGAATATCTCAAAAGCCTCATCCAGATATCCTAGTAGAAGCCTGATAACTTCACGCCTGAAGTGTAAGTACATAGAAAAGATTCCTCCTATAATGACTGTGTACTTGGACTTGATAATACTGATAAAGATGATCTCGCTTTCCTGTAATCAGCCACATGGAAAAAAATCTTCGTGAGTCCTAAAATTGATCAGAGTCTACATTATCCCATTGCTTGGAATGTAGCATGACAATCAGATGCTGCTAAATGAAGGCACAAATGTCAGGGCTGAAAGAGACCTCAAAGATTATGAAGTCCAGCTCCCTCATTTTACTAAATAGGCCTTTGTATCAGTGGGTAGTGTCTGTGAAGTGCTCAGCACAGAGCTTGGCACCAGGAAGCTCTCAGCCAGTGTTCACTGTTACTGTTACTGCTTGAGATCACATAGTTAGCTTGTGGCAGGACCAGGTGCAGAACCTTAGCTCCAAGGTGCCATCCCAGGCTGTGTCACTCTGGCCTGTTTTTCGTTACGCGTATCACCATCTCATATAATCTAATGTATTGGTTTGCTTCTTGTCTGCGTCCCACCACAGATTATAAGCTCCATGAGAGCAGGGACTTTGTCACCTGGTTCACTCTGTGTCCAGAGCGTGGCGTATAGGAGGAGCTCAGTAAGAATTGTCAAATGAAAGAATAATTAAATTCAGTGGCCCACAGGTAAACATGTCAAAGAGTTGAGAAGGGAAAGGAAAAGAAATTAACATTTATGGAGCACCTACTTTTTAAAGATGGTTTACATGTATACGTATCTTAGCTAATGCTCACAACAGCCTGGTGGTGAGGAAAGTGCTACTATTCTATGTAATGGTGAAGAAAGTGAGGCTCAGAAGTTTTGGCAAATTGGATCTGTCTGACTTCAAAGCCCATTCTTTTCACTACTGTTATGCTTCCCAATTAGATCAGTTCTAAGAATTTTCAGGAAAAGTACCTTCGTTCTAAATGTTGGCTGGTTCCATGATATTTTTTTCATGATTGAAAAAGAAAACTTTCCTCAAAATCCAATCCCTGAAAAAACACATTCTACAGCAAAGCATTTTAGCTAGTGGAGCCCCTGCACACTGTTGAAAGGCAGCTTGGAGTGACAGACACTGTCCTGGGTTTGGACTTGGAGGACCTGAGCTGGGGCCAGCCATTGATCACCAGAGGTGTGGGCCTTAGTTCCTCATCGGTATCGTGACGTCGACAGCTGCCTGCCTGCCTGACAGAGTTGGTAAGAGGTAATGTATGTAGACACTTAGTGCTATGCTTAATCAAAGAAAGTGGCCGTTAAATGTTAACCACTATTATTATTGTTTCTATTAGTGTTATCATAGTTAATAGTAATCACGATACATACTTTCCTCAGAATGGAAACACTTGTGAGTTTGTGTCTTCCCTGTGGTCCTACCCAGGGATACAGTTAGCTCCCCCACCACCACCTGGAGTCATAGATTGATTCCAACTGCGTCTTTACTGTGCTTTAGCTGAGACCCAGATTTTCCATTCCATATCCACAGACTGCCCAACCAACTTCTTCAGCCACCTCACTGAAGCATGTGTTTGGTCAGCAAAGGGAGCTTGGCTTGAGAGAGTGGATTGATTAGGTCAACCTGTCACCACTTTTGGAAAAATAACTTAATAATAGTAGTAACTCTTAATAGTTTTATGATGCCTTTTACATTTTCTAGGTGTTTCCACGTGTGTTAGCTCATTTTTTCTCATGCATGTGAGAGAAGTAGTATACTTTGTGGAGGCAACTCGGCCTGCTCTCCCTCAGCCTTGGCACATACATGTCCCTGGGGAAGTTACTTTGCTATGTATGCCTCAGTATCTTCAACTGTGGAATGGAGTAATAACAGTCATGACTCATAGGATTGTTGTGAAGATTAATGAGCTAACATATGTAAAGTGCCTAGTGCAGTAATTGACACAGAATAAGTGCTCAATATTAGAAGCTATAGTGGAGCCCATGTTTCTTTCTGATTTTACTTTTTGAGTGTTCTTGAAGGAACTATTGTTTATTGGGCGTCTACTAAATGCAGGGTGCTTTCATATTCTTTCACCTGCTTTTTCACATATTCCGACTAATTCTCACCTAAGACTCAAAAGAAGCAACTTGCTCAGAGCCACATAGCTAACAAGTTTTAGAGCTGAAACAGAAGTCCAGGCTTCTGCTTTCCAGCCATGTGCTTTCCTTAGGATACTACCCTGCTCCTCATATACCAGTTGACAATCCTTGGGCTGGTGGTGATGTATTTAGGGAAATATTGTACTTTACAAGCTTTAGGGAATATGTACTGCCTCTACTGAACACCTTTGTTTTTTTTCGCTGAGGAAGATTTGCCCTGAGCTAACATCTGTGCCAGTCTTCCTCTATTTTTTAGTATGTGGGCCGCCAGCACAGCATGCCTGCTAACAGAGCAGTGTAGGTCGGTGCCCAGGAACCGACCCCGGGCCACTGAGGCAGAGCACACTGAACTTAATCACTAGGCCACTGGGGCTGGCCCCAACATTTTATTTTTAAAAGATGTGATATTACTGGCATTTTGTCTGGTATTTGGAATTGTTTAAAATAATACCAAAACACCTCTGTAAGTTTGATTCAACATATTATGTAAATTCAACTTTATGGAAGAACTTAATTGAGTGAAATTTATGACACTGAATCACTGACTATTGGGGTTTGTTTGCATCTGTGTCTTTTTTCAATTCACTTGGAGGTCTTGATTTTGGGGGCCAGTACTCACCTGCAATTCATGTTTCCATTATGTTTCACAGCTGGAAGGTTACTCTAGGCCAGTAATTCTCAAACTTCAGTGTGCATCAGACCCACCCTGAGGACTTGTTCAAGCACAGATTGCTGGCCTCATCCCAGAGTTTGAGTCAGTAAATTGAGGAGGCGCCCAAGAATTTGCATCTTTTTCCCATGTGATGCTGATATGCTGGCCTGGATACCACATTTTGAGAACCAGTGCTCTAGACCAGGAGTCGACAAACTTCTTCTGTAAAGGGCCAAATAGTAAATATTTTAGGCTTTGTGGGCCATATGGTCTCTGTCACTACTAATCTGCCACCGGCCATAGGTAATTGTAAGCGAATGAGTGTAGCGATGTTCCAATAAACCTTTATTTAGGGGCACTAAAACTTGAATTTCATATAATTTCACATGTTACAAAATATTATTTTTCTTACGATTTTTTTCTAACCATATATAAATGCAAAAATAATTTTTAGGTTGTGGGCTGTATGAAAACAGGCAGCAGGCCAGTTTTCGCCTTTAGGCTGTAGTTTGTCAACCTCTGATGTGCAAATATGACATGTTGAGGAATTTTTAAACTATTATTTTAATTATAAAAGTAATACAAGCGAATGGTTTAAAAAACCTAATAGTATAGAAGAAAATAAAATGAATCAGGAAGTCTTCCTCCCCGCCCCCAGTCCCAGTCACATGCCCCAGAAATAACCACTATTGATGAATATCAGTTTTCAGGAAATTTATAGGCATATAAAAGCTCATATAAATGGATAAGCTCTTACATTAATGGGCTTTTTATACATGTTCTTCAGCGTTTGCTTTTCTCCTAAAAATATCAATCGTAGAGATGATTTAGTTTATTCTCTAACAGCTCCATAGTTTTCTGTTGTGTAGGTATACCATATTTAACTAGTCCCCTGTTCATGGGCGTTTGGGTTATTTTCCATTTTTTCTACCACAAACAGTGCTGCATGAGGATGCGTGTTCATACATCCATTGTTGCATAGTATCCGCAAGGTCAAGTCCTAGGAGATGAATTGCTGAATCAAAGGATACGTGCATTTAAAATTTTGATAGATATTTCTGAATTCCTGTTGTGGATGCTTTAGGACTCTTTGTCATTTTCTTTCCAGGATACACCCTACATTTTTGCTATAGTCTTTATCTGACTCGGGCGTTCATCACAATGAATTTCGGTATAATGCCTCGCTGCACGTGAACTTAACACAGAGTGGTAATCCTATCGAGGGCAAAAAGTGCAGCTGGCAATTTGTCCATGATTCTTCAAAGGAAAACGGCTTTTTATATAAAGCCACCCAAACAGTGCCCTGAATCTAAGGTCATCCTGGACATTGCCGCGAAGTGTACCACAGCAGAAACTGTTCTTTTTGCAGACCTGGTGGTTCGCAGATGTTTCTGTATGTTTGCTTTGCATTAGAGTAGAGTTTTCCATTGTCAAACATTTATGTAAACATAGTATTAGCTAATAAATATGCTGTGCTCTTATTGTACTAGAACTCAGAATACCACTGCTTTCCTTTCTATTTGGGGCTTTTCCTTTTGGAGCCAATAAAGGATTAGAACAATGCTTTAATAGACAATGCAACATCTTAAAATGTGGTACCATGTTAGGTTTTTTTTTTACTTAAAATATGTCTATTTCTGCTCATAGGTTGTCATAGAATTTTGTCTTCACCACTCAATCATATCTGCTTACACAAGCAGTCAAGCAGTCAACAAAGAAGAAATTTCTTTTTCCAGAGACAAAGAGAGATTTCACACAGTATAGTTTTGCCGGCTGCAGTTTCTTCAGCGCATCCAGTCCCTAAGGTACTGTATTGCCTATTATCTGCTGCTTTTTCCAGCCAAGATAAAGGTTACCTGCAGAAGCAATCAAGTGTTTTTGCACCTTTGATTTCTGAGCCATCTGAATCATAATTTTTAAACTTGTTTTGTGATTTAAAATTGTAATTGAGAAGTTTTAACATCCTGCAGTTCTATAACATTAATTTTTTTAAATAAAACTCTGAGCTTACAACTGCTTAGCTTATGTAGAATTAAAATTTCTATCATGAAATTTTCTATATTAAATTTCTAACATGAAGATAAAACTACATGTATATAGTTTCCTAACTTTTTTAGAGAAAAAAAAAATTGACTATAAAATTGGGATCATTCAAGAGAGATTACTTGAAACTAATACACTAGATTTTTTTCCTAAAGCCTGCTCTTATACTTTCCATGTTATTAATGCTGCTCTCTTTGAATCCTCCTTTAGAGTAAATTAAATAAAATGTCTTGTCTCAGAGCATTCTTGATTTTTTTTGCAGAGATTACTATTCTGTGGAAAGACAACCTATCCATTTTTCAAAATGCAATACAACTGAGGTGCGTGGGTCATGTAGGAAGATCAAGAGTAGCTGAAAGAAATATAGATTTGTCACAAAAATCATCTGCTTTTCCCCTCTTATGCGTTTTTTTTTACAGTATACCCACATTAAGTATATTGTACTCCCTAAAGGTGAGTGGCCCATTTTTGTGGCAAGGGCTGACGAGACAGGCCACCAGAGCCCAGAGTATGTTCCTGGTATTTCCTTAGTAGGAAAGAAAAAGAAATCTCCGGAGAGGTGAATGTGTTGTTTTAGAATTTCAATGACAGTCCAACAGTCCCTCTGCCAGTAGTTGTATCCCGGCCAGGTCACAAAGCAGAATGGCGACAAGAACAGAGTCTGTGGGGGAGACCGCGTGAGCGTTTGTGAGCGCTGGTGGTGAAGCCATTGGAGAGTAGGTGCTCATCCAGAGCTCAGCTGTGGCAGCCCAAGCAATGGCATGACCCGTATCAGAAAGGCCCATCTGAACCTGAGAATAAGTGAAGGTCCTTAAATCCTGCGTGATGCACTTCACAAAAAGCAGAGCCCTCACCTCAGCCCTTCCACAGTTGCTACGGTGTCAATTGAACAGTGTTATGTCCCTCAGCTTCCTGTCCCCAACTGCTGTGTAGCCTTACTGGGTACTGTTCAACAAGGCTTATTTAGCAGTTTCCTTAAATAGTTTGTAAGAGCTGTGTAAAACCTTGGGCCTGAAAGAAGGTCTGTGTGTGAGGTAGTATTGATTTTCTGAATACTGCCCATGGATTTAAGTAAGTGGTGGAGAATGTTCTACAAGGGTGATCAGAGTTAAATGTTTTGAGTTTTAGGGTTTTTTTTTGTTTTTGACAAATACTGGAAATGTTCTAGGTATTTTTATGTACTTAAAAGAACAGGAAAAGAAAGCTGTTTTGTTTTGTCCTCTAGTCCCTTCTTAGTTTGGGTACAGTTGCCAAGTGTAAGAAAAGTGTACATGTAATAGGTTTCAGCGGACCTGACAGTCAGCCTTCTACGTGTATTCATTCAGAGAGGGTGTTGTGAGCTATCCTTTGCATAAATTTTATCTTTGTGTTAAGAAGATGAAAGTGCTCTTAATTAGCCATTTGGCAATTTGGAAGCTTGATGCTATTTTTCATCAATGGCAATATACTTCTAACAGGGTTGGGAGGAGGAAGAAAAGAAAACTACTGTTTGTTTTGACCAGAAGTCTACTTCAGTCCAGTTTGACTCAAAGCACAGTAAGGTTAACAGACCATCCAAAGGCAGCACTAACAGGCAATGTTAAGTTCAAAAGGGCAGGGGAAGGAACTGGGGGCAGCCTGGAGGGTCTGTTGTGCTGGCTTCGGAGGTCGGTGCTCCGGCAGGAAGGGCACAGCTTTATGAAGCAGGAGGCTGTGTCTGAAAAAATGATCCCATTGTCGCGCGCTGGGTTCTGATCTTCGTTTTCAATCCTTTTTCTTCCAGCACATAAAGAAGCCAGACTATGTGACGACAGGCATTGTACCCGACTGGGGAGACAGCATAGAAGTTAAGAATGAAGATCAGATTCAAGGGCTTCGTCAGGCTTGTCAGCTGGCCCGTCGTGTCCTCCTCCTGGCTGGGAAGAGCTTAAAGGTGGCGTCTCCCCAAACCTTGGAAGGACTTACATACTTACAAACTTACAGAAGGACCTGTGCCCTTTTTGCTTCTTTCCCTTCAACTCTTCTTTTGTACATGTCTAATGTGTTAAAAATCAAGTAAAGCCTTCAGAGGGGGGAAAGGGATTTTATTATTATATGTGTTTATTCAAGAGATAATTTAAAATCCAAATTCAATTTTTAGTAGAATTCTGAAGCTGCTTTGGGCTCAGTCAGCCTATCCAAGTTGATCAATGACACACAGCTTTGACTTTTGCCCCTGTCCTCCTGCCTGTAGTTTCTGCTTTTATTCTCCACGTTATTTCTGCGTGCCTGAAGAGTTGCTCTCATCCTTTGTCTCCTATTTTCTTGCATTAGCTCTGCAAGGAAAGATCAGACCAGATGCACAAAGGTATAGGTAATATAGCAATGGAATTATGTACAACTATCTTACTATAGGATTTAGTTCTTTCAGAATAATCTGAAACACCCTACTTTATAAGGATCATGAAAGAAAATATGGGCCTGTAGTTTCCAAAAGGTGGGCAGAATTTAGGAAGTCAGACTCAACAATGAAATCACTTAGGGTATCATTGTGTTATAGTAATAGTAATAAACTTGTTATAGCAACATAACTAAGCATAATGTGAATATAAAATAGTACAAAGAAAATTATTGAAGAAATAGTTAATTTTTAATAAAATATTTTGTTTTAGAATTTTTTTTAATGAGTTTATGGAGATAGTCTTCATGTGCTCACAAAACTCGATTTTAGTTTTCTTTTAGTTTGGGAGCAATTGGATACCTTCTAGTAAGGGAAAAATATTTTTAATAACATTGATTTATTTAGGCATGAAAGAAATCAAGATTAGTGAAAATCAAATCTCTACAAAATGTATCAGACTGAGTTTTTAAAATGATGATCTGTAATCTCCATGCCATTGCTGCAAAACCCATGTAGTGTTTCAGTGAGATAAAAAGGTGGGGGTTGACCTACTTTTCGAGCTATGCATCTAAACTGAAGATCCTTTTGAGAATTTATGTGCTTCGGTTAGCCCAGGGCACTAACCATTGAGGAAGAGGAAGAAATTGCCTAAAAACATACTTTTGAAATTTTCAGGCTAAAAAGGTGTCATATCATTTAATGACTCCCAAGTGATTTAAAGGATCTTAGAGTTTAAAAGTTTCATTTCCTAATAGTCCATAACACCATCATATACCCAAATGATTGTCAGAAGTCACAATTTAGGATTTTAATGTTAATCATAATTAATTAGAGTATTATACCACAAGTTTATCACAGTAACTTTATACAGTCTCACCTGAAATTGCTGTAGCTGTAGGCATAGTCAATAAATACAGGAAATGTCTTCAACTATTGCTCCACAATTTCTTTATTTAATATTTTAGGTTGACATGACAACTGAAGAGATAGATGCTCTTGTTCATCAGGAAATCATCAGTCATGATGCCTATCCTTCACCTCTAGGCTATGGAGGTTTTCCAAAATCTGTTTGTACCTCTGTAAACAACGTGCTATGTCATGGTATTCCTGACAGGTATTCATTGCTTAATAACATATTGTTCCTTGGGAAACTAAAACATGAAACTGAGATCTGTAACATATGTTGAAAGACACTGTAGTTTAATTCAAACCCACCTGTAAAATTTTGAAGCTGATTACGGTACAACAAAAATTTTGAAGTATTTTGCTTCTAAATGGATGTAATACCACCATTTAATGTTTGTGAAAGCAGTACGTAATCCAGAAAAGTCATTGTGCATTAAATATTTCTTTACCTACTTAGATTTTAACCATATAAATGATAAAAATCCAAATGTAGGCCAATGTTGGTTATCAACTTTTGTTTTGGCTCTTTGCAAAAATTGAGGTAACTAATAAGTACACGTTTTTAAGAATAGCAGATTTTTAAACAATGCAATATGGTTCATATGATGTATTTCTTGTAAAATTTGATGTGACTAACATAACTTACATATTGGATATAGTTATTCCATTTATTCCTTCTCCACTCCCAATTACCATTGTGACTCATTGGGTTTGTGATAGTAGTCATTAGGTATTTGTTTTTATATTCCTTTTATTGAGATCTGTCTATCACCACTTTTTTTCTGTTTATGTTTCAGTCGACCTCTTCAGGATGGAGATATTATCAACATTGATGTCACGGTGAGTAAATCATATAAAAAATACTCTTTGATCAACTTCAGAATGGCTGGTAGCAACAGGAAGAATTGTGGATTGAAAATGCAAACTGCACCGGTGGAAGTGCTGTTTACTTCTAGACCCAGACGCAAGCAGCTGGTTTCCTTTTTTGTCTTTAACTCTGTGTTTATTCCAAGTAAACCCAGGCCTGACTTGAATTTAGGGCTGGAATCAGATGCGCTGAGATCAATGTTGGCCTAAGTGAAATGTCAACCCAATCCTGCTATGTGTCATGTTTTTGAGAAGGTGTAATTGTTATTGATCCACTGTGTAGTTAATGCAGAGCTCCACAGCACTGGGCAGCTGCTGAAGCTAGATATGTATGAGATGAGCTAACTCGAAGAAAGCCAGCATTTTTCCTTCACTCTGCCAAGATTGATCTTCCTCTTCCTGCTGATTTTGAGTGGGGCCTATCATTATCTTACTCTGTCATTAGGGGCTACATTGGCCTGTGTGTGTCAGTCTATTTGGACAGCAACTCTTTTGCTAGCAGTGTTCCTGATATTTATTAAAATCCCTGAAGGTAACGTCGTGTTCCATTTCTGGTATAGACAGCCTTGAACTCGAAGTACACAAGCAGAGTGGTTTTCTCTCTGAACTTAAGTTTTCTCCAAATGGTTAACAGCCTTTCTTTTAAATAACAACCCAAAGTAATTTAACATAGGAAGTTCAAACTGTGCAAGCTCTAACCTTTTCTAATTTTCTTAGCCTTTCACTATTCTCAGACTGGATTATTTGTGTGTTGGCACTTATTTTACTGAAAAATTTTGCAGTGGTACATTTGGATTACGTAGATTGTAAATAAGTTCTCTACATCTGATGATTAATAAGTTCTAAATAAATAAATATAATTTAATCATCTGATGAGAACTAGTTGAGATAGACGGGCGATGTTCAAGGAGTACAGTGTCTATTAATGAGAAAATATTTTTATAGTTATTTTATATCCAGACCATGAAACTTAGGTAGGAATGGGAACGAGGTAAAAATTGTGTCCAGTAGTTGAGTTCAGTCAGATTTTTAGTTGTTTAAATTAATTCTCTCTCTTTTCCTCCTATCAGTTTGTGTGAGGATATAGCCAAAGATTCTTTTATTGCTGATGCTCTTTCCTGTATCATTTTGTCCTACTTAGAATATTTAAACATTTGCTCCACATGTATTCTGTTGGTATCTTTCCAACTCAGAATCCTGTAGAAGCAGGTATTTTATGAAGTGTGCCTGAAATAAAATCTTTTTCACGATATACTTTTGTTTTGGATTGTACCTGATTTGTGGGTTTTACATTTAGTATCTCACCTAATCACCCCCTAACAAAATATTGCTGCTTTGAATGAAATCAGCATACTCTTCCCTACTGTTTCCAATGTGTCCAAAGAGAATATTCCAGGCCTTTTCTAAGTTTCCTGAATATTTTTAATGAACAATTCCATTTATAACATTCAAATGATTTTACAATTGCAAAACTCATAAAGCAAAGTGAAATATTTTCAAGTGTCTAGAAATGTTAAGGAATCAAGGAAACGTATAGGTCAATCTCTTAACAAATTATATTTCTTATGAAATATTGTAAGTGAAGGACTCCATTATTAGATCTTATACGTTTATGAGAAAATACTGATTGCATTATATAATTGTTTATATCTAGTATATACCACAAGAAAATAGACTTCTTTACCGCTTGAAAGTTGAAAGTTAAAAAATAGACAATGCAATGCCCATAGTAGTTGCTCAATAAAACTTTGTTAAATAAATGAAGTACAAAACTAGTTTGTGAGTACAAACAGTAATTATAGATAACTGCCATAGACTTTCAAAAGTATTTTATTTCCATATATATATAGACTCTTTAAAGTAGTCATTTTGAAAGCTAGCAAAAAGTAATAAGAAAAGGCAAATAAAGATTTTTAAAAATACATTTTTACTTAAATAGCAGTGTATAAATATTGAGTTACAAATTCTTTTGAATATTTACCCTTATTTTCGCTAATGTTATATACTTGTGTATAAAATCAAAACTTGTACTTGGATTGCAAATAGGCATAAATGTATAAAACACTACTATATTGCAAGCTAAATTGATATAGTAGAGAAAACACCCGATTAGAAGCCAGTAACCCATCGTATTAATCTGGATCTCTCTCTTATGTTCTGCCACTAACCTTAGACAGGTTACTCGTCTATGCCTCAGTTTCCTGACTTATAAAGTGAAGATATAATAAAGACCTTTCCTGCTTCCCTAACAGAATGTAAGAGAGTATTTTTTAAAATGCAGAATAGCATACAGATTTAAGACATTAATTTGGTGTTAAAACAGACAGAAAGCTCAGATAAATATCTTTTTTTCTAACAGTTTCTACATTCTACTTCTTGAGAAAGAGAAATGTGAAAAATAATTACATAGGACAAATTTATGCAAAATAGCAAATTCCACGCTACATCAAAGGTTCAATATTCAGCTAGTCTCCTCTGCCTTCTATATTTATTATGGTGTTTGATAAATATTGATTTTTATGATGAATCTGGTGTTTTTCAAGATCCTACAGGGCCTTTTGAATCGTTAAAGACTGAGAAAGTTATATTTTCTGCAATTTTATTCTTAAGCCTGTTTTGTTATAGTATTCTAACTCTTTAAAAAAATCCATGTATAGTGTTTTGTGTTGACATTCTGCTATCCGGAACATTTGATTAAGATTTCACTTCTAGACAGGATTTTTCTATAACATATTTCATTCCTATATTGAGCCACTTCAATTCTTGGAGCTAAATTCTCCTACTGTCTGATATAATACTGACATGGCTATCTTATTTCTTCTTGTCATTATCTATCACCTCCAAGTATAGAACTGGTAAATAAAAGATCAAGTATCTTCATGACATTGAAGAAACTTTTCACTATGTTAGATACTTCTGGGTTCTCTAAACCTATTGTCGTAATTGTGGGTCAAGGTCTTTGGTCACTAATTTTTGCATATATAGTGTGTCTTCTCGGAAATAAAGTGAGGAATCAAAATGTTACAATAGCGTTGCTGACTGTAATGCCGAAATAGCCATACTAGCCACTTATTTATTTTTAAATTTTATAATATCATTGCATAGCTTCATCTTTTGAATTTCTGTAAGGTTTCAGTATATCTATTTCTTTTTTTGTAGGTAAACTTGAGATTAATTCTGAAAGGGAGAAACACATGAATCTACTCAACACATAAATGAATACAATGTATACTTTGGAGAGTAGATTTTTAAACAAGGACGTATTTTAAAATTTCTGCCTGTGTTTAGGTCTATTACAATGGCTACCATGGAGACACCTCTGAAACATTTTTGGTGGGCAATGTGGATGACTGTGGTAAAAAGTTAGTGGAGGTTGCCAGGAGCTGTAGAGATGAAGCAATTGCAGCTTGCAGAGCCGGGGCTCCCTTCTCTGTAATTGGAAACACAATCAGGTGAGCCTTACACTGACAAGTGAAGGGAGGGTTGGCAAATGGTACAAAGGTTATTGGTGGCTTGGTATAAAGTTGATGACATGTTTTATGATTCAGAACCGTCATTTCAGTCTGATATCAGTATGCGACCTGCCAGGCTGCAATGTTGTTCCCTGGGTTTAAAAAAAAAAAAAAAAAAGATTTAAAAAAGTGAATTATACCAGGGTCAGCAAAGAAACTTACAGGAGCAGCAAGCAATATTTATATGACTGCTTTAGTTTAAGCCTCATATGTTGGTCTGTAGTGTTCCTTTACTCAAAATCATACCAAACACGGAAGAAAGTACCTAAGAGGGGGATAAGCATCCCAACCCTTGGAAAATGAGACAGGAGAATAAATTTCATAAAGGAATGAAGGGAAACATATTCCTATGATGCAAAGATAAAAAGTGTTAACTCAAGCAAGCCTCACCTTTCAAATTAGTGGATTAGCAAACAGCCTGAAAGGGTGATGTGTCTTTTTTTCTGTCTGGTTCATTTTTTCTGTAAACCATTGTTTCTTTTCATGCAGTATTCTGTGCTTGCTTTTTGAGTGTATGTGTATTTCCTGAATTCAAGACTTTTCTTTGTAATCTGTTACCTACTTTTAAATCGTTTTTTCACCATAACTGTTTTGAAGTAGACGCGCAGAATATGTGTTTTCATTTAAAAGTAACGCGTTTTGTTAAAGATGATCATATCAGTACCTTTTAAAGTACTGTTCTCATTAATATGAACCATTGAATACTTCCCGTTTGTCCAAAGGATGGAAGGCTTAGTTACCTTGAAAAGATGCTGCCTCTTTTCTTCCTAAGCCTTCAAATACTTTAAGAAAAAAGGCAGTAAAATATCAGTTAAATGTATTTATGGCTTTAAAAATATTGTAACAGTGTCTGAATCAAACTTTAGTAAAATCTCTTTGGGTTATATCTGAGAAGCTTTTATTGAAGACTTTGAACAAAATTGTGTTTTTGACAGTTTTAAATTATAGGCTAACTAGCCTGGGAAAAAAAGATAGTGTCTCTCTGTTCTTTCATAGGAAATGTTGAATCAGACCCCTACTGGGAAAAGAAATTTAATGCATATCTCACTATCTTACTGTCCATGAATATAATAGAAATGAATTCAAAATGCAGTTATATTTTTGCAAATGGGATGAGTCGATAGATGTACCTCATATTTTTGAACACCTAGGGTTCAACAAATTTACTGGTGGTGCTCTTGCATTTTAACAAAATTTATTCTTCAGTAGAAGGGGGCAGAGAACACTAGATTCTTATTCAAGCATTCTATCGAGCTCTGCATTCATGGCTGTGTCTAAAGGGCATGTCAGCCTTTGATTCTCTCTGAGAGGTAATTATCCTTTTCCTGTCACGGAACAACAAATGATAGCTAACTACAGAGGCACATTTGCAGTAGTCACATTCATCAACTGCAGAAAAAAAAATTCAATTTAATTGTGCAACACAGCTGCACATGGGCTTTTGAGCATTTCTGTTGTTCTCCCTGTCTCGCTATTCCTCCCTCCAGATCTATTTTTTAAACTTTTTTTCTGGTTATTTTTTCCCCTTTTTGTCTCTTCTTCCATTTTTACTCTCTGTACTTTCTTGTTAAAGTAATTTTCCTTTGTGGCTCTCATTCTTTTTTCCCCATTGAAGGCTATGAATGTAGAAAATTATCACAATTACTCATATAATTGAGCCTCTTTGTAGCAAGTGCAACTCCAGTAGCCTTTCTCCATCATGAAAATGGTTTCATTATAGGGTTTTTCATATTCTCTGACACCATCTACACAGAGGAACAGGCGTGCAGATGAGATGTACTAGGAACAGGCTAGATCAGTAAGGTCACAGTAGGAATAATTAGCTCTGCTATGGAAAGAGCATCTAGGCCTTTTACTGCTACATAAATGTACTGTCCGTGGCTTTTAGTCACAAAAAAACTTACTAACAAATGGAGCTCCCGCCTACTACTTTGAAAAAAAGATTTGTATCAACACTACAATTTTCCATCATTAAGACTAATAACACAGAGCCTAGTATACATCAAGGGGAATAAAAAGAAAAATCTCACATTCAAGTGGCGGCTGGGTGCTGACCTTTGTTCCCTTTTTTTGTGTACGACTTAACTCTTTACAAAAAAGAGCCACACGCCACACCAACACGCAGGTGAACTCCAGCTAGTACTAGCAAAGCATAGCATTCAGTCAGAAAATCTGATAAATCTCCATGCAGGATAATGCATTTCATTACATATTCACTACATTAATTCTAGCTACATAAAAAAAGAAGAAAAAGAAGAAGAGTAGAATTGAAAGTGACGTTGGATTGTAGCTATCTGGATGCAAAGGTCAGTTTTTGAGAGCGTGAATCTGCATTTACAAGCTCCTTTGAAAACCAGATCGGTCCCAACAACTGCACTCACAAAACTATGAGGAAAATAACAGACAATGAACTTTTTACTTTTACCCTAATACATTTCATTATTTGGATGGTGTATGTCTGCCACTAGGAAGGAAACTGGCCCCAATTCTAACAAACGTTTGTTCTGATGTGTTAAGGCAGTGTTTCTGGACATCTGTTATTTCGCCTTTTCTTATTCAGGCAAAATCTCAAGGGAGTAAATACACAATCTCCATCTTTAAGCTAACAGTACTTGGAATCATTACAGACTGAAGGTTTACAAACATCTTTCAACTCAGTCTCATTTATTTTAAGATATTCACCATCTTTTGCATAGCCTCCCTCTACTGATACACCATGAAAAGAACATTCAAGCATCTTTTATTAGTATTATGTTACCAAAAACCTAGTAATCTTTATAGGAAATTCTGAAATTCTCTGAAACCTAAAGGATAGGATGATATATCTGAGGATAGGATGATATATCTGAAGAAGTATTGGCTAAAATAGTTTAATGAAAAGAGTTCTCTAGGTGCCCTTGGCTTTGTGAGGGATGGCTAGTGATCTTTCGGTTATAGAGTTATTATACTCACTGTACCTCCATTTGCTTTAAAATATTTCTAAATCTGTATTTTTGTAATTATCTCTAGAGATATGATCTGTATATATAAGAATATTGTGAATGTGTAGATTCATGCATCACAAATATGTGACAGTTCAATCAAAAATAATTTAAACTTATACTTGTAAATGTCATGATGAAAGTATCAATAAATGATTTTTAATGTTTAATTCATAAGTATATGTTTTGATATTAATTTAGAAGAATATAAAGCAGATTTTTAAAAATCTCTTTCTATTAGATTATGCACATTTAAACAATAAGTGGCTCAGGCAAAATAAGTCATTTTAATGTCATCTGTGATGGATTTTTCTTGACAGCTACTGTAAATTACAATTACACTGCTTCTCTCTGCACATGAAAGTAAGCATTGCAATAAATTATCTTTTATTTCAATCCATCATGTCTGCTTTTCAGAAACAGAAAACCTCAAATAAAAGTTTAGCACTATTGTAAGAAAAATACAGTAATTTGTGATCCAGTTTGAAACAAAAAAATGTACCACTCTTTTGCAAAACATTTGTTGGCTTTCAAAAATATTACTAATTGTACTTCAACATTCCTTATCATTAGAGGGAATCCCTGGACTTGTGCATTCCTTCATTCAAATACTACTGCTTAAAATAAAAATCTGAAAAGATTAAAGTAAAATTTCATAACTTAGAAAATCAGGTACCATTTGAGATCCTTTCATTAGAGATGTGATCATTTAGATATTAGCGCTGTTTATAGGATTCATGTAAAAATGGAAATAAAACTGTTTCCACATGCATTTTTATTTCTTTAGAAGAATATATACTGAAATATAGTACTCCTTTGCCTTCTTGGGGAATGTATTCTTAGTCATAAAATGTAGTTGAAATGTATTAAGAATTTTAATTTATCTAGACAATATTTCAGTTGAGGAAAACTGCCTCATGAAAAGGAATTAAACTGAAGAAAATGGTCATAAGATGAAATTCCTTGAGAGATTTCTCTTTCAACTATTACCTATAACTGAAACATGAACTGTAATAATACAGTATAATTTAAAAGTAAGCTCATAAACTACTTTTATACACCTTCTTCCTCCTCTCCTCTCCCTCCCCAAATAATCCATATGAAAGTCTTCAAATCATAAATGTACCCAGGCTCATGGGTAAGTGTCCTAGTGTCTTAGAGGATTTTTAGTGAGAGAAAATCAGAACAGAAGAGCTAATACCAGGAGAGTTCTTTTCAGTCAATCTCAGCAAAAACAAGGCAGATTTCATTGGTGAAATGTCCAGGGCAAGAAGACCCTTGTGCTCAGAAACAGGTCATGGCCCTGAGATGGCTGGTGTTGGGGAGCAACTGCAGCAATTCTTGGGCACCCCCACCTGCCCAGCTGTTTCCATTTTCCAAAAACACCAGTCAAGAGAAGCATACACACTCCACATTCCCGTGCCACAGTTAGGGTTACCAGTGCTTACTTTCATGTTACAGTGGAATTTGCTACTACAAGTCAGTTGGATTGTCTCTATGAAGTTAGATTTAAACCCTAGAATCAGGGCCAGCCCTGTGGCTTGGTGGTTAAGTGCGCGCGCTGCGATGCTGGTGGCCCGGGTTCGGATCCCGGGTGCGCATCGAGGCACCACTTCTCCGTTCATCCTGAGGCCGAGTCCCGCATACAGCAACTAGAAGGATGTGCAGCTACGACATACAAATATCCACTGGGGCTTTGGGGGGAAAAAATAAAATAAATAAAATCTTTAAAAAAAATAAAAAAATAAAAATAAAAAAAATAAAAAAAAAAATAAACCCTAGAATCAGGTAAATAATGTTGTGCTTCCCGTGTATTCCAAAATAGTAGAAGGGGCGTGCCTTTATATAGTAATTAAGAACATTAATGAGATTTTATCCAATTTAGTCCCAGTAGGTATGTGTTAATAAGCTAACTACCAATCCAAAAGGAAAATACCCTGAAAAGCAGACGGAAGTGTATCCTTAGCTCTTGGGAATCAAGCATTGAGATGGGTGCTCAACCAACGAACTGAGGGAAATTTGTCCTGTTCTTTTCCTCATTCCACATGGCTGTGAAATCCTCTGATCTTTGCATCCGTGACACACACATTCTATGATACTCCTGTAAGCAGAAGTTCCAGAAGAATCCAGGCAGTAAATTGTTGTAGGAGAATGCACTCAGATATCTTTAGCCACCTAGTAATTGCACAGCTTCTTTTGTGAAGAGGAATGAGAAGTATGATGGGGGGAGGGACCCCAAGTGTTTTCAGAGTGGGCTTTCTTCCTCTCCTCTCATCAGAAATTAAAATGAAGATTGCCATTGTCACACACATTTAAGATGTAGCTGTGATGCCTGCCAATCAGTTAGAGCCTCAAAAACATAAAAGTTTCTTTTTTTTAAGAAAAGAAAATAGGAGAACAGTTTATATTGAGTGCTCTAGAATCGTTGAGGTTTGTTGGGACTGGAGTAACGTAATTTACAGGTTTAGGTAAAACTCATTGTAAAAAAAAAATCTAGGTCATTATATCTTATTTAATAATCTCTCTCCCACCTTCTTCCATGCTCTGTCTTCAGTCTCTAATCAGAAATTGTGTGGCTGGAACCTTGGAAGTTGTTATACCTCCTGCCCAAAGTGCAGAGACACACAGAAATAACCATAATGTACCATTTAAGAGATAAAAATGTTGACTTATCATTTCTGTCCTCAATACATGCATAGTTTACCTATTTCTGCACTGTCAGTTACATGGATTAAATCTGAATGAGAGGCTGCCTCTCTGCTGTATAAACTGTGTAAAATATATATATATAAAGTGACATTCTTCTGGTCTAAGTGAAGATTTTTTACAGGTCTGGAGATGAAGGTTAAAAATGTTTAGAGAAAAGTATATTGACATGAGTGCTTATAAAGATGCTGGCTAAACACCCTTGAGTTCATGTTAAACTAAACTGAGGGTCTGTTGGAAACTCTAGTTTGGGAACTAAGAGCTTTGGTTTTGTTCAGAATTTAAATAGTGGTCCTGTAAATCCCAATCCATTGTTATAGTTAGGGTTAAGGCAACATGCCCTTCACCCACATGAAAATATAAATTGTTGATGGTACATATGTTCTTGTCTGTCTGGTGCTCCCAGAAATAAACAGGTGCACCTGATGCCAAAAACAACTTCTTAACTTGTAGATGAAGGTTTTAGGGTTGGATTCTATGTGCCAGATTTCATTTACGTATATGTGATAGATGGAACCCCCGAAATTTGCATGTAGAAATAACTAATGAAGTATTAAGAATTAGGAGTCAGGGGCCGGCCCTGTGGCTTGGCGGTTAAGTGCACGTGCTCTGCTGCTGGCGGCCTGGGTTCGGATCCCGGGCGTGCACCAACACACCGCTTCTCCGGCCTCAAGGCCGCGTCTCACATGCAGCAACTAGAAGGTTGTGCAGCTATGACATACAACTATCTACTGGGGCTTTGGAGGAAAAATAAATAAATAAAATTATAAAAAAAAAAAAGAATTAGGAGTCACAATGCTAGCTTCTGTTAAGCATCACAGTGATTAAAAAGCATTCTTTATGAATCTTGTTAATGGTGTAGGTCTTGAGTGGAAATCCCAAATGATCACAAAGTTTTGGAGTGTTTCAAGAATATTGACAAAGCAGATTTGACCTTTTGTGTGAGTGTGTCTGTTTGTAAAATGTATAATGTTTTGAAATAGACCAGAATAAGGGAACTATGAAAGTCACATTTCTAGATTGTAATTTTTGTCTCTGTTTTGTTTCTAAACCAGTAGTAATTTGCACAGTCTTTTTGTGAAACCCCATACAAACCAGGCAGGTTTTTGTGCCCTGCATTATATGCACATGTATCTTGGTTATATCGATGTATATATGTGTACATGCACACTCAGTTGTTGTGTAGAAGTGGCCTTCGTTGAATGCTGTACTGAGGTAAATGAAACAAACTACTGTGTTAGATAAATACCTTTTTTTTTTCATTTATCCAAAGGGAGTTGTTACAAGTAATGGGAAAAATTTAAATTATTCCAGAGTAATGAAACATATTGTTATTATCTGACTCTAAACATAACTGATTTTTTTTTCAGAATATTTTACAGTGACTTTGTTTTATCTATGTATGTATTCAAAACTTATCTAATTTAATTAAATATTTTGTTTGGTTACCTTTAAAGCCGCATAACTCATCAGAATGGTTTGCAAGTCTGTCCACATTTTGTGGGACATGGGATAGGATCTTACTTTCATGGACATCCAGAAATTTGGCATCATGGTAAGAAAGTTCATTTGGGAGCTGTTTATTGAATGGAATCAGAATAAGGCAGTTTTGTTCCTGAAGCTCTTCCTCTAACTTTGATTCCACATTATCATCATCTTGTGTGTATATGTGTGTGTATGTTGTGTGTGTGGGAGATCTACTTAATGGTAACCAGCATATTACTGTGTTACTGGATTAGAGCCTAGCAGTTTCAGTCCCAAAATAAGGTTTATCTTGATTTTTGTCTTCTCCTGAAGGGTGATGGCTGGAAGGCACAGGGGATATTTGTCTAGAAAAAGTTACTGAAAACAGAACACTGCATCAAGATCCCAGCAGCGTGCACACATGCCTGTTGTCTGTTTTCCTTTTTCTGCCCCCTTCTCTAACTGCTGACTGTTGTGGTTAAACTTCATTACATCCTACACCGCGCTGACAGCTGATGTATTTAGCAGCATGTACTCTTCAGTGATTTCTAGATTATACCCACCCGTGTGTGCCTTCCCCAGAACCTCCTGTTTTACACTGCTGTGTGCACCCCACAGTGAGAGGCAAGGGTGGGCCACAAGGGCTGGGGGAATTTGGCTAGGATGGGAGGCAGTTCCATGGAGTGCCCCCAAAGGAGGGTGCACACCTGGTCGGGGACTGAAGAAAGGTTGGTCCTGGGGCCTTGACCTCAGTGCTTGGGGTGGGAGCACTCCCTGGAGGAATTACTGCCTGGAACCCATTCCCTGGAAGATCCCTGGAGACCCAGCAGGTCAGAACTCCCTTTGGGCCAAAGAGCCCCACCTGAAGCAGCTCAGAAGGGTCCAGGCGGGAGTGCAGAAAGGGCCTCTCAGGCATATGCCCCACCCAGCGCCAACACTTGGAGTTATTTGAAGTCATCCATCTTCTTGCCTCCTACTCCCACCTGCACCTCAGGTGACTGCCTTCCCTTTGCATCAGTTCCCCAAGATGTCTTTCTCTTTAGGGTGGAGTAGGGGGCAAGGCCCAGGACTCAGTGAAGCCAGGAGACTTTGCAGCAAGTGGCCAGGGGACAGTGGTGGGGGGGGTGCTGACAGGTGTCTAAAACACCCAGGCTGCTCCCTCTAGGCCTTTGTGCAACGTCCTCAGGGGCGTTGACCCCAAGTGCAGAAAATGCAAAGGCTGAGGCCTAGGAGCCCTGTGTTTAACTCCTGGGTGGTAGCCACACTCAGGATTCTAGAAACCTCCACCCTTCCTTCTACCCTAAAAGGAATAAAATTACCAAGTTTTCAGAGCAGCCCAACCCCTCTAATTCTGTTTCTTTCCTTCTGTTTCCCATTCCCACTCCCTCTCCCCATGTGTTCTGCTTTGCAGCGAATGACAGAGATCTACTCATGGAGGAGGGGATGGCGTTCACCATAGGTCAGTGCCCAGCTCCTCTTCAGAGAGCGGTGGCCCCCGGGCAGAAGCAGCCACGCTGGCCTAGGCCAGGCAGGCCCGTGAAGGACTAATAAAGCCAATCAGCGTAATGAAATAATTCAGATGCATAGTAAATCTGATTAAATAATATCCTCGAGCCCCATCTTCCTAAATCAGATACTTACCGACACATTTAGGAGACGGCAGCCGTCCAACCTCTAATTCTGTTACCAGCATAATGTAGTGTTTGGTTTTTTTGGTTTTGTGGGGTTTTTTTTCCATTAACACCCAGTAACTAGAGGCGATTATGTCCCTTGCTCCCTGACAGCAAGTGGCATGTACTCTCTGGTGGCCCATTCCTGGCTGATCATATGATTGGTATCACCACCAAATTCCAATCACCTAAGACCCGAAGGCGTCATATTTCTGGCTGTGGGACTTAATGGAGAAGCAATTAGTGTGAAATAAGAAAATTGTTATTTGCTGATTAATGAACATTTTGAGCATGTTTTAAAAATTCAAATATTTTTAAAAACTGGCTGGTATTTATGAGAGGGACTGGTGTTTGGGTGGTTATTATCCACGGGGTCCTAATTAAGTCTTGATTAAAATGCCCTTTTTTCTTTAAAAAATTACGAACTAGGCAACTTCATACATTTTTGAATGCCGTAGCACTTCCTCTCCCTACTGTTTAGTTTGTGGTATACTATGTAAGCAACATCAATTATCAGCCCTTTTGAGATGACAACATGAACCCTTGGGGGGAGCACTTGGGGGGAGGGAGGAGAGCCTTCTTATTCCCTTTTTTGATAATCAGCCGAAACAATGTTTGACAAGAATATGATTAGATCACCGCAGTAAATATTTTCCCTCTTACAGAGCCAATCATAACCGAGGGATCCCCTGAATTCAGAGTCCTGGAGGATGCATGGACTGTGGTCTCTCTGGACAATCAAAGGTGTTTGCTTTCTGCCCGGCTGCTTTTCAGTTGTGTGGGAAGGGAAGGTTGGTCCGACGGCGCTGGCGAGCTGCTGCTCCGGCCTCGCCGGCCCTCGCGCGCGTCCTGACGGCTGCCGCGTGTGTTTCAGGTCCGCCCAGTTCGAGCACACAGTTCTCATCACGTCGCGGGGCGCGCAGATCCTGACCAAACTGCCCCACGAGGCCTGAGGAGCGGCCCGAAGGTCGCAGAGGCTGGGCGCCTTTTTTCCTAAATTGCTGAAATCCAGCTGGAGAACTTTTAGAAGAAACAGGCGAACGGCAGGTCGCGCACTAACCTATCTAGCACCTGGTAGCGTCTTGGAAAAAGCCAGGGGGGATTGGGGGCAGTTGGAAACTCAGATCCGAAGCCCTGCCTTGGACCTGCGGCTTCGGAGAGACGGATCCCGGTGCCGGGCTCGGCTTCCCAGCGCGGGAAACGGTTCCGGAGGGAAGTGGGGACGCCCTCGTTTGGAAGACGAGGGATTCCTAGGGATGCATGGTTTTCTCTTTCCGTTGTCTTGACTCTGCCCAAGTAAAAAGCTTTCACCTCTTCAAGCCATTGTGTCTGCGCTCCTTGCGTCTCTGACAGTTACTAGGGGAGAGGGTAGGTGGTTGATTTTTGAGTCTCTGAACTTTTCAGACGCGCGCGCGCGCAAAGAAAAACCCAAGCCCAGCTGTTAGCCGGGAATTTTTTAAAAGTCTCTTTTTTCGCCTTGTGGATCCCACATTGGCTGGCTTCGAGGGCTCTCAAAGAGGCCAGCTGCCCCCCAGTCCTTACGGTTCTTTCCCCTTCATAGCTGCTTTGCGATGAAAGGATTAACTTGCGAATGGAGGGGTTGGTTACAAACATTTCCTTGCCTGTGGACCCTGGGCCTGGCCCTTCTGCAGGGCTTTATCAATCCAAAAACATGACTTTCCAGGTCCCCTGCTCCTCCTTCTCCGCCAGGAGTTACTTTTGAGAGAGCCTCACCCCCTCCCCCACGCTAGACCGTTTGTTGCACTAGGAATTGGAGCCTCGGCCTCACCAGCCCAGCTGTGAACAGACTCCGGCCGGTCTAGCCCTTAAACTGACCTCTCCCCATGCTGGCCTTCTTCGGACCCGAGCTCACGCGCTAGAGACCCAGAGAATTCCAGTATGAGGAGAAATGGGAACTTTTGAGGGCAAGGGCCTAGTTAGCCGGGATTGGAGCTGGCGGGTTTAACTCCGGTTCTCTTCTGCCCGCCGGCAACTCAATCTGCTTCAGAAGCAAGAGCTCCAAAGGCCCACATTCTGCGTCTCCCAAGGCCCATTCCTGCCCCGAGTACCCTCCCTTCCCTTGCATGATCCCCAGGACCTGTTCACACCTGCTCAGGGGTGGAGAGGGATTGGACCTCTAGCAGGCCACGTAGAAAGTGGTCCACCTCTGGTCACGGCTTTAGGAATAAGTCCAGTGAGCGCATTGGGGAAGTCAATGGTTGTGCTAACTCCTGTTTCTACTGAAGCGGGTTTTGCAAAGTTGCCATCCACTAAATATAGCTTGGGATCTAGAGCGCCAAGGAAACATGGGCACCTGTAGCTGCCTTGACAGGTGGCCTCTATAACCAGGACTCAAGAGCCAGCTCCTCTTTGTGACACTCAGAGTGGATGGAAAAAAAATAGAAAGCTGAGGCCAATGAGCGCGCCTGGCAAAGTGGCTAGTTCAGCTTTTCTCCCAGACTTGGGATTCTCTTGGGAATCCTCCAAACCCTCCAGCACTCTTTCTCTGCTTCCAGGTATGTAGAATCTGGACAGAGGTGACTCTGATTCTAGTGGGTCTGAAAGCTGGAAAAGACGAGGGAGAGCTTGAAGATTTACAAGGTCGGTAGAAAAACTTCTGGGTTGCTCGAGAGTTGGTCATTCAAAGGCCTAGATACTGAGGCTGCTGCCCTGGAACAATCCGGATTCTCTAGAGAGGAACAAGGCCCAGATGGCCTTAGGAGCAGTTTGCCAGAGAATGACTTTGCTTCTATCCTAGAGCAATCTGATTGCAACGATTAGCCCCCTATCTTATCTACGGATCAGTTTACTCTGAGGTGCCCCAAGAAGAATTTTATTAGGACCACAGGATTTTATCAACCACTGGGATAACACACTACTTGTGCAGCAATTATTCCCAGGTGAAGGTGTTTATGGGACAGGTTTATAAATGGGATTATATTAAAGTAACCTAAAGTTTAAACATTATACATACATATATATATGTATGTATACCAGCACCAGCCAATTACTCAGCAGCTCCATAGGAAACAGACTTGAATTAGAACGAACTCCGTTTTATCATGCTTTGAACTTTGTTAGGAAGCAGATTGTAAAATACCTTGTCCACACCCCCTCCGCCCCCAGCTGGCCCCAAATCTCACCCTGGGCCGCCGGGATTCCAACCCACGCGTGGCTACGGCTAACACCACCAGGCGCCTGGTCCTGTGGTGTCTCCAACAGGTTCTACTCGGGATCTGGACTCTCAGGATGGATAGGAGAGTTTTGTTTCCTTTCAGAGTTGGGACAGGCAAAAATCTAAGTAAACCGGCATTTCGGAACAGGTGTCGCCTTAGCAGTAGGGGGTGGGAGGGATCCACTCTGGGCTCATAGAGTAGAGATAAGATCGCACTTTGAGAAGCTAGTCAAGGCCGGGCGTCTCCGTGCCCCAGGGCCCGGGCTCAGCCGCCCCTCCCCAAACCTGCTTCTCTGGAGCTAAGAAATAATTCCGGAGTGTAGACACTCCCTCGCCCACATCTAATTCATTTCTAAAATAAGCAAGGCTCTGAAACCGTTTCCCGAGGGGTCGCGTGCGGGTCTTTTGTTCCCCAGAGCTAACTCGGTCCCCTGCGCTGCGAAAGGCTTGGATCTCCCCTCCAGATGTGCACCGACAGAGAGTCCTAGAGACCGTCGCGACTTGTGGCCGCCTCTCTTCCCTTCCCCCACCCTTCAGTTTCCTGGAACAAACTGGCCCTGGGCGGCCCAGCCGTCGGGTTTCCTCTCAAGCACCGGGAGTCGCTAGCCCGGCTTCCCTCGGTCCCAACTCCGACCCCGCGCCAGCTGCGACGATCACTTACGTGGGCAGGGCCCGCGAGGCGCGCGCGGCAGACCAGCGGCCCGGGCAGCATCCGCGCTGCTGTGCAGGGAGCAGCGCACCGCACTCCACACCCCAAAACAGGCTCTAGGAAGGAGCAATAAAAACCACAAGTGCAATACGGAAATCAAGAGGAGTCGAGCGGCTCCGGGAGTTGTCTGGTGGCGGAGTCATTAGCTGGTTGTTGCTACAAAGCCTCACCGTGTGGTTCGGTGATTAAGGAAAAAAAAAAAATCTTTAAACGTTGGCAAACCCGTTATTGGTTTGGAAGACGGGTGTTTTTTTTTTTTTTTTTTTGCTTTTGTTTTTCTTTTTGCTCCAACCACGCTGCCTGAAATATTTCTACCCCCAACGTCGTGCCCTTAAACCAAAGGAGAGGAATGCCACGGGCAGCAGCAGCTGCTGCAGAAGTTAAAAAAGAGAGAAGCCCCTTCCACTAATATCTGTAACGACAGCACGGATGTAATTTGTTTTCAACGTTCATTTTTATTGGTGTTCCCTCTGCCAAAATGTGCTTGATTACAGAGGTTTGTCCTGTGATCATTGCGCACTCCAGACAGGGGAAGGTGCATCGACGAAGGTTCAGCTCAGGCCAGATCAAATCCCGGGCTGTTTAACGCTGAAAGGCTGCATGTTGCTATTAGTGTTAAATATATGGCTAATTATGCGTATGAAAATTAAACATCAGTGTTATGCTAATGGGGCGCCTTCAGCTGCGGATCCGAGCACTTGAGACTACCATTTAATCAAATGAATCAGTAACTAATACATCTGCACGTGTGAACTTTCACAAGATCATTTCCCCGTTCCCGTCACACCGCTAAATTATGAAAGAAATAATTATCAACACTTTCTAATTACCTAACAAAGTAATTTGGGATTCACCGTGCGGCTGGCAGGATGGGGAACCAACAGCCCCTCGCAGCCAGCGTGGTGCGCCACGCCTCGCGGAGGTGGTTGTGTGGTGGTGGCGGCGGGGGCTTTTGTGCGCTTTTCTGTACCTAGAGCCCCAGAAGACAGAAGGCGCCGTGGCAGCTTTTGGCTCCACCAGTCCTGCCCCCAGGCCCAGTGGCACCTGCTTTGACCTTTGGAGATGAGGATGATCTTGGGCGACAATGAGAGACATGTCTACACACAGATATGCGAGCCTATCATTGGCCTGGTTTTGCCGCGGGTTTCGGTGTCCCCCAGGACTCCTAAATCCCGGGTACTCTCGCCAGACCTCAGGAGGCCGGAAAATGACCACTTGGCGTCCGCGCTTCAGGCACTGAGCCCGGCGGCTCCTCGACTCCACGCTGCGCCGCGCCCTTGGGGCGAGCGAACCCGGGGCGCTCGGCGCAGAGGGAGTGGAGAGGGGAGGGGGAGGAGGAAAAAGGTTGGGAGGGAAAGAGGGGTGCGTTGGGGGGAGGGGGCGGTGCGGCCGCCTTTCCTGGGAGGAGAAGCGCGGGTTCCTGGCTCTCCGCACGCACTGGTTTAATCAGACCAGTGCAGCCTCGAGCTGGAGTGGCCAGCTGGGCCTGGAGCAATGCGAGCGGGCCCCAGGGAGCGGCGGCGGCGGCGCGGAGGCCGAGTGAGTGAGTTCGCCCGGAGGGCCCCAAACCCGACCCCAGGGATGTGGCGGAGCGGATCCAGGCCAGGGAGGCGCCTCCAAGAGAGCGCTGCGCTAGGCACCCGACGCTCGGGAGGACAGCGCTCTCGTGGCCGCCTCCGGCGCCCCCCAGTGCGCGACTCCCGGCCGCGGCCAGGCTTCAGAGCCGCCCTAGGTCAGCGCCGGACCGACTGGCGGCGGCTAGGAGAAGCGGTGCCCCGGTTCCCGGTGCCGGGGCAGCCAGAGGGTGGGGATAGTAGGGGGGAGGGCGGCGGTGCTGAGCCGCTGGTTGGTTTCTGGGAAGTCAGGCGCGCCGGGAAGGCGGGAGGCTGAAGAACCGCGGGCCGCGGAGGTCCCGGCGCGGGTGCCGCAGCTCATTGTGGGTCCCACACGGCGCGCTCTGTTGCAGAGGAGCCCCGGCCGGGAAGTGTGGACGCGTCTCTCCCGAGGCCCGGCAGCCTCGTCCGCTCCAGTCCAGCGGAGCCGGAGCGCCTCGGACCAATCCCCGGTGATTATGCAAGACAGCGGACCAATCAGCTCCGCCAGCTCATGAATATTTATGACCTTGGCTGAGTCAAAGCTTTGAAGCGAGTTTGGGGAGCTCCGCAGCATCATGCTTAGACTTTTCAAAGAGACAAACTCCATTTTCTTATGAATGGAAAGTGAAAACCCCTGTTCCTCTTAAATTGGGTTCCTTCCTGTCCTGAGAAACACAGAGACCCCCAAAAGGGAAGCAGAGGAGAGAGAGACCCACACCCAGACCCCGCGAGAAGAGATGACCATGACCACCATGCCAGAAAGTCTCAACAGCCCCGTGTCGGGCAAGGCGGTGTTTATGGAGTTTGGGCCGCCCAACCAGCAAATGTCTCCTTCTCCCATGTCCCACGGGCACTACTCCATGCACTGTTTACACTCGGCGGGCCATTCGCAACCCGACAGCGCCTACAGCTCGGCCTCGTCTTTCTCCCGACCGCTGGGTTACCCCTACGTCAACTCGGTCAGCAGCCACGCTTCCAGCCCCTACATCAGTTCGGTGCAGTCCTACCCCGGCAGCGCCAGCCTCGCCCAGAGCCGCCTGGAGGACCCAGGTACGTGCGCCTGCCAGGGAGAGGGAGAGAAAGAGGTACAAGGGAGAGAGGGAGGGGGAGAGAGACAGAGAAAGGAGGGAGAGGAGGGGAGAGAGGTGGGGTAGGGGGTGGGGAGGGCTCCGGAGCAGTGGAGGTTTCGGGTATCAATCTATGGATCCTTGTCATAACGAAGAAATTTAAAAAAAAATCCACCCAACGCGCAACTATTCAGCAAAGGATAAATCCGAGGGCGTCCCCTGGCACTGGCTGGGCCTCTGGGCGGCTCTGTGCGCAGAGCACTCAATGCCCCGCTGGAAAACAGAAACCCACATGTTCACGTAGTAGTCTCGGTAATTATTTATTGCGTAGCGCTATAAACAATGTATGCAATTAAGGGTAATTAAACCTCAACTACCGCCTGCAAAAATAGCAAACTTTCCCCGCAAAGGCAGGAGCTGCGCGCCTGGGAACTGCCCGAGTTCGCCTGCAGGGGCCCGGGTCGGGCCCTCGGACTTTGCGGGACCCTTTCCTAGCTTTTGGAATTTCTTGAACGTTCTCTCTCCCGGCCCTGCCTCCGCCATCCCTCGGTAGCCACTCGCCCGCAGCCCCCCTGTCACGAACGGCTGGCTGTCCCTCGCATTAACAGCGGCTCCGCTTCTGCTGTCCCTCCAGGGGCTGACTCCGAGAAGAGCACGGTGGTGGAAGGCGGTGAGGTACGCTTCAATGGGAAGGGGAAAAAGATCCGCAAACCCAGGACGATTTATTCCAGTTTGCAGTTGCAGGCTTTGAACCGGAGGTTCCAGCAAACTCAGTACCTAGCTCTGCCCGAGAGGGCGGAGCTCGCGGCCTCTTTGGGACTCACACAGACTCAGGTACCTCGCTGCTGCCCCTCCTCAGGCAGGCCTCCCGCCGCCGGCCTGCGCTTGGAGCTTTATTTCTTGCTCTGGCCTCAGGGTCGGGGATTGTGTATGTCTGTGTGTCTGTGTGTCTGTCCACCACCCCTGGCTCTCCCCGTGTCTCTCCTTCCTCCCTCATTCTCTCTGCCCTGGCTCTGTCGCTGCAATCTGTACTCCGCGCTGCCTCCCGGTCTTTCTCCCTGGACAATCTGATTAGGGCGCAGGAAGGATTTCCCTAGACGTTTTGTTTGGGGACTCTGAGGTTACACGTGCCCGAACAACTAGAACAATAGACACGGGGCTTAATCCCTTCTTTGCCTTTAAAGAGTATGACTAATAACTCAGGGCCTGGGCCCGAGCCTCTGTCTCCCTCCTCCACCTCCTCCTCCTCCTTACCGGGTTGCGGGGGGGATCCTCTCCTCTGCCCTCTCACCTCCCAAGTCCCATACCCTCGAGGAGAAATGGGACCTTCTTTCCCTCATTTCTCTAAGACTCCGGGGAGCCCATGGGCGTTCTATTCACGACTGGCGCGTGTTTCCAACACCCCGGGCCGGGATTTGGAGCAGAGCTGGGAAGAGCAAACACATGCTAAGGAAAAGTTGATTTAAGTCCAAATGGAACATTTAACAAAACCCCGGGGCCTCCTCAGTCAGCCCCCAACTCACTCAAGAGCAGAAAGGATGGCACAAAGAGAAGGCGGGTCGCATTGCAAATAAATTTCCTCCACACCTTTCCTCCACTCCATTCTTTTATTGGTGTTCATATTGGAATCGAAGGCTCGATGTTGTGCAGGCGCTGCGTCTTCCCCAGACAATTGCCGGGGTCGGGCTGAGTCCTTGGCAGGCAAAGGCCTGGATCCCTGCTCACCCCTCACCATCACGCCCCCTGGCTCTCTAAGAGCTGCCTCTGCCGGCCACCCGCGGCCTCCGAGCCTTTGGTTCTTATTGAGGAGGATGCCCTGCTCCTCCGGCAGGGAGCTGGGGGGAATCCGCCCTCCTCTCTCCGCTGTCCCACGGCCCCCTTTTCTCCCTACCACCGAGGTAGGCACAACGTACCTAGCCCAAGTCACGTTGTTGTCCGCTCTTGCAGGTCAAGATCTGGTTCCAGAACAAGCGCTCCAAGTTCAAGAAGCTGATGAAGCAGGGCGGGGCGGCTCTGGAGGGCAGCGCTCTGGCCAACGGCCGGGCGCTGTCTGCCGGCTCCCCGCCGGTGCCGCCCGGCTGGAACCCCACCTCCTCATCCGGGAAGGGCTCGGGTGGCAGCGCGGGCTCCTACATCCCCAGCTACACGTCGTGGTACCCCTCGGCACACCAAGAAGCTATGCAGCAACCCCAACTCATGTGAGGTTGCCCGCCCGCCTCCGGCCGCCTCCTTCCCGTCTCCCCGGCCCGGGCCCCTCCCGCCTCCCGGTCCATCCACCCCGTCCGCGTTCCCTGGGCCCGCAGAAGGGCCCAGAGGGAAAAAAGGGACAGTAAAGGCAGGGCACCTGCCGCCTCCTCGGAGTCCCGCGCGGTCCGGACCGGCGACTTCCCTGGAGCTTACACCCTCTCCCGAACCCCGGCCCGGGCCGCGCGGTGACAGCAGAGAGCGGCCCCGGAGCGCAGGCACAGCTGCCCGAGACAGCCGGAGCAGCGAGACGAGCCCGCTGGACCCGACCCACCGACCCTCAGCTGTGTGGGACTGTCAGGAAAAAACAACGATGTAGAAAAAGCAAAAGCTCTGTTTCGTCCTATCCGTCTCTTGTCTCCTTCCGCTCTGTATCCGTGCGACGACGAAGTCGAAGTCCTCGTCCGTCCGCTGTCCTCATTCTGCGGCCTCTGAAGAAAGTCACCAGGTCAGAGGAGGCGCGGTCCCCGGGCCGCCCAGTTCTGCATACCGGGACGTTTTGTCCTCTCGGACCTTCTCCCGGGCTAACTATCTGTGTAGCTCCTTCGGGAACTGGGGGAAGTTGAGAGGGAGGGGGTTTTATTTATTGAGAAATGGACTTCGCCGGAGGCTGAATGTTGGCCAATTCGCGGTGCTGTGGGGCGCGAGGAGCGCACGGTCCAAACGTACCGATCACTTGAAACGCACCCGGAAAAACGAATGAGGAAGACCTGGTGATTTTAAACTTATACAGTAACTTTTGTACTTCGCTGGTATGGAGAGGTTGGAGCCGAATGATTTGCATTTTTTACATGTCCCGCATTATTTTAAAAAGAAAGAAATGAAACCAACACAATTTTCTCATCTCGGGAAGAATGCCTTGGTCGCTTTGCCTGGACAAGAGGAAAATCCTAACTCCCTCCTTGGGGAGAAAGAGAGAGAGGCCGGATAGGCAGCGGAGAGAACACAGGCAGGCGTGGGCGTCACTGCCCTAATGCGAGTGGGCTTCAAAGTAAGACAAAAGCAGCTTTACAACAATCCCCAGGGGCTCCCCCAGAGTAATGCCAGTTGCCACCCTGAACGCACAGTCTCCAGTGCAGGATCTAATCACTGTACATATTATTATTGTTATTAATTATTATTGTTATTATTATTGTTCCGTAAACATGTTGCACAAGCTTAGCTTTTTTTCTGTTCCGTTGTGTGTGGCTGTAAATGCTTTGTGAAATGAGAATCTTGACATTTTACTTGTGAAATTTGGAAAATGTGATCAATTGAAATCCAACCGTGTTTTGTGTTCTCTATGTCAAAGTTTAGTTTTATATTGAGAATGTTAACTTATTGCTTTGTATCTTGGAAAAAAAGAACTTTGTAAATAAGTTATAAAGTTTCTTTGAGACAGTAAAATTATGGTTTTGAGAAAGAGCTGCTGTCTGGTGTGCTGTGTGAGAGGGTGCTGGTGGCCCGGCTGGGCCCCCACCTCTGGGGACAGATAATGCAGGATCAGCAACTCCTGGCCCCAGACCAGGATAAGGGAGCCAGGCCTCCTGCCCCACAAGGGGTCTGATCCCTACCTGGGTTAGAAGGGTGGTGGCAAGGGTCCCTGGGAAAGGGGATCAGGAACAGGTGTGGCATGGCAGAGCCAGGGCTCGAGCACCAAAGGGGCTGTGAAGGCCAGCTGAGAGGAGATGGAAGCAGAGCTCAAAGGCAGCCGGCCTGTGAGATTTGAGCGCCCCCCGCCCTATCACCTCGCGGGAGGCCTGGAAGCCTGGAAGGAGAGACACCCGGCTTTGCCCCTCGCATCCGCCGGGATCCGGCCTCCCAGTTTTTGCTTGCCTGGAGGGCGCTGAATCCCGACGCGGAAAAGACGCAGCCAGACGCCGGAAAGGGGCCGGAAGGACACGTCTATCAGGCTAGCCCCCAATCAATCAGTGAGCTCCGGGGGACAGTTCCAAGGCGCCACCCGGGCTTCTCCACAGCCACTCCCACCCACCAGGGCCCATCCGCAATGAGAGGCCCATTCTCGCCTAATGATCCCGGGCTGTTCTGTGCGCCTCGGAGAAATGGAGGTGCCAAAGGAGGGGCGGGTGGCTCCAATGACTAGTTGGAACCTGAGAGCTACCCCAGCCCGAAAGTCTCGAGGCCAGGCCTTTCAGGGGCACCTCCAGTGGAATTGCTATGCTGAGTTCGCTCCAGGAGAATGTGGGCTCTGAGCAGCTAGAACCAGCTTGCGTCCCTCCTCCGCCCGGTGGCCCTGAACCTCAGCCCAATCTTAGCCCCAGACCCCGCAGCAAAGCTGAGGAACCTCGGGAAAGCTGCTGGCCTCGGCCGGCTGCTTCAAGCGATTCCCGCTTCCCTCGCGCTTCCCACACTTCTCCCCGCGGGGGCTGGCCCTCGGCTGGCTTTGGGGGGCCTTTCGCAGCGCACTGAGGGGAGCAGAGAGGGGAAGGCAGTGATCTGTGTTGTGACAAGCACCCATTTTTCAATTGGTGCTGGTGAAAGATCAGATGTGCCTGGCTCATCCGACGCCCTTTGGGAAGGGGAGGGGTAGTGGCGGAGGGGGGTGATGGAGGGAGCAGAGGAGGTAGTGAGGGATGGAGCCGGGGACCTCGAGGCCCCTTCTGGGCCTAGGATTGGGGCTTTCCTCTCCCGCAGGCCCCCAGAACCTGGAGCGGTAACTCCAAGTAATTGGGGGAGATCGGACCTCGGAGACCAGGATGCAGGCAGGCGGACCGGCCTCGATGCTGAGAGAGAGAACCGATTTCCCAGGCTGGACTCCGACGCAGGGGCAGGGACTTCCCTGGATTTGGTTTCCCCTGCGAGATGTGACTTTGCTAGCAGGGAGGTTTTGGCAGATTTCTCTCACGTATCGGACTTGGGAACCCCAGACGGCAGCCAGGGCCCAACGCCTGAAGCCATAGGCAAAATGTGTTTGGTCAAGCGGATTTTAATACTTTGAGATATTAGCTTATACTAATTTAATAATCTCTTGCTAACAGTTCAAATAGAGAAATTATTAGTTTTAGCTCAACGAAGGCGGTCTTTAGTTAGGCTCTATTATAATTATAAGCGGTTGTACTTTTAAAAAATGTTAATCTCAATATAGGCCTAATTAATGCTGCCTTGTTACTGACAAGCAGTTCATCAAATATCTGATTCAAAGATTTTCATAATGAGTATATTAATTAAACTATGAATAATCTAAAGGTGGTTATATTTAAACAATACCTCATTATAATGATTAAATACTGATTTCGAATATTATGTCTTAACAATTGTCACTTAGAAAACACAACCTTTCCTTATGTATGAGTCTGTAATGGCAAAATGCAATTTTGGGATTTTTTTCCCTTGTTCAAAAAATGTGAACCTCATTTTAAAACACTTCTGAAATAGGTTACACACAGCTTAATGATTATCAAAATGACTCTTTTCTGCAAAAAAAGACCCCAAAGTGCGCATACAGCTGCAAACCCAAGAGGGTCAGCATCATTTCACTGTATTCTCTTCTTGATTACAAGCCGGGCCCATCAAACACAACATAATTACAGTAATTTCAGGTTTATTTATTCTAATGCAGTTTCCCCATCTCTCTGGTAATTATGAGCAATTTTTTCGCCCAGGGAATCTTTTTGCATTAACAAAAGAGATAACGCACTGAAAGCCAAATTTGCTGTGCATTGAGAAAAGGAAAAAAAAAAATCAAATAGGTGCGAGCTGCCATCTCTGCAATTCTCTGGTACCGGAGCCGGCAAATTGCTTGCAGGTGTATGGAGCAAGCTTGTCAATGGCCGGGCCTCCAAATTAGCAAATGCACAGCATCGAAGTAATGAAGACAGACTTAGCAAAATTGCCAAACAACAGATACCTCTTTAATATCTTCTCTCATACACACTCGCTCTAAAAGGACTAGGGGTGGGGGTGGAGGGGTAGAAGCAACAATCCCCAGCCCCCTCCTCGCTGGTCTTGGGTTTCATAAGCCTGGGACTGAGTGGTCCTGCAAGTAGTAGTCTAATTGTGGAAGAACGCAGCCCCTAAATCTAGGCAATACTTTCAAAATATAAAATTGGAAACATGTTTATGGTTCACGGCTTTCCTTCATGGATTACTATGTTTTATTTTTATTTCCTTCTTTTTGAGATCTGCACCTGGGCTGGGTCAAATGGCCCTTCAACCCTTTCTATTCTGCACGAGTTTTAAGAGTCACAAAAAGTTTTAAAATTCCCCCACCTATATGCACAGAAGTGTGAATTTATTCTTAAAGTCATTTGATGTAGAAATTAACTAAATCTCTTCCCTTGAAGAAACTGTCAATTTGTCATCTAAGGAAAGGTGATCTGGGTGCTGGATATAGCACCTCAGATACTTGATCCCGAGAAAAACTGGGAGAAAAGAAGCAACTCAGGTCCCCAGGTATTATTTTTATCCTGCTATCCATCTCTTTCACGCTGTATCTTTTAAAAACCAACTTCAGAATTCTCTAGTGTTGGTCATCCCACCGCCTGGGTTAAGCATCCTGAAATCAAAGGTTAAGCGAACTTTTCTGCTCCCCGTCCCACGCGACCATGGGAACCTCCATCAAATGCAGTACAGAGGGTAAGGATGTCTCCCTCCCATGACTCAAAGAAATCCTCCTCCGGTCCCCACTTCCACAACAAACCCTATCTCCAGTGTCGACTGGCGAACGGCTCTAAAGGGTGCCTTCCCCAGGCTCAAGAAACATGTCACCCCCACCCACTCCCTTCCTACCCCCACCCCCCGCCCTCATTCCCCAACCTTCAGGGATTAACGCTTCCTAAAACATCAAGTGTTTTTATAAAAAGGAAAAAAGTAATCCTGACATCGCTGACAAGAAGTTTTGATGGAAGAATTAGCTGGTGCATACATAATCACTCCCCCACCCTCCTACTCCCGGAGCGGGAGCCGCCGCGGCGGGCGCAGCGCAGCCTTCCAACCCTCTGAAAAATGAAACCGGTTTCCACCCTTACCTTCTTCAGTGTCAATTTCAGATAATCTGGACACAATCTTTGCTACATCAAATCAAAAGTGTCGAAGGCGGCTTTTGGCTGGGAGCGTGACAGGAAAGAAAAGGCAAAAAAGAAAAAAAAAAGGAAAAAAACCCCCGAAAAATAGGAAATACAAAACCGACCAAACCAGAGCAAAACAAAATCAGAAAACCAAAAAGAATCCCCCAGCCCCATCCTTCTATCCTGAGAGTAAAGAGTGGAAAGAGGTCCCTAGGACCAGGCGCTTCCGAGCGCCGCAGGCTTTTTGCAGCTCTGCGCTTGCAGAATAGGACTGAAATTTTCGGCTATATAGCCTCTGTCTTTATAGCTGATGAAAAAAATTGCAGATTATTAGCATAAATGTTTACTCTTCATTACGCTGATGACATTGTGCACTCGAGATCTTGGTAATCTTTGGGAAAATTATGAGTAATTTTTAAAAATTTTAAAGCAGCAGCAGTTACCATGCAATTCAGGCTAATTCTGCGTAGGCTCCGAACGGATATAATTATCGAGGAGTCAAGATGTTATGCTAAAAACTATGCATTGATATTCCCATTTATTATGTACATACAACTTTGACAATGTTGATGCTTGAAATAGCAGGAAATTGTCTTGCGCAAAAATTACAGTCCATATTAGGACATCTGAAATTGCGAAGAATTATATAGTAATTGCAGGCTTTCAGATGGGAGAGCCAGAATGCTCAAACTAGTGCAAATGTGGATAAAATTACAGATCAGAGCAAAAATTAGGGAAAAAGGGGGTCTGGGATTTTTCAGGTTGGCTATAGGATTCCGGAAGTGTCTAATGCCACATGATTGCTGCAGCTTTAGGGGAGACATTCATGCCTCAAATAGCGCCTTGGCCAGGGTGGCTTTAATTGAATTTCTTGGGCTTTTTCTTTTAATAGGGGCAAATGAGAAAATTGGCCACCCAAGGCAAATTTTCACTGTTCTCCCTGTGAACATGACGGGAAGACAATCCCTTTCTCCGCGTGCCTGCTCGCCCCAGGTTGGATGCCCCAGAGGACCCGGCCCCCACCCTAAATGCGGCAACTCAGCAAGAAAGGGACTGAGCCGAAGCCCCCCCCACACCCCAACACCTCTTTCTTTCTCTTTCTTTCCAATTTTCCCCTTCCCTTTCCTTCGGCCCCTTTCCCGGATTCTTGCAAACCTCCTCCACAGTGCAGCTGGATAGGGTCCTGGCATCTGCAGGCCCGGCCCAGGGGGCGAGGGCGGGAGAGGGGTGCGGGGCAGTTGGCTGACTGAGGAGTTGGTGCGAGGCGGTGATCACCCCAGGATAGGGTAGGAGGTGCCGCCCAGTGCCGGCGAATAAGAGCCTGCTATTTGGAGGCTTTGGGACGAGGAGGGAAGGAGCTGAAGGTCCTTGGGGCCCACTCCGCGACCGCCTAGGCTCTTCTTTGATCTCTACCGCCCTGAGATAGCGCTCCCCCAGAAACACACACTCCCCACTTGGGCAGCGCTTCTCTCGGGCGCAGAGATACCACCGTGCGACTTTAAGAAGCAAGGCCAGGGCAGTGGAGGGATGGGGCGGGGCGGGGGCTGCCCCAGAGGAGGGAGCAACGCGGCGGCTCCCGGCGGGAGAAGCCACGGGAGCTCGGTCACCGCTCGGAGCAGTGGGGACTCGTTTTGGTTCCAGGGCCAGACGTCCTCATTGTTCTGGGAGAGGCGATTTCATCCCTAAGGATGTCCAAGACTCCTGGACCACAAAAAGGAGGGGAGGAGCGGGAGTGTGAAAAGCCCGCCATGTTTGCTCTGTGCGGGCCCCAGTCCGCCCTCTGGGATTACCCCGGCACGCTCCAAATCCGGTCCTTCCTCCCCCTCGCCTCTTCTCCTTCCCCTAAGTTCTAAGCCTCTGCCCGGGCCCGCCTCATGGAGCTATTCTCCACCTTCCTTGGCTCCGCGCCCTCTCCCCCAGCCCGCCAGTTCCTAGCGCTGGCCGGAGCCGACCTGGGACGCAGTCGGTGGCACCAGGACTCTGGAGGATCCCCCAAACGGGCCTCCGGAGAATCCTCGGAGCAGCCCGAAAACTGCTAAGACACTGGGGTGTTTGCGGTCAGGCCCCACACGGAGGACGAGCGAGGAGCTGGAGCCCGAGGCGGCCCCAGGGAGAAAGGTCTATCTAGAAACTGTGCCTACGTTCCCACGTGGAGGCGCCTAGGGGCTGCTCCTCCAAGACCTGCCTGCTCTTTCTTTTCTTGAAACATATTGTCTCCCCCGCCCCGCCCCTCCCGGCCTCAGGCCCCAGGGCGGAATGTAACATCTTGTAATGTGGCAATCACTGCCAAACCCGTCTCCACGAGGGGCACTCCCGCCAGGGGTGCCTCGGAGGGATGTGGGGCCTCCGCGTCCGCCCTGGTGGTGCGGTTGGGGAGCAGGGGCCGGGGCAGCGGGTAAGGCTTAGGGGGCAGATCCCAGGTGGGGAGGGAGGACCCTGCGTGGGGGAGGCTTCCCCGGGGCTGTTTTGAGTGTCACGACCCTGCGAAAGCCCGCCAGTCTTTGGAGAGCCTAGTCGGACAGGGCCAGGGGCGCGTGTAACTAGGACCGCAGGATCGCGCCCCACCCGCTGGCTTCTGGGGGCCCCAAAGTGGAATGCAAAGGGACCTGCATTTTAGGAGGAAGAGAGAATCTGTAGCTGCATTCTCAGAGAGGTCTCTGACCCTAAACAGGTTTAAGCCACTGGTGGTCGCTGTTCCCTGGCGGGAGAGGAGCCGGCTTGTGACTTTTGAGCGAGTGCTTGGGGTCAGGACCGGCACGGGGACACCGGGGTGGGGGGGGGGTGAGGTGTGCGAGTGGAGAGGTGCGGCTGGGTATTACGGTCAGTGAGAACGGCTTTTTCTGAAAGGCAAGGAAGCCTTCTGCTCCTCGACACCGTTTTCCTTCTTGGGGGCTTCTAACAGTGGAGGGGAGCATTCGACCCCTTCTGCACTCCTCTCTTCCCCTCTCCCCCTTTCTGCCAGAGAACTGTTTGTAAACAAAGCTCCAGTCTTCCCGCGCTCTCTCCGCCCGGGTCAAACCTGATACTTCCCCCAAACTCGCCCCATCAGTCTCGGAAATCCTTACACTGGACGGATATTCACAATTTTCACAGTCCTGAAAGAAGGCCGAGGGGAAGCCTCCTAAACGGTCCCACATTGCAGCCGCACTGATTAGGCCCGGGATCCGTTCCCTTTCTTCTCTGCCGTCCCCAGACCGGGAGCCGCGGGGTGGGCGGCGGGTCCTGCGGCAGGGGGAGGGGGATGTGGCTAAGCCTAGCAGAGCCCCCGGGGCGGGGAGGGGTGGCGGGCGGCCAAGAGCGCGCCGAGGGGTGGGAGGTGAGGGGAGCGGGAACGGCAGGAGAAGGGGATGCGGGCGCGTCCCGGCTGCCTGCATCGAGAATTGGAACTCAGTGCCAGCGCTTTGCCGGAGTTCCGAGCACCCTTGCCAGGAGGTGGAGCGGAGAGGGCCGGGCATCCCTCATTCCTTGGCTTCCCTCCCCCTGTATCCCAGCGCTTGTCATGTCCTGTCTCCGGCCCGATATTTCACGGGAGCAAATGGAAGGGGATTACAATGAAGATTTATGTGTGTTCCGAGCACGGCTGGTTTCCCAGTGTAGGGAGCCGAGATCGCTGCTTCCCATTTCGATTTTTCATTCGCGCTTTGGGGAGCGCAGTCGGGCGCGGGGGGAGCGTGTCTGCGCGGCGGCGGGCTGATCACAGGGCTCCGAGTCTTCTGGCAGGCAGCGAGACTGTGAGAAAGGCTTGCCAGTGCGTCGCCCCGGGCGGGGCTGGAGCCGGCCCCCGCCTCCCCCAGCCCGGCTTTGTTTCTCCCCTAGCTCAGCCCTCCCTGTCCCCGCCCCCTCACTTCTGGGACCCGGGCGCATCCTCGCTCTCCCTACTCTTTGCCCTTCTCCTTGTCTGCGGAAACGCCCCTTTCCTCTGGCCTCTGCACCCTCCTGCCCTCTGCTTCGCGGGCTTCCAGGGGAATGGCGCGCCTTGGCCGTGCCCGACCTCGCCGCCGCCGGGTGCCAGGTTCGGTGACTCCGGCGAGTCTGTGGGGCCTTGGCCCACCCCGGTACTGGGGCCGCCCGCCCTCCCGGCTCCCAGGCTCGCTCTTGCCAAGGCCTGTTGCGTGATTCCAACTTGGACTGACATTCCCTGCCCCGGGCGCTCCGGCGTAGGCCTCTTAATCATCTTGTCTGCTGCAGATCCTCGACACCAGCCAATTTACTGCCCCGTCTCTCCTCGCTGGTTTCAGGAGGGGGAGGGGAGCGCGCGCAAGGGAGGGGAGGGCACAGTCAACCGCAGGAGGAAGGCTGGCACCAGCTACTGGCACTCAAAGAAAACCATGGAATTTGGAGCTGGAGGGAGGGGGAACAGGAATGCGGGTCTGCTAGGCAGCGGCTGCTTGGGGAAGCCAGAATCGCAGGGTCAATGGGCTTCAGCCTAGGCCTCCCTAGCCTGGGAAAACAATGCAGGAAATGCAAACGGACACTGGATTGTGTGATATCCCTGCCTTCCCCAGAGCCCCAACTCCCTGACCATACTCTGTTGTAAACCAGACTCCATGCAGGCCCCAAAACAATCTGGCCAGAAAAGTCAGGATTCCTCTCAGGATGATGCCACTGGGCCTCGAAAGTCACCCTGTCCCGTGTCTGGTATGTGGCAGAGGTGAGTTGAAGACGCACAGCAAGGAGGGCCTGAATAACCACCCTAGAGGAGAGGAGGCCTGGATCCAGCAAGAAGGGCTCTCTGGCTTGCCTCAACCTCTTCTCCAGCAGAGGCAGGTCCCTTCAGAGGGGATGGCTGAGGTTCAGGCTCCCAGGTAAGAAGCTGCCAGAGCTCTCCCAGCCTTAGAGTGCCGCTCTTCTGTGCAAGGTGAAGTTGGAAGGCCTCAGAGGGGTAACTGTGGGCCTCATCATCTCAGGCAAAGGTAAAGTCTCCCCGTTTGGGGGCACTGAGATAAAACAATATACTACTAACAGCAAAAATTTATTGAGTGCTTACCATTTGCCAGGTACTACTGTGTTACATCATTGCCTCATTAAATGCTCACAACTCTGAGATAGCTGTTATTATTTCTCCTATCTTATAGATCTGCAAACTGCAGCACAGAGAGGTTAAGTAGGTAGCCCAAAGGCACACAGTCAGTGATTGAAGCCAGGAAGCTTCCAATCGTAGGCCCCAGTGCTTTCAAGGAAAGGGACTTTCAGTTCAAGCCTGCATTACCCACCTACCCCTGGCCTTTGCAGGAAATGCCAGAAAGTAAGGTCACTTCCAAAACTGGAAACTAGTTTGGTGGGACCCAAGGCAGAAAGCAGAGCTGAATGATGTGTGCACCTTTCCCCTTGGAGAGTGTGAGGTGGAAGGATGCCACTCCCGCAGCGATGTGCATTAGTCTCTGCGTGAGTGTGCATGAGTTTGTATATCAGTGTGTGCATGAATTTGTCAGTGTTATGTGTGTGATTCAGTATGAGTGTGTGACTGTGTGTGGATGAGTGCGTGTGTGATAGTATAGATGTGCCTGTGAGAGAGTCACAGTGTGTGATTGTATGTGTGCTGGCGCAGTCCTATGCGCCGGGGTCGCCCTGCATTCCAGAGCAGCCAACCGAGTCTCCCGAGAGGGCCTGTGTGACTCAGTGAGCTCTCGGCTCAGCCAGCCCCAGAAGGGCCGCTGGGCAAACAGAGGGGAGGGTCCAACGAAGGGGTCTGACCCGGGCTTCGGCAGCGTTCAGGCTCAGACTGTAGGTTCCCCGCGGCGGCTCGCTTGCATTGCCTGGCTAGGACCCCGAGCGCGGGGGCGGCGGAGACCGCCCAGGCGCGGGGCGGTGGCGCCGGCGCCGGAGGGGCCCGGCGGGTGGGCGGAGGCTGGAGTCGCCCGGCGCTGAGTGACTCACCACGCGGCAAGCTGGCGAACCCCGCACCGGGACTCCGGTGGGGGCAGAGGGTGAAGACTCTGTGGGGGCCAGCGCCGAGCGCGCCTGTCCTCGCATCGCCGCACCTCGCCGCACGCGCAGCCTCCCAAAAATGTAAATATGACTCTTGGCTGACCAGGTTCCCCGCCCTGGACAGCGGCTCGAGCTTCCAGGTCGTGACACCAAGGAGAAAGCGCACACATCCAATGAAAACAATAATTTATTTAAATAACTCTTCATATTGTAAAATCAACATTAAGAGCATGTGGTTTTCATAATAAATAACCCCAAAATACCTTTCAAGAACAAAGACTTTAGGATAAGATAGAACAAATCCAAATCAGTAGCTTAGTTTGAGAAAATTTTTCAAAGGGAAAAATAAAAGGGAGGGGTTGCTGAGGTCGCTGCTAAACCGCAGTTTTCACAAGTGGGGATTTACAAAAAAGTCTGAAAAGATGAGTATTTTTATACAAATAAATCAGTGGGAAAATCTGCACAGACACCTTTATTTACAAACTCTATGTCGAAGTCCAGGCTAATAATCCTGAATAGGTTTTAAAAAAGATAATTTAAACACATTTTTTGCAGTGTCCACATATTAAAAAATCATTTTTTTCCAACATCAAAATGAGGTCATCCGCAAAGGCACCTAAACTTTTAAAAAAATAAAAATAAAAAAACTCCACTGGTGATGGATAAGGAAAGAGCTAAGGGAGCGTTTCTGGGGGAGAGCTAAGGCGGGGAGGGATGGGGGCTCCAAGGGCTGGAAACGCCAGGGCAGAAAGAAAGCGGCAGGCCTCCCGGGTCAAGGGGGCGTGTTGGGGAGGGCGGGCAGGCAGGACCCCCGGAGGTCAATAACCCCAGCGGACTGGAGCTGAGCCTGGGGGCTGGCGAGGAGAAAGGAGCCTCAGAGCGCCCGGGAAGCCTGGCGGGGGGGTGGGGTGGGAGGCGTCCCTCTCTCGGACTCAGCTCGCGGCCCGCGGCGAGGAAGGCGCCGGACGGCCTCGCCGGGCGGGGAGGGGAGGGAGGCAAGTCTGGGGCGGGGCTCAGGTCGGAAAGGCTACCGTGGCGGGCGGCCTTCGCTAAGCCGCTGCCGGATTCCTCCGAGAGAAGCCTGGGGCGCGAGAAGACGCCTTCCAGTTCCCGGCCGCGTGGTGGCCGCGCGCGGGAGCAGGGCCTGGGGCAGGCCACCCCCCGCTGAAACCTCTGGGAGGGGTGGGTGGCGTCACGGGGCCAGTTGGAGGGACCCTCTGGCTCTGGGGGCGAGCCCTGAGGATAACAGGTCTCGGCGCTCTCAGTCTCTGGCTCAGTCTCCCTGGGGTTAGAAAATCGTCCCCGCGCTCACTGGGGCGCCGCCGCCGCCGTGGTGCTGGTGGTGGTGGTGGTGGTGCGGCTGCGGGGTCTGCGTCGGATGCAGCAGCGGCGCCGCGGCCTGCAGGTGTGAGCCGGAGCCCGAGGCCTGGTGGTACCACGGGTAATTGCCCAGAAAAGCTGAGGCCGCGCTGCTCGGGCTGGAGCCCGAGCTGCCAGCGCCGCTGCCGCCGCTGCCCGGGCCGCCGCCGCCCCCCATCCGCTGTGGCGCGCCGAAGTCCCACGAGGCCGGCGCCGAGACCGGCGGCGAAGCGCAAGGTGGCGAGGCGCTGGCACCAGGGTGCTGCTCCGAGGGGATCTCACCGCTTTTCCACATCTTCTTGAACTTGGATCGGCGGTTCTGGAACCATATTTTGACCTTTGCGGAAAAGGGACCCGAGCATTAGTGGAGGAACGTTGGCAAGGGGCAGGAGAGGGGAGGAAGCGTAGAAAGACCGCTGGTGAGAGGTGGGCACCCAGCACCCTGGGCAGGTAAGCGGATCACGTGCCGAGGCCTCAGAGGCTCTGATGGTTCCTACTCCATTGGGAGGTAATCTCGAAAAGCCCGGGACTGTTGTTGTTTGTGCGCTGTGATGATGGTGACAGCGGGAGGGGGTCGGGAGGGCCAATTATTTTGCCCGCTTAATCAGTAGCGCGGAAAGACAACGTGGTACAGAAGTTCTGCCCACCCTGGTCCTTTCCTTTTCTTACACGCGGCGGCCCTGTGAGAGATTGCAGCTTTGGGCGAGGAAGTTTAGGCTGCCCAAGGCGCGGGCCCCGAAATCCTTAAAATTACTTTGAAAATACCTCTAAAAACATTGTCCTGAACCCGCCTGTTTCCCGGCCATCCCAGGCCAGCGCCCCCCTCGTTCCTCCCAGGCCGCGAGCCCTCACCTGAGTCTGGGTGAGGCCCAGAGACGCCGCCAGCTCGGCTCGCTCGGGCAGTGCCAGGTATTGAGTCTTTTGGAAACGCCGCTGAAGAGCCGCCAGCTGGAAACTGGAGTAGATGGTGCGGGGTTTCCGGACTTTCTTTGGCTTCCCGTTCACTATCCGGATTTCAGGCTCTAGGTCCTCTTTCTCTGCAAAGAAACGCAATCGTGAGAACCGCGCCACCAGGGGAGCCCAAGGAGGGCCCAGCTTGGGACTTGGCTTGAGCCGGGAGGCGGGTTCGGCTGAGGCGCAACTTTGCAACCCAGCGATCCGCGCCGCCACCGAACCCGGGAGCTGGACCCTCCAGGAAAGGGGCCTGCGCCTCCAGGCGCATACTGGAGAGAAAGGAGAAGCAGGTGGCAAGGAAATGAGGCTACCGTGAGGCATGGACGGCGTGCCCACTCGCCCCCCGAGGCCACCCAGTCCCACCAGCTGAGCACCGAGGGACGTACCCGGTGACCCTCGGCAGACTGGAGGTTGAAGACGGTAAAGGGCGCGGGGCGGGGGGGGAGCAGGCAGTGTGAAAGGCCAGGGATCCAAACACTTTTATCCCACCCATCCCATAACGAGACCGACTTGGTACCCTTGACGCCAGCGTTATGCATACCAGGTTCGTTGTTGGCCGGGGATGAACTGGTCCCGTAGGGCGCGTAGGAGGTGTAGGCGGCGGTGTAGCCCAGGTCGTAGCCGCTCTTGGCGGAGTAAGGGACGTTGCTGAGGCCACTGGCGTGGTACTGGTAGGAACCCATGTGCGCGTAGGGCGAGCCCCCGCCGCCGCCGCCGCCCGCCGGGTGCTGCTGGTTGGTGTAGTAGCTGCTGTCCGTAGCTGTGGACACCGGGAGGGTGGGCGACTCCTGGGGCTTGTGGAGGCTGCTGCCGTTGCTGCCGCCGGGGCCAGCGCCGCCGCCGCTCGGGGGCTGCTGGTGCTGGTGGTACGTGCTGGAGGCGGTGATCTGGGTCGAGTGCATATCAGCCACCAGACTGTCAAAGACTCCAGTCATCCTGGCCCGGGACGGGAAAGAGCAGGGGTGGCGGGCGCGAGGCGGGAAGCGAGGCGCCTCCTCTGTCTCTCCCTGTCCCCTCCAGCAACCAATGTAATTACGGGGCAGGGGGGGAGGAGGAGGGAAACAAGAAATGCGGCAACGGTCTACGCAACTCCTCCTCCGGGGGGGGCGATCACCGTGCACCGCTCGGGACAGCTGCCGCCGGCCGCATCCTCTCGGCCCGCTCGGCTCCTTGCCCAGCGCGGGCTCGGGCGGGGGGCGGGCAGTGGAGGGGGCAGGAGTGGCAGGGCCAGGTCGGGGCTCCGGGAGGCGGGAGCAGGCGAGCAGCAGCCTGGAGCGGCTTTACGATTGTCTGCGGGGCGGGCTCCTGCAGGGTGGGCATTTAACACTCGTCACGTGAGCGCAGGCGACGTCACCTAGCAACAGCCAATCAGAAGCGCCGGGCCGCGAGGCTCCGGGCGCCCGGGAACGCCGGGCGGGGCCGGGGGCGGGTGTCGCGCGGCCGGCGCTGCGGCCGCTGCGGTCGCGGGTGCGGACAGGCCGCTGCGGACTGTGAGCAACGAGGCGAGGGGCTGCGGGTAGGGCGGCGGGCGGTGGGGACGATGCGGAGTCAGGGTGGCCGGCGGCAGGAGGACAGAAGGCGTGAGGCCGGAGACTGGCATTTCTTTCAGAGGGAGAAGAAATAAGGTCTCCCAATCCCACTCTGTATACAAGTGCCAATCAAGTCCAGTGATTCGTGCCTCCGTGTCCGAGGTCGGCTTACAAACATTAATCAAATTAAAGCGGTGCCGAGAGCCCGGCCAGCTCTGGCTCCGCTTTTCCTCGAAGCGTCTGGCGCTGACTCTTGTCAGCCATTCCGCACTTGACTTAAGTCAATTGATTTAAATTATCCATAAACCACGTATAATAATACCTGCTTCCTAACCAACCCATAGGGATATTAGGACAATTAATTAGATAATGTTTAAACGATTTTTCCTTGTTGCTTGAGAGAAGAGCTATATAAATTCAAAGGTATTGTTGCTAATGATGTATTGGAAACCGTTTTCCCTTGTACTTTCCTGACACGCCGAGACACCGAGTAATTACGTATTTTTGATGGCTAGCTGACACCCAAAAAGCGATCCCGGGGATTTCCTTCTAGCTTGGAAAGCTAGACCAGACTGAGAGGATGGCCTTCAAAGTTCATTCTAACTCTAAATTCTATGTTTTTACGAAAAAAAAGTGGGATAATACTTAGGTGAGAGAGTTGTCTCGATACTACAAGTGTTGGTAAACTTACAGAAACAAATAGAGCAAGTTTTATCTCATGCACTTAGCTCTATTTTAGTTTTTTTCACTTTAGGACCCTGTTCCTCCCTATCATTGCAATTTCTTCTTCTTTTAAATCGCAAGTGGCGACTTCCTCTATATCTCTGTTTCCTGGTGGTTGGGACCCTTGGCCCGGAGTTGGGGACACTCGCCTTTCCTGGACTCCAAGTCCGCATTTCCTGCGGCAGTGCTGCCTTGTGGCGCCACCTGCTGGAGGTGTGAGTGGTTGCGGCGGGCCCAGTAGACGGTCTAATCATGCCGAGGCGCCAGTCTCTGAAACCCCCCAAAAGAACAAAATAGTAATTAGAAGCCACAAAATTGTGCTAGTGCGCGCCATCTGAAGCACCCCTTCCCAAAGACATAACATGTCGCTGGAAGAACTTGTTACAACAACTACCTAATGGAAAACAAGTTGATACTTTGAAAAATATGATCTTTGGTCTTCTTCCCCAGAAAAAGCAAGTGTGTAATTAAAACCCCAGCTTCCACATAGCTCACCCTCTGCGGAATAATGAGGAAGGTAATCCGCCTTCAAATCTGCCTGGATTTAGTTCCTAGTCTTTTTTTTTTTTCGGTTAAGGAAGGCCCCTAGATGGAGAAGGGTGAGCTGCCGGGCTCACCACCACGGGACTGCATTGCCTCATCGCTGCACTCAGCCTGCTGCTTTGTGGGTCCCAGTCAGAAAACTAACCTCTTGATGTTTACCAAGATTGCCTTTTGGTGCCTTGACTCCAAATTCCAAATTTTTTGGTCACCACCATGGTAGCTATTTTGACCTAATATAGAAACTTTTTTTCCCCTGAAAATGAAATATAAAAGATCCAGTCTTGCCTTCTCTCTGCTCCTTTGTTCCCACCCCAAGCATATCCTCCAGACTTTTTCATGGTGGGAAGTTTGTTGTATTTTATTATCTACGAGAGAGCCTAAGTTAATAGTCTAAAGTCCAGGTCAGCTGAGATCTGGAAAATAGCATCTTCCTGGAGGGAAATATGACTCCAGCTCCCCTCTAACTGGAAAACAAGGGACTGTGTGTGTATGTGGTAGAAAAGACCAGAGGCAGTGAGCAATGGGGGAGAGAGAGAGAGAAAGAGAGAGACGATTTACAACTGTATTTGCAGAATCATGTGAAGACTTGAGATATTGGAGATATTAATTCTGATAATCCGGACACAAATCTGGGTTTGCCCAAATTATCTGCTCACCGCATCACAATATCCAAATGGTTTCCTCACTTAGTTCTAAAGTCGGGAGACAGTACCGCAGAGAATAGACATTGTCGTCCACAGTTTAGAGCAGGGTGATGCCCCTCTCCACAGTGATCTGAGAGGGGTGAGGGGGGCTCAGGCCGAGTTTGCGGGAATAGAGGTGCCTCCGTGCGGCCAAACTTCCTCCTCCTCCTCAGGGCACCCTCCTGCCCCTTTTCTGCTTTCGGTTTTCTCTCTCGGCCCGGCATTCTTTTATTCCGCAGGGACCTATAACGAAGGATAGGGGAAGGAGGGGAGCTTAGTGTCTCTGCTCTGGCCTTGTATGTTCCAATCCCATCGCTGAGACATTGCCGCTTTGGATCCCGTGCCCACCAGGTGGCCGTGGCACTTTATCTGGTCACGGAATCTCACCGTCTCCTCCCATAGGAGCCTCGCCGCAACCCTTGCCACGCAGGGGCGGAATCATCGTTCCCATTGTACAGATGAACACTGAGGCTCGAGGGAAGAAACAACTCCTTTGAGTTAGGTACCCCTCCTTTCTCTATTGTCATAGCGCAAATCACGGGATGTTTACCGTAAGCCATGGCTGAGCCGCTCGGAGTCTCCAGCAGAAGGCTAGCGGCCCTGAAGAACAGGTCTGCTGCGCCTTGCTTTCAGCCCCTTGCCCCACCGCTGGTCTGGGTCAGGATATCAGGGCTTCGCCTGGCCCAGTGCATTGCCTCTGATCGACCATTGGGCGTCCTCCACTGCACAGAAAGCCGACCTGGCGGATTACGGTGGGGGAGAGGATGCCCCCTGCCGGCGGGGAGCTGGGGTGGGCGCCGGCGTGCCCTTCGTGCGCAAAGCGACCGCCCCATTCTCACTCGCCTACCCCACTCAGGGGTCACTCGCGCTGTTGCGGGACTGCCCCGTGTCCCCACGCTGCACTCTCTCGTCGAGGGTCCTGGGGACACGGGTTTCGGGCCATTGGTCCGAGAGGCTTTCTTTGGTGAGGCTCTAGGAACCTGCGCTTTCGAATCTCTTTGGGGTTCGTTCTAGAACTCAAAGACATTGGGAGAAGGTGAGAGTTTGGTTTGCGGGAGCCTCCCATCTCCACCTTTCTAGGACCTGACTGGCTGTGCTCTCATCCCTTCTTCATTGGCCATTGCATCTTCTTGGGGACAACTCTCACCCAATGCTTTCGCGTTGCTAGTGTCCTCAACTTGGTTGAGGACCAAGGCCTCTAACGCGGCCTCGAGGGACTCGGGGTGCGGTCAGCTCCTCCCAGCCCCTTTGGCCCTTAGGCAGATAGGATCTCTGACTCCGAGGTCTTCGTACCTGGATGTCACGTTTTTTTTTCTTGCATAGACTCAGCGAGAGGACATAATGAAAACACACCCATGGAGGGGGGAGGGGACCTCGAGAAAACTGTTGGGGACCGCAAGTCAGGCCCAGGGTTCTGAAACGGCAGGAACGGGCCTTGCAGAGAGTGGAGGGCCCTCAGGTCCTCTGCCCTTGCTGTCCTGGCAGCCCCCCAGGTGCATCCTTACCTGTCCCCTCCAGCTGCACCCTCTCCTCTCCTTTTGCCTTCAGCTCAGAGACTGGCTCGGATTTCCGCATCTTTAGTGGTCCTTCGTTCTACCTCTCCCTCCTTCACCTTCCCCCTGAGCTTGAGGGTCTCCGTCAGCCACTCTCCTCCCGCCTACCGTGCCAGGCACCGTGCCAGGTGCTGGAGGTTCCTGTCCTCCAATAGCTTACCATCTAGTGCAAAAAGCAGATGTGCTGCAATAACTAATAGTAACAGCATTTATTTATTGAGCGCTTACTGTGTACCAGGAGTTCTGCCAAGCTCTTTACCTTCGTTATCCCACTGACCCTGGGAACTGTCTTATGTGGTGGGTACAAAATTATCCACACCGAGGAAATCAAGGCTTAGAGAGACCGAATCACTTGCTTCAAGGACACGCAGCAGAGTCAGGACTCGAACTCAGGTCTGGGCCACAGAAGCAAGGCCTCTGCCGGTCGTGGCTGGGTTTCTGGCCTGGGGATGGCGGGAGAAGGCCACACCTCCCCTGCCTCTCCCGGGCTGGGTGCTGCGAGCGCAGTGGGACAGATGGGAAGGGGCACTGACAGTTCTGAAGTCCAGCGCTCCCCTCTGGCCCCAGGCGGACAGGAAGGAGAGGTTCCTCCGGGAGACTAGCACGCGCGCGGGCACTGCGCGCGAGGAATCCCCGGACCCACCCGGGGGAGATCCCGGCACAGACTCCAGAGCACTCCGGAGGCGGGGAGGCGGGCGCCCCGGCCCGCACGCGAACCCAAGCTCCAGGCCAGTGCTTTGTCCCTGCTGAGTCTCCGCCAACGATCACCTTTGCTGTCTGCCGGAGTGTGAGTAAACCCAAAGGGCTTGAAGGAAAATAGGCGGATACTCGACGTTCACAGCCGTGACCCTTCCAAGGGAGGGTCGCGGCGCTGGATTGCCTGTTCAGCGTTCTTCTCGAATTTTCAGACCCCATTACGCCATCTGCTTTCTAGGTCTTCTTGATCCAAATCAGGCCCATTTCACTTTATTGCATATTCAATGGTTAAAGCAAAGGGAGCAAAAGCTAGGGTTCCCGACCCGCGGGGGCGCCCAGCATGGAGTGAGGGGTCCTCGAGACTCTGAGGCGCCGAGCTTGTGGCCTCACTGTCAAGTCCGAGCTCACAGGCCCTGATCCTCAGAGCGCGCGGGCGGGCAAGCATCAGTGGGCGAGAGAAACGCGTTGTCCTTCGATGGCTAAAAGCTGCCAGATCTCGGTGTCCAAGCTGTGAGGGCCACGAACGCTGATGGAGTAAGATACGTCCCCGCCCAGGACAAAAACTCAGACCGTTGGGATGTTCACTTTGCACTTTCAGCAGCACCCACATTGTGATGAGAGGTGTGCAAACAAATGACTCTCAAGGTTTGTTCTCGAACGTGAAAGAGAACAATCTCTGACGTTCCCCGCCCCTACGCTCCCGGCACCCGCCGCTCAGGCAGACACCACAGGGAACACGTCGGCCCCGGCGAGCTCGAGCTGGTGCACGGCGCTCCCGGGCTGGGTGCGGGAGCCACGCGGGGCAGCGTGGCCCTGGTCCTGGAACCGCCTGTCCTCCGCTTGTCCAGCATCGGTTGGCTCCCGGCTGCTGGGTTGAAACGGCACCACCACCCATAAGAGCGGCAGAGGTGAACCCAGACTCTAGACTCGACGTTCACCCCCTGAAGGGCTCAGGGCGATGGGTTGTCAGTTACAGCATGCTTCTGGAACTTTCAGAGCCAATTTCGCCTTCTGCCTTCCAGGTCTTAGACCCCAGTCAGGCCCATTTCACTTTATTATCTATTCACTGGTTAAAGCGGGGGAGCGCGCGCGCACACACACCTACACTAGCACCAAATGGGGAGAACTTGGAAGGAACCGTTTGAAACTCTGTACCTTTTGGGCGCACGGATTCCTTTCTCTCCAGCCCCTTCCCTTCCCATTACACACTAAAGAGTTGTGCCACCTTGGATGGATGCAAAGCGGATGTGCTGACACGGGCTCTGGAGCCAGACTTTGCTGGGTTGAACCACTACTGTTACTGTGTGGCCTTGGGAAAAGGACTTAATCTTTCTGTGCTTCATTGTTGGCATCTGTAGAATGCGGGTAATTTCCTCCTGGGATTATTGCCTGGGAACTCACCATTACGTGTTTTCTGGTCTGCTGCCGGGTTTCTCTCGAGGACTCGGCATGCTCTGGCCAAGGCTCTGCAGGTTTTAAGAGGCCGAGGCGAGCGTGTTGCCCCACTTTCTTCTTCAGCGCGTTGGGAAGCCTGGAGAAGGCGGTGGAGCTGAGGGCAGATGCGGCCTCTTGGCTCCAGGAGACCAGAGCAGGCGGGGGATTTGGGCGTGGGCCTCGGAGGCGGCAGTGGATGGTCCAGTTGCGTCGGGAAGAGGGCAGGCACCGGGAACGCGGGGAGCGCAGGGCTGCCTGCCGCACGGAATCTAGGAAAGGCTCTACCGCTGCTCCTGACCTTTGAGGCATCCCACTGCCCTCATTCAGTCTGCTGGGCAGAGTCCCACTGTGCCAAGCCTTAGAGAATTTCCCCGTGTGACATACCCGGGCTGCTTCTGCTCACCTCTCCGAAAATGGAGAGGGGGTGGGGAGGAACCCTGCAAAGTTATTCACATGGAACCGACTGTCACTCTGGGTAGCCATGTCGGGCTTCTTGCATCATTTTTTTTTGTGTGTGTGAGGAAGATTGGCCCTGGGCTAACATCTGTTGCCAATCCTCCTCTTTTTGCTGAGGAAGATTGGCCCTGGGCTAACATCCGTGACCATCTTCCTCGACTTTGTATGTGAGACGCTGCCACAGCATGGCTTGATAAGCGGTGTGTATGTCCCTGTCTGGGGTCTGAAACCGTGAACCCTGGGCTGCCAAAGCAGAGCATGCGAACTTAACCAATACGCCACTGGGCCGGTCCCTCCTTGCATCTTTTTTTTTAATAAAAGGAAATATTGTTAAAAATTACAAAGTAATATACAATGGTTGTTGGAGAATCAAACAGTATCAGAAATATATTGGAGTGGTTAAAAGTATAGGCTCTGGGCTCAAATCCTCACTTGGCTAGCTGTGTGACCTTGGGAAAATTATTTAACTTCTTGGTGCCTCGATTTAATATTTAATCCGAGTAAAACTTCATCATTTGTACTAGTGATGGATAATTGTGGAATAGACCAAGTGCTGTCTCCCCAAATCTGATCTTCTGGGGAACACAGCCAGACTGCCATTCCCCAGCCTCCCTTGCAGTTAGGTGTAATGGTTCAGTTCTGGGCAATGAATGGAACACGAGTGGAAGTCGTGTGTGCCACTCCTGGGATGGGACTTTTAAGACAGAGTTGAGACTCCTCCCTGGTCTTTTTCTTCTTCCTTTGCTGGAATCGGCTTCAGGATGCAGATGACATGGCCCTAGGGGAATTACCTTGGAGAATCTTCAACACTTGCCTTGGAAGTTTACCTGGCCAAGAAATAAACTTCTCATATTTTAAGCTACTGACTTTTGGAATCTATTTTTTTTTTTTTAACACATTCTCTTTAGAGTTACTTAATAGAGTGCTTAACTTTTGGGCTCCAGCAAATTCTATCGTGGCCTTTCATCATCACATTGGGTGGCTGGGATCTATTTTATATATATATGTCATATATATATATATTTTATAATATATATTTTATATGTCATATGTATATGTATATAGCTTAGCTACTATAACTAATATGACCTTGGAGTCAGGGTGTGATGACTTTGTTAGCAAATTACACAAAAAAATCCTAAACATCTTTAATCTGTGAAAACTGGAGACTGAATTGAGAGCTGAGCGTAAACCCAAACCATTTGATTCCTAGCTGCATTCAGTCCATGAATAGAAATAGGTTAGCACAGCTGGTTGTTATCGTTAGGAACATAAGTTTTAAAATGATCATTAGTGAGGTTCTGGCAGGTCTAAGCCCAAATCCTAAGAGTTTCTTTTTAAAGGTGACAGGTTGCAGATCTTTTGTCACCCTGCCTTGTGGGACCTCCCCTCCATGTCAGTGTCACACTTGCCTTGGGCATACGCTTATTAGGAAGTGTCATGAGGTGATAAGCCCACTTCCTACTGCAGTCTTTTTTGGATCCACTGTACATAAGCTAATGGGATGAGCCAAGGTAAAGGCAGAACAAAGGCAAAAAGTACTGATAGTGAAAAAACTTAAAATAGAAAAACAAAACAAAACAGGAAACTTCCCACTGAGAGGCCCCAAATGGCTTTCCGCTGAGGAAAGTATACAAATTTAACCAAAAGGACTTAGAGATATCATTTTGTGACCATTTCAAGACATTATTTTTGCTTATTTTCCAGCCCTTGGCTGTGTTCTCCTTGACTGTGTTACCATATAGCTAATTCTGGATTGATAATATGCTTTGGTTCCATTTAGAACTAAATACAATTTCTCTGTACCCTCCAGAGAAGGTGCACTGCTGAGGAGCCACACCCACTGTTACCTTGTCTAAGACTTCGATGACACCCAGTGGTCATTTAGGGTCTTCATCTACATCAACCCAATTCATAGTAGAGCCAACACATTGTACATACTAGTATAAGGAAAGTGCGATTTGTTTTCTTAAACAAAACTTCATCATAACATAAATAACCAAACCCTCAGACTCTCCATCGAAAATCACCCTGTGAAGGAAGCGGCAGCTAGACTTCATAGCCCCAACTCTCGTACCCTAAGAGTTTCACCTTGGGCATTTCTCACTATGTAATTACCTGGCTCAGCTGAGCTCAGTAGAGGGTTCCGTCACACCCTTTTTTCCATGACAATCTTGATACCCTGACCATCTGGCCTTCTTAGTTATCATAATCCAAAGAACAGCTGGGGGAATCCTGAGGTGTTTAGACAAGGTTTTACTAAAGTCTTGGGATAACAAAAGGGAAATAAACATCAAAAGTAACCTGGACCCATATGGCCAAATGCTGTAAATGCTGTGTTGGTATGGACCATGTGTATCTTGTATGTTGAATCCCCATCTCATAGTAAGTGACTGAATGAAAAAAGTGACGTATAAGAGACTTGAAGGGTAAATTAGAGTTAGCTAGGTAAAGAGAGAAGAGCATTATATGAAGAAGGAATAGCATGTGCAGAGTTCTGAGCCTGACAGGGACATTTGAAGATCTGGAAGAAGGCCAGCTGGGTTGGAGCACAGTGAGTGAGCAGAGTATGCAAGGTGGGTCTGGAAGGATAGGCAGGAGCTAGATCATGTAGGGCCTAATAGGTTTTTGGCCTAAGAACAGTGAAAAAATCTAAAGGTTTAAAACATTAAAAAAAATTAAACTTCTTATTTTGAGATAATTGTAGATTCATGTGCAGTTGTAAGAAGTAATGAGAAATCTTTTGTACTCTTGACTCAGTTTCCCCCAATGGCAATGTCTTACAAAGTTATAGTATAAATCACAACCAGAAGATTGCCATTGATGCAGTCAAGATACAGAACATTTCTATCCCCACAAAGATTCCTCATGTTGCCCTTTTAAAGTCACAGCCACTTACTTCCTGCCCCCACCTCCTCCTGACCCTTGGCAACCACTAGTCTGTTCTCTATTCTTAGAATATTGTCATTTCAATAATGTTATATAAATGAATCATATGATATGAAACCATTTGGGATTGGCTTTTCTCATTCAGCATCATTCTCAGGAGATTCATCCAGATTGTTGTTTGTATCTATAGTTTATCCTTGTTTTTTATTGCTGAGTAATATTGCATGGTATGTATGTGCCACAGTTTGTTTAATCATTCACTTGCTGAAGGACACCTGGGTTGTTTTCAGATTTTGGTTATTATGAATGAAGCTGCTATGAACAATTGTGAATATGTTTTTGCGTTAACACAAGTCTTTGTTTCTCTGGGATATATGCTCAGGAGTGCATTGATAGGTCATATGATAATTACATGTTTAGTTTTTAAAGAAACTGTCTGTTATGGGATGAATTCTACTCCATTCCCAAATTCATATGTTGAAGTCCTAACCCCCCAGAACCTCAAAATGTGAATGTATTTGGAGATAGGGTATTTAAAAAGGCAATTAAGTTAAAATGAAGTTATCATGGTGGGCCTTAATCCAATATGACTGTGTCTTTATAAAAAGAGGAGATTAGGGCAGAGACAGACACAGTAAGGGACCATGTGAAAATGCAGAGAGAAGATGGCCTTCTATAAGCCAAGGAAAGTGTCCTCAGAAGAAACCAACCCTGTGATGGAGATGTTAGCTAAAGCTATGGTGGTAATCATTTGCAATATAGAAGTGTATCAAATCAACACATTGTACGTTTTAAATTTACACAATGTTGTATGTCAATTATGTCTCAACAAAACTTGGGGAAAAAAAAAAAGGAAACCAACTCTACTAACACCTTGATCTCAGACTCCTAGCCTCTGAAATTGTAAGAAAATAAATTTCTGTTATTTAAGCTGCTCAGTCTGTGGTACTTTGTTATGGCAGCCCTAGCAAACTAATATACTGCTAAACTGTTTGCCAAAGTGGCTGTACCATTTCATATTCTCACCAGCAATGTATGAATCCAGTTTCTTTGCATCCTCGCCATCATTTGGTGTTGCCACTATTTTTTATTTTAGCCATTCTGATAGGTGTATGCTGATATCTCATTGTGGTTTTAATCTTCATTTTCCTAATAGCTAACGATGTTGGACATCTTTTCATGTGCTTATTTGCCATATGTATCTTTTTTGATGAAATGTCTCTTCGTATCTTTTGCCTGTATTCTAATTGGATTGTTTGAATTTTTACTATTGAGTTTTGAGAGTTCTTTATATATTCCAGTCTTTGTTGAATATGTTGTTTGCAAATATTTTCTCCCACCTTATAGCTTGTCTTTTCATCCTCTTAACGTGGTCTTTCATAGAGTTTTTCTTGTCTTCTCTTTCTTTCCTGTTAAAAAGAACACTTTGTTGTCTGGAGAATGGACCGTAGAAGGGGCAAAATAGATACAGGGAGATCAATTAAGTGGTTTTGCTGTAGTTTAGGTGCCATGTGATGGTGACTTAAACTAGGTAGAGGGAGGGAAAACGTTGAGAAGTGAGCGAATTCTAGAAATATTTAGGAAGTAGAATTAATGCAATTTGGTGAGGGTGAGGAAGAGGGAGGCCTCAAGGCTGCCTCCTAGGTCTTTTACATAAAGAACTGGATGGATGGTGGTTCAATTTATCAAGACAGAGGATATGGGAGGAGGCCCAAATTGTGGATAATACTATGAGTCTAGTTTTAAACATACTGAGTTTGAGGTATCTCTATCAGTTAGCTGTTGCTGTGTCACAAACTACCCCTAAACTCAGTGACTTCAAACAACAAGCATTTATTATTGTTCTTAAGTCTATGGGTCAGCTGATCAGGGCCAAGCTCAGCTGATCTTGAATAAGTTTGTTCATATGTCTGCGGTGGGCTGAGTGGTCAGTTGGAAGCTGCCTTGTCTGGAATGGCCTCCCTCACATGGCTGGCAGTTGGCTGGCTGGCAGCTGGGGTGATAAGGGTGACTGGGCCACGTGTCTCTCATCATCTAGCAGGCTGATCTGTGCTTGCTTGTTTATAGCGGAGGGGTTCTGAGAAAGAGGAAAAATGCATCATGACTCCTGACCTTTAAGCTTGGAATTTGTGCAGTCACTTCCTCTGTATTCTATTGGCCAAAGCAGGTCACAAGGCCACCCTAGGTTCAAAAGGGGAAGTAGACTTAGGAGACCAACTCATCCTGGTTTGCCCAGGACTTTCCTGGTTTTAGCACCCTAAGTCCTGTGTCCGAGGAAACCCCTCACTCCTGGGCAAATCGAGATAGCTGGTCACCCTAAGTAGACTTCATCACTTGGTGGGACGAGCTACAATGTCATGTTGCAAAGGACATGGTTATAGGGAGGGATAAAGAATTGGGATATTTTTGCAATCAGTCTACCACAATACCTGTGACATTTCCAAGCAGAGGTGTCAGGTATCATTTGCCTCTTAGAAGAGATGTCTGGTCTGGAGATAAATTTGGCTTGTGTGTGTGTGTGTGGGGGGTGTGTGTGTGTGTGCGCACGCGCGCGAGAGAGAAAGATTATTTAATATTTGTCGAACAACTGAATGACAGATGCTAATACAATAAATTACTTAGTTTTAATCCTCACAAATTACTAGGAAAATATATATTATGTTTATTTCCATTTTACACGTGGAAATAGGAGTTCAAAGTATGGTTTTTTGAGATAAAGGAAAGCAAGATAAGGGGAAACTGGTGGTCAGGGATAGAGATAGAAAAAAGTACCAAAAGCTGATACATGGTCTCCAAACACAATAATTTGAAGCTGATTAGCATAGGGGGAATATCCTGATTAGGATATTCATTAGGATATTGATTAGGTTCTGATGGATCCGGTAAATAGTTAATATTTAGAATAACGAGTCTTGAGTAACTCAGAAAATGTCGAAATATGTTCAGCATGCATTTCTAATTTAATTCCATTGTGGTCATAGGACATGCTCTGTAGGATTCTAATCTCTTGAAATTTATTGAGACTTATTTTATGGCCCATTTGTATGGTCTGTTTCAGTGAGCGTAATATGCGTATTTGAAAAGAATGTGTATTCTGTAGTTGTTGGGTATAATGTTCTAAAATGTCAATTAAGTCAAGGTGGTTGATAGTATTGTTGAGAATTTCTGGGTTTTTTTAGCCCAATTTTTTCAAACTAAAAAAAAAAAACAAAAACAGTTCACTCATTTCTCCCACTCCCCAACCCCTACCTCTGCCACCCACCAATCTGTTCTCTGTGTCTATGAGCTTGGTTTTTTTTTCCAGATTCCACATATCAGAGAGATCATACAATATTTGTCTTTCTCTGCTTATTTCACTTAGCATAATGACCTCAAGGTCCATTCATGTTGTTGCAAATGGCAAAATTTCATTCTTTTTTTAATGGCTGAGTAATATTCCACGCTATATATACCACAATTTCTTTATCCATTCATCCACTGATAGACACATAGGTTGTTTCCATATCTTAGCTGTTGTAAATAATGCTGCAATGAACAAGGAGGTGCATATATGTTTTTAAATTAGTGTTTTTGTTTCCTTAGATAAACACCCAGAAGTGGAATTGCTGGATCATATGGTAGTTCTATGTTTAATTTTTTGAGAAAACTTTCTACTGTTTTCCGTAGTGGCTGCACCAATTTACATTCCTGCCAACAGTGCACACGGGTTCTCTTTTCTCCACGTCCTCACCAACACTTATTATTTCTAGTTATTTGTTATTTCTAGTCTTTTTGATAATAGCCACTCTAACAGGTGTGGTTTTGATTTGCATTTCCCTGATGATTAATGATGTAGAGCATCTTTTCACGTACTTGTTGGCCATCTGTATGTCGTCTTTAGACAAATGTTTACTTAGACATTTTGCTCATTTTTAAATCAGATTTTATTTTTTCCGATTGAGTTGTATGAATTGTTCGTATATTTTTGATATTAGCCCTTTATCAGATATATGATTTGCAAATATTTTCTCCTATTCAGTCAGGTGTCTTTTCATTTCGTTGATGGTTTCCTTTGCTGTGCAGAAGCTTTTTTGTTTGATGTAGTCCCATTTGTTTATTTTTTGCTTTTGTTGCCTTCGCTTTTGGTGTCAAATTAAAAAAATCATCCAAAAACTTACTTCAAGGAGCTTTCTGCCTATATTTTCTTCTAGGAGTTTTATGGTTTCAGGTCTTACGTTCAAGTATATAATCCATTTTGAGTTAATTTTTGTGTATGGTGTAAGATAGTGGTCCAGTTTCATTCTTTTGCTTGTCACTGTTCAATTTTCTCAACACCAGTTATTCAAGAGACTGTCCTTTCCCCACTGTATATTCTTGGTTCCTTTGTTGTAAACTCATTGAGAATATATGTGTGGGTTTAATTCTCAGCTTTCTATTCTGTTCCACTGGTCTATGTGTCTGTTTTTATGCCAATACCATACTGTTTTAGTTACTATAGCTTTGTAATATAGTTTGAAATGAGGGAGGATGATGCCTCCAGCTTTGTTCTTCTTTCTTGAGATTGCTTTGGCTATTTGGGGTCTTTCATGATTCCATACAAATTTTAGAATTTTTTGTTCTATTTATGTAAAAAATGCCATTGGAATTTTGATAGGGATTGCATTGAATCTGTTGATTGCTTTGGGTAGTATAGACATTTTAACAATATTATTTCTTTCGATCCATGAGCACAGAATATCTTTCCATTTAATCTTCTTCAATTTCTTTCATTAATGTCTTGTAGTTTTCAATATACCAGTCTTTCACCTTCTTGGTTAAATTTATTCCTAGGTATTTTATTCTTTTTGATGTAATTATAAATGGGATTTTAAAAAATTTCATTTTCTGATGATTCATTATTGGTTTATAGAAATGCAACAGATTTTTGTGTACTGATTTTGTATCCTGAAACTTTACTGAATTTCTTACTAGTTCTAACAGTTTTTTGGTGGAGTCTTCAGGGTTTTCTATATGTAATATGTCATCTGCAAATAGTGACAGTTTTACTTCTTCCTTTCCAAATTGGGTGCCTTTTATTTCTTTTTCTTACCTAATTGCTCTGGCTAGGACTTCAACACTATGTTGAATAAAAGGGGTGAGAGTGGGCATCCTTGTCTTGTTCCTGATCTTAGAGCAAAAGCTTTCAGCTTTTTGCCATTGAATATGATATTAGCTGTGGGCTTGTCATAATGGCCTTTATTATGTTGAGGTACATTCCCTCTGTACCCACTTTGTTCAGAGTTTTTGTCATAAATGGATGTTGAATTTTGTCAAATGCTTTTTCTGTGTATTTTGAGATGATCACATGATTTTTATTCATTTTGTTCAGGTGGTGTGTCACATTGACTGATTTGTGGATGTTGAACCACCCTTGCATCCCTGGAATAGATCCCACTTGATCATGGTGTATGTTGTATTGTTTAATGCATTGTTGAATTCTGGTGATATTTTGTTGAGGATGTTTGTATTTATGTTCATCGGTGATGTTGGCCTGTAATTTTCTTTTCTTGTGGCATCCTTGTCTGGTTTTGGTATCAGGGTAATGTTGGCCTCTTAACATGAGTTTGGAAGAGTTCCTTCCTCTTTTATTTTTTAGAAGAGTTTGAGAAGGATTGGTATTAATTGTTTTTTGAGTGTTTGGCAGAATTCACCAGTGGAGCTGTCTGGTTTTGGACTTTCATTTGTTGGGAGGTTTTTGGTTACTGGTTCAATCTCCTTACTAGTAATTTGTGTTTCAGATTTTCTATTTCATCTTGATTCAATCTTGGTAGATTGTATATTTCTAGGAATTTATCCATTTCTTCTAAGTTGTCTAATTTATTAGTGTATAATTGTTCATGGTAGTCTCTTATGATCCTTTGTATTTCTGTGGTATCAGTTATAATATTTCCTCTTTCATTTCTGATTTTATTTATTTGAGTCCTCTCTTTTTTTCTTGGTAAGTCTAGCAAAAAGTTTGTCAATTTTGCTTATCTTTTCAAAGAACCAGCTTTTGGTTTCTCTGATCTTTTTAGTCTCTCCTTCATTTATTTCTGGTCTAATCTCTGTTATTTCCTTTCTTCTACTAACTTTGGGCTTTGTTTGTTCTTCTTTTTCTAGTTCCTTGAGATGTAAAGTTAGATTGTTTATTTAGGATTTTTCTTGTTTCTTGAGGTAGGCATTTATTGCTATGAACTTCTCTCTTAGAACTGCTTTTGCTGCATCCCATAAATTTTGGTATGTTACATTTCCATTTTCATTTGTCTCAAGGTTTTTAAAATTTTTCTTTTGATTTCTTCTTTGACCCAATTGTTGTTTAGTAGCATGTTGTTTAATCTCCACATATTTGTGAATTTTCCAGTTTTCTTCATGTAATTAATTTCTAGTTTCATATAATCATGGTTGAAAAAGATACTTGATATGATTTCATTTGTCTTAAATTTATTAAGACCTGTTTTGTAGCCTAACATATGATCTGTCTTGGAAAATGTTCCATGTGCACTTGAGAAGACTGTATATTCTGTTGCTTTTGGGTGGAATGATCTGTAAATATCTATTAAGTCTATCTGGTCTAATGTGTTGTTTAAGGCTGATGTTTCCTTATTGATTTTGTTTTTCTTTTTTTTTTGGTGAGGAAGATTGGCCCTAACATCTGTGCCAATCTTCCTCTATTTTGTATGTGGGGATGCTGCCACAGCATGGCTTGATGAGTGGTGTGTAGATCCGTGTCCAGGATCCAAACCTGTGAACCCTGGGCTGCTGAAGCGGAATGTGCAAACTTAATCACTATGCCACCGGGCTGGCCCCTCCTTATTGATTTTCTGTCTGGGTGATCTATCTATTGATGTAAGTGGGGTATTAAAGACCCCTACCATTATTCTATTGCTGTCTATTTCTCCCTTTAGGTCTGTTAATATTTGCTTTATATATTTAGGTGCTCCTATGTTAAGTGCATAAATATTTACAAATGTTACATCTTCCTGCTGGATTGACTCCTTTATCATTATGTTACACTCTTCTTTGTCTCTTATTACAGTCTTTGTTTTAACGTCTATTTTGTCTGATTGATATAGGTATAGCTACTCCAGCTTTCTTTTGGTTTCCATTTACATGGAATATCTTTTTACATCCCTCTACTTTCAGTCTGCATGTGTCCTCACATCTAAATTGAGTCTTGTAGGCAGCTTATAAATGGGTCTTGTTTTTTTGTCCATTTAGCCCTCTATGTCTTTTTTTTTTTTTTTTTTTTTTTTGGTGAGGAAGATCAGCCCTGAGCTAACATCTGTGCTAATCCTCCTCTTTTTGTGGAGGAAGACCGGCTCTGAGCTAACATCTATTGCCAATCCTCCTCCTTTTTGTCCCCAAAGCCCCAGTAGATAGTTGTATGTCACAGTTGCACATCCTTCTAGTTGCTGTATGTGGGACGCGGCCTCAGCATGGCCAGAGAAGTGGTGCATCGGTGCGCGCCCGGGATCTGAACTCAGGCCACCAGTAGCAGAGCACGTGCACTTAACCGCTAAGCCACGGGGCCGGCCCCCATCTATGTCTTTTGATTGGAGAATTTAGTCCATTTACATTTAAAGTAATTATTGATAGGTATGTACTTATTGCCATTTTGTTAATTGTTTTCTGGATTTTTTTTTTTAAATTTTTTGTTTATTGCAGTAACATTGGTTTATAATGGATGTTTTTGTAGTTCCTCTCTGTTCCCTTTTTCTTCCCTTGCTCTCTTCCTTTGGATTTGATGACTTTCTTTAGTGGTATGTTTATGTTCCTTTCTCTTTATCTTACGTGTGTTTGCTATAGATTTTTGCTTTGCGGTTACCATGAGGCTTACTTATAACAACTTATATCTATAACACTCTATTTTAAGTTGATAACAATTTAAATTTGATCCCATCATAAAGCTCAACATTATTACTCCCCCCACCATGTCTGATGTTTTTGATATCACATTTCACATCTTTTTATCTTTTGCATCCCTTAATTAATTATTGTAATTATAATTATTTTTATTACTTTTGTCTTTTAACCTGCATACTAGCTTTATAAGTGATTAATCTACTGCCTTTACTGTATATTTACATTTCCAATGAGATTTATTCTTTCATATAGGTTCTTGTTACTAATTAGTGCCCTTTCTTTTCAGCTTAAAGAAATCCCTTTAATGTTTCTTGTAAGGCTGGTTTAGTGGTGATGAACTCCTTTAGTTTTTACTTTTCTGGAAAACTCTTTATCTCTCCTTCACTTCTGAGTGATAACTTTGCAGAGTAGGGTATTCTTGGTTGGAAGTTTTTTCTTTCAGCACTTTGAATATTTCATGCCACTCCCTTCTGGCCTGCAAAGTTTCTGCTGAAAAATCTGCTGCTAGTCTTACGGGAGTTCCCTTGTATGTAACAAGTTGTTTTTCTCTTGCTGCTTTTAATATTCTCTTTTTGTCTTCAACTTTTGACATTTTAATTATAATACATCTTGGTGTGGATCTCTGTGGGTTCCTTTTATTTGAAACTCTCTGGGCTTCCTGGATCTGGATGTCTATTTTCTTCCCCAGGTTAGGGAAATTTTCAACCATTATTTCTTCAAATAAGATTTCTGCCCCTTTCTCTCTCTTATCTCCTTCTGGGAACCCTATGATGCAAATGTTAGTCTGTTTGATGTTATCCTGTAAGTCCCTTTAGCCATCTTCACTTTTTTCATTCTTTTTTCTTTTTGCTGCTCTGATTGGTTGAATTCCACTGCCTAGTCTTTGAGTTGACTGATTCTTCTGCTTTATCCAGATTGCTGTTGAACGCTTCTAGGGTATTTTTCAGTTCAGTTATTGTATTCTTCAGTTCTGTGACTTCTATTTGGTACTTTCTTATATTGTCCATCTCTTTTTTGAAGTTCTTACTGTGTTCGTCCATTCTTCTCTTCAGTTCAGTGAGCATCTTTGTGACCATGACTTTGAACTCTTTATCAGGTAAATTACTTGTCTCCATTTCATTAAGGTTTTTTTTTTTGTGTGTGAAGTTTTATCTTGTTCTTTCATTGGAAATATATTCCTTTGTTGCTTCATTTTGCTTGACTCTCTGTGTTGGTTTCTATACAGTAGATGAAACAACTACCTCTCCCAGTCTTGAAGGAGTGGGTTTGTGTAAGAGATGAACCTTGTTGTTCAATCCTGCCTCAGGTCCATGTTGTCTCTCAAACCTCTGTGCTTGTTCAAGTAGCCTATTATATTTTTGATATCTCCTAGTAGTTAAGGATGTGCCAAGACTTGTCAGTGTCCCAAAGGGGAGGATCTCAGAGCTTAGATTCAGGTTGGCAGACTGGCAGCCAGACTTTCAGGCATCAGCTTTTAAAAGTATGCAAATATATACAGTCTTCTGAGACCACAAGCATAAGCCTCACTGACCGCTAGAGCCAGGTGATCTGGAGGTGTCACCTGAGGGGCAGTCGCAGAAACTGGGGCTCCAAACAAGTGTACATGCTGTTTTCTGGGTGATACTGGTAAGCAGGAGCAGGGCAGATGGAAAGCGCCCAGATGGCATCCACAGTCTATGTTCCTTGATAGCAGCTCTGTAGGCCACTAAATGTGTGCTAAACCTGAAGCCTGTCCCTCAGGTTGAAGCCCCAAGACAAGCAAAGAGGCCTCCTTCATAGAAAGACTGGGGAGTGTGCCCCAGTCCACTGTCTGTGCAGTGCCCTGTGGTGGTAGCCTGCCAAAAACCATCTCTCCGATTGCCACAGTCCCATGGGACCCAGGAATGCAAGCCACCTTGACCACCAAGATGATCACCAAGGTGATCAAGGTGTATCCCCTGGGTGGCAGCCACAAAACCCATGGCTCCAGACACAAAAGCCATGGCACTAGGTGTGTGTAAATCTCCCCTCCAGGAGATACTGGGTTCTGGAGCACAACAGAGGATGAATGTGAAGATAGCACCTGCTCTCTGAGGTCTCTGGAAAGGATTACTGTTAGTCCCAAGATGTGCACCTAATCAGAAGCCCACTCCTCGAGCTGCAGTCATGATGATCAGCTAATAGGCCTCCTTCACAGAAAGATCAAGCTCCTGGGCCTGTTGCCTCTTGCTGTGCCCTGGGGGTGGTAGCTGTATAAGAACTCTTTCTTTCTTGGTTACAGTCCTGTGGGATCCATGAGCATAAGCCCCACTGGACCCCAGAGCCAAGCGATGTAGAGGTGTCTCCTGGCAGCAGTCAGAATTATTGGGGCATCAGATAGGGGTGTGAGCTCATTTCTGGGTGACACTTATTATTACAGACTCATGGGACCAGGAACACAATCTCCCCTGGCCTCCAGAGCCAGGCAATCAAGAGGAGTCCCCTAGGTGGCAGTGCAAAAATCAGGGCACCAGACATGTGCTCCCCTCCACGAGTCACCAGTGCTCTGGAGCACAGCAAAGGGAGAGTGCAAAGATGGCACCCAGTGGTCTCCAGCTCCAGAGAGTGTTCCACCAGGCTCCTAGATGTGTGTGTTAAAATAGACACCTGCCCCTCAGGCTGAGGCTTTAATATAAGCAGGTGAGCCTCCTTCACTTTAAGCCTGGGCATAATTGGCTGCCTCTAAGCTAGGCCATAGGATGGGCGAGTGTAAGCAAGTGAGCCCTTAGAGAGCAACTTCTCAGATCACTGGAGTCTTGTGGGTCTTGGGACGTGAACCCCTTTGGTTTTCAAAGCCAGATGTTTTGGGAGCTTGTTTCTCAAGTGTATGTCCCAAAAGTTAGGATGCCTGATGTGGGGTCTGAACCCCTCATTCCTCAGGGAGAAGCTCTGAGTTCCGAATTCCCTCCCAGTTGTGGGACACTGTGTTGCATGTGCGGTTTATGGTGAATCCTACTCTGTGGATTCTAATCTCTTGAAATTTATTGAGACTTGTTTTATGGCCCATATATGGTCTGTTTTCGTTAGTGTAATATGTGTGCTTGAAAAGAATATGTATCCTGTAGTTGTTGGGTATAATGTTCCAAAATGTCAATTAAGTCAATGTGGCTGATAGTATTCTTGAGAATTTCTGTTTTTACTGTTTTTTTGTCTCCTCTATCAGTTACTAAGAGAGGAGTATTAAAGTCTTCAATAATGATTGTGTTGTTAGTTTTTCCCTTTAATTCTGTGAATTTTTTAAATGTATCTTTAAGTTTTGTTATTAGACACATACACATTTATGACGCATGTCTTCCCGATTAATTAAATCTTTATCATTGTGAAATGTCCCACTGTATCTCTGGTAACACTCTGTCTTGAAGACTACTTTATATGATAATAATATAGCCAGTTGAGCTTTTTTATGCTTACTGTTTGCAGGGTATATTTTCTTTCACATCTTTTTCTTTTAACCTACCTTTTTTTTTTTTTGTGAGGAAGATTGGCCTTGAGCTAACATCTGTTGCCAATTTTCCTCTATTTTGTATGTCAGTCACTGCCACAGCAGTGGTGTAGATCTGCACCCAGGATCTGAACCCATGAACCTGGGCCACTGAAGCAGAGTACACCGAACTTAACCACTATGCCACTGAGCCATCGGCCATTATTTCTTTATGCTTTTTTTTTTGGCTCCCTTCTCTCCTTTTGGTCATTCTCGGGTTCCAGTTACACGTATGTTAGATTGCTTGATATTGTCCCGTAGGCCTCTAAGACTCTTCAATTTTTTTCTCCGTGTTTTTCAAACTGAATCATTTCTAGTTTACTGACTCTTTCTTCTGCCATCTCAATCTGCTCATTACCAGTAGTTTTTATTTCATATATATATATATGTTTTTCAGTTCTAGAATTCCCATTTGGTTCTTTTTTATAGCTTTTGTTTCTTTGCTTAGATTTTCTATTTGTTCATTCATTAGGAGCATATTTTCTTTTATATCTTTGAACATAGTTATAATAGTTCCTTTAAAATCCTTGTATGCTAATTCTAATGTCTGGGTCTTGTTAGTGTTGGCTTTTATTGATTGCAACTCATTTATTGGTTGCAACTCATTATTGGACTGTGATACAAAATTATAGGGCCGGCCCTGTGGCTTGGTGGTTAAGTGCGCGCGCTGCAATGCTGGCGGCCCGGGTTTGGATCCCGGGTGCGCATCGAGGCACCACTTCTCCGTTCATCCTGAGGCCGAGTCCCACATGCAGCAACTAGAAGGATGTGCAGCTACGACACACAACTATCCACTGGGGCTTTGGGGGGAAAAAATAAAATAAATAAAATCTTTAAAAAAAAAAAAAAAAAAACAAAACAAAATTATAAATTGGTGCCTAGCATCAAAAGATAAAAAGAAAAAGAAAAAGAAAAAGAAGAATGAAAATAGCAATGTGTATAGTGAGGATTTTATTTTGTGAAAAAAAAAATATGTGTATATAAATACATATGTGTTCTTAGTTGCTATGTAAAATGTATTTCTTATTGTGGTTATGGTAAAAAATATTTGTAAGCCACCAGCTAGAACAGAGATATGGAATGGGATCTGTTTCACAAGAAAGACCTCAAGTTCTTAGAAACAGAGTTTTCCTGAGAGAAGCAAATATATGTACAAATCTAGTGAGCTCTTTTATTTCAAAGGAGTAAAAAGAGATAATAGAAGCACTTGATGACTATTTGCCAAACCTTGGCTCTCTGCATCGGAATATCCAGGACTTTGGTTAAAACGTTAAAATGCTTCCCGGACCTGGCTCAGAGGTTTCCAGGGCTTAGCAGAAGAAATTTGCTTTTAGCGAGTTCCCCTGGGTGACCCTTAGGCAAAGGAAAGTTTGAGAACAGAGGCCTACACTAGAGATGAGAATCTGAGAAAGAAATAATAATAATGGCTACCATTTATTGAGCTTTGAGTTGGATGACTGAAGCCAGAGAGGTTAAATAATCCATCTGAGGTCATACATCTTAGAAGTGACGGGCCTGAGACTCCAACTAGGACTATCTGACCCTAAGCCCTAACACTTCTGAGCCACTGAGTGGGGCAGGGTCTAAGATACCAAGTCTGCAGAGAGACAAGGATGTTTATTGCACCAAGAAATGGCTTGTTGGGGCTACATTCTGTTAGCTGTGTGACCTTAGGCAGATTTCACAAGTTCTCTGGGCTTTGATTTTCCTCTCTGTGAAATAAGGATCTATTGATACTGCCCTCTCAGGTTTTTTAGAGGTGTGGACTGCATTACATGGTGGGCGAGTGCACCAGAGGGCGAGTGCACTCTGTGTTCTGTCCTTTTATCACAGTCTTTCCTTTTCCCAAATGGGGGCAGTAATGATGGGGGTGTTGGGGAGACCACAGCCCCTTTTGCAGTCAAACTTGGGTAGAGAGTACCTGAAGGGCTAGGAGGAGTGGAGGCCAGCTCTGACAATGCAGGCCAACCTCCTGGGGTTAGCAGACAAGGACAGGAGAATGCAGAGGGCCTGTTTGGGCCTCGGAAGGGCTTCTGGGATGAGCTGCAGACGGCATTTGTAAGGTTTCCCTGTGCCAGATCTTCATGACGTCAGGGCAGTCTGCTTTCTACTTGGGTAAAGTGTATTTCCAAAGCCTGAGGACTCCATTTCCTCACTGCGATATTTTCAAGGTTTGTATTTTGAAGTACATCGATCGTTTCAAGAGAAAAGTGCTGTAGAAGGAGGGCAAAGACTCATTTGATTACTTAATTTTCGTGTTTACATAGCATTTGTTTTAAAGTGGTAAGAATCTAAATTCCAAATGTGGTTACAAAATCAGCCTCCACTTAAACTGGTAAGTGCATTTTAATGAAGCTTAATTTTAAAGCATACATTTGCATATTGACATTTGTTTGAGCCAACTTGTGGAGTATGATCTCCAGAGCACTGGTTTTCTAGTGTTCTGAGAACGTGGCAATTCTTTCAAATTACTTTTCATGGCCTGGAAATGTTAGCTCAATTGGTATAGGCTTAGTAAAATGGAGAAGGTCCAAATTAAACTTTAGTTTTAATACACTACTTTTTCAAGTCATATTCTTGGGATTCTTTAGAACCCAAATGTCACCATTTTGGGATAGTGAGTTAAATATACTTATTCTACAGCTCATCCGATTTTAAATCAATAGTCATGAGAACCTAAAATAACATGAGAACTCGCCAAGTCAGAAATAGATGACTTCCATTTTCTATTCGTATCTTCATGCAAAAATTAAGCTGTATGAATACGCTTAGTACAAGTCGAACAATTTCAGAGGGATTTCTATAGTTATATAGAACAAAGTTGACTTTATTTAAACTTTTATTAATTGTGAAAGATAACACACAGAGAAAAGTGCATAAAACAATGTGTCGAGTATGATGAATAATTATAAAATAAACATAATTATAAAAATCACAAAAATGCCACCCAGATCAAGAAATAGAACATTGCTGTTAGCTCCAGAACCCCTTCCTGTGTATCCCAGCCTCACCACCTTCTTCTTCCCCCCAGGTAACCATTATCCTGATTTTTATGATAATCATTTCCTTGCTTCTTAAAGTTTTGCCTGTTTTTGAGCTCTATACACAGATGGAATAATGCTAACAAATACTGACTTGTCTACGTAGCCTGTCCACACCAGCTCAAACCAGGCTGGGTAGCACAGTCCCCATAGCCAATCAGCAATATAATGAGGCTTTGTTTTTGTAATATTAGTCCTAGAAAAGTCTTGGTCTTTTTGCCTTTAAATGATCCACCCCATCGCTTGTCCCCCCCAGTCTCATCTCCCAGAGCCTAGACTGTGCTGGATTAGGTTCCCCAGTTTGGCAGTAATTTTTTTACACTCGGCACTCATTCTTTGATCTTAAAATACTAAGAAACTAAATTATTATTTTTTTCTTTAACCACAGAATGTGTTCTTTTGTATATGTCTTTTTTGCTCAACTTTATGTTTATAAGATTCACCTATTATGTAGGTATAGCTAGAATTTGCTCATGTTCACTGTTGTATAATATTCCAGTATGTAAATATATCAAAATTTATCCATTCTATTATTGAGGGACATTGGATTGTCTTCATTACTGTTAAGAATATTCTTGTGAAAGTCTCCTGGTACACATAGAGATGCATTTCTGTTGGATATGTACCTAGGAATGGAATTGATGGATCATAGCATATGTGTACCTTATAGTCCAGCAAATAATTCCAAACTGTTTTCCAAAGTTGTTGTGGTGTGCATTTATGCAACAGATTTTTAAAAATGTGATCGGTATAGAGAAATAAAAGGTAAAATAAATCTTTCTTCAGTGTGCATCTGTTAATTTTTGTCATTAAAAGCTGCCTGCTCTAAGAGATCAATGTAGGTGGGCTCAGGCTCAAGTAAAGTGGTCCACAGTATTGTTTCTGTTTCAGGTGTTTCTGGTCACCCGTAATAACATAGTGGCTCTCCAGGGGGAGACTAGTATACTTGTGGATAGGTAAGACACTGATAGATACCCTGGTGGGTGCCTTGGAGTGGGTAGGGCAAGATCTAAAGGTTCTTTTCACAGGCCCTGCGTTCCACCCAAATCTAAAGTCCCCTTTGAGGGCGGCTTTTGTGTAACTGCTTTCTACAGAGTTGTAATCACTCCTGGGGTATGATTTTTGCTCTCAGTGTGTTATTCTCTTCCCATCTGATATTCTGCTTACAAGGGAGGGCCTCATTTAAATTCCCTGCCCCAAAATTATATGGCTTGTTGATTTGCAAATGGCTAAGTCAAGAATGAGTTAGGGAAGCGGTTTCCCACATTTTTAGCATGATGACCTATTAAAAATTTTTTTTTATGATGGACTTTTCTAAACATACAGAAAAGTAGAAAGAATGGTATCCCATGGATCCATCTCCAAGCTTTGCTAATTATCAATTTATGGCCAATCTTGTTTATACCTCTCTCACTCACCTCCCCACTGGGTTGTTTTGAAGGAAATTTATCGGACGATTTCATCCATAAATACTTCAGCATGTATCCCTAAAAGGTAAGTATTGTTCTTTTAAACACAACCACAATATCATTATTACATTTAAATAAAGGTAACAGTTCTTTAATATCATCAAATATCTTCTCAGTATCCATGTTTCCCCAATTGTCTCATAAGTGCTTTGTTATGGTTGGTTTGTTAGAATCAGGGTCTTGGGCTGGCCTGGTGACGTAGGGGTTAAGTTCATGTGTTCCACTTCGGTGGCCCGGGGGGTCGCAGGTTCAGATCCCAGGTGTGGACCTACACATAACTCATCAAGCCATGCTGTGGCAGCGTCCCACATACAAAATAGAGGAATATTGGCACAGATGTTAGCTCGGGGACAATATCTTCCTTACCAAAAAAAGAAAAAAATAAAAAAGAATCGGGGTCTCATGAGGTAGACACATTGCATTTGGTTTCTTGACCTTATAAGTCTCTTATTATCTATTTTCCTTGCCCTTTTTCTTTTCTTGCCATTGATTTGTTAAATAAACTGTGTCATTTGTCCAGTAGAGTTTTCCTATCTCAGATATTTTATTTTATTCCTGTGGTGATGTGAATTTTATTTCTGTGGTGAAAAAGGCCATTTTAAGCCATATGATAATAGTTATACTTTTAGTATCCTTTGATTAGGAAAATACATAATGACAAAAGGCTACTATAAATTCAGTAACACTTTCAAATTAATTTGTTCTTTTGTGTGAGCAGAACAGCTGAAAACTTATAGATCAGTGGGTTCTCAAACTTTTTGGTCAGGACTCCTTTACACTCAAAATTATTGAGGAACCACAATAAAATAAAAGCCATTTGTTTGCTTATTGATATTTACAGTTTTAATAGAAATTAAAACTCAAAAATTAAAACATTTATTTGTTAAATCATTTAAAATAATAATAATGCCTATTAGATATGAACAAATAATATATTTGTCGTAAAAAATAACAATATTTTCCAAAACAAAAAAAGTTAGTGAGAGGAATGATATTGTTTTACATCCTTGCAAGTCTCTTTAAAGATTTTATTTATTTTATTTTTTCCCACCAAAGCCCCAGTGGATAGTTGTGTGTCGTAGCTGCACATCCTTCTAGTTGCTGTATGTGGGACTCGGCCTCAGGATGAACGGACAAGTGGTGCCTCGATGCGCACCCGGGATCCGAACCCGGGCCGCCAGCATCGCAGCGCGCGCACTTAACCACCAAGCCACAGGGCCGGCCCGCAAGTCTCTTTAATGTCTTGCTTGACAGAAACCAGTTGAATTCTTATGGCTACTTTGGCATTCAATTTGTTACAATGTTACACACCATGTAGCCTCTGGAAATTTTGCTTTACATTTTTGAGAGATTGAGAGTGAAAAAGGAAAACAACGTCTTAGTTTTATGATGAAAATAGTTTTGAATTCATGGAACCTCTGAAAGGGTCTTGAGACCCCCATGGGTTCTTGGGCCACACTTTGAGAACTGCTATAGAATACTTATGTATGGAAGACATTATTAGTAGTAGTATTAGTGTATAGACAATGCTTAGTGAAGGAATGTATTTGAGGATCCCCTGCAAATGCTTCTCAGCTTCCCCTGTCACCCTGAGCTCCACGATTTCTTCTTCCTTGTCTCAAATTTGGGACTGGCAGTACAAAAATTTTTGTGGTAATGTGGTAATGGCATTTTGTTCTATGTTCTTTTTAAAAAGTGTTTAATTATTTACAATATCTCCACTCCCCAGCTGCTACCAAAATTCTGTAGCAAGCTTCATAATTTTTTCCTAAGAGTACAAATGAACGTAGTGGAGTGGAAACATAGAAACAGGGAAGAAGTTGGAAACGCAGGTTCTAGTCCCCGATCTGCTTCCAACGAGTTGGGTGACCCTGGGCAAGACATTTACCGTCTCTGACCTTCTGTTTGTTTAGCTATCAAATATAGGAGTTGGATTCGATTATTTTAAGGCCTTTTCCAGGTCCCAAATCTAAGAAATGCTCTTATGGCTCATAAATAATCACATCCTGATGTTTCCTTTAGCTCAGGGATGTAACATTGGCCTAACACACAGTAGGAACACACAGCAACCTGAGAATAGGGGGTTAGGACACTTTTTGGTGAGTCGGAGGGAGATCAGGATTGAATACACCATGGCAGACCCAGAATTGAAGAGTAATGAAGTGTAGGAGCCCCCTGTCAAGGGGTTTTGCAAGATTTCCCACACCAACAGGTATCCTTAGAACAAGAACCAGAGCCCAACATTTTTTTCCTCCTAAGGTCTTTATAACCTTCTAAACTCCATTCCCTAAGGAAGGAGTCAGCAAACTATAGCCAGGAACTAAGAATGGTTTTTACATTTTCAAATGGTTGAAAAAAAATCAAAAGATGAATACTATTTTGTGACACATGAAAATTATGTGACATTCAAATTTCAGTGCCCATCAGTAAAATTTTACTGGAACACAGACAGGCTCATTCATGTATGTAGTATCTATGGCTGCTTTTGTGCTATCATGGCAGAGTAGGGTTCGTGTGACAGACACAGTGTGGCTTGCAAATATTTACTACCTGGCCCTTTACAGAAGTTCGCAGAACCCCGCCCTAAAGCAAACCTATAATTTGCATTTTACCGCTGCTCTTTCAAAGGCTGACCGCAGTCCACGAACACTTTTAAAACACCCATTCATACACTTGCTCTGACTTACATTTGGTTCGATGTAATTTTAGGTTCTCTTAGGTCTCTAATGACTTCTGCTTCAAATCCTTCCTTTACATAAAAACTTGTCTCCACTCTGACACCTCTCATGAGGCATCTCAATCTCTGTTCTGTAAAAGTTTGAGGCTATAGCAGGTACTCTTCTGTGATCCCTTCCTCCTCAGGTCTAACCGAAACCCCCATCCTGGCTGCCCCTGCAGACATCCTCAAATTCAAAACCACTTACACCCTTTGGCTTTCTTTTTCCAAGGCCTTCCTACCTAGAGCAATTGTCAAGAGCAGAAGGAACGTGCGATTTTTTTTCTCGGCTAAGTGACTAGAGAAGCTTCAAATCTGCGGTTTTGTCCCTTCGTGGTTTTCAGTGGTCTCCATTTCCCACTTCTCAAGGACGTAGGCTGAAGTCTGAACGAGCTGGAGACAGAGTTAATTTAACAGTTAAAATGAAAAGCAAAACAAAACGGTGGCTCTTCCTCGCTACATGGAAATCCCTGGAGTTTTTAAAGATACAGGGCCACATGTTCTAAAATTATTATACCTAGGATTTAATTTATGTCGGTATGATTGAGTGACAACACAGAGAGGTCAATGCCATTGAATGAAGATTTACACCCCATCACGCAGGGCCCCAGGGGAAACACCAGGATGGTCACAGGAGGCAGAAGACAGAAGAGAGGGGAAATTATTAGGCCAGAGTCTTTATTGGGGTTTCTGGGAAAGGCAATGTAGGGCAGAGTAAACAGTTTGGAATTGGCTAATTTGCATAATTCCTTTGGGCCTTGGGGCACAGGGGCTGATCCTAGTTGCCTAGTATTTGTTCCTGGCTTTGATTTAGGGCAGGGGAAATATTGGTTTGGTTGTGTGAGAGTTAGATTAGGAGCTACTTGGGAATATAGACTCAGGGATAGGTTGGTTTGCATATGAAATGCTTGCTCTTTGGCAAGTTGTAATTATCTTTAGGAATTAGCAAACTCTAAGAGGGGCAGTCTCTCCCTGGGTCTGTAAGGCTCCCAAACGCCAGAGTATCAAGAATACAGAAAATAAGAAAATATAGTTAACGTAATTGGCCCTGTGATGAATGGATGCCGAATATAGAATCTAAAAAAGCATAGAACACTGCAAAAGTAGCAAATTAATTGAATTTATGTATTTATTGGAAAGATGATTTTTTCTTTTTTTTATTGTGAAATTTTTGTTGTACATTATTGTTTATCAGTCACCATATAAGTGCATCCCTCCACCCCTTGTGCCCACCCCCCACACCCCTAGCCCCTGGTAACCACCAAACAGTTCTATCTCTCCGTGTGTTGGTTTATCTTCCACATATGAGTGAAATCATGCACTGTTTATCTTTCTCTTTCTGGCTTATTTCACTTAACATAATCCCCTCCAGGTCCATCCATGTTGTTGCGAATGGGACGATTTTGTCTTTTTTTATGGCTGAGTAGTATTCCATGGTATATATATACCACATCTTCTTTATCCAATCATCAGTCGAGGGACACTTGGGTTGCTTCCATGTCTTGGCTATAGTGAATAATGCTGCAATGAACATAGGGGTGCATAAGCCTCTTTGGATTGTTGATTTCAGGTTCGTCTGGTAGATACCTAGTAGTGGGATAGCTGGATCATAAGGTATTTCTATTTTTAATTTTTTGAGGAATCTCCATACTGTTTTCCATAGAGACTGCACCAGTTTGCATTCCCACCAACAGTGGATTAGAGTTCCCATTTCTCCACAGCCTCTCCAGCATTTGTTGCTTTTTGTGTTGGTGATTATAGCCATTCTAATAGGTGTAAGATGATATCTTAGTGTGGTTTTGATTTGCATTTCCCTGATGATTAGTGACGTTGAGCATCTTTTCATGTGCCTATTGGCCATCTGTATATCTTCTTAGGAGAAGTGTCTGTTCATTTCCTCTGCCCATTTTTTGATTGGTTTTTTTTTTTTTTTTGTTATTCAGTTGTGTGAGTTCTTTATGTATTATGAAGATTAATCCCTTGTCAGATATATGGTTTGCAAATATTTTTTCCCAGCTCGTGGGTTCCCTATTCATTTTGATCCTGGTTTCATTTGCCTTGTAGAAGCTCTTTAATCTGAGGAAGTTCCACTTGTTTATTTTTTCTTTTGTTTCCGTTGTCTGAGTAGATATGGAATTCAAAAAGATTCCTTCATGGCTGATGACGAGTAGTGTACTACCTATATTTTCCTCCAGGAGTTTTATAGTTTCAGGTCTCACCTTCAGGTCTTTGATCCATTTTGAGTTAATTTTTGTGTATGGTGAAAGAAGATGGTCTACTTTCATTCTTTTGCAAGTGGCTGTCCGGTTTTCCCAGCACCATTTATTGAAGAGACTTTACTTTCTCCACTGTATGTCCTTAGCTCCTTTGTCAAAGATTAGCTGCCCATAGATATGAGGTTTTATTTCTGGACTTTCAATTCCTTTCCATTGATCTGTGTGTCTGTTTTTGTACCAGTATCATGCTATTTTAATTACTATCACTTTGTAATATGTTTTGAAGTCAGGGATTGTGATGCCTCCAGCCTTGTTCTTCTTTTTCAGGATTGCTTTAGCTATACAAGGTCTTTTGTTGCCCCATATGAACGTTAGTATCCTCTGTTCTATTTCTGTGAAGAATGTCCTTGGGATTCTGATTGGGATTGCATTGAATCTGTAGATTGCTTTAGGTAGTATGGACATTTTAACTATGTTTATTCTTCCAATCCAAGTGCATGGAATATTTTTCCATTTCTTTATGTCATCATTGATTTCACTCAATAATGTCTTACAGTTTTCATTGTACAGGTCTTGCACTTCCTTGGTTAAATTTACTCCTAGATATTTTATTCTTTTTGTTGCAGTTGTAAATGGGATTGTCTTCTTGAGTTCTCTTTCTGTTAGTTCATTGTTGGTATATAGAAATGCAACTGATTTCTGTAAGTTGATTTTGTACCCTGCCACTTGGCTGTAGTTGTTGATTATTTCTAATAGTTTTCCAATGGATTCTTTAGCATTTTCTATATATAAGATCATGTCATCTGCAAACAGCTAGAGTTTCATTTCTTCGTTGCCTATTGGGATTTCCTTTTATTCCTTTTTCTTGGCTAATTGCTCTGGCCAGAACCTCCGGTACTGTGTTGAATAAGAGTGGTGAGTGTGGGCACCCTTGTCTTGTCCCTGTTTTCAGAGGGATGGCTTTCAGTTTTTCCCCATTGAGTATGATGTTGGCTGTGGGTTTGTCATATATGGCCTTTATTATGTTAAGGTACTTTCCTTCTATACCCATTTTGTTGAGAGTTTTTATCATAAATGGATGTTGGATCTTGTCAAAAGCCTTCTCTGCATCTATTGAGATGATCATAGGGTTTTTATTCCTCGTTTTGTTAATGTGGTGTATCACATTGATTGATCTGTGGATGTTGAACCATCCCTGTGTCCCTGGTATAAATCCCACTTGATCATGGTGTATGATCTTTTTAATGTATTGCTGTATTTGGTTTGGCAATATTTTGTTGAGGATTTTTGCATCTATGTTCATCAGGGATATTGGTCTGTAGTTTTCCTTCTTAGTATTGTCTTTGCCTGGCTTTGGTATCAGAATGATGTTGGCCTTGTAGAATGTGTTGGGAAGTGTTCCATCTTCCTCTGTGTTTTGGAATAGTTTGAGAAGGATAGGTATTAAGTCTTCTTTGAATGTTTGGTAAAATTCTCCAGAGAAGCCATCTGGTCCTGGACTTTTATTTTTTGGGAGGTTTCTGATTACTGTTTCAATTTCTTTACTTGTGATTGGTCTATTCAGGTTCTCTATTTCTTCTTGATTCAGTTTTGGGAGGTTGTATGAGTCTAGGAATTTATCCATTTCTTCTAGATTGTCCAATTTGTTGGCATATAGTTTTTCTTAAAGTATTCTCTTATAATCTTTTGTATTTCTGTGGTATCTGTTGTAATTTCTCCTTTTTCATTTCTAATTTTATTTATTTGAGCCTTCTCTCTTTTTTTCTTGGTGATTCTGGCTAAGGGTTTGTCTATTTTGTTTATCTTCTCACAGAACCAGCTCCTTCTTTCATTGATCCTTTCTACTGTTTTTTTTAATTTCAATTTCATTTATTTCTGCTCTGATTTTTGTTATTTCCCTCCTTCTGCTGACTTTAGGCTTTGTTTCTTCTTCTTTTTCTAATTCTGTTAGGCATATTTTGAGGTTGCTTATTTGGGCTTTTTCTTGTTTGTTAAGATGGGCCTGTATTGCTAGAGTTTCCCTCTCAGGACCGCTTTTGCTGCATCCCATATGAGTTGGTACGGTGTAGTTTCATTTTCATTTGTCTCCAGATATGCTTTGATTTCTCCTTTAATTTCATCAATGATCCATTGGTTGTTTAGTAGCATGTTGTTGAGCCTCCACAGCTTTGTCAGTTTCCTGGTTTTTTCCTCGCAGTTGATTTATAACTTCATGTCATTATGGTCTGAAAAGATGCTTGTTATGATTTCAATCTTCTTAAATTTATATAAGCTTGCCTTGTTTCCCAACATATGGTCTATTCTTGAGAATGTTCCATGCGTGCTTGGGAAGAATGTGTAATCTGCTGTATTTGGATGGAGTGCTCTGTATGTGTCTATTAAGTCCATCTCATCTAGTTTTTCGTTTAGGTCCGTTATTTCCTTATTTATTTTCTGTCTGGATGATCTGTCCATTGATGAGAGTGGGGTGTTAAGATCCTCTATTATTATGTTGTCGTTGTTAATATCTCCTTTTAGGTTTGTTAATAGTTGCTTTATGTACCTTGGTGCCCCTGTATTGGGTGTATATATATTTGAAAGTGATATGTCTTCTTGGTGGAGTGTCTCTTTTATCATTATATGTCTCTCATTACCTGTTTTATCTTGAAGTCAACTGTGTCTGATATAAGTATGGCAACACCTGCTTTCTTTTGTTTGCTATTAGCTTTGAGTATTGTCTTCCATCCTTTCACTCGGAGCCTGTGTTTGTTTTTAGAGCTGAGATGTGTTTCCTGGAGGCAGCATATTGTTGGGTCTTGTTTTTTAATCCACCCCACCACTCTGTGTCTTTTGTTTGGAGAGTTCAGTCCATTTACATTTAGGTAATTATTGATATATGGGGGCTTGTTGTTGTTATTTTGTCGCTCTTTTTCCAGTTCTTCTGCATTTCTTTTGTTTCTTGTCCCATGTGTTTCAGATTACCAATTTAGTTTGGTAGTTCTGTATGGGGGTTCTCTTAGTTTTCTCTTTCTTTATCCTGTGTGATTCTGTTCTGATTATTTGATTAGTGGTTACCGTGAGGTTTGTATAAAAAATCTCGTGGATGTGATAGTCCATTTTTTGATGGCTTCTTATTCCCTTAGGCTAAGTCAATTTGATCCCTTTCCTCCTCCCCTTCTCAGTTATTGTTGTCACATCTTAGTGCTTCTTGCATTGTGAGTTCGGTTTAACATGATGAGGTTATATTTATGCTTGGTGCTTACCTTCCTTTGATCTTTGTTTTTATAATTAAGTGTTTGCTAATCTATTTTGATGGAGGACTGCAATTTTTCTGGTTTTGTTGACCTATTTTCCTCCTTGTTCAAAATTTTGAATCCCCTTTTTCTTTTTTTCCTCAGGGATGAGGGCCTTCTTGAGCACTTCTTGTAGTGGGGTTCTTGTGGCAATGAACTCCCTTAGCTTTTGTGTATCTGGGATAGTTATTATTTCTGCATCATATCTGAAGGATATTTTTGCTGGATAGAGTATTCTTGGCTGAAAGTTTTTGTCCTTCAGAATTTTGAATATATCGTTGCACTCTCTCCTAGCCTGTAAATTTTCTGTCGAGAAATCAACTGAAAGCCTGATAGGAAATCCTTTGTATGTTATTTTTTCTGTCTAGCTGCCCTTAAGATTTTTTCTTTGTCATTGACTTTTGCCAGCTTTACTACGATATGCCTTGGAGAGGGTCTTTTCATGTTGATATATTTAGGAGATCTATTTATATCATTCACTGGTATTTCCAGCTCCTTCCCCAGGTTTGGGAAGTTCTCAGATATTATTTCTTTGAACAAGTTCTCTGCTCCTTTTTCCCTCTCTTCTCCCTCTGGAATACCTATAATCCTTAAGTTGGATTTCCTAATTGAGTTGGATATTTCTCGGAGAGTTTCTTCATTTCTTTTTAGTCTTAGTTCTATTTCCTCCTCCATCTGGAGCATTTCTGCATTGCTGTCCTCAATATTGCTAATTCTTTCCTCCATATTGTCAGCTCTGATGCTTAAGGCTTCCAGATTTGTCTTTATCTCCTCTATTGTGCTTTTCATCTCTAAGATTTCTGATTGTTTTTTTTAATAGTTTCAATCTCTTTTGTGAAGAAACTCCTGATTTCATTGAATTGTCTGTCTGTGTTTTCTTATACTTCTTTAAGCTTTTTTATGATGGCTATTTTGAATTCTCTGTCATTAAGGTTATACATTTCTGTGCTTTCTGGGTTGACTTCTGGGTGCTTGTCATTTTCCTTTTGGTCTGGAGATTTAATATATTTTTGCATGGTGCATGTTGGTGTTGGCTTACTTTTCCTCATAGTGAAAATATATGGTCACAGTTTCCTCTTGCTGCCACTGGGTGGGTGTCAAGGGCTGTGTATTCTGGCCCACCTCAATCCGCGGGTACTCTTGTCGGCCCCTGGTTGATCTGAGGCATGGCTGAGTGGAGGCTGCTGGGGGGGAAGTGTGGGAACAGCTGGAGCTGGAGTGTGGGAACAGCTGAGACTGGGGCACAGCTAGGCGGAAGCAGCTGGGGCTTGGGTGCAGGTGGGTTGAAGCAGCTGCAGGTAAAGTGCCTCTGGGCCAAAGAAGCAGGAGCTGGAGTGCTGCTGGAGTGTGCTGAGCCAAAGAAGGAAGAGCTGGAGCGCTGCTGGGCCAACGAAGCTGGAACTGGAGTGCAGTGGGCTGAAGTTGCTGGCGCCAAGTCAGCTGGAGCCTAAGCACAGGCCAAGCCAAAGCAGCTGGAACCAGGGGGAGTGGGGGCAGTCAAGCCGAAGGTGCTAGGGGTGGGGCACAGTCCAGCCAAAGGAGCTGGGGCCATGGCACGTGGAGCCGGGACAGCTGGGGCTGTGGCATGGTGGGGCCTGAGCTGCCGCTGCCTCTGGTATGGGAGTGCAGGCTTGCCCCACTGCTGGTTGGGCTGCGCACTTGGGGGCCGCTGCCTGTGGGAGTGGGGCGCAGTCACGCTTCCCCTGCTGGTGGGGGCCGGGCGCCTGGGGGCCGCGGCCTCCGGGGATGGGGCTGTGCTGAAGCGCTGCTGTGCTGAAGCGCCAGTCAGGCAGGCCGGGAGGGGGAGGGGTGTTTACTTTTGCCTCCCAGATTGCAGAGGTTTCTTGCCTTGCTGTCACTTCTGGTCTCCTGAGGGGCTAGCTTGTTGAAACTACTCTGTCAACAGTTCCGCTCCCTCCATAGGGGGATCCCCTCGGGCTGTGAGGGGTCTTGGAGAGCGCCGGTTTTCATGTGGGGAGCCGCCCCTCCCCCTCCTCTGAGAGCTGTGTGGTCTCAGTCTCTGGGTCACAGTCCTTGGGGAAGGAAGGGAGCTCCTCTTACCTCCTTCCACTTACTCTGGGGATTCCAGCACCTCAGTCCTCGGGTGTACGGCTGCCTGGGTGCCTCAGACGTCCCCTGTGTTGTGTGAATAGCTTCTGTTGGAATATGAATGTCCTTTTTGTTGTGTCTTAGAGGGGGAGAGTTCAATGGGGGAAGCTCACTCCGCCATGATGCTGACGTCACTCCGGAATGATGATTTTTAACATTAAAAAATAGAAATTTTGAATTAGTTTAAAAATTAATAACAAAAGGCATAGATTTGTTGTTAGTGCCGTGGAGTCTGTTCCAACTCCTAGCAACCCTGAGTACAGCAAAGCAGAACTCTAACCTGTCTTTTCGTGCCACCCTCTCACCTTCCAGCACTATATCAGACAATGCTCCACTGCTATTCATAGGGTATTCATGGCCAATTTTTTCGGAAGTGGGTTGCCTGGTCCTTCTTCCTAGTCTGTCTTAGTCTGGAAGCTTCGCTGAAACCTGTCCACCATGGGTGACCCTGCTTGTATTTGAAATACTGGTGGCGTAGCTTTCAGAATTGCAGCAACACACAGCTGCCACAGGTATGACAGCCGACACTGTGGTTCCCTGACCAGAAACAAACCTGGGCCGGGTGGTGAGAGCACCTAATCTTAACCACTAGACCACCAAGGGTGGCTAAAAGTCGTAGATACTCATAATAAAATTTAAAACCTGTATAAAAGTTTATAATGTGAAAATTACAAATATTTCTCACTCCTATTCCTAATTCCATTTCTCAGTTAACTGCTATTGACATCTTTCTAGATGTTTTTCTTTGCATGTGTATCTCACAGTAAAAGCAGTGTTCTCACAAGGTCCACGAGGCTCTATTACCCTTTGACTGTAACTCCTGCTTTCTCCCATCCTCCTCCCCATGGGCTGGAACCCTCCAGCATACTCCTGCCTCAGAACCTCTGCTTCTGGTATTTCCCAGCCTGACTCCCCCCATCCCCCACTTCCCTCCATTTTTCACTCAAATACACCTCCAAGAGGTTGCCTGGACTGGACAGTGGTATTGAAAATTGCACCCACCCTACCCTTCTATTCCTCTTCCCTGATTTCTTTTTATGCTTAGCACTTTTTGCATGGTACATTTACTTTTTACTTATTTCTCTAGTTTATTATCTGTCTCTGCCACTGGAATGTAAGTTCCATACAGGCGGGGACTTTTGTGTAGTGTCTGATACACAGAAGATGCTCAATAAATATTTCTTGAATGAATGAATGGATGAATATCAAGCACAATGATACAGTACATATTTATTTGTATAACTTTTTTTAACAAGTGGGATCGTATTATCCATATAATCTCCAACTTGTTTTTCTTTACCCAGCAAGGAATCTCGGACATTTTTCCACGTTAGCACATCTGGTTGCAGTTCATTCTTCTAAGTAGCAGTATAGTATTCCAGAATACAGATATACCATTATCTATTTAACAAATCATTTACTGATGGTTATTAGGATGTTGAGAATTTCATAATTTCCTAAAATAACAAAAAGGGAATAGATGCACACCAGGTTCAGGGTATAGAACTCTTTCCAGAACTGACTAGGAAGCTTTTGGTCATTTTCTGACTTTCTTGTGCAGTAATTTATATTTTTCTTTAATCCTGGCTACTCGGTTGAGAATAAATTTGCTCAGATGAGGTATGGGCAGAGATGGACGTTGGGACCATCACATGTACTTACAGTAATTCTACGATAATAGTCAGTTGGTAGAGCTGAGGGTAGACCTCCACACAGGTGGGCTCCAGGCATGTGGTGGGGAGGATCCCTCCATTTCCTCTGACCCAAGGCACCCCATTTATCCACACCTGCATCTGGTCTTATACGCCCCCCATTGACTAGTCCATTCATCCACCATGTGCCCTCAAAATTAATACCTGACACTCCATGTGCTGGCCAATTTCTCTTCTCAGTAATCAGTTCTTTCTTCTATTTTCTATTCATTTAAACCCCACTTCTCAGTCTTCTCCTCCTTTAGAGCCTAGTCATGTGATCTCTTTCCCCATTGAAATCTGCCCAATCTCTGACATCTTCCATACAAAACTTCAAGGCTCATCTCTCAATGATGCTTGATGATATGGCCTTCATCTTGCCTTTCATTTCCTCCCTGGCCCTAGACCTGTCCATCTGTTCCTTCCCAGTATCTCTATTGCTTTAATCTGTTCCTGCCTCTGATCTGTGCTTGCTACACCTGCAAGCCCAACCCACGTAATATGCTCTTCCTCCCTAACCTTCCGAAACCTCATCTGCTTCCCTGAGTGATTCCAGCCTTCCAGCCTTTCCAGGCTTCCCTGAGCGATTCTGCAGGCTACTCAAGCTGTGTTCTTTTGGGACTGGTTGTTTATTTTCCATGCTCTTTCTCTTTCAGCTCTTTTTTTTTATTTTTTATTTTTTTATTTTTTTTTTAAAGATTTTATTTATTCACTTTTTTCCCCCCAAAGCCCCAGCAGATAGTTGCATGTCACAGGTTCACATCCTTCCAGTTGCTGTACGTGGGACTCAGCCTCGCGCTGGACGGAGAAGCGGTGCCTTGGGGCGCGCCCGGGATCCGAACCCGGGCCGCCAACATCAGAGCGCGCGCACTTAACCGCTAAGCCACGGAGCTGGCCCATCTTTCAGCTCTTTTGAATGTTGCTAGTTTGGCTTAACCATGGTGCTATGGGAACATACTTGGCCTTCCATTGCAGAGGGGTCCAGTATCCCTAGGCAGGCACAAGAATAATAGGAACTACCAGGTGGGCTGCCAAGCCTGATGCCACTGAGTTCCTGGAGCCCCCAGCTCCTCCATGGTACCAGTGGAGGAGAGGTCACTACTTTCAGGAGGGAGGGGCAGTTGGGTTTGAGAAAATACTGTTGGATTATAGAAGATATTTATTTCTACTAAAAGTTAGAGTTTTAAGTGTTGTGGTTGTTTTTTTTTCCATGAATGGTGGGCCTCTTGATAGCTCTGAACCCTCTTTCCAGAAAAACACACATACACACGAAATTTTGAATGAGCTTCCAAGATGTGCATGGACCTCCTGTAACCCACCAAAGATTCCATGGTGCCAGGTTGGGGCCTAGAGCATGTTTCGTTTTGTTCTTTGCTGTTGGTTTTTCCCCTACCCATTCACTACATATGGCTGGAAAGCATTGTCTTAATGAGATAATGATAAAGACACTAAATGACTCTGATGGCATCTTTTGCTTTTCTTCTCTTATTTTTTAAGCAAGTTTTGCTTCTCTTTGGAAGAGATTTGAAGAATTAGGTAGGGTTCTTCCCCCCATGTCATGCATAAATTTAGGACTACAAGGTTCTGTCTCATATCTGAGTTATTTGTATTGTAGAGCAGGTTGGTGGGAATTCTCTTCTGAGTCTACTGGGGATTCTTCGATACTGGTTCTTTGCCTCCAGTTGTATGGGAACACACAACTCAATTTACCTCTGGTGGACTGAATAGGAACCAAGGGAATAATAGAGAAGTGGAATAGCCTAGGTGTTAAGAGCAGGGGCCCCCATAGGCAGGCTGATCTGAGTTACTTAACTCAAGGATCTTAAACTGGTGACTCAAAGGCCAGAGGAACCAGTGGGTAAGTTTTCTTTTGCCTGCCCAGCAATTCCAAAAGTCAAGTTATCTTGATCTCAATAAAAAGTGTTGTCTTGAACTTGATTATACTGACCCTCTTAAAGTGGTTATGTCAATTGCTTGCCCTGAGGGCATTGAGTTTAGGATTTATTTTCCCCATCTGTAAAATGCGTGTAATACCTACTTCAAAGAACTAGACGAGCTTATCAGTATAAGAACTAAATGAGTTAGTTTGTTTGCTGTAAATTCTGAACAAATTATACATCTGATTATTAATAATAATAAACAGTAATGAATGCCTTAGGAAGTGCTTAGAGAGGTAGCTAGAAGCACGGGCATGGGGGGATAGGGACAGGATGGAGCGACAGATGCTGAGTCAATGTGAGAATAAAATTAGAACTGTTTGCTGGGAAAGTAGGAGAGCAGAATTTGGTCCAGAATGTTGTAGAACAGTGGTCTGGAGTTGCTGGCACACAGCTCAGAGCAGTCAGTGTCCGGGGTTCTGCTAGAGTGGGAATGTGTGGTTTCCACTGTGGCTTCTTGCAGGGGAAGCGAAGGCTTCTGCCAAGGCCTCTTTCCTGTGGACTCTCTTACCCTCAGGCCTTCTGAGCTGCCCACAGCTGCCTTCTTCCGCTGCCCACTCCTTGGACTTCACAGGCCTTTCCAGATACAGGAATGCTTTTGATGGGGCAGCATCCTCTGCAGCCCTGGAAGGTGGGCCTGGGGTGCCATGGCCACGTCCTGGGTGTCTGGAGCTCATTTTAATCAGCAGCTGGGATGTTTTGATGCCTGGGCTCCCTAGGGCTTCCGTGAGCTGCCCACCTTGGCCTGGCTCAGAATTGACCTCTCATCGACTCGAGCTCTGTTGTCTGTGGGAGGGGAAACGTGTGTCAGGAGAGCCTCTGGTGGTACAGAGTGGGCAGACTCTGCTTCTGACTTTGGGTGGCAGGCTGTGGGCTCAGCTGCATTATCAAGGAGCTCAGACTACCATCAGAGCTGGAGAGTCTGGGGGTGGGGCTGAGGCAGGATTGGGGACAAGGGACTAAAACTTTCAGTGTTGGTACAAGCTCAGAGGTTAGGATTGCAGATCTTGGGTCTGATCTCAGCTCTGCTGTTTACAAGCGATGTGGCCTTGGGCAAGTCACCTAATGTCCTGGAGTCTCAGTTTTCTCATCTGTAGAAGGGGGATAATATTAGTACTTACCTCACAGGATTGCTGCAAAGATTAAATTGTGTGTGTATGTGTGTGTATTAGCTTATCAGTGTTAGCTAATTATTAGTATAAGGCCAGGGCTCGGATTATTGGGCTGGGCCTTAGGGGTACACACTGGTCAGGGCGGGGGACTAGAATGAAGCTAACCAGGGACTGAAAGTTAGAATTGGGGACAAATTTAGAATAGTTGGGGTTAGGGTTGGCTCTGGAATGTAGCTTGATCCAGCCCATTTGCTACAGACTTTCTTCCAGGGGTGAGAGGAGCAGGGAGGGAGCCAAGGGCGGGGAGGGTGGGGTGGGGAGATGACAAAGGCAGCCTCTTTTCTGCCCCTAGTCCATGAGCGCTGATATGGACACACATCTGTACTCTTGCCTCCCCTCACTAGACAGGGTGCCTGTACCCACAGAGTGGGTTAGGAAGGGAGAAAGAAGGTTCTGAGTTATTCGAACATGAGTTGGGGGTGGTAGTGGCAGTAAAGCCAGTGCCAAAGGCTGATTGAAGGAGAAACATAACCGCTGTTGTCATCTGCCTCCCGGGTCTTCTTCTCATAGTGGCTCTCTTGCTGCCATAGTTGGGAAACCCAAGAGAAGTCTTGGGTCTCCAGGATAGTGGAGATGACACCAATCTTTTCCTATGGCTGCTCTGACAGCAAGAAACTTGGATGGTGGGCTGGGGAGGATGTGATTCTCCAGAAAAGACCTCCTTGCCCAGGTGCTATGTCAGGTCCTTACACTTAGGTCCTGGGGCCGTTGTACCTGGTGCTGTATTCCCCTCTATTTGTGTCCACGGTCTTCATCACCTGCAGGCGGCTAGTGGGAGAGCTTGGTTCTGAAAAGGTGGAGAGGTTTGCAGGAGGTGGAGAAATTCCGAGACCAGAGAAGGGCAGCGTCTCTCCACGAGGTCCAAAATGGTTTTCAGTCGCAACCTGCTTTGAATCAAGTAGAGGGGATGGAAAAAGAATTTGCCCAAGATCAGATGGGTGGGTGGACCAAGGAAAAGAGCCAGAATTCACTAGAGGCTTTTTCTGGGGCAGGAGCAGGAGTAATTCTTTTTATATCATTTCAATACGGTGTTCACTTCTTATGCTGATTAGGACAAACACACAGTTACTATCCATTTATTCGTATAGCGCTGCCAGGACTCGGCATGGGAATGCACATGTTTATGCCGAGGGAGCCGGCTCTTGATGTCCTCAGAGCTGCAGGATCTGCCCTGGCTACAAGGGCTGTGGGTGTGCTGGAGCCCTGGAGGCATCAGTGTTGTTCCGCCATCCTCCACAGCCCCCGAACCCCGGGGGTGGCACGGCTTGAACAGGCTACATCGACTGTGGGGGTGTGTGTGTGTATGTTTAAAAGAGACAAAAATGTTTTCATATTGTGGTTTAGGGACAGAAGGAAAACTTCTTTGAGAGCTAACCACCTGGTGTCATTAAGGCTTACATTATTACATTAGGATTATTTTAAGCGGTCTGTAATAAGAGTAAAGTGAAAGGAAGTGAGCACAGGAGAGGTTGCTGGGCTCCAGTGGTGAAAATCAGAATGAGGAAACACCAGAGGCCTTCTCATCAGAATATGAATGGATTATGGAACACCCACCACTACCACTACCATCTGATGTCTTTCCCAGTTTGTAGCTAGTGCAATTAGAGATGAAACAGAAGTAAGATTTAGATCATTGGAAAGGAAAGGACAAAATTTTATTATTTGCAGATGATATGATTTTATACCTAGCCTACTAAGAGAATCAAGCAAAATGAAGCCCCAACTATTGGATCTAATAAGAAAGTTTAGTGTGTTGGCTGCAAGCAAGATAGATATACTTGAATCAAAAAGCTTTCCCATATGCCAGCATCGATGGACTTTAAAATATAGTGAGAGACAGAGAGAGAAAGAGAGAGAGATTGCATTTTTAAAAATAAAACTCTCAGGCCGGCCCGGTGGCTTAGCGGTTAAGTGCACGCACTCTGCTGCTGGTGGCCTGGGGACTGAACCCCGGGCGCGCACCGACGCACCGCTTCTCCGGCCATGCTGAGGCGGCGTCCCACATACAGCAACTAGAAGGATGTGCAGCTATGACGTACAACTGTCTACTGGGGCTTTGGGGGGAAAATAAATAAATAAATAAAATCTTTTAAAAAAAAAATAAATGAAAGGAGCTCATATTACCAAGCAACTGTTGTTTAAAAAAAAAAATAAAACTCTCAAAATACCCAGGAATAACCTAAATGAGAAATGTGCTGTGGGATCTATATAAAGAAAATGTGCTGTGGGATCTATATAAAGAAAACTAAAAAATCTGCTGAGATTTATAAAGAAAGATGTAAATTAATGGAGAACCATACCATGCTTTTTTTTTCTGATTACAAATATATGTATATCTTCCTTTGTTAAGCACTTACTGCATTTGCACTATATGCTATGGGCTGGAGATTCAATGGTGAAAAACACAGATATGGCCCCTACTTTTATGGAATTTATATTTGAATGGAAGAGATGCATGATAAAAGAATAAACAAGACAAATTATTTACGTAAATACAGCTCAAAGTAAGTATCTGAGAGAACTAGCCTTTCTCTTTGACTTTTGAGGGAGATCTCCCTGGTGGACCCCTATTTAGTTCTCTAAAATAACCAAACTTTTTTTTTTTTTTGGTGAGGAAGATTGGTCCTAAGCTAACATCTCTTGCCAGTCTTCTTCTTTTTGCTTGAGAAAGATTGTCCCTGAGCCAATCTTCCTCCATTTTGTATATGGGACACCAGCACAGCATGGTTTGATGAGTGGTGTATAGGTCCACGACTGGGATCCGAACCCGTGAACCCCGGGCCACTGAAGTGGGGCACGTGAACTTAACCATTATGCCACCAGGCTGGCCCCCAAAGTACCCAAACTTTTTTTTCTACAAATACACTGACTATAGCAAATTTGTTGAATAAGTAATGAATGATCAATCTAATTTAACTAGGAAAATGTGCAAACAGGGGCACCATAGATCACCTCAGGGCTCAGTTAAGGAGGCGAGAGCCCCCTGAGGACTGGGTTCTTTCCTTTAAAAGGAAATCTTTTTTTGTTGTTTAAATGCATTCTTGCCTATGTCACACGAAAGACAGGAGGGCTTGATTTGGCCTGTGTCCCCTAGAGGTAGGGCAGGCCCACTTTAGGTTTCATGCTAGCCAAATCTGAACTCTACTAGCTAATTACAAGAATGCAATGGGTCCTTCTTGACTCTGGAGACAGACTATTACAGTTTTGTGGACTGCCGTTTGGCTTGAATGGTTAACCAGGGAAGGATGTAGTTTAAATATCTTTGCATCATTATTTATTATAAACGTCAACAGGATAGAAAATGCATTGAAGCATAAGGGTGTTGAACTGAATGTGGAGATGAATCAGTCTCCAGTACGTTATTTTCTGACATGTTTCTTCTTCTCCATTTACTACTGATCTCTTATACTTCTCATCTTTTTTGTCCGCCCTGGTCACACCCTGGATGAAAGTTTACTGATTTCCTCTATAACTGCTGCCCAGATCTTTCACCATCTTCTTTCCTTTTGCCCTGTCAGAATTTTCCAAAGCGTCCTACAGCTAGCAGACAATGTTCAGCTTTGGAGAATAAAGACAGAGGATCACCATATTCCACACAGAGTGTCCTCCTTTGATGCTCTCTTTATGTAGCACGCTAAGTACACATGGAATTAATTTTCCTTCTGAGGCTTCACAAGTTGCCAACATATTTGTTTCCAGAAGGAACATAAGTACAGGCCAGCTGCAGTGGTGGCTTAGGTTTTAAAAAATGTTTCTGTTTTGCTGTGAGAAGAGCTGAAGGTGCTACTTCACCATGAGAACATCCAAGAATTTGAGGACTGTTCTCCAGGAGGAGGATTTACCCTTAGCTTTGGTTTCTGGGCCATGGTGACAGATATGTCCCAGGAAGCAGGGACTTACCTAAATGATAAACTGTTAAAGCATGAAGGGAACTTTAAAAACATTCATTCCAATCACTCCCTTTAACTAATGAAGAAACTGAAGCCCTGAGAAGTGGAATGACTTTCCCAAGGAGATTCCCAAATTTTAGCCCAGTGGTGTTCCCAACACACCTTGGCATCTGTTATAAACTTACATGCCACTATTGGAAGCCACTAGTGATCTGAGCAGAGGACTGTGAGCATGGCCTCCTCTTGCTATACGGCAATGAGAAAGTCATCTGGTATCTTTTTCTCTAGAGACTGGGAGAATGATTCATCTTTAAGTCGCAAAGAGACAGTGACAGATTCCTAAAGCTGCACACATCCATGAGATGCTGACGCAGAAAAATGCTCCCAGTGATACAGCTGCGAGAGCAAAACTCTGCACACGTTCCCGCAGTGGAAATAATGCTCTGCTTGGAACAGATGTGTTCAGCTTCAAGTGTTTTAGGAGGGTCAGAGTAGAGGGCATTAGAAACAAAAGATAATCTACAAAGACAGGGGGAATGCTTTACCATCCAGGATCATGAAGGGAAGAAAAAAACATTGAGACCTTATTCAAGTTTCCACCCTACATTTCAGTTGAAAAATTTCAAATCTACAGGGAAGTTGAAAGGATAATGCAATTCACATCCATATGTCTTTCGTCTAGATTTACCAGTTGTTAACATTTGAAAGTGGCAGATATTGGGACATTTTGCTTTAGCATGCATCTCTTGAGAATAATGACATTTCCCCTCCATAACCACAATACCATGATCACACCTAAGAAAATTAGCAATAGTTCTGATGTGTAATTTGTATTCAATTTCCCCCCAACTGTCTTTCTATAACTATATTCTTTCAATCTGGGATCCAATCAAGAATCATGCATTGTATTGAGTTGATATGTCTTTAGTTTCATTTAGTATAGAATAATTGTCCCCTTCCTTTTTTCTTCATGACACTAGATTTTTGAAGAGATCAGGCCAGTTGTCTTGTAGAATATATCATATTCTGCATCGATCTGATTGTTTTCTCTTGATTCCTTTTAGGGAAACATTTTTGCCAAGAATACTACATAAGTGAGATTGTGTGTTTCTTTTTCCATCACACCAGGAGGCACTTAAAGTGTTGCTTGAGTGTGGTCATTCAGTTAGTGATCCACCAGTCAGTGAGGTGTCCCCATATCCCTCCATTTCCCCCTTTATAATTAGTAAGTCCTCTGCGTGGTGATACTTTGAGTCCATGTGAATATACTGTTCCCCCTATAGTTTTACTATTGATTGCCTGAATTGATAATTACATGACAGATTCCAAAATGGTCATTTTCTAATCCTATTTTTCCTTCTATATTTATTCCTTCTATATTATTCTGTAAGGAAAATCTCTCTCTCTCTCTCTTGAGTGTCACCATGGCCCATGGATTATTTTTTTAAAAACAATTCATTGTGTTGTAATCCATTATCATCATTACTCCATTATTCTATTTGCTGCTGAAGTTGTTCCAAATTTGGGTAGCAGGAGCCTTTTCAAGCTGCCTCTTGTAACATTTTGATACGTCCTGGTTAGTCTTTGAGCACTTCCTTGCTTTCTGGTGCAACAAAATGTCCCAGGCTCATTTATATTTTCCTTACCCCAGACTTGGAATCAGGATTTTATCAAAAGATCCTTATGGGGAATGATATTTTTAAGCCATGGGCCAGGTGCTAGATATGCTCATTGCTACTGGGGCATATTTACATTAAAATAAAATCAACTTACAACAAATTTTAGTTACATTTTTTCTGAGAAATATGAACAGTCCACTTCTCTGATCTTAAAATTAGATAAATCAGGAGTGAATAACCAGGGTCAGTAATAAGAATTCCTGAAGAAGCCTCAAGCATTTTTTTTTAATTGAGTGTCTCTGAGGGACATTGTATTAGTTTCCTGTGGACATGACATTGTATCAGTTTCCTGCGGACGCTGTAACAAAGTACCATAAACTGGGTGGCTTAAAATAACAGAAATTTATTGTCTTACAGTTCTGGAGGCTAGAAGTCTAAAATCAAGGTGTTGGCAGGGCCATGCTCCCTCTGAAACCTGTAGTGCAGAATCCTTCCTTGCCTCTTCTAGCCTATGGTGTTTACTGGCAATTCTGTTTTTTTTTTTTTTTTGTGAGGAAGATCAGCCCTGGGCTAACATCCATGCTAATCCTCCTCTTTTTGCTGAGGAAGACCGGCTCTGAGCTAACATCTATTGCCAATCCTCCTCCTTTTTTTTCCCCAAAGCCCCAGTAGATAGTTGTATGTCATAGCTGCACATCCTTCTAGTTGCTGTATGTGGGATGTGGCCTCAGCATGGCTGGAGAAGCGGTGTGTCAGTGCACACCCGGGATCCGAACCCCGGGCCGCCAGTAGCAGAGCGCGCGCACTTAACTGCTAAGCCACGGGGTGTTTACTGGCAATTCTTGATGCTCCTTGGCTTGTAAGTGCATCACTCTAATCTCTGCCTCAGTTGTCACACGAACGTCTTCTGTCTGCCTTTGTGACTCTTCTGAGGACATCAGTCGTATCAGATTAAGGACCCACTCTACTCCAGTATGACCTCAGCTTAAAACTTGATTACACTTGCAAATACTCTGTTTCCAAATAAGGTCACTTTCACAGGTACTGGGGGTTAGGACTTCAACATATCTTTTTGGGAGATACAATCCAACCCATAATAGACACCATAATCCAGGAGTTAAACATTTAAGGGAGTGTTTAGTTAGAGTATGGAAACATCAATTTTATAAAAAATCACTGCTGTCAGTTCTGACAAATGCTCTCTTTAGGACTCCAAATTGAAAGAAAAAAATACAAAACATAGGAAATATTTACAGTATTTGTTGTAATCAGTTTTACCTATTGGTTAGGTAAGGGTAAAACAGACAGAAGAAGGAGGGATGGAAGACAACGAGAGACACACTGAGAGAAGAAGAGAGAGAGCACTTTGAACCTCAGGAGAGAAGAGATTGAGGGTCCACAAGAGAGGGAATAAATAGAGGGGATTTATAGGAAGAAAGCAAGGAGCAACGCTTAACTGCAGAAGAGAAAGGTCATCATCTTTTGCCCATTCAGCTGAATTCAAAGTGTGACTTCACGGTCCACTCTGACTCTTGATCCAATACCACATTTTTGACTTGTGCTTCTTTATTAATGAGGCTGAATAGTATTCTGTTTTACTCTTTGGCACAGATGGGGTAGGGACTGTGTGAAGTGTGTACCTTTGGCGTGACTACCCCAGGGGTGAGGTGCATCTTACCCAAGAGCTGGGAGTTCACCAGTAACACCAAGACTGGAGTTTGGGGGCCCAGATTTGAGCCTGAGTGAGGCCACTGTCTAGGTCACCGAATCCAAAAGGTCAGCCTTAAACTGGACATGGATGTGACCTGAGGAGCCAGTCTAAAGGCTGGTTACCAAATTTGGTGGTTGTGGTGGGAACCAGAGCTTGTAGCCAGGAACGGCTAAGTAGTCAATACGTGAGTGTGGCAAGAGGGTGGGTGCACAGGGGTGCAACCCCTGTGGCTGGGGAAGGTGTGTGTCCAGGGCAGACATGAGGAAGGTTAACTCTGTGTCTTGGGACCTCTCGTCTGCCAGGCTCTTTAGCATCGGCCTGATGGAGGCTGACGGAGTGCTGCCTCTAGGATGTGCTAGTGTGAAAGCCTCAGCATGTGCAGGACGCAGGCCTCCCCTAAGTCTCTTTCAGCAGAACCCAGGTCCTGAACCCAAGGGCCTGGCCCTGACTGTGGTGACCACTCACCTCCTGGATTACAGTGTCCAGACTTCTCCGAGAAGCTTGATAAACAATTACATGCAACCGGCAGTGTTAGGGGCACTGGGGATACACAGGGATCAAGACAGACAAGGGCTGTGCTCTCCTGGGGCTGACGTTCTGGTGCACTTTACTTCTGCCACATCAAGGTCAACTCACCACAGGGCTCAGTCAGCCGTGTTGTTGCTTTTTTTCTGTTTTAAAGTAATGCGTACATGGGAAGCATTTTAACACAAGATGATTCTTTTTTCAAGGAAGATTGGCCCTGCACTAACATCTGTTGCCAATCTTCCTCTTTTTCTTTTTTCTCCCCAAAGTCCCAGTACATAGCTGTATATCATAGTTGTAGAGTTGCAGCTTTTCTATGTGGGACGCCGCCTCAGCATGGCTTGATGAGAGGTGGGTAGGTCCACGCCCAGGATCCGAACTGGTGAACCTTGGAACGTGTGTTGCTTTGTTTTTATTGTTAGGTTTAGTTTTTTTTTTAAGTGCAAGTTTCTAATAGTTAAGGCTTAAAATAATAATTATAGACTGGTCCCAGACACAATCCTTTGCTTTTGTAACCTTTTACTTAGATAAAATGAGAATAGAGTTATGATAACGACTTACATATTTTTAACATTGTTCTATAACGAAATGTTTTCCTGGCATCACTTATTACACATTAATACCAGGTTTTCTCATATGCTATACAAGTTTTTAAAAAAATTGAAATGAAATTCACGTAACAAAATAACAATTTAGAAGTGAACAATGGCATTTAGTACATTTACAATGTTGTGCAACCACCAACTCTATCTAGTTCCAAAACACTATCATTGCCCGAAGAGGAGACTCTGTTCCGACTAAGCAGTTTCTCCCCACTTCCCCCTCCCCCAGCAACTGCCAGTCTGCATTGTGTCTGTATGGATGTACCTATTCTGGATATTTCATGTAAATGGAGTCATACAATGTGATTTTTTAAAATACCACCAGTGCCCTATTGATGAACACTGGAGTTCTTTCCAGTCCTTTGCTATTATAACTTGCTGTGGATGGAATTGTGTTCCCCCTCAAATTCATATGTTGAAGCCCTAACTCCCAATGTGAATGTAGTTGGAGACAGGGCTTTAAATGGGTGATTAAGGTTAAATGAGGTCATAAGGGTGGGGCCTTAATTTCATAAGACTGGTATCCTCATAAGAAGAAGAAAACACACCAGGGATGCACGTGCAGAGAGGTCACAGCAAGAAGGCGGCCATCTGCAAGCCAAGGAGTGAGGCCTCGGGAGAAACCAAACTCGCTGACACCTTGATCTTGGACTTCCAGCCTCCAGAACTGTGAGAAAATAAATTTCTGTTTTTGGAGCCACCCAGTCTGTGGTATTTTGTTATGGCAGCCTGAACACACTAATATATAAATTGAGACGGGTATTTGCGATAACTTCAGTTAGTGTAAGACAATGATCTAAAACAGCATATCTGTGATCTAAAATCAGCATATGTGTCCATTGGTTTTAGGGGCTGGAAAGGCCTCTTTCATTTTCTCTTTTTTTTTTTTTTTAATTGAGATATAATTGATGTATAACATTATATTAGTTTCAGGTGTACAACATAATGATTCAATATTTGTATACATTGCAAAATGATCACCACCATAAATCTAGTTAATATTCATTACCATACATAGTTACAAAATTTTTTTTCTTGTGATGAAAACTTTTAAAATCTGCTCTCTCAACAGCTTTCAAATATGCAATACAATATTATTAACTATAGTCACCATGATGTATATTACATTCCCAGGACTTATTTATTTTATAGCTGGAAGTTTGTATCTTTTGACCTATTCTGGACCTATTCTGGGTATATCATATAAATAGAATCATATAATATGTGACCTTTTGTGTCTGGCTTTTTTCACATAGCATAATGTTTTTGACGTTCATCCACTTGGTAGCACGTATCAGTACTTCATTTCTTTTTATGGCTCCACAATATTTACTTGTATATATACCACAATTTGTTTGTCCATTCATCCACTGATGGACATTTGAGTTGTTTCCACCTTTCAGTTATTGTGAATAGTGCTGCTATGAAGATGCGTGTACATGTGTACACGTATTTGAGTATCTGCTTTCAATTCTTTTCGGTATGTTGCTTTGTTTTAAATCATTAAGGGAACACAAGACTCTGCCTAACTCAGGTCCTCAATGCCACCAGCATTTGGGTCTGCCACCTATCAGCGCTAATTGGGTAAATTTCTAGCCCCGAATAGCCTTTTTCCTGGGCAAGCTTCTAGCCCCTAGTCCACTCTCATCTGGGAGATTGGGTGGGCCAGGGGAGTCTGAACAGCTCTTTTACATCTACATACATAGTTCCTGAAAAGATTAATTTGATTATTTGTTTAATCAATCAATAAATCTCTTTTGAGCATCTATTCTGTGAAAGGCGTTGTGCTAGAACGCTTGGAGGATAGGCAGAGATGTAAGTCATGATCCTTGTTCACCAGCGCTGTGCTTGCTGGCCAGTGATAAAGATGATACCTGCATGTGAAGAACTAAAACAAGGCCCTTGACAAGCATCCAGGGCCAAGTACAGAGGGAGAGAGTCCTTCTGGCTGGGGTCACCAGGGAGGCCTTATTCAGGAGGTATCGCTTGAAATGAACCTAGTGATGAAAATAATAAGAATAATAAGAAGTTTTCACATATTGAGGTATATGGGGAATCATTTTAGTTTATATCTGATTCAGCCTAAAACTTGTTTTTCCCAGAGCAGCCTGACTTATGGCCCACCAAACATGCACTGTACCTCTGCTCCAAACATTTTCCCAAAGCCAAGAATACACACTTTAAAGATAGGGATGTAATGTCTTCCTCTCTCTGACGCTGATACCAGTACGTCTTTGAAGATAAGCTTTTCTTCCCAGAGTACTAAGGTCAAGTTGACCTCCTGTGTATGTGCTAAACTGCAGCAAAACATCTCCCTGTGACTTTGGGGAAAAAAATTATATTCCTATCATGCTTGATGCACTTTCTTTGTTCTGAAATGGTATATAACCATGCCGTAAACCATGCCTCTCTGGAGTGCTTTCTTCCCTGGGGAAGACAGCACTTCTGGACTAGTCCTCAGCTCAATAAATATCATGCTATATTTCTTATCTATAGATTGGTTATTGATTATTTGCCTCGACACTAGGCTATTAATAGCTGAGGCACAGGGGAAAGCCATTTTTCACGGCAAAAGTGTGGCAGTAGGAAATTCAGTGTGTAGGAAAAGTGTGGCAGTAGGAAATTCAGTCTGGCTGAAGCAAGAATTAATGTAGGATAGGAATGGGCGAGGAGACTTTGGTTGCAAAAGTTTGGGATTTTGCACTTTATCCTGAACCAAAATAGAATCCAGTGGGAGGCAGTCTAATAATTGGGCATAAATATTTTATTTCATTTTATGGCTGTATGGCTGTGATGATCTTTAGCAGTGATGTATGGACACAGTTTAGAATAGTTACTCTTGCCAAATCCTTGAGAGCCTTCAACCATTTAGTCACTTATTTTTCGCTTCTCTGATACTTATTTATATTCTTTCTGAGGACTTGCCCAGCAGGTAAATTATAAGTCTATGCCGGAGTGTGTTCTGTGGAACATCACTTATGCGAATAGGATTCCATGGTCAAATAAATTTGAGAATCGCTGCCTAGTGTATCTCACTCTAGGAGGTTCACAACGCACACTAGCAAGGTAAAAGCTTTGCAAAACCCTGCAGCAAAGAAACTGGTTTACTTTGTTTAGTCCAGCATTTCCTAAATTTACCCGCGGTAGTGGGCTGAATGGTGGGCCCCCCCAAAATATACATCCACATCAAATCCCTGGAAAGTGTAGATGTTACCTTATTTGGAAGAAGAGTCTTTGCAGATATAATTAAGTTAAGGATCTTGAGATGAGATCACCCTGAATTATCCAAGTGGCCCCTAAATCCAGTGACAAGTGTCCATATGAGAGAAAGGTAGACGGAAATTTGAGACAGACAGAAGACAAGACAGACACAGAAGAGAAATGATGTGAAGACTGAGGCAGAGAGTGGAGTGATGTGGCCATGAGCCAGGAAGCCAAGGATTGCCAACAGCCACCAGGAAGGATGTTCCCCTGGACCCTCTAGTGGAGAAACAGGCCTGCTGACACCTTGATTTCAGACTTCTGGCCTCCAGAACTTGAGGGAATACATTTCTGTTGTTTTAAGCCACGCGGTTTGTGGCAATTTGTAATGGCAGCCCTGCAAAACTAATCCATTTGCCCATAAACCTCTTTTTTAAAAAAGCTTTTCATGGAACGACTACTGTGTGTGCCCAAATGTCAGGCAAGGTTTTCTTCTTCTAAATTATCCCCCATGGATATATAAGATGGAGATGGATCTGTAAATATATAAGACGGAGTTTCCTTCTTCAAAGGCTTCTAAGATCTCATATTTCAAGCCATTTTCTCGATTACTTAATTTTAAACAACTAAAGTACTGTACAGGAAAAACTTGATCCTGAAACAACTTCAGTCAATGCTAGCTTCAGTTGCTGATACAGGTCATCTGACGGAATTGATTAAAAAAAAAAAGAGGGGGCAAATAAATCTAACACAAATTAGTAACCATTCTTGGGAGTATGAGGTGGATGCTATGGACTAGCTTGCTCATTATCTATTCTAACTTTCCTCTGATCTGTCTTCCTGTATTGAAAAAGCTGGAAAGCTAAAAATGATGTTTTCTAGACTCTCTTGCAGTGAGAATTTTGGATGTACTTTAGGTTCCAACAATCAGACCCACTTGCAGAGAACTCGACTTTGGAACGAGGCACACACTCTGGTTTGTGGACGGCGGCAGAGGGGACATGCAGCAGCAGCATCTCCACTCAGCGGGCAGCTTCCTGATTACAGCAGATGGCACAATGTTGCATGGTGCAGCGGCAGAGCCAGATTTGGCTTGTGGTTTCTTGTGCTCTGGTCAGTCCTCTGGTGTGGCTTTGGAATTATTCCTGGAATCTCATCCTAGAATATGTTTCTTGACAAACCCTCCCCCCACACTCCCCCACTTCAGTGATTTTGGAAGTTATACGATACCTTGTTAACAAATCTCCTCTTGCTTAAACTAGCCAGAACAGATTCTGTTCTTTGCAGCTAGACCCTTACAGATGCAGGGTATGACCTCCTTATGCAAGTATTGGGATGTACATAAATAAGCAATGATTAAAAAGCAATACAGTTAGTGAATATGTCAAAGAGATCACAAATCTAAACCTATTGCACAAATTAAAAAAACTCTTGAATTCATATAATTATGGCTTGGTATTAAAACTGTTCAGTGACAGCACTATACATAGATTTAAAAAATACTGTAAGTAAATAAAAGAAACTGTGTAAGATGCTTTAAGAAGTGCCCCTTGTGGTGGGAATGCAAACTGGTGCAACCACTATGGAAAACAGTATGGAGATTTCTCAAAAAATTAAAAATAGAAATACCATATGATCCAGCTATTCCACTTCTGGGTATTTATCCAAAGAACATGAAAATAATAATTGAAAGACATATACATGCCTGTGTTCATTGCAGCATTATTGACAACTGCCAAGACCTGGAAGCAACCCAAGGGTCCATCAATGGATGAATGGATAAAGAAGATGTTGTGTGTACACACACACACACACACACACACACACACACACACAATGGAATACTACTCAGCCATGAAAAAAGACAAAATTGTGCCATTAATGACAATGTGGATGGACCTTGATGGTATTATGCTAAGCAAAATGTCAGACAAAGACAAATACTGTATGATTTCAGTCATACGTGGAAGATAAACACACATAGATAAGGAGAACAGATTGGTGGTTACCAGAGGAGAAGGGGGTGGGGGGAAGGCAAAAGGGGTAAAGGGGTACATGTGTACAGATTAAAAACTAGACTATTGGTGGTGAACACAATGCAGTCTACACAGAAACTGAAATATAATGATGCCTACCTGAAATTTACACAATATTATAAACCGATATGACCTCAATTAAATTTAAATCAGAAAAAAAAAGTGCCTCTTGGGATGACTGAGATATTGAAAGACTCAAGAGTTTAAATAAAATTGCTTCATAAAATGCAAAAATGGAAAAAAAGCAGTATTATATAAGCAAGCTGCTATTTCACATATGTGATTTAAACTTTTATGTGTAACTAAATGAATGAATTCAATCCTATCCACAGACATTTGACTCTCATCTATTGCCAAAACGTTTATATTTTCAAGTTGGCCACCCTCCGGCAAAACCTCAGCCTTGTATTTTGAGGGGCTTTTCCTTTGCAAAATGCGAGATCAGCATATATTTAGAGATACCTGATATTCAAGTTATATGGTATTAATATGACCTGAAACTAATGTACAAGGGGCCACCATTGGGAAATGCTGGCCTACTGGATCAAGGCTCAGCATAATATATAGCAATTTGGGGTCCAATAAACTGTTTAAATGACAAATAAAATTGTTGAGTCAGTGTTGGTGTTGTGACATAGCTTCTTTCTTTTGTTTTCTTTCCTATTCCTAACATCTGTACTGTACGGTTTCTGTCTATCCTCCTACTCCCAACACAGATGAGTAAGACGCCGTTTCTGTCTCAGCGAGCTTGAAGGGTCCAGTCAGGCGACAGTGTGCAGATCCAATTCACAGGGGGAGAGACAGTCACACAGGCCATGACAGCAAGCAAGGGGACACTTCCACTTACGCAGAAGCCAGTTTCAGGAGGGAGGTGGTGTTTCGGTTGAGCCTGCTTATAGTCAGTCCTCCTATCCATAGATTTTACTAGATCGTTAGAATCATCCTTCAGATAGAAATTGATAGTTCCTTCCTTGGACTTCATAAATTACCAGTTCTCTGGAATTCTGAATAAAAAACCTCCAAATCTCTCAAACCAGAACTTACAAGCAAATCGATTTTCACTTACAGTGTGAGTGAAGTGCCGGAGGAAGAAAGACCTGTGAAGTTTAGCAACATTGTCTTGGTGAACAGACCCACTCCCTCCACTTACAAAGGGTGAAGGAGACTACCCTCGCGTCAAGCTTTCTAGAAGACTGTAACAGGGAGGGGGCGGGACTCTCTCCGGTCTGGGCCCCGCCGGTTGCCGGGGCGGCGATCGGGCGCAGTTTCCCCGCGGCCCGCTGGGTCGCACTGTGGCGCTACGAATGCGCGCCCGGGCCGGGCAGGGGCGCTCGGGAGCGGCGGCCGGGTCCAGCCCCGGGCGGAGGTGGCGGCGCCGGGTCGGGGCGCAGCTGCTGCCGGGTCGCGGGCCTACGGGGGCCGTGCCAGACCGACAGCTTTTCCAAACTCCAGCAGAGTTTGCACCCGACGGCGTGTCTCAGGGGTTGGACCTCGCCGGCTCGCGGGGCCGCCCTGCGCCACCCTCGGAGAAGGGCGCCAGTCCGGCCATCCCCGACCGCTCCTGGTCTCCGGGGAGTTTGACGCCTCGATTTGCTGTCGCCATGGCACAAACGAGTGGTCCCCGAGGAGAGAGCGCCAGGGGGCTCCAATCGCGTTCAGGGAAGCGGGTGGTACCCGCGCGCAGCCACACTACTTCTGACTCGCCGTAGGCTGATGGAACCTCCAACGCCTTCCTTACATTCCTGTAACTTTCTTTGTATCTGCACGACCTTTTGTTTTATTTAAAAAATTGTCTGCCTTGCTTCTTAGCATTTGACTTTTCATGGGTGCTCATTGCTTGAGTGGGATGTGGAATCTCCTTCCTCCTGACATCAGGGCTCAAAGTGCTGCGCACTCCCCCACCCTGCTTAAATATTCATTTAATGTTTTAAAAAATAATTAGCTAGTTTTTAAAATGGAAAAATTATAAATACATATGGTAGAAAATTCAAGCAGTGCAGAAACCTCTCCCGCTTTTACATGGCCCTAAGCCTCCTTCTCAGAAGCAGCCACTGCTAATATTTTCTTTTTTTTTTTTTTTAATTTTTTGTTTATTGCAGTAACATTGGTTTATAACATTGTAAAAATTTCAGGTGTACATCATTGTACTTCTATTTCTGCATAGATTACATCATGTTCACCACCAAAATACTAATTACAACCCATCACCACACACATGTACCGAATTATCCCTTTCACCCTCCTCCCTCCCCCCTTCCCCTCTGGTAACCAACGATCCAATGTCTGTCCCTATGTGTTTGTTTATTGTTGTTATTATCTACTACTTAATGAAGGAAATCATGCAGTATTTGACCTTCTCCCTCTGACTTATTTCACTTTGCATTATACCCTCAATGTCCATCCAAGTTGTCACAAATGGCTGGAGATATTTTCTTTTAATTTGTTCTAGAACACAAGTATATAGATATCTCCTGTTTTTTGTTTTTGTTTTTTCCCTGAGGAAGATTCTCCCTGAGCTAACATCTGTCGCCAGTCTTTCCCTCTTTTTTTTTTTTTTTTTGCTTGAGGAAGATTGGCCCTGAGCTAACATCTGTGCCAGTCTTCCTCTATTTTCTATGTTGGTGGCGGCCACAGCATGACTGCTGAGTGGTGTAGTTCCACACTGGGATCCCAATTGCTGACTGGGGCCGTCAAACTGGAGCGCGTGGAACTTAACCACTACCCCGTGGGTGGCCCCTAGATATCTCCTTTTAAACGCCCTCCCTACACCAAAAAATTGGATTGTGTGTCGTGTCGTCTGTCCCTGCCCCCGGCCCCCAATACGTCTTGCAGATGGCCTCACATCCACATTCTCTTTGAATGCCCGGTGTTCTACTATGCAGCACACCATAATCATTCAATCAGTCCTCGATTGAAAGATATTGAAGTTGTTTCTAGTCTTTTGCTGTTAAAACAATTCTGCAGTGAACATCTGTGGTATGTGTCTTTGGAATACCTGTGCAACTGTGCCTATAGGATAAATTCCTAGAAATGACATTGTCTTGTTGAAGAATATATTTGCTTTTTTAATTTTATAGATCTTGCCAATTAAAGGTACTACCAAATGATACTCATCAATGACTGCTCCCCATCCCCCACCTTGTTAACACTAGGTTTATTGAGCTTTTTAAAAACTTACCAATGTGAAAGATTAAAAAGTAGCATGTCGTTTTAATTTGCATTTTTAAAATTTTCAGAGAGGTTTGTTCTTTTTCACATGAATAAAGTGATTTGCATTCTATGAGCAGATGGTTCACGTTCTTTGCCTACCTCTATCAGAATGTTGGACTTTTTCTTATGGATTTCAAATGCTTTTTATATATTAAAGAAATTAGATCTTTGGCTATCACATCTATTCTATCTTTTGATTTTGTTTACTGTATTTACTATTCATAAATTTTTAATATTTATAGAGTAATATTTATCAGTCTTTTATTTCATAGCTGCTGGTTTTCTGTTTTGTTTAGAGAGAACTTCCTGACCCAAATATTGCGTGCAAATGCTCCCAGGTTTTAGTCTCGAAATTTCTCTAAAGAGACCCAGGTAACAGGAATAGCTTACTGTGTGCTAGAACAGAAGGGAGAGAATATTATTTTTTCCATGAGGAAAATATATAATTTGAAGTCAAGCAAGTAGTTTGTCTTTTAAAAAATAATATTTCTCAGTATAGAAAATATGGTACCATAAGTATGTGATAAATATCATTACAATGGCAACCAAGTATTACAATATATAAATGTATCAAAGTAACATGCTGTTCACCTTCAATTTACACAGTTAACTGTCAAATTTATCCAATAAAAAAAAGAACAAAATAACATTTCCCCCCTGTTTATGAAGATTATATATTTTCATTGTAGGAAATTTGGAAGTGTATAATGATATAAAAAAGAAAATAAAAGTCATCTATACTTCTGCAATTTAGAGATAAACAATGATGTGTACATATTTATATTTGTTATATATACTTATACTGTTTATATTTTGTAACCTATTTTTAAAAATATAACAAAATTCGATGGGAATTTGCTTAGGGTATCAAATATTATTCTAAACATGATTTTTAATTGTAGAATCATTTTCTATTGTATAAGTAACATAATGTGTTTAACCAATCTGGGTTGTAGAATGTTTAGGGAGTTCTAAATTTTTCACTGTTGTCAGTAAGTAGTGATAACATGCATCTCTCTCTTTGTCTTGTCCTCTAATTTACCCACTTCTGTAGATGTATAATGCACTGCAAAGAAAGGAGGAGAATATGGACTTAGCTTCAGGAGGGAGCCTGCCTGTCCCTAACTATCTTTTTGCACGTGATCAGTTAATCTCTGGTTATAATGTGCCAGGACTCCATCAATTCTGTGCCTCCTTTTAATATCTTTTTGGAAAGTATTCATACTATTTGCACATACAGGAAGAAGCAAGTCAACAATCCAGTTTCTTACAGTTTTCATATTGCAGTTCTTGCCTCAGAGACTAAAACTGGAAATTTCCCTTTTTAAAAAAATACGTAGGGGCCGGCCGGGTGGCGTAGAGGTTGGGTTCCTGTGCTCTGCTTTGGTGGTCGAGGGTTGGCCAGTTCGGATCCTGGGCGCCGACCTGTGCACCGCTCATCAAGCCATGCTGAGGCGGCGTCCCGCATGCAGCATCTAGAGGGATGTACAACTATGACATACAACTATCTACAGGGGCTTTGGGGAGAAAAAAGGAAAAAAAAAAGAGAGGACTATTGGCAACAGATGTTAGCTCAGGGCCAATCTTCCTCAGAAAAAAAATTATATTTAAAAAAATATGTAAAATCTTTGAGGCTCAGAGTGAGAAACTATAAGTGGTATCATTTGTGTATTTAGAAAGGACACCAGAGACCAGCTAGTCCAATCCCTTCATTTACAGATGAGGAAGTTGAGGCTCAGAAATCTTATGTGAGTCCAGGACTCATGCCTCAGCTGCATGAGGTGGCACAGGATTCATATTGGATTTTTTGTTGCCTCTTATCTGAATTATAAGTTCAGCTGTAGATAGTTGTATGTCATAGTTGTACATCCCTCTAGATGCTGCATGCGGGACGCCGCCTCAGCATGGCTTGATGAGCGGTGCACAGGTCGGCTCCCAGGATCCTAACTGGCCAACCCTAGACCACCACGTTGTTTCTTTAATGCCAATTTTTTAGGTTAATTGTCCTTTATTAGCTGTGATTACAGAATTTCTGAATAGGACGCTCTTCTGTAGAATCCTGGCTGTGCCAAATGCCTGGCTGCAGAGGAAATCTCAACTCCACATATGAGGTTCTTATCTTCTTCTAGCTTTGCCGTTTACAGTGAAAATGTTCCTTTATGAACTTCCTTTCTAATCTGTCATTTTCCCGCTACAAAGTGTTTAACCTGTTTTACGCTGGGTTTTTGCCTCAGTTGCTCATCAGGCTTTTATTTTGCAGAGCTGATTGTGAACTCTCATGGTAAGGGCTTTTGTTTATACTATAAAATAATGCTTTGGACAAATATTAGGAAAGTTTTGGAGTCTTTTACCTAACTGACTTGAAGATAAGTATAATTAAAAACACTTACTTGGATTTTAGACACTTTCTACAGATACCCAGTTGTTGAGACTCTTTTTGGACAAGAAATCAGCAAGGTTAGTCTGATAAAGCCTTGCTGGCTGGGAATTTGAGGAATTTGAAGTTGATTTGTTTTGGTCCTTGCTGTCCCTTGGACTAAGACATCATCAAAACAGAATCCATCTCCCTTTTCCTCCCCTTAGTAGATTTTGCAGATAGCTCTCTCCTTTGCTTTTGACATAGAATAAAGCATTTTTTTTTTTTAAAGAAAAGGTCTGGGAAATTATTTTTGCTCTGGACTTGGCTTCTGATGAATTATATGACCTTGGGGGAAATTCCATATAGAAAGTTCCTCGTACCTCCTTTTCCTGAAGAATAAATAGGATATCCTACCTAACAATGGCATTCAGAATATTAGAATATAGACTTTAATTTTTTTTGTTTTTTGTTTGTTTTTTTAAAAGATTTTATTTATTTATTTATTTTCCCCCAAAGCCCCAGTAGATAGTTGTATGGCATAGTTGCACATCCTTCTAGTTGCTGTATGTGGGATGCGGCCTCAGCATGGCCGGAGAAGTGGTGCGTCCGTGCGCGCAGGGGATCCCAACCCGGCCGCCAGCAGCGGAGCGCGCACACTTAACCGCTAAGCCACGGGGCCGGCCCTAGACTTTAATTTTGGATCTTGAGTGTGGCTGAGAGTCATAATCATGGAGTGGATTGTTAGACCTCCAGTGAGAACATGGAAATATTAGTTAGCTAGGACCCTTTAGGTTACAAGCAGGAAAACCAACAAAATCCAGCTTAAGCTCAAGGGGGAACGTATTGACTCATACAAATGGGAGGTCCAACTGGAGTTGATCATGGCTTCATATACGGCTGAATCCAGAAATTGAGGTGATGCCACTAGTTCTGTCGCTCACTCTCCATTTTTCAACTGTTTACCTTTGCCTGGCTTCATTCAAGCCTTCATGGTCTTTACAGCTCAAGATCCCAGGGTAAGAGAGACTATATTTCTCTTTTAGTGCCCACATGTCAAATCTTAGAGAAGATTCTGGTTGGTCCAGGTTAGGGACTTGCCTATTCCTGAACAAATAATTGTGGCCTAGAGAATGGAGTGCTCTGATGGGCCAGCCAGGGTTGTGAGCCCATCTCTTTGGCAGGGGGAGAATTGGGGCACCATGATAGACAACCCTACCAGGATCCCATGGAGTCAGGTGGGGGTAGTTCTACTGTTCCAGACAAAGAGCCAGGGGATGCCAAACAGGCCAAACCAATACTACAAGGGCCTTTGGATGAAGTGTGAGGGTAACAGCTATAGATTTATTCAATGTTTCGACATGTTTATGTCTCTCTCCATAAATATAACTTGTATATATGCTCACATTTAATTTGATTTCACCATAAAGCTTAAGCCCCATTGAAAAGAAGCAGCCCCATAGTAAGCCTGGCAAAGATGTGATATTAATACAAAGCTGTGTATTAGGCTAGAGAGATCAAAGTAAGAAGATAATTTTTTTTTAGCTTCAGTTAGCATAGAGACATTATATTTATAATAGTTTTCCTTGGCCTCTTTTGTCCTATAATTTGGAAAAGGTTTCCAAGCTATTTTTTAGATTATAAAAGTAGCACAAAAGAATATAAAATAAAAGTGAAACTCCCTCTAGCTCTCCTACTCCCAGAAATAGAATAGTTTCTTTTATATCATTCCAGAAACTTCCCAGGTATTTGCAAGTATATATGTATAGTTTATATAAACACATGGGATGATTCTCCATGTCTTCTCCACAACTTACTTTCTTCACCTGGTGCCATATCTTGGAGATCTTCCTTTGTCAGTTCAGATAAAGCTTCATTCTCTTTAACAACTGCACAATTTCACATAGTATGGATGTGTTACCCATCCCCTCATCAGAGGATTTTAACGTGCTTTACAAAGCATTATTTTTTTGTCTCTCCCGCCTGCAGGAAACCTGGTGTGGCTGGAGGACATGCAGTTCAGAGTTGGGCCAGGCCTTGTCCATTGATGGTAGATGAAGCAGAAACAGCGATGCCATCAGGGATTTCCCAGAGGGAGCAAGATTCCCCCAGGGCTGAGTTAAGAGGCAGAATCTGGTCCTATTACTGCCCCACCCACCGCCCTCCCTGTGGTTAACCAGGAAGGAGGCCCATTGTTGAGTGGTTTGGCAAGCATCTGAGAAAATTGCACGGATGGAATGACCTCACACAAGGGGACATACTAATTTCACAGGATTACTGGGTAGCTTCTGTTCTCCAGCCTCCTGAGTAGGCTTCTTGGTGTCCTTGGTCTGTTTGCAAACATCATGTATTCCCGGGTTATGTTTGATCACAGGTAATCAATTTACATCTGGTTTGGAAATGTTCATATCAGGTGTAATTCCCCCAACCATCCACGTGTTTCTTGCCACTGAATTACCAAGACCATCCTAAAAAGCAGGCTGGGTTGGAGGGGACAGGTTGAGAGAGCAGCTTGAAGATCAATGAGCCATCCTCAACTCAACTGTCTAAGAAAAGGCCCTTGTTCCTCCTCATCTCCAACCTCTGCCTCTTTCTCCTCCGCACCCCTTCCTGCATCACTCCCTTCAGCTTCCATGTGAAATGAAAAGCTTCCTTTTATTTAAACATGCCCCAGCTCCTGGAGTCTCCTAGCCGGATGAATGGCTACAGAGTTGCGATCACCTGGGAACTACAATTTAAGACCAAAAGGGGTCTCGTCCCTCTTGTTTTCCTCAGACTTCTCTCTGCCTGTCATTGCCCTCTCATATGGCTTTGCCTGTTGAAATTTTTATCCTTCTAGACCCACTAGAGTCTTATGCCACCATGAGGGGGTCTCTGGTCATCTGAGTGGGAAGGGGTCCCTCACCTCTGCTGCAGGCACCAAATGCCCATTGTCTCCCTCACTGGACCCCTGGACATTCTTGGAGGCCTTGTCTTGGGGGTGCTAGGATGGGCAAGCTTTGCCTCTTCCATACCTGACTGTCCCACCTCCTCCCTCAAGACTCAGAAGGCACTGTCTTCTTAGCAACTAGTATGATGCCTGGCCCACGGTAGGTACTCAATACATGCTGAAAATATGAATCTCTCTAGTTCAAGATCTGCTGCAAGGACTTGGACTTAGTTTCACAATTAAATCACGGGCATCTTTTTTGGGGTCACTGTATTTGTTCTCCTTGTTGGTGTTTGAGTTCTAGTGATGCTTTAACATTTTAAAAATATAAATTTATATTTTTAAATGGAAACTTTTCTCCCCTTTAGTTCCCTAGTAGACCTTAAAACTCTCAGATCCTAGGGGATATAACTGCACAGGGACAGGTTGTGCGTGAGTGTAAATTGTTTTGTAAATTCTAAAGTCAGAGGAAAAAGAAAAAAAATACATGTAAAAAGACCCCAGGAAATAGCATCTTGCCATGCAAGGGGCTGGACACAATCTCCATCTTGCCACGATATATTTTTGGACCCTGGAAACCCTCCTGAGCTTCTCTCCAACATAAGGAAGAACCTGCAATTACAAGTACAATGGCACTGTGTTACCTCCCTAGGGTGGCTGGAGCACAAAGAACTCAGAGAGGTTCACGTGGGCGTTGTTTCAGGGTACAGGAATGTGCTCTGAAAAGAAGGTCCTGTTTGTTTTATTTCTTGACACAGATGTAAATGGGAGCCCTTGGGGTCTTTGTTAAGCAGACCTTGACTCCTTAGGTTTTCTGTTCTGGGATGTCACCTGCTTCTCCTCCCTGGATGATGGCAATTCTGTCTAAAACATGCTGCAAAAGCTGTCTTTGGCTTTTTATTGCCTTCTGAAGACAGCCCAACCTCTTAATGTGGGTTTTCAAGGCCCCACAAAGCCAGCTCTGGCTCTGATATATGGTTAGGTCGGTAAGTCTAGAAGCTACCAGAGAATCCATGTCCTATCCCTAAGTAGAAAGGATCAGCATTTCTCCTATTTTCAAAGACCTCTAGCAAAGTTTCTGTGACTTCTATTTGGTGACCCACTTTCGTTTATGATAGCTCTTTCCTTAGCAAAGTTCAAATTGACTTTTCCTTCTTCATTTCCCTGAGGAAGCCCATCAGGTGGTTTAGGGATTTTCCTTTTATTTTTCTTTTCAGACCTTATAGGTAATTAAATTTTTTTCCCCTCTGAATAAAATGTATGCTTATTAAAGAAAATTATAAAAATATAAAAATGTTTAAAGAAAATAAAAGTTGTCCTAATTTTATCTACAAGATAATCTTGCAGCTCTGGGAAATTTTCTTCTATCATTTCTTTGAGGGGTTCCTCTCCTAGATTCTCCCTCTTCTGGATGTACCCTCCAAGTCTCTATCATACTTTTCATTTCTTTATCCTGTTATTCTTTCTGGGAGAATTTCTTTACCCCACCTGTTAGCTTTCTAAGTCTGTCTTCTGCTGTGTCCTTTCTGCCATTCACCCATCTACTGGGTTTTTACAGCCTTTTTTTTGAGGACTAGCTCTTCTCTTAGTTGTAATTGGTGTCTCTCTGTCACAGTAAGGATTTTCTTCAAATGTTTGGTGATTTGTGATTGTGTGTTCATTTCTGAATTGAGAGGCCTAGATGGTGTGTCTGAGAATGTGCTCTCCTCTGGTGTAGGGCAGGAGTAGGACATGGGGCTGGGCAGGGTGAGTCAGTAGAGTCTTCTGGCCAAGATGCTTCCACTCCCCCTGGGTGAGGCCAAATATTAGAAGCATTGCTTTGATTCTCTGGCCCAAAATATGCCTTTTGGGCTTGCTGCTCATATAAGCTTGGGGTGTGTGTGTGTGTGTGTGTGTGTGTATGGGACCACCTGCCTGGCTCCTCCTATGGCAATGGCCCAACCAGTTCTGATGGTGGCCCAGAACCCCCTCATCCGCACAGGCTCCCAATATCTTCTCCCTCTAATTTAGGGCCCCTTGGAGACTTCCTCACCGCCATCTTCTCCTGTATATGTTTTAGGTTCATTAATCTGATTCCACCTGTCTTGTGTCTTTCAAGGATGGCTCATTATTTCTGGCCACAAAGGCTACCCTTCTTTGCTTACCTTCATTGCTTCTGATTTATTTATTTGAAATTATTTTCTGTCATTTCTAATGATTTGGAGTGGGGAGAGTAGGCTGGAGCTCATTAGCCTTCTTTAGCCAATCTTCTCAGGTAATTTTTTTCAAAGTCATTTGAGATTTTCTTGTTGACTAAGAATTCAGAAATGACAATCAGAGGAGGAAATAGCTTAATATTTGTCTCCCAATATCTTAGTAGATGTTGGGAATTTAAAACCTAAATACAGAGAAAGCATGGTTTTAGACCAGCCACTTGACTAAAACCCAAATTTTCTTTATCCATTGTTAGGAGAAACTTCCCACAGAAGCTGCTCTCTTGATTCCTGGCAAGTTTGTTGCTGGAGAACCTCAGTGGCCTAACCTGAGACAGTACCTCCTTGGCTGGGGGCACTGTTTTAAAGCTTTGCAACTTTAGGGAGCGGTCTGGGTGGGGTCATGTTTCAACTGCACCCCATAACATTTCCCACAGACTGGCTGTGTTCATGGCTGGTGCTGTCTGTGGTTCGCTGTTCTGGCCAATGAAGGCAGAAGAAGTGCTTGCGTTGGAAAAGCATTGACTCACCTGGTAGCCTCTGGCTGTGGTTTACTCAGATGCGTTTATAGACCTCTAGGGCTGGCATCTCTGTGAATTCTTTCAAGTTCATTCCTGTTCCTCGGGCTCACCCCTTCACAAGTGCTTGCTTGCCCTGCGTGCTTCAAATGACAGAAGGACATCAACTCCACAAAATAACTACTCAGTGACTTTTTCTAGGATTTTCTTGCACTAGTGTGTTATCATATCCATGTTTGTGCAACATAATAATAAAGATACGTTGTACTTCTCTAGAACCTTTCCCCTGTGGAACTTTCCGAACATCTCAAGACAATAGTTTTATAATCTTCATAATTTTTCAGTCTGAGGTAAATGTTCCTTTGTGAATTTTTTAAGGCACTGAATATGACTTTGAAGATAGCACAGCGGGCTTTTAATTTTACCACAAAACAGAAGAACTCTGTATCCTAGGCCTGTGTAGAATGTGGCATTTCATACTTATTAGGGGTTTACGTAGATATACAGGTATCTTTTACTTAATGGTATTTCAGTAAAGTTGACTACAGGCTATTTGTCACAAAACTTATTCTATTTCCTCAAGACTTTTTGATATGAAATTAGAGATTTATTTCTCCATAGGGAAACGTTCTAACAGAAATGTTCACATTTTGTGAGGCAGGACTAAGGAGAGAGTTTGGCTCTCTGGTGTCTAGAATGGTAGTTCTCCACCATGTCTGCTAGAATCACTTGGGAAGAGGTAAAAAAACACCAGTGCTTGAAATCTGTAGAGACTAGGAGCAGCCCAGTGGTGCCTGGGGCTGGTGTGAGAACGGGGACTGACTGCAGATTGGCACTGGGGAGCTCTTTGGGGTCAAGGGAAGGTTCTACGCTAGATTGCAGTGGTGGTTGCACAGCCTTATGTATTTGCTAAAAAATCATTGAACTTGCAATGGGTGAGTTTTATGATATGGAAATTATACCTCAATAAAGCTCATTAAAAAAGCCTGCCTGGGTATCACTCTAGACCATTTAAATCAGAATCTCTGGAGGTGGGACTCTGGTATTGACGTTTTTAAAAAGCTCCCCCAGTAATGTTAATGTGTGGCCAGGGCAAAGAACCACTGGCCTAAATCTGGTTTGTCTTGGTAGGACAATCCTGCCCCAGGGCCAAGAACCTTCCAAACAAATATTACTTAGTAATGAGATTTGGCTTCTTTGCCTATCCCTTAAAGTAATAACGGCTCACATGATTTAGATATAGAGATGGATGAGGCATCCGGATTACAGTACAGCAGTTTGAATTTAGGTGGCAGTGCTGTGTTGGAAATATAGGCTGCATGAGTTATTGCTATTTGGGGGAGAAACCCCAGCCTTTGCATGTCTGGTGATTCTCTATATGCCTAGTCAGGGCTGGGATGAGGGTAAAGTGAGTGAGTCACTCATTTGGGGTGCAAAATTTAAAGGGGTGTCACAAAACTCAGTAATCAAGATAAATACTATTTTAATGCAATGAAAAAATAAAAATTAATGCCAAAAAAACTATGATGAACAAAATATCAACATTTTAAATAAAGACAAGATCCTCCTAGTCTCCCCGAGGAGGCTTGGCTGTCTGTCCCCTCTTCTCAAGAGTCAGGACCACATCGAGCTGGTTCCACAAGAAGGAGGGCCTGATGACTGGGCCTAGACGGGAGGATTCACACCCATTCTTGGCTGCTGCTTTTGTACCTACCAGGTGCATAGATGTCTTGTCTTTCCTCTTGTTGGATGAGAAGGAAACCAGCTTTCTGGGGACCTGTGGATTCCTGAGTGTGCACTGAACCCTATCTGGAAGGGTGAGACATAACTCCTAACTCTCCCATTTTCCCTCCTGGGGCACAGGAGAGTGGGAGTGACCTCGAAGGTTGCCTGTGCTGTTATCCATATTCTGTAGGTGTATGATCCTCTGCTTGATCTCCAATCTGGGGCTAGAAAATGAGTCTCTAATCTGATAAATTCATGGTCTCATCCAGGGATGGATCCAGGTTTTGTGGAGTCTGAAGCTTATACCACTTTGAGGGGTCTTCCTTAAGAAAAAGAATACAAATTTATAGACACAAAATTAAATCTAGGGCTTTGGAAGGAGCGCCTTGCAAGTGAAGGGCATTTAAGCTTCATTAGCTTCATGGTAAAATTTCTCCAATATCACCTTAATATTTCATTTTCCTTATCCCTTTGCAGGATTTCCTTCTGCAATTTATTAGCTTATAATACCCATAGACTTTAGGAGTGTGTCTCAAGTCTTATGTCCAAATTTCATACTTTCAAAAGCCACAGAATTTTTTCCTTTGTGAGGTAGTGGAATGATTAAGGGAATTAGTTCTAGCATTGAATCGGCTGATTTTGTATCCTGGCTCTGTCAAAGGAGTTGTATGATTTGGGCAAGTTAATTTGTCTTTTTGCCTTCGTTTCCTCCTCTATTCTTACCTCATAGGGTTTTGCTGGGGCAGGACTGAAAGAGAGAGTGCATGGTGGGGCTTAGGACGATGCCTGAAACACAGATGGCACTCAATACATGTTGTGTAGTGTATCAGCCAGGATTCTTGGTTCTATGCAACAGAAACCTACTCTGGCTACCTTAAGTGGAAAAAGAATTTATTGAAAAGATGTTGGGTAGTTCACAGAATTGATGGGAAGTTTGGAAAAGCAGATGCTGAAAATAGGCAGGAATGAAAGGAGGCCAGGCAGCAGAAATAATCTGATCAGGACATTCTCTTCCTGCTGCCGGAACCAGATACCACTTCTGGATTCTGCCACTGCTGCAGCCCTGATCTAACCATCCCCTTCTCCTTATTTAAGATTCAAAATCGCTGGTGATCATATCTAATCAGCCGAGTGCAAGGTTAGGGAGAGAGGGCGGTCTATCCAGTCTAGCTTCTATAGTAGAAGCTGGGGCCTCGTACAATGGAGGATTCCACCCAAATAGGAAGAGGATTTGGATGTTTGGGAGAAAACTCCCAAACTAACACTATTGTTTCTGTTGTGATTACTTTGGCGTATTCTTTAATGTCTAATAGAACTGAGCTGCGGTATGATATCCTGCCAGTAGGTGACACCCTTTAACATTTGAGTACATACCTTAGCCTCTAACTTCAAGCACTTAGAAGTAGTCTTCTATGTATAGACTACGGTGGTATTTTTGCACTGAAACCAAACTGTGATGGTCAATTCTCAGATCACAGAAAATGGTTTCAATTGTCTCAAATGAAACCTTGCCGTCCGTAAGTTTATAATAATTCTTTGACGCTTGTTGCTATTTATCTGACAATAAATAAGAACATCTAATAAATTAAACTTAATGAGAAAATACAGAACCAGCTTATTAGGCTTAGTTTACTAATTTTTTTCATGGTGTGCTTTCAGGATTGTAATATTCTGTTGCTTCTATGTAAAATACCATTATTTTTTGCTACAAGTATTTTCCTAGAACATGATAGAATTAGATGCGTCTATAAAACATGACATTCCCCCCAAGCCAGGCAGGGATTGGTGTTCCAAGAGCACTGCTAGACCATAGGTTCCCCAGGGCCAGGTACTCCATCTTTTATTTATCAATGCCTACTCAGCACAGTACTTGACACAGGTAGTTCTTAAATAAATGCTGGAAGGAAGGGATGGGCATTACAGACTGTGGGGGTAGTACCACTTGGACCCATCTGAGAATCACTGTCATAGTTTGAAAAGTCCTTAACCTTGAAGTTTGACTTGAGTCCTAGTTTATGGGTGTAGTTTCTCTCCATTCATTTGATTTTTTTTTATATATTCAATGAAAATACACTAATTACTTACCATATAGCAGCACTGTGCAAGGTGCAGCTGTGAGGATTTGCCAGCAGAGTTTCTTGCCCTCATGGATTTCATATTTGAGTTTAGGGCCAGACACACAAAGATAACTATAAAACAATGAGGTCATCCCAATGACAGAAATACACAGAGAGGGCAATTCAGAAGAAGGACACCTCCCCTGGCCAGGGAGGGTCAGGGATGGTTTCCTGGAGGATAGAAGTCTAAATTGAATCTTAAAGGTCTTCAAAGTGTCCAACTTGTATATAACATCAATCAACGTACATCAATTGATCTTATAGGCTTGAAATTCTAGACATCACTATGAGGTGAAGAGCCCAACACAGCTCCTAGAACATGGTAGATGCTCGATAATAAATAGTTGTGGATTAGTTCATTGGTTTAGGAATACTTGTACTATCTAGGCTGGTATAGTTCATAGCATGCTGCTAAATATATGATTGATTTTCTAGTATCCATAAATTAAAACTCATAGTTTTAATTCCCACATCATCTGGTTAGTTACACACATAGGAAAAGCCTCTGTTTCAACGTCATATATCGAACCTCAAAGCCCACCTGATTTCAAGAACGGCAGCAGGAGTGTGGCAGTGGCTCACTACAGATCCATCTTCATTACCAGAACAGCGAGGAAAGTTGTATCCTGTGGCAGATGAGCATTAAAGGACAGTGTACGTATCCCCATACCGGTCAGGTTCGCATCAATTTGCGTATCCATCTGGAAGATGTTCTTTATTCCGAAGACAGAAAATAGACCAATAGCTGTGCAAGGAAATTAGAAAATTTACTAGTAAGATTAAGATTAAATTTCTATTCCCTACAATAAATACTTCCATCCATCTCCCATAGGCCCCCAAAAGAAATCTTTTTGTTTTTTCATGTGAAGGTGACTTATTGGAACGTGTTTCCAAAAGAAATCTTGGTTCAAATCCATTAGCATGTGGAAGTTTATTTGTCTTGCTGCAATGCAGTTTGAGTTTCAGAAACTTATTCACAAAAGGAAATATTTATCTTAAATTTTTTTCTTTTGAAATAGAAACGTAGCTTTAAGTTTTATAACATTTCTATCTGGTTCTCTGCTTTGCTTGTCTACAGTACTGCAGATCCTTGATTCAGGTCACAGTTTGGTTTGGTTTAACTTATAAGTAATAGCTGGGAGATGGGCCTGGAGGTGGCCTGGGTCGTGTAAGGATAGAGGGAAAGGATGTAATGTAAGATGTGAGGAAAGGCGTACGTTCAGCCACGGTTGGTTTATGACTAAGATACTCGTATTTTGTGGAGACAGTCATGGTCCTGTCCCTGTGTAATCAAGGGGTCAGCTTTCTTCTGCTTCTTGAATGTTACATCTTACCTTTGATTTCTGAAACTTTTGAATAGAAAACTTTTCAGCATGTGCAATAGACAGTGAAGATCCACCTGCAAATATAGAGTTTGCTACTGTAATTAAATTAAATTTACAACCTGATTAATCTGGTACATGTTCAAAAATAAAAAAAAATTTTGTGCTCTACTGGAGACAGTCAGCACTTCCCATGAATGAGGATACTTTTTTTGTGTGTGTGTGTGAGAAAGATCAGCCCTGAGCTAACATCCATTCTAATCCTCCTCTTTTTGCTGAGGAAGACCGGCTCTGAGTTAACATCTATTGCCAATCCTCCTCCTTTTTTTTCCCCAAAGCCCCAGTAGATAGTTGTATGTCATAGTTGCACATCCTTCTAGTTGCTGTATGTGGGACGCAGCCTCAGCATGGCCGGAGAAGCGGTGCGTCGGTGCGCGCCTGGGATCTGAACCGGGGCCGCCAGTAGTGGAGCGCGAGCACTTAACCGCTGAGCCACGGGGCCGGCCCAATGGTTCCCATTTGTTTGACAAACAGGGATAAACAGCTCTTGCTTAAATAAGTTCAAAGATTAGTGAGGGAGAAAGGAACATTGTAATTCAGGGTTAGGGGTGGCTGATGGGGAAAATCCCAGTGTGTGATGTAGTGCAACGAGGGGTGGCACTACAGACTCTGGGGAGGTCAGGGCAGTTTCCTACAGGAGGTGATGTCCCAGCTGAGTCTTGGAGAATAAATGAGAATAAGTCGGACAAAGAAGGATGGGAAAGGTATTCCAGATAAAGGCACTGGCATATGCAAAGTAAGGAGATGGAGAGCAAGGCAGGATTGAGGTGCCACAAGTGGTAGAGCGGGGATGGCTGGCACAGAGTTTAAGGAGAGAATGGTCATAGACGAAGCTGAGGCCATGTTCTGGAGGGCCTTGCATGTCATTCTCAGGAGTCAGGACTTTGTACTACGGGAAGCCACTGAAGAATTTTAGACAAGGGAGTGACATGGTCAGATTTGGTTTTAGAAAGATCATTTTGGACAGGCCAGAGACTAATTAGGATGTGATTGATGTCTGAAGTAAGACAATGGCAGAGGAAACAGATGAGGAGGGATGCTGGAGATACTATGCAGATAGAATTAATAAGAAAGTGCATCCTGTCTGGTACAGGTGATGAGGGAGAGAGAAGAGGCAAGTATGACCCCAGGTTTCTGGCTTGGGTAATAGGGTGGACTTCCAAATCTAGGAGGAGAAGGAAAGGCTTTGGGAGAAAGATGCTGAGGTCCATTTGTGATACATGGACTTCAGATGCTTGTGGGACATGCATCTGGAGATGTCCAGCAGGAAGGGGGATCTCTGAGTAGGGACCATGGGGGAGGTCTGGGTTGGAGGAGTAAATAGGCTCACTCAGGTAGGACTTAGGGATGAAAACGGAAGGTGTCCAAGCCTGTGGGACTCCCAACAACCTGAAGGGGTGACCTGGGGCCTCTCTCACAATTGTTGGCCTGCTCTGGCCTCCCTGTCTCTGGTTCATCCTGGCCTCTGACATTGCTCCTAGGGGTGAAGTTCCAGAATGTGGGAAAGGGAAATCCACTTGTGATCCCTTAGCCTGGCCGTTCCCTTTGTTTGGAATCCTCTTCACCAGATGCCCCTGTAGCTCACTCCCTCACTTCCTTCAAGCTTTTGCTCAAAAGTCACATTTTTAATGAGGCCCAGGAAAAATGGGCTAGAAAGCCACACAGTTGTCAGGAGCCACAAGCGACTTTGTTTTTACAGTAACTTGCAAATCACTTGGCTCTTCTAGCCCCAATTAATACATTTTTTCGGCATATGATATGTTTTTGCAAATTGAGTTCTCTGAGAGGGACTTGCTGGTGATGGAATTCTGTAAGTTCTCTCCATCTGTTTCGTTGTAACTCAAGGGACAAAAGTCTAGACAACCGTGTAATGGCCATGCACCCAGCTGGCAGCTGCTGAGGTCAGCCAAACACCCCTCTCCCTGAGCTTCCTGCCTCGGTTAACATGTGCTAGGGGGTTGGGGCTAGGAGGTTAAAGGATGAGGGCAGTGTGGCTGTGTAACCCTGCTCTGAAAGTAAGCTCTGATCCATTTTTACAGCAAAGTATTTCTACTCCAGAAAGTTCTGAAGCCCTCTGCCATCTCCCTTTCCACACCAGCAGGAAGGATTTAGGTTGTTAAAGATAGGTTAGAATCCTGATTTACAGACAGATGTGCTTCCTCATTCCCGTCCCTCTCCCTGTTCCCTGACTGAGAGCTTCATGGGGGTTTGTCTTTGTAGTTTGATGTACCAGGTGACGTCTCGTATGGGGATGGATTAACGTAAGAGGGAGAAATTGTATCTTTCACAGTATTCATGCAGGAATGCCTCCTTAAGACATAACCACATGGAAATATTCAGGGATCCCCTTTCATACTTATTTCTTTATCTAATTCTCTTTCCAGGGGCAAAACCCACCTGCCTCATTTACAGATATCAAGGGCATCTCTGTTTACAGTTATCTCCTATGCTACTTTACAAAGGCAAGGACGGGCTCATCTACTGTCTATTTTCTCCAACAGATACATAGGAGAAGTATTACAGGTTATCACGCACTTTCCCTTCAGTGGAGCTCATGAAGGGGTTGGCAGACCAACCCTAAACCACCAAGAGGGATTTTGATTAGAAGGAGGGCTGCATTCTCAGTCAAGATTGTTAGTCCTGAGGAGGCTGTGGACTTCTTTTTCTCTAGGCCTTGATAAATAAAATATCTTCTTATTAGTTAGGAATGTGTACTCCTGTCTGGAAGCTGGAAGAAGGTTTGGAAGACCTCCTGTGGAGGCTGCTCCCCTGTGTCTCTCTTTGTTTTTGTTTTTTAACTTAAGGGAGCCAATGTTGAGCAAAGGCTGAGGTAGCAGAAGAGTCTATTTATAGAGCTTATATTGTGAAAAACAGAGTCAGGAAAAGAGCAGATTTCTCTTCTGGGATGGCAATTTTCAAGGCTATACATTGTGAAATAACCTAAAGAGGGAAGTGAGCTTGGGTCTGATTCATATCTGACCCCTCTTTCCCTGTTCATAAAAGATGGTGAGCCAGGGTCAGGGCTAAGGATGACTTTTGACTTGATGGCTCAATTGTCAAATATTTCATGCAGGTTGTAGGGTGTGCCTGGGGCAGCTCTCAAAGTTTCCTGACCCTCCCAATTCCATTCCTCACTCTTGCTAAACAGTCTCAGAGAAAACACTGGAGTATGAAATTGATAAACAGAGGAAGGCACTCACTTCTGAGCAGTGGAACATTAACAGAGGGTGGAGCTATGAGTTAATGTCATCTCGAAAGGTTTTTTTAGTATTGCCAGAGTAAACTATTTTTCCTTATGAAACTTTGGAGATTATTCTAGCCCTTATCAATCTTTCTAATAAATTTCTATTCGCCCTTGCTTAAAGCTTTTAATTTGTTTTTATATTATAAAAGCAAATGCTTGTCGTGAAAAATTAAAACAAGAAAATGGTGAGCAAAAGCCTGTCCTTCCTCGTCCGTTCTTTCTCCTGGCGCCATGCTGCTGGATGGTATATTCCCCAGTGAGCTGCTCCACGGGAAAGGCCCGGGCAGTGTTGTGGGAAGAGTTTGAAAAAGTTTGAAATCATCTGAGTCTGAGGTAATCAGGTCAAGGGCTGGAGGGATTTGATCTGGGACTTAATGTGACAAGATTTGGTTCGAAAGTGAATGGGGAGCTCCTTTGCAGAAAAAGGAATGTCATAAGCAAAGGCACAGAGGTGGAAAAACACAAGTTTGATTTAGGCAATAATGAGTGGCGGAGAACAGTGGAAGATGGGCTGGAAAATAAATTGGGCCAGGCAGAGAGTCTCAAAGGCCACGAGTTTGGTCTGTAGCACACAGGCAGTGACAGCTAATTAGAGGTTTCTGAATAGGGGCCTGCATCTATGGTGCTCAGTCATTCATGTTGTGGTACAGAGTCTCCAAGGTTCCTTCCCTCCCTGTACACATGCTGCTCTTTTCCTCAAGAGGTGGAGGCTATTCCCCTTCTCTTTACACCTGGGCTGGCCTTAGTGACTTGCTTGACTGAAGTTGTAGAAATGATATTCTGGGACTTCTAAGGCTAGGTCATAAGGAGTCTTGCTGCTTTCTCCTGGGTCCCTTTGCATACTCAATCTTGGGATGCTCCCTCTTGGAACCCAGCCACCACATGAGAAGTCCAAGGCACATGCAGAGGCCACATGTTTGTGTTCTGGGGGACAGCCCCAGCTGAGCTCCTCCACAGTAGCAGAGCAGAAAGAGGGACAGAACCTGGGTCCTTGATACTGTAGTTAAATCACTGAATCAAATCCAACTCTGACTTCCAGTTATAGGAACCTATAAACCGGTTTTATTGTTTTTAGCCAGTTTGAGTTTATTTTTCAGTTTCTTACAACAAAATGCATTCTAAATGATATGAAAGAGTACTGGATAAGTACTAGTTCCAATTCTTCCCCTTAACTATGTGATCAGGGGAAATGCCTCTTGACTGGCTTCCTTATTTCTACATCTCTAAGGGATGCTTTATGTGACTGATTTTCAGGTTGCCCTAAAATATCCCATTTCTTTTGCTCCAGATAAAAGTATTTGTCTCCCCTGGACCTTGTTCCATGCACAGTGAGAAATTTCTCTCCTCAAATTATCAACTACCTTTACATTTTAGAATCACTTCCTTTCTTTTTGCTCCATGCATTAAAGCCATCCCTCCCTTAGTGTCACATCCAATACTGTCATAACATTCTCCAATGTCTTTTTTCAAAATGCCACTGTCACTAGAAAACGTCCATATAGAGGAGAGATGTCCTGGTTGAAACATGCATGTATATAGTCATAGGAAAGGTTTTACCCAGTTTAATTCCATAAATTAGCCCTTAGATAAACATCAGTGTTGACAGAGTTTGGATAGAATGAATAGTTTCCCTTGGAACTAATTACCTACGGTTTAGCTGACTTTTGGGGTTTTGAACTTGCAGCTGTGGAACAATTCCCCAGTCTGTGAAAACCAGCCCAGATGGTGCCCAATGAGACCTTAGTTTCTTTAAGGCTAGACTTCCTCCTTAACTTACTGGACTGTCCATCTCCAAGGATTTCGAAGGAGGTATCCAGGAATTTTCTCAATTCTGGAACATCACAACTAAAAATATATGTGGATCTGGGTCTTCTGAAATAAAACAAATCTCACATCCCAAAAAAGTTGGAATTACTCACCTAGACTAAATATTGTCTTGGGGCTCTGAGAAATTCAACAGTTGCTATTCTTTTTAGTCATACCTGGATGGCTAGAAACCTTTATTTTCACATTCTCACTGGTATGGTGAAGGCAGGGGTGGGAGTGTCAATGCTGTGGTTAGGAAGCTCTAGTTTAGAGACATGAAACTCACAAAAACAGAAGCCAAGCTCAGACACATCTGTCCTGTCCATCCTGCTGCAGGGGGGTTTTTCTGTATTCTCCCCTCATGTTAAGGGAATCAGAATTACATCTTCCTTGGCATTTGACTCCTATAAATACATTCCAGCCCAATCTCAGAGCATTCAGGAGCAGGAACCCTGAGTTCTAGGGCATCTTTTACTTTATTAGCCCTTTGACCTTGAGAAAGTGACTTGAAGACATAGCTTTCACACATGTAAAATAACCGCTACCTTACTGGGCTGTGGGATGAGACCAACATGGCTGTGAAAGAGCGCTTGAAAACTGTGAAGTTTTGGGTCTGTGCATCTCAACATCTTTGTGTTCTCCGGATTCTTTCACAGATGAGCATCTTTGGTAGAATGCTCGAAGCCATTAGACGTGAATATCAGTGAACATAAAAGTCAGATTTGGAACGTTGCAAATAAATCCTTCTATAAATCATAGGCCCAGGTGGCGTATCCTCTTCTATTAGCCCAAGTAACTTTTGAAGGAAAAAGGATGGGAGAGTAAATGGTAATATTTGGAGGAGGGAGAAGGAGCATAAGGAGGAGAAGCCCCAATAGACGCTCTGCAGCTTGTCTGCACATCATGTTGGAGACTGGGCAATTACTTGGTTAATTTAATGGTTGTAGACAGACATAAGATAATTACAAGGAGAAACATTTGCTTTGGGACATGATTTGCCCAGATTGACTGTCTAGAATGATCTAATTATCAAGCTAACCAGCAAATCCTCATTTCACTTGAGGCTATAGAGAATTATATATGAGCTGGTTTTATATCACTGGGAGCAATGCTTAGAAATATATAGCATATTTCTGGTTTAGTGCTAGAGGAGATTTTTAAAAAGAGTTTTCCTGAGGGAGTTGTATTTAGAAAAAACCCTACATCAAGTTTCTAGGCCCTCATTGTATTTCCAACTAAGATGTATATTTTTGGTGTTGCCCATGCATTTAGTTATGGGTTATTTAACACTCCCACATATTTTAAACTCCCCCTTTCCCTCATTTCATTAGTGACGAAGATTACAGCTTAGAATCATAGTCTTCATAGAAAGGAAAAAGGAAATTGGTTGGTTCTTCTCTTATTTATTCATTTTCTCTGACTTCCTAAATCTCCCAAATTATTTTCTGGGTTGTGTGCCCGCCAGGGTGGTTAGCATTCTATTTGTTGGAAGTCCATTTCCTGCACACTGCCCTTCTGACTGGAGTGCCACATTGCTTTCTTTAAATTAAGCCTCTTACAGCAGTCCAGCTAAGAGTTGGAGTAAGAGTCCTCATGGGGCTGACTTACATGAAACCCAGATTCACCGTGGCTACAGGTTCTCTGATGTTAAAATGGTGGCCTATTATTCTGAGGGTCAGAGAAAGCACAGTGGAAAGCAGCGACATAAAGTAACTCGGCACTGTATTGTTCTCAGGGCAAAAGGGTTTCAAATCTAACAGCCCAACAAAAGACTGAGGAGAAAGTGCTTTTTGTCACCCCTGGAGAATTCTTTGCCAAAACTCCCCTCTACTTGGAAAGGATGAAGCGCTTTTACAAGGTTGAAAAAAAGAGCAAGAAAATATGGCTCCATTCCCATGTCGGGACCTGCTATTTCTTGGTGGTGATGGAAGGATGCTTGTGCACGTTCACCCGATTGTAAGAAAGAAGCATTTCCCCGCAAAAGCGTGGCATACTTGAAAAAGGCATATAGCCTTCTTTTTCCCCCAAACTTAAAATGACAGTTTGGTAGAGGGGAATTTGTTCATTTTGACAGGACAATAGTAGCAGTGTTCTAATTTTTCAAGTATTCTTGCTTGAAATGACGATCCTTTAATAATAAAAGCCTTCCCAGTACAGTGAGTACTGAATCAAACAGGCATTAGAAAGACTGTAGATTTCAGATTGTGGGGAGATCTGAGATTTAAATTCAAATCCAGGTCATTGGAAAAATGACAAATAATATGTAATATGTTTCACTTTAATCAGTCTTGTTTTGTTGTCTTTTTCCTTTTTTTTTTTTTGCCTAGCACAGTGGTTCTCAGATCTTACCTACTTCGGAATCACCTGGAGGGCGTGTTAAAACACAGATTGCTGGGCCGCACCCTTCACAGTTTCTGTTTTAGTAGGGCTGGGGTGGGGCCTGAGAATTTGCATTTCTAACAAGTTCTTAGGTGAGGCTGATGCTGCAGGTTCGGGAGCCAAACTTTGAGAACCACAGGTAGAGCAGGGCTGGTTAAAACGTGTAAGACCCTGACCTGACTTGTATCAAGTCTGGTACAAAGCAAAAAGTTGAGTTTTCGGCCAGCTGCTTTCTAATGGGATTTAACAAGAAGACTGATATGTGTTGGTCAAGCTGATGGACTCAGCTCACATCCGGGTTCCAAATGTTAAAGACAGTGTCAGAGGACTGAGTCTTTTGTACATCGCTGGGAGGAGACATCAAAGAAAAATGTTCAAGGGTTTTGAGGATGGTAAAGACATAAATTGGCACAAAACTTTCATTATAGGCCTTGTGCAATGGAATAATTTTTCTTGCCCTAATTTTCCCTTCATAATTCTGAATTATTTGAATCTACAAATTATTTATTTATAAGGAGAGTTGGATTTGAGAATATTATACTCTGTGCTGCTCCTAGGATAAGACTTGGGGTCTTTTGTTCTTGAATGCTTCTCCCAGGAAGAGAAAACCACTCTGCACCAGGTCTCAAGAATTTTGTGACTTTACCTCTGGCTAAATGTAACACAGGCAGGCAGGGAGTATGTCACAATCCAGCCTTACACAAATGCAAATCATAGTAGTGTCAAATGACAGAACTAAAACAATTTAGTAATGAGTTTGATGTGCTTTATTCAAGGGAAACCATTCCAGGGACTGGGGGAGTACAGTGCCGCACGGGCAGTGGAGCTCTCTTCCTGAATCATTTTGGGCAAGAGTGAGTTTTATAAAGCCTTACAAGAGGCGCCACAGAAACAGGGCACGATTGACGAGGAGGTTCGGGATTTCCTTCTAAGGCTAGCGGGTCCTATTTTCTAGGGTCAGGTAAACTAGCTAAAGCTGAGTTGGAGGATTGAGATCGGTGTTAGATTTCCTTAACAGTGAGGCGTTTCCCGTAAGTGCATGCTGACTTAGGTTTAGATCTGTGACATGGGCCGCTGAGGTGGCCTCCATTCTGTGGGTCCCCATATATGAATTAACTTTATCAGTAGAATCATAGGATGATAGAGGTGGAGGGGAACTTAGAGGTCATCTCTTTCCATCTGCTCCTTCAGATAAGTAGACCCAGCCAGAGTGCTCGAGGGAGGTGACTCTGTGGCAAACTGCACAGTCTAATATGGCCAACTGGTGATGGGTCTGGGCAAAGGGAGAACTTCAAGATAAAGGGACAACGTGTCCTATTGTCTTGCTTGTGTTGGCACCACACTTGGCACCATGTGTTTTCGACCTGGCATGTGGAGGCTGGAAATTCAGGCTCTGAGAAGAGGAGGACATCATTGGATCTGGCAGCTAAACCATGAAACCACCGTCCCTCGGATTTCACCGAGTCTGTAGTCTCATTGGGAGGCCAGCCAACTTGCTGTCTGCTGTTGAGTGTGGGCGAGGAAGTGGGAGGAAAGAACTGGCTGATGAGAGAGTAGGAGGACAAAGAGAAACCTTTAGGAGTGGAAAATTTGTTGAAGGGGGTGAGGAAAAAGCGAGTGAGAGGCAAAAGCCCCAATTTAAAATACAAAACGTAAAGGACCCTCCCATCTATAGCAGAACAGGGACTTTATATGTGTTGTCACTTAATCCTTGCAGTCTTATGCTGGCCCCGGGCCCGTTGGCCCTCAGATGTAGCCCCCTTTCTGTGCCACAGGAGAGCCAACTCATAGGGCATGTTTCCCAGACTGCATCTGGATGATGTGTCCAGTGGAAGGCATGGTAGGATTGAAAGGTGAGGGGGAGGGAGAAGCCAGAAAATCCCCCTCCCCTGCCCCTATCGTTGCCTCAGTGGCTGCTCTGGCAGCAGCTGCCAGACAAGCCCTCAGAGACCCAGCTTCCTCAGGTGACTCTGGACTTCCACCATTTCATCTCCTTTCTTGATCTTCCACCCCAGGGTCGGTAGTAGCTTCCTTTCTCTCAGCTCCCCCTTCATCTGGGGAAATAATTCCCTGCATTAGGCTCTTTCTTTCGTAAATCCTTAAAAGCAGTTTGTTTTATTGGTTAGATCCTGAGCGATACAGATTAGAATTCTTATTCCTAGTGAACAGACGAGTAAATTGAGGTTTGTATATGTTAAGTCATTTGTTCAAGGTCATTGCAACTAGTAAATGATGAAATTGAAACAAAATGTAAGACTACAGAGTTCACACTTAACACGCTACTATGTGGCCTCTCAGAATGAGTTTGGATAAATTAAGAAAAAGGAAGAAAAGAAATATTTTCAGGGATGAAACAGTGGTAATGGCATGAAATCTTTGCTTTGACCTCAAGAAATTAGGTAACCTCTGTGGTAGGGTAAGTGTGCATGCCCCGTATTCTACAGTCCTAAATCTTGGTGAATTAATTCAACTCAGGCACTGACGCTAGTCTTTTATTATTCCTTGTTTTCTTCGTTGATCACAAGGGGTTACTTATTTCCACTCATCTAGCTGCAGTTTGTGAAAATGTGGCCTGAGCCTTGCTTTGGAACTCGGGTTGCTATAGAAACCTTTGACTGGAGGTGGATGGATCAGGAAGGTTTATTAATGAGAATTTCCCTGTTCTACCTCTGGGCTAAGTCTGTGTGAAAACCCAAGAAAGGCTCATTAGTTTTTGTATTAGTCAGGGTTCTCTAGAGAAACAGAACCAATAGCATGTGTATAGATAGAGAAGAGATTTATTTTAAGGAATTGGCTCACATGGTTATGGAGGCTGACACGTCTGCAAGCTGGAGACCCAGGAGAGCAATGGTGTAGTTCTGGGCCGAATGCTGGCCGGCTTAAGACCCAGAAAGAGTGGATGTTTCAGTTTGAGTCCAAAGGCAGGAAAATAATGATGTCCCAGCTCAAGGCAGTCAGGCAGGAGTTTCTCCCTACCAGGGGGAGGGTTTTTGTTCTATTTGGGCCTTCGATTGATTGTATGAGGCCCACCCATATTAGGGAGGGCAACCTACTTTAATCAGTCTACTGATGCAAATATTAATCTTATCCAAAAACGCCCTCACAGACACACCAGAAGAATGCTTGACCAAATGTCTGGGCACCCTGTGGCCCAGTCAAGTTGACACATACATTAACTATCACAGTTTTCATTACGGAAGGCTAACTTTTCAGCCTAATTGTTTGGTGATCGAAGCTGTTGGTTTTCTCTCCAATCAGCCCTACAGAATGTGCTCTTCAGGTATCAGAGGAGAGTATATCCTTGAATGGCTGCTGTCTGGCTTCCTCCATAGCAATTTGTCTTGAATCGATGGCCATCAGAGAGTCAACTAATATTTGAAAGATAAAAGGCAGTGGTCCTCAAAGAGTGGTCCCTAGAGCACCAGCATCAATATCACCTAAGGAATTGTTAGAAATGCAAATTCTTGTGCTCCATCCCAGACCTACTGAATTGGAAACTCTGAAGGTGAGGTCCAGCAATCTGTGTTTTAACAAGTCCTCCCAGGTGATTCTGATGCGTGCTCAAATTTAAAAACTAGTGGTCTAGTGTTTCTCAAACTGAGAGCCATGAAGCCTCTATGGATTAGCAAATATATTCTTGGGGACATCAGAATTTGCTAAGAGAATAAAAAATGAAACGTTTTATTTTGACAAAAATCAAAAAAAGCTAAAATAAATATATTCTAGGCAACCTAAATGATCAGTTTATAAACAAATACTGCCATAATATTTCTTTGTCCATAATTTGTGCGTGCGTTTGTTTTTGTGTTGGTATAGAGTGGAACTACTTTGCCACAGGTTAATGAGATGCATTTTTGCTAAGTGAAGACTGAGTGAATTGTTGTAGGAGTTTGAACCTAGAAAAGCGATGGAGAATTGAGATGTCGCAGGGTATGACATGGTATGACTTGAGGGACCTGTGCCCTAGCAGTCAATTCCTGTTCATTGTGGTTCAGTTTCAACAAACAGCATCGTCCCCCACATTGATTTAATGTCACTAATTTGAATTTTATTGATTTTGTAGCTTTGTGTGTGTTTAATTTGTAAGCTTGTTTTGGCTTTACAGCTGTTTGTATATAAAAGCCCAAGGACCTTAAACTGAAATTTATACTTGCATATATCTAAGTAACATAATAATGAAAATAATTTATATTAATGTCAAGGTCTATACAAATGTATTCCTTTTATTTATTTATTTATTTATTTTTGTTTTTGTTCTGCTCAGGAAGATCAGACCTGAGCTAACATCAATGCTAATCCTCCTCTTTTTGCTGAGGAAGACTGGCCCTGAGCTAACATCCGTGCCCATCTTCCTCCACTTTACATGGGATGCTGCCACAGCGTGGCCTGACAAGCGGTGCCTTGGTGCATGCCCGGGATCTGAACCCGGGCCGCCAGTAGCGGAGTGCATGCACTTAACCGCTACGCCAAGCCAAGGGGCCGGTCCCTCAAATTTATTCCTTTTAAAAGGAATTTGTGTTTTTGTATTGGTAAGGGTAGACAAATTTATGCAGCAATATAAAAAAAAACTCAGTCATTTAACTCAACAGAATTTGAGGGGGCTTTGCTAACTGCGGTCATTCAGGGACTCAGGCTGACTGAGGCTTCCTTTTGACCTCAGCATTCTTTTAAAAAAATTTTTATTGAAATATTCACACATCATCACAATATGCCATTTTAAAGAGTACAGTTCAGTGGTGTTTAGTATATTCACATAGTTGTGCAACCATCACCACTACCTAATTCCAGAACATTTTCATCACCCCAAAAAGAAACCGTATATCCATTAGCAGTCTCTTCTCATTTTCTCCATCCATCAGCTCCTGGCAACCGCTCATCTACTTTCTGTCTCTATGGATTTATCTATTTTGGACATTTCATATAAAAGGAATGATACAATATGTGGCCTCTTGTGTCTGGCTTCTTTCACTTTGCATAATATTTTCAAGGTTTATCCATGTTGTAGCATGTATCAGAACTTCATTCCTTTTTACTGTAGAATAATATTCCATCTCATGGATATATCACCTTTTGTTTATCCATTCATCGAATGACAGACGTTTGGGTTGTTTCCACCTTTTGGCTATTGTGAATAGTGCTGCTATGAACATCTGTGTGCCAGTTTTGTGTGAGCATATGTTTTTAATTCTCTTGGGTATATACCTAGGAGTGAAATTACTGAGTCATAAGATAACTTTATGTTTAACTTTTTGAGGAAGTGCCAAACTGATGCCGCAGCGGCTGCACCATTTTACATTCCTACCAGCAGCGCACAAAGGTCCCAATTTCTCCACATCCTCTTCAATACTTGTTATTGTCTATCTTTTTGATTATAGCCATCCTAGTGGGTATGAAGTGGTTTTGATTTGCATTTCCCTGGTGACTAATGATATTGAGCATCTTTTCCTGTGCTTATTGGCCATTTGTATATACACGATTTGGAGAAATGCCTATTCAAATCCTCTATTTTTTAATTGAGTTGTCTTTTTATTGTTGAGCAGTAAGAGTTCTTTATATATTCTGGATACTAGAATATATAGTACATACATTACATATTACATAGCTATATAAATCTTATCAGATACATGATTTGCAAACATTTCCTCCCATCCTGTGGGCTGTCTTATCACTTTCTTGACATTATTCTTTGATGTACAAGTTTTTAATTTTACTAGGTCCAATTTATCTATTTTTTCTTTGGTTTCTTGTGCTTCAGGTGTCAGGTCTAAGAACCTGTTCTTGAGCACTTTTACTGACCACAGCAATGTAAGTGTTGTGGCAAATCGTGCCCTGGCATTAATGCTTCCACCTGGAAGTTCTACATATTACCGATGCTCACATTTCATTGGCCACAGAATGTCACATGGTTTCACCTAATTTAAGGGGGCAGAGAAGTGCATTCTTACTATTTGTCTGAAAATGGAGCAAATAAGAAATATTTGGTAAATAGCACTAATGACTACCATGATTTAATTCACACTTGGAAACACCAAATTTGGGATCACCAAAAAAAAAAACATAGGTGATGTCTGTTAGAACCAAAAGATCTGCCTTTACTGAAGTACAACCAGATCTTATGCCCTTGCCTTTTCTCAAGGGTCTGTCTGAGAAACAGTCACATGAAAAAGTTTTACATCTTCAGCAAGTTTGGGCCAAACTGTATTGTTTATTATGTTACTTGGTGGCTTTTACATAAGGAAATGCATGGTAATTCTTTTTAGAATTTAGTAACAGGAAGACATTTATTTCTAGATAAACTTACGTGCTTCCCTTTTATTTTGGAATGGGAAATATGTTTCTATTTCTACTTTCGTTGCTAGGAAGCTCAGAGCTGAAATTAATGACCATCTCATATCCTCCCAGTATAGCTAACACTCTTTTTCAATATTAAGATTTTTTTTCTAAATGTTTATTTTAACTGTCTTGTGTCATGTTTTTTTCTGAACTACCTCATTTTTGCCAGGCAGTTAGGAGATAAATTATAAATAAGTTACAGATTTTATTGTCTTTTTCAAATGTAGTACATAGGGGAATGTAATGCTTAATTTTCAGATTTTACGGATCATTCTGCCATGTTCGTGCATCAAAACTATGATAATGAACTTAAGATGTTACATTGGTGCAACATGAGTAAGAGTGTGAGAAAATGAATGAAGGCACCTTTTACTCTTAGAGCAGACACTTTGGTAATTGCACGATATTCTCAATTTACACTTTTGAGGGATGGTAGTTTGGTAATTATATCACAGGCCTCAAAAATGTGCATACTGTTAGTCTTAAAATTGAACTTCTGGGTATTTATCCTAAGGAAATAATTTGGGAAGTGAGTAAAGATTAATAGTAATATAATAAGTAATGCTTTTTAATGCTTTATATGTATTATCTTACTGAAAAGGTAGACACCACTATTACTCCATTTAACAGATAAGGAACCTGATGCTCAGAGAGGTTAAGTGACTTTCCTGAGGTCATTCACAGCTAACAAGGGTAGTGTCTGGGACTCAAACCAAAGCAGTCCGACTCCAGAGTCCAGAATTTTCATTATTATTCCCAGTGCAGATATGAGAGCAAAATCTGAAAACAATAAAAATATTCATCAATAGGAATTTGTTAGATGAATTAAGTCATACACTAGAATACCATCCCACCATTTAAAGTGTTGCAAAACTGATTCACTGACAAGGGAAGCCACTTACAATATATTATTGAGTGAAAAAAGCAGGAAATAAAATAACGTGCCAGGTGTGATATAAACACATGTGTGTGTGTTTGTGTGTATGTATCTCTGTGTGTGTGGAGGAGTCACACACTGAAAAGGGCCTGGAGCAATGGTTCCCAACTTTCCCTGAGTCTTAGAATCCATGGGGGAACCTTTAAAAAATACCAATGCCAGACCAACGAAATCAGACCTCTCTCAACCAATGAAATCAGAATCTCAGGGGGTGTGTCCTAGGCTTCAGTATTTTTAAAAAGCTTCTCAGGTTATTCTAAAGTGCTGCCAAGGTGGAGGAACACGGCTAGAGCAGGAAGTCCACCTAGGTATTGAGAGTGGTTGTCTCTGAGTAGAATGCCAGTATGCTCTTTTTTTTCTTTTTTGTCTACTTTTTTTTCCTATAAAGAAGATATTATTTTTGTAATTAGAAAAATTATTTTTGATCAAAATAAAACTTTGATTCAGAGCCCAGGAGATGAAATGCTTTGTTCCTTTTACTTTCTTTTGCTTGTTTACTTTCTAGCATGTAAATATGTTGATAGCAGAGACATACAATGTGTGTGTGTGTGTGCGCGCGCACATGCGCGTGCGTGCGTGCGTGCGTGCGTGTGTGTGTCTGTCTCTAGGTCTGTATGTTTGTGTGTGTTGTGTTCTTCCATAGCAACTGCAAGGGAAGTAAGAGGAAGAGTTAAGTAGACCCCCTCAGGGAGCCAAGCTGCGGCGTAGATTCCTGGGGGACCAAGCTGGTACGACAGTCCTGGTTTTCCAGACAGCTCCTAAAGCCTTGACCTGCTCAGTTTCCCCCAGGAGCCACTCCTGCAGGTTCCTCCATGTCTGCTAGGGTGACCTATCAACCCAGTTTGCCCAGGACTCTCCTGGTTTTAGCACCAAAAGTCTGGAGTCCCAGGAAACCCCTCAGTCTTGGGCAAATAGGATGGTTGGTCACCCTGTCCCTGCTCTGCGGGACACTGTCATCCCTTGCCCCCCAACTCTGTCTCTCTCTGAGCTGCAGCACTGCCACCCTCCAAGTGAGCTTTGCTCTTCTTAACCACCTAAACCAACATGGGGAGGCAGAGATGAAGCAAACCACATCAGTAGTTGTTCCAGGGCTAAAGTACGAAGGAAAGCTATTCTTTTCTGGGCCACTCCTGCTGGCCTAGTGGTTAAGTTCTGCATGCTCTGCTTCAGCGGCCTGGGTTTGGTTCCCGGGTGTGGACTTAACACCACTCGTCTGTCAGTGGCCATGCTGTGGTGGCAGCTCACATACAAAAAGAGGAAGATTGGCAGCAGATGTTAGCTCAGGGCGAATCTTCCTCAGCAAAAAAAACCCCTAAAAAACAAAAGAACTATTCTTTTCTTTTTTCATCTGTCTTTTGTTTGGAAGGAAGAGGATATCTCTAAGCCCAACAGTATCGGGATTTGCTTTCTTTTATTTTGCTCTGGGCTCTCCTTAATGGCCTCAAACATGCTCAATTTTCTAATCTATAGGGGAGCTGTGGTATTCTTGCTGAGTAGTACATTTCTTTAATATTCCTGAATCATAATACATTCCTCTAGGGTATGTTAGAGGCCTGCCAGCCAATCCTTCATTGTAACATACCTTAGGTAGAGTTTTGTAAAAAGTTGGCCTGGATTCTGCTTAGATGACTTTAGAAATGGAATCCATCAAAACAATCTATTTCTTCCTATCTCTTTCTCTTTCTAAATTGCTGTTTTATCTTGTCATACTCCACTAAATCTTGGCACCTGTTTCAAATTGCACATCACTTTTTTTTACATGGTTTGACTGCTATAACAAACCTTATTTGAAATGTACACAGTATATCAAACTCTATTGGTTACTCATAATATTTGCAGTGTAACACTATTGTACGTATATTACTCTTTTTCTTAAACTTGGTGCATCAAAAATTTCCCCGTTGATTTGCACAAATGTCATCTTTGCCCATCAATTCCCACTGAGTAATGAATGGCACACAGCTGACCTAAATCAGTTAAACCAAAGTGTCTTTGATGTATGAAAAAATGTAAGAACCAAAGCTCCATGCCCAAGCTGCAATAAAATCTAGTTTGTCAGATAGAACTGAAGATTTGAGGCCAAGGTTATGTTAGGAATGGTAGGGTTGTATGTTCTGTTTACAAAAATGGAGACTTGACATCAGTGTTGACCAGAAGTGGGTAAAACATTTACCCTCCTGCTATAGCTCACTTAGGAAAAACTGATTTCATTAGGCAAAATTTCCCCCAGACCCCTCACCTTCTTCAGATAGCCTTGGTACATTACAAAATCGTTCCTTTTACAAGAGACTAAATTGCTAGTTTTTCTCTAACAATTGTAACATTTCCTTCAAAATGTGAATGGAAGATAACCTCCCTATTCATGGAGCTAGCATTTTGGTTAAGTATAAGGCCATCTTCTCTCTCTTCGTAAAACACCTGGCTGGTTTCAGACAAAGAAGAAGAAAAATTGGGTAAACAGAACTTGCTTTCCATCCATCAGTTTCGGGGGGTAAGGGAACCCTTCTCAACTGAGAAGACACATTTTCCTCCCAGAAAGGTTTGGAGAGTAGAGGAGCCAGTATCCCGGGCCTCTCTTTCAGAAGACGTTGGGCCATTGGCCACCTTGCACATCCCTTTTCTGTGCCCTTAAGAAACACTTCTGTTGCATTTTCATTTCTTTTTGGTGAAACGCTGTGGTTTTAATACTAATAACTCAGTAAATGTTAGCTCCCTTCTTTAGTTATGGATGCTTTTGCTCCTTTTAATTTCTAACATTATTTCCAAAAACTTTTTCCCCTATGGCAGGGGGAGCTATGTTTAGAAGAAATGTTGAGCACTATCTAAATGTGTAAGGTACACTTTACTTCTTTAACTCTCACTGGCATAGGACTTGTCTTCCAATTATGAAACTGGAAGGCCACCTGACCTAACCCCCCTCTTCTTACCCACCTCAAAATCTCTATGTTTTTACCCATCCTCTCTTTCCTACTCGTGTTTCAGAAGCAGAAGAGTCCATGGTTAATACTTTCAGTTGCATCTTATATCCCATCCCCTCCTGCCTTTTCTGAGACCTTGTATGGTCCCCTTTGTCTTGTATCTTTAGACTATGTCTTCATTCTTTCCTTCTTCACTGAATCCTTCTCAACCTACAAACATGCTCCAGCTTCCTTTTTATAAAGAATTAACCTGCTCTAGTTTGACTGCCCTTTCAAGCTACTCTCCTTCTCTTCATTGTCAAACTTCTCCCTGACTTTTCTCAAAAACCCAAACCTTCCCATCCTTCAAGACCCTGCTCAAAGGCTTGATAACCTCCAAGTGTGAAGGACCTTGCTACCTTGCCCTTTGCTCTCTCTGTTCCAAAATCTCTCTCCTTCCACAGGACAGGCCTCATTCTCAGGATGACCCCCTGTCTCCCAGTCCCTACGACAGTGTGCTAAACCAGAGAGGGGAAACTAAAGATCAAGTTTTCCCTTAGTACAGCCACCATGGGAACAATAGTCAGCCTGGTCCCTGCATTGGTTGACATGTTAAATTTAAGTATCTTCCAAGGACAGACATTAACGGGGAAGAGGGTGGTGAATAATTAAGTCTGAAATCACATTAAGAAAAGAAATATTTCCTCCTTTAGCAAGGAGCCTAGTCTTGTTTTGGGGAGTCACTAGGCTTCCCTTATTATGTGGCTTAGCCTTTAGTTTCTATCCATTTGGTTTCTGTCTTTGGCCTGTTGGGGGAATCTGTCAGTGTAAAAGAAGAGCTATATCAGTCTTTAATGGACCCTTTGTTACTCAAAGAAGGGCTCTGGCATTCCATCAAATTTTAAGGTTCTTTCTGTTCCATTTAGTTTAGTGTTTCTCAATGAGGGTCCTATGGGTAATATACTCAGGACAGTTCTTCTTTGACTACTATATGATGTTAAGTATCCTTGCTTCACCCCATGTCCCTGTGACCCCTGGAGGGGGCCCCTGCCAACGATGTTTGAAAAAACACTATTTTTCCACAAGTGCATACATACTATGGCGGGCAGAATTCCAAGATGACCCCCGATAACCCACACACTTATCTAATCTCCTCTCCTTGAGTGTGGGCAGAGCCTGTGAGTATGATGAGATACTATGATTATGTTATGTGATATGACAAAAGGGAGAGTATCCTAATCAGCTGGGCCCTTTAAAAGCAAAGAATTTTCTCTGGCTGGTTCCAGAGAAGGAATCAGAGATTCAAAGCAAAAGGATTCTCCATGCCATTGCTGGCTGGAAGGTGGAGGTCATGTGGCAAGGAATAGAGGTGGTCTCCAGGAGCTGAGAGCAGCCTGGCTGACAGTCATGGAGGAATCGGGGATCTGTCTTATAACTGCAAGGAAACAAACTCTGCCAACAACTTGAATGAGCTTGGGAGAGGACCGTGAGCCCCATATGAGAAGCTCAGCCCAGGCTGACACCTTGATTTCAGCCTGGTGAGATCTGAGCAGAGAACCCAGCCACTCTGTGCCCAGATTTCCAACCTACAGAACTGTGAGAGAATCAGTTTGTGGTGATTTGTTACACAGCAATAGAAAACTAATACCCGTCTATTTGTCTTTAAAAAGTGTATAACTTTCACCAATAAATTATAATGTTCTCAATTACAGGAAAGCCTCCTGCTTCATCTTGGGTCTACCACCACGCCCAGGGGGAAGCCTCATCATGGCAGAACCCAATTAATGCCTTTCTAGTGAACGAAGTTTCAGCTGAAAGGCGGGGGATAGGGAGAAAGAAATAATCATTCTTTATAAAGTTATCCCAATTTAACAGAACAACGTTGGTTTAGTATCTACTTTGTTCACAGCACTTATCTAAAGCTGGGACATACTGATTTCTTTCAGTGGCTGAAGATTTTCAGTCAAACGTGGTTTTTCCTGGACTTCCCTAAAGGTTTCTTTCCTTGGCAAGGATTTAACAAGAAAGAGCCATGTCAGCATATGATTTTATTAGTGTTGTCCTATCGACACCCTGCAGCATGTACAGTCTACCAGACTGTTGGAAATGGCAAGGGAATAACTGATTTTAATTGCTTTCCCTAACTCCCAGTATGGTCTAGGTCCCTGCAGCAGGACAGAAAGCCAGTGGTGTCGGAGGCTATGGCTAAACATGAGCTTGGCCTCCCAGTGCTCCTTGTCCTTGGACATGGTGTGGAGGGATGTGGAGGGTTTGACTCCGGTCAGAGCACTTGGATTCAAGTCACAGCCCTGCTCCACACTGGGAAGTGCCTCTGTGTCCCTTGTTGGCCATGGGGATGATAATGGTACTACCTCATGGGACGACTGAGGGGTCGACAAAATAATGCACATAAAGTGCTTAACACAATGCTCAATATTAGGTAGCTCTCAAATATGGGCTATAATTGTTACTACCAAATGTGAGAGATTGATTCTTGTAATTTCCAAGAAATGTTTATGCTTTCCTGTCTGTAGTTTATATTGCAAAAACAATAAATAGTTTTCCAAATACAAAATGACATACTATTAATTATGTTTTTTTGAATAAATCATCCTCCCGGATATTCTCATCATGCTCCTCTTTGTGGGCAGGCTCCCTGCCTGGAGAATCACTGGTCCTGGACCCAGACAAGAATAGCTGTAGCTGCCCCAGGGTTAGCCAAGGTCACAGGTCACCCTGATCTCCCCCAGACCTGGAGCTTAGACGCACTGAACCAAGTTGTTAGGAAACTGGAGGGGCCTGCCTTTTGGAGATGTGGGTAGCTGGGGGGTTTTGGCTTGGCCAGAGGAAGCCAGGTTAGGCTGTTGATCCTAAGTTTTTGCAAAACCAGGTGTTGCCTTTTGTGGGTGTGTGGTACAGATGACTTAGAGATAAGAGCCAGGTAAGAAAGGCCATACAGAATTTTGGTTTCAGGAACTTGGAGAGGCTGTTGTCTTGGTAGGGTGGGCCCTATGTTTCTCAGGGAGAATGGAAAAGGCTTTCCATAGAAGGTGATGTAGAAACATTGAATTGTTTCTCTGTAGAACCGGGAAGAAGGGAAAAAATTCCAGAGAAGAATTGCCAGTGAAACTGCTTGCTGCTCTTTCAGAATCTTGTTTTGAAATGGCATCTAGGTTTCGGCAACATGCTTGCACTTGAAAAACGAAAACTTTGGACAGAGCTGGTGTTGACGAGTGTGAACTTGCTCTGGCATCCAGTGTAATTTTTTTTTGGCTACGTAACTGTCATTCTTCCCATCTGCTCCCCCAAGCAAATCTTTGTGAAAGAGGAGTTCCAGCTGGGGAGATCTTAGTTGGTTTGTTAAAAATGTGCTGCAGGTGGGAGAGGGAAAGGGTTTCCCTGTCTCCAGCAGAGGAGAATGTTACGTGGACAACTACCCATGACCAGGAACCAAGGAGAAAGGAATTAGGTATTTGCAATCAAAGAGATCAATGTAACATGGACTCATTTAACTTTCTTGGGAAATTTAGGGATCAGGATCGCTTAGCTGAGGTCCCTCCTGGTGGGACGATAACTCTCACCAAGCCCCATGGGAGGGCTCCTGGGGTGGGTACAGTAAGGATTCTCTGGGTCTTAATTCTTGACCTAGATGGCTTGGTTACATCCCAATCACCATCTGTGGGATAGTTTCTGACCTTTATTAGCAGACTTATTTTTGAAAAGAGTAGTCTATATTGGGAGCCTGTGTAGGGTTGCTAGGGAAAAATACAGTGTTCTGGTTAAATATGAACTTCAGATAAGCAAAAAATAATTTTTCAGAATAAATATTCACAAAAATTGCATGGGACATATACTAAAAAAATTATTGTTTATCTGAAATTTGAATTTAACTGGGGTCCTCCTTATTTTAATTTTTTTGCTAAATCCGGGAATCCTCGTTCTGTTGGGCCTGGTGACCTGAGCTGGAGTGAGGTAGCAGATTCCAGGAAGATAGTAGGGTTCATTTCCTGGCGTTTTTTTGTGGTGGCTTGTGATGGCACAGTGACACCAAGGAGCTCCCTCCCTAAGTCAGCTAAGTAGCAGAAAGCTGTTTGGAACTAGAAGGGAGCTGATCACCTGATTATAAGTACCTCTGTATTCCTTCCTTACCAGGCAATGAAAATATCCCCTTCTCAAACCAGCCTTTCCTCCTCAGAGGACCAGCTTCACTGGCTTTCACCGGTTGTCTGATGGTCTGGCATCTACAGATGCGGCGAGCTGTTTATCCTACATTCCTAACCTGGGAAACCACTCTCATGCTTCCCACTGAGGGATGGCACCAAAATGTCCTGTTGTTGTTTTGACGGCTGATAACAGGGAGTGAAATCAGAAGTCCAGTGTGAAGATAACATAATGGGAGATATGGCATGCTTTGGCGACAAGGGAAACTTTATAGTCAGACAGACCTGTGTTCCAAGGCTGGGACTATTGCTTGCCAGTTGTTGGGTCTTGGGAGTGGGACTCAGTTTCCTCATCTCTAAAATGGGGTTGTTAGTGATATTTACCTCGCAAGGTTGTGGTGAGGGTTAAATGAGATAGTATAGTCAAGGCTTTTAGATAGGGTGTGTTATTTGGTAAGTGCTAAATTAATGATGGTGCTTATTGCCACATCCACACAGTAGTTCAATCCATCCTGTGCCACCCATGTTTGTCAGAGCAATCTTTTCACTTAAATCTTGCCTTGTGCCATAGAAATGGGATGTCTTAACATACCTCCTTTTTGACAGCACAAAGCTGGCTGGCTGGCCTCCGAGGCTCCTTCTAGAAGGACTCTGGGGTTTCTTGGCACCATAATCAATGGCTACACTTGGGCTGATCAGCTGTAGCCTCAAGGTGGGGGCGGGGTTTTGGGGCGCCTCATGATTTCATGTTATGCTAAACTTCTGTGGTAAACTTCTCCCCATCAACCTTAAATCTAAGGAAACAGTGTGCTTGCTCTGCAGAGCCAGCTTCAGACAAGTCTCTGTTCCCCCTGCCAGACTGTGGCCCAGGCTCCTGTGTAGAGACTTTGGGAGCCACTATCGGGCCAAACAATGGAGAGGGCCAGCCTAAGAGACCAAGCATGAGCAGCCTCTCCCTGCAGATAGACCACCTAGGTTCTCAGAGCACTGACTCTGTAAGAACACAAATAAAACAAATAGAAGACATTCTAGGGCCGGCCCCGTGGCTTAGTGGTTAAGTGTGCGTGCTCCGCTGCTGGCAGCCCGGGTTCGGATCCCAGGTGCGCACTGACGCACTGCTTGTCCGGCCATGCTGAGGCCGCGTTCCACATACAGCAACTAGAAGGATGTGCAGCTATGACATACAACTATCTAATGGGGCTTTGGCGGAAAATAAATAAATAAATAAAATTAAAAAAAAAAAAGAAGACATTCTAGAGTCTCAGCACTTGGAAGAAAGATTCTCTATTAATCTTATGTAGCTAGTATGTGCGTGTGGGAATGTGCTGATGTATGTATTGCAATAGAGGGGAGGTGGGTAGATTAAAGGGCAGTTGTAAGGGACAGATAGGCTTTTAGAAAGGGCGTTAAGACAAAGTTCTAGTGACATTTTAATGTAATTGATTACAAATGAGGATGGAGGGAGGCTTGGTTTAAAGGCTGGAGTGTAGACCATGAGTCACAGAGGCTGGGGCTGCCAGGGGATTTGGGCTCCAGGAGAGGGCAGAGCCAATGCAGCAACCCTCTGCTCATCAGGCTTTTTCTCGACCCAGCAGCTGGGGCCAGGCTTGCTGCTTGGCCTGCCGCTGCCCCCGGAGAGTCAGCTGGCTGGTGGGTTGGCTGACAGGGGTGGTGTGTGCTGAATTCACTTCCAAGGAAGGGGAGAAGATGCCAGCTACTCCATACATCACCCTCTCCACCTGCCAAGGAGGCGAGAAACTGCTGCCGAGAAAACAGCTTTTACTCATTCCTTTGTATTTGGGCCTGAATAAGAGCCAGAAGCAGTGGGATTTGGTTACTAAGTCAGTTGCAAATCATGCTAATGGGAGTGCTAGTCTGGAACATTAGGGCTGGGGAGCGTGTGATTGAGTGTGGAGAATCTTAGGGTGTTATCCTCCCTAATTTTCCACTTTTGGAGCTGTTCTGGTGCAATCACGTCATCACGGCTGGCATGAGCAGCCAGCTGTGACAGGGAGGGACAGGCCAGGGTCAGGGTAGCAAACACTTTGAGGTCTTTCTATGATGTGGTCATTGTGGGGTCAGCAGGAAATGAGCTGTTGCCCTGCTCTCTGAATAGTGAAGATGGAGGGCAGAGACATTTTGCCGTATGCACAAAGACGGATGAGAGCAGACAGTTACAAGTGCCACCCCCAAACGTAATCAGATGTGGTTAGGGTGGGTTTCCTTTGGACCTATGTTGTCTCTCAAGATGGCCAAATTAGGCATCATACTCAGAGAAAGGACCCACCATGTCCAGGGGGAATTCTTTTAGTCCTGAAAACATTGGGGTTTGGCATTGTTTTTCCTCCATCTGACCTTGGTGTGTCCTGGTACTCAGCTCTCACTGTTGGCTCAGGTCTGGGTTTCATGATATTGCTTCCAACTGTCACTTTCTCCTAGAGATCCTGTCACACTCCACCACGCTGTGACATCCTCCTCCAGCAGGTAATGTGTGGTGCTAGTGGGACTTGGTTTCATCAGTGACGTGGGGGCTTTGCTGAGCACAGAAGAGTTCCTCACAACAGAACGGCTCAGGCAGAAGTGTGTAGAGGTTATCACGTTGTTATTTCCTGGTTTACACTAGGAGCTATCACTTTTCCACTGACTTGTCCAAATGCCTCTCCTCTCCCACCTTGCCCCCAAAACACACACCTGCGCCCCTCAGTGGCCTCCTTCTTCTCTCCCTAGATGACTAGTAAGTTTATGAGTTAATTATATTTGAAGATTTTATTTATTTATTTTTCCCCCAAAGCCCCAGTACATAGTTGTCTGTCATAGCTGCACATCCCTCTAGTTGCTGTATGTGGGATGCGGCCTCAGCATGGCTGGAGGAGTGGTGCCTCGGTGCGCACCCGGGATCCGAACCCGGGCCGCCGGCAGCGGAGCGCACGCACTTAACCGCTAAGCCACAGGGCCGGCCCGAGTTAATTATATTTGAAAGGGCCTCAGTATTTTTTTAAGCCGTGGTGGTGAGCTAGCTTCTCCCCACTGCCTGCCTTCCTGAGTCATTGCCCAGCCCAGCTGCCAGTGAGAGTCGGGAGGACGAGGGAGGGGTGACATAACATGGGAGAATCTTTAGCCTGGAGAGCGATTTCCCTGCTTTCTTTACACCAAGTCATTGTGTGGAAGGAGTGTGTGTGTGTACGTGCTGAAGCCTTGTCCAAAAGCGAGTGCGTGCTCAGCATCCCCTGGGGCCCTGCTGTGGGGGGGTGCTCTGAGGTCATGCTCTTTTCCTTCTTGTTGTCAGAGTCCAATGTTAGCTTCGTTGTTCCAGCCAGATGAGGAAACAGACCCTGTGGAAGTCATTTTTTATCATGTTCAGTGAATATTCTTGGGCTCATTAATCCTAGCACCTTCCTTGGGAAGATCAAGGGTGAGCACGAAGTAGTCTAAATCCTTCACACAGGTCTTTTTCCCTTCTTTCAAATTTCTTTTTTTCCAAAACTGTAAAAATAAGCACATACTCATTCAAAATGGAAGTCCCTCCACAAATGACTCTATTGAAAATGAAAAAAAAATCCTCAGCAAACTCCTTGCCTCCTGGGCCCTCAGAGAAGGGATCAGTCTGGAAGACGGAGATGATGTATTCAAACATTACACCTCCATGTACCCTGAGAGAGGATCTGTGCCTTTATTTATAATGTATTTACACAGCTCGGTGGCCACTGAAGAAGTCTGTTTAATGAAATGCTGGACCTGTATTTAGATGGGCCTGTTGGAAATCATTGTGAGTAAACATGTAGATTTATTTTCTTTCCCCTAGAGGTCTCTCGGAGGTCGCTGAAGATAAATATTTGCGCCGTGTCCAGTTTGTATTCCCCAGCCTAATGTGCTGCTGAGGTAAGTGGTTTGCCTTCTTCCCCTGAGCCTGTTAACATGCACAGAGCTGCCCTCCTCCCCCGGTGCGGTAACAATCTAACACTGCCTCGGAGACAGCGCCTGGGTAGCAGCCACTCACCCAGCCTAGAACAGGAGTGCAGGTGTGGGCTTGTTCCAAGCAACCACGCGCCGCCCAGGAGTGGACCAACTTGAATCAGATGAGTTTTGCCTTGCATTCAGGAAGCCGCATCTCCTCTCCTGTGTGAATCTGCGTTACTGCCCTGGTGTTAATGGAATTCAGGAGAGGAGGGCGTAATTCTCAAGAGTCCATCAAAATTGAAATCTCGTGAATTCTCAGTATTCTCTCTGGGAAGCTGATTTGAACTTTCTTTCAAATCATTTCTTTTTCTTTCAGACCCTTAATAACATTCCAAAACAAACCAGGAGATGTTATCTAAGACCAGGATTAAAAAAAAAATTTTTTTTGATTGGTCTTCATCTCCTTTTTTGGGTAGAAGTGAAGGGAGAAGGAATTATAGAATATTTTATGCTTTTAACATACACTTTAACTACAAATTAGGAAAGTAGGCCTAAGGTTACTCCATAAAGGACATGACTGGTCATTTTAGAGTGCCTTATCATTAGCATAAAGTGGGGTTAAGAAGAGGTCTGGGACTATTGAGTTTATTTTATGGCTCCATACTTGAGGGTGGCAGAGGTCTTAGAAAGTGGCGTCTGAATAAATTTAGGAAATATTTTCAGTTCAGACTCAAAATATTCTTTACTGTAAGGTATCTATAGTACTGTAACCTAAGAAACACTATATCTACATGTCTGTAATCTTGAAATGGGCACACAAATGCATGGACAGGTTTGAGGAAGACTTAAGTCACCTGTCAGGGACTTGGAAAAGGCTAGACAGTTTGAATTCAGTCTGTATAAATACGTCACTCTAAGTACATATTGCCCAGCCCGCATGGCTGCTGCATCCTGCAAGATCCAGCAATTGATGTTTTTAAGATCTGCGTTGGTAGTTCAGGGCTGAAAGCTATTATGAAATCCTGTTCCTTGGGTAGCACACCATCCACTCTGTGTGAATTGTCCGGACTTGAGAAAATGGAGCGCAGGAGGCCAGTGAACGTAGTGAGAAACTGGCAACCCGGCAGACAGGCTGACGCCAGCAGGACACCAGCGCGAACTGAAGGTCTTTGTACCAGGAAGAAAACAGTGCTTCTTCCTTGAAGGAGAGCGAGCCCTGGCACTTGGAAGGCCCTTGGTAGGAACCGAGTAGTGCAGCTGGGGGAAGGGCCTGGAGGTTGGCGAGCTGCTGTGTGTATAATAGGGGGAGAGGACTTCGGAGCTCTCCAGGTTGAAACATAAGTGATGTAGCCATGGGAAGGGGGTGGGGAGATTGGCGGAAAGCGTCTGTCAAGGTATGTCCCTTCTTCTTGTGGAAACCCCCTTCTTGTTTTCAGTGAAATCTCTCAGGAACTGTTTCATGCCAGCAGATTTATTTTGGGAACCAGTGAAAGGGCTGCATTTTGCTTTAGGGTTAGTGGAGGAACTAAACAAGAATGGTGTGCAGATTCAGAGGGCAGGAGGACCTGAGAACCCCCCGGGAATTAGCAGGATTCTAGGGGAGGTCTTTGGACCTTACTAGACTGTAGAATTGGTGGGTTCAAGACAATTTCTCCCAGATCTTACAGATCAAGGAGATCTGCACCTGATATCTGGGTCACATCTTTAAAATAATGGCCAAATGAATATTTGTCCTTTAAACTTGTGTCCTATCAGGCTTGCCAAGCAACTCTGTCCATCGATTGTGTTTTCGTGCCCCGATGAACGCGGAATGGGAAAGGAGGATCCTGAGGAGCGAGCTTTGGAAACTCGGCCAGTCTGCCCGCCCAGGGAGGGCCGAGACCACGGCCGGGCTGCGGGGCGGGCTTTGCCTCCTGGGCCGAGCCGGGCGGCGCGGGGCATTTCGCGGGCGCGGTGGGCCCCGGCGCGGGGAGTGCCGGGCGGCGCTGTCAGCGGTGGGCGGCGCCCGGAGAAGCGCGCTCCGGGACAGCTGGCGGCTCAGCGGCAGCGCCACGCACAGTGACAGGTTCTGCAAATAACAGCTGCGGAGCAATCTTGGTGTTTGGACAACGTGGGAAGGGCCATTGTTCACAAATTGGTCTCTTCAACACCTGCATGCACAGATAATAATCCATTGTCGGTCTCGGGCTTTCAAAGACAAAAGACAGCCGCAGAGGGAGGAGCGAGCCGTTACTGGAGATAGCAGAGCAACTTCTGAACCGGGGAGAGTGCAAACGAGGACTCCAGGTTCTGTTCCTGGATCCGCCAGGGACAATAACTCACAGTGGGGGTCTCTTTCATTTGCAGGTAGTGAGAGGAACGTCTTTCATCCTCGCAGGCCACCACTGCCGCCACCGCCACCATCATTTCCTATGCAGTTGCAAAGTTGCTTCCTTGCAAATCAGCGATCAATACCGATAGAGTGGCCCCAGGATAGGAAAGGTCACACGTGTGAATGTAAATCAAAAGGTTTATGAGGCGCAGGTGGTTTATACTCCACGGAGATTGCAGCATTAGCATGTCAAAGCTACAATGGAACCAAGGTGTATGCACAGAGTCTCTTCCTGTGGCTCAGGGAGGGCCTAAGCATGACCCTCTTGATCCTTCAGTTTAAAATCATATGGTGGCACCAGATGCGGCCACCACATTACTAATGCATCCAGTACCTTCCATGTGCACAATGCTTTGCAGTTTAAAGTTGGTCTTCTTACTTGCATTTTCTTATTTTAACTTCATAATGACAGCGTGAAGTCTGTAGTGAGGAAAAGCCCCATCATAACAGAAGAGGAACCACAGGGACCAAGTCTGCTATTCTGTCCAATGTACTACTTGGCACAACTACAGCGTACATTGGGTAATTTGGATCTTATTTTATTTTTTTCTTTTCCTTTATTGAGCAGCTACTACTAGACACTAGATTAGGTAATAGGCACACAGAGACGTAGGAGATACATTCCCTGTCCTCGCTTCTCTGCCCCACACAGTGCCACTAGCCACACGTGGCCAAGTTTTAGTTAATTAAAATTAAATAAAATGTAAAATTCAGCTCCTGCATTGTGCCAGCCACATTTTTTGTGTGTGTGAGGAAGATCAGCCCTGAGCTAACGTCCGTGCCAATCCTCCTCTTTTATTTTTTTGCTGAGGAAGACCGGCCCTGAGCCAACATCCACCGCCAATCCTCCTCATTTTTTTCCGCAAAGCCCCAGTAGATAGTTGTATGTCATAGTTGCACATCCTTCTAGTTGCTGTATGTGGGACGCAGCCTCAGCATGGCCGGAGAAGCGGTGCAGTAGTGCGCGCCCGGGATCTGAACCCAGGCTGTCAGTAGCAGAGCACACACACTTAACCGCTGAGCCACGGGGCTGGCCCTGTACCAGCCACATTTGAAGTGCTCAAAAGCCATATATGCCTAATGGGTACTGTATTGGACAGGACAGAAAGTTCTATTGGACAGTGTTGTGTCTAGAGGCTAACATCTGGTGAAGGTGAAGAAGATCTTCCTTTTTTCTGTCCTATTTGCTATGTTCTTGCAGTTCAGTCATTTCTTGGTGCATACGTGCTTCTTGCTTTCTAAAAGATAGCCTGAGCAGTTTCAGTTTCTCAATAAAGAGGTAGAATATATATACAATAGATGCATTCATTTTGATGCACAATTTAGTGAGTTTCGACTAATGTAAACAACACTACAGTCACCATCATCATTAAGACACAGAACTTTTATATCTTTCCAAAATGCTCTCTTGTGCCCCGTCCCAGTCATTCCTCCTCCAAACTCTTGTTCTAGGCAAGCACCAATCTACTTTCTGTCATTATATATTAAATTTGTAGTTTCTAGGGTGTTTTATAAATGGAATGATATAATATTCACTTTATTGTCTGGCTTCTTTTGCTCAGTTTGAAATTCATCCATGAGATTCATCCACATTGTTGCATGCACAAGTAGTTAGGTCCTGTTTATTGCCAAGTCGTGTTATTTTATAGGGATATATCACAATTTGTTTATCCACTCACCTGTTGATGGACATTTGGGTTGTTTCCAGTTTTGGCTGTTATGAACATTTGCATACCCATCTTTGTGAGAACATGTTTCCATTTCCTAAAAGTGGAACTTCTATGTCGTATGGTAAGTATATATTTAACTCTGTAAGAAACTGCCGAACTGTTTCCAAAGTGAGTATACCATTTTGCATTTTATTTAGCAAGGTTGCAGGATACAAGGTCAACATATAAAAATCAATTCTATTTCTATACGATAGCTATGAATAATTGGAACTAGAAATTTTAAAAGCACCATTTATAACAGTATAAAATATGAAATATTTAGGGTTAAATTTAGCAAAATATGTGTATGACCTGAACATCGAAAACTACAAAATACTGCTGAAAGAAACGTTAGAAGACCTAAATAAATGGAGAGATATATACTGTGCTCATGGATTGGAAACTTGATCTTGTTAAGATGTTATTTCTCCTCATATTTCTTTTGTAGAAAATGACAGACTGAAAATAGAAATCCAAAGGATCTAGAATAGTCAAAACAATGTTGAAAAGAAGAACAAAGTTGGAAGATTTACATGACTCAATTTCAAGGCTTAAAGGTACAATAATCAGGATGGCATAGTTCTGGTATAAAGACAGTCTAGGTAGAAGATACTGGAAAAGGACTGGAGCACGAAGAGATTTAGGAAAACATTCATGGGAGAAGGTCAAAATAGTAGCTTTGGGCTTATAAAGAGGAATTTGTGGGGAGAACAGAAAAATCTAATGGAGATTTTTATTAATTTGTTTGCTGTCTTGTATGTGATGTAATTCTTCCTCAGTGACAACCTTAAATCTTCAGTCAAGTTCTCAAGCTCAGAGGATGCTTGGTTTAAGTAAAAGTTTTTTGAAAAGCCACAGAGCGCAGAACCAAGATGGCAGCCTCAGATGAAGGAGAGGAGTTGGGGGGGGGGCAGGGAAGATCAAGAGGACTTAGTAAGTAAGGTCCTCAAGTAAGTAAGTAGAATATATTCACTAAATGCCTGAAGTAAGATCAGGCATTTTATAAAAGGGTGAGGAAGGCTTTTGGATGTTCCAAGCTATGGAAGCAGGGTTCAGTCAGCCAGATTCTCTATGTCTAGGTAAAGACTTTTCTTATGTGCAGGAGAATGTCTGATTCTAGTGGTGGCATATTGTACAACTCCAGAGGGCACTATTTTTGTGTTCTCTGAATTATCGGTGAAAGCTGGTCCCCAGAGTTGTGTGACCCAGCTTGGCAGCCCTCATTGATTGAGTCTGAAAACCAGCATTTATAAAAAGGCTATGGGAATGTGAGGTTTGCAGTATAATCTCCAAAATTATATATTATCTCTTTTGTGTTCCTTAGCTGTGTCCCTAAAATATGCTGCTTACTTTCCAAACTTCTCAGATAAAGACCCATTAGGAAGGACAGGCAAGGGACAGAGTGAAGCCACATTATCAAATGAGACTCCCAAACGGGATTCTTTTTTTTTCCCCCTCTTCAACCTTCTCTGATTCCAGGAGTCAGAAAAAGGAAGGAAATCTCTTATTCACACAGCCTGGATTAAACTGCATGTCTAGTTCTGTTCTACTTAGGTTTCAATTTCATACTTCAAACCATTTACAAAGTCTTCTCCATTTAGGTATTCCAAATAATTAGGCATGTCCAAAACAGAAAATAAAGCTCTTTTACTGCTTTTTAACATCTGACATCCATTTCCCCTTCTTTAGTAGTGGTACCCTGATTTCTCTCTGGGGAATTACCCTCTCCCTCACTCTGGGTAGAGTTGACTGTTTTCCCAGTACTGGCAGAGCATGCCACTTTGCCGAAGACAACCAGGGCATCACATTCCCTGGCTTTTCTGATTGGCTCCCAGGTGGGGCACATGACCTAAGTTGAGCCTGTCAGAGTGAAACTCATAATTTTGTGGAAAAGTCTTCCTTCTAAGCCATGCCTAAAGTCAGAAGTGTTGTCAGTAACTCCTTTAACCCCTTTTAAGTTAGTTTAGGTCAGATTTTATATTTCCTCAAAGCAACACAACCTAAATGAAACACGTAATTTATCATCTCCTTCTCTAAACTCATCCCGACTTCCTGTTATTTGTTGTTAAAGTGGCATGACTATTGTCTCAGTCTCAGGATAAGTTAACTCCATAACCAATGACTCCAGAATGTCAGTCACTGCTGTGTGAAGCCCAGGTGGTGTTCCTGTTTGGTAGGCAGCCTTTCATATAGTCATTCAGGGACCTAGGCTCCTTCAATCTTGTGGCTGTGACCTCCACTTCAGCCTCAGAGCCCTCTTCATTCATCAGGAGGTTGGGGAAGGAGAATGGGAAAGCACATATGGGAGGTTTTCATGGACCAGGCCTGGATGGGGGACACATTACTTCTGTTCACAGTCTTTGCTCAGAACTCGATTACATAGTACATCCAACGGCATGGGAGGCTGGGAAAGTTGTTCTAGCTGTGGCCCCAAGAGGAAGAGAAAGCTACATTCAAGCTCCGGGATTAAAAAGTATAGTCATTTGTTGTTTATTCCTTTCCTTGAGTTAGTTTATTCAGCCAGCCACCAAGTCCTGTGATTTTATTTTGCAATGTCTCTCTCATCTCTTCCTTCTCCCCACATCTCTCTGCCACTTCCTTAATCCAGCCAACTCTGCTCTCCTCTGCTTCATCCCATTCTGCATTCTCCTTTGCTAGGCTCCTCAAGGGCAGCCTCTGCCTTTTCCAGCTTTGTATTCTCAGTGTCTGCAGGCACCTCATGAGCATCAAGAAAAGTTTACTTTGTGAAAACCTGACAGACTAATCTTCCTTATGCACCAATTTCTGCATGTCATTCCCTTGCTCAGAAATCTTCAGGAGATCTTGTAGTTTACCCTGCCAATCTTGTATTAATCTGCTTGCCTTCAAGTGCTCAGGCCCTTATTTCTATCCTATTCCATACCTTCTTCTCTGACAGCCCAAATGGGTCTTGTCTTCTGGGCACCTGAACACATCACTATGCTTTTCCTGAAATGTTCTCCTCTTTTCCCTCTGTCTTTCCAAACATCATCTTCCCTCAATGTCCACCCAAGTCCTGCCTCCTCCACGAAACGTTCCCTTTCTGCTCCTGCCCTCCCTGCCCTCCGCCTTCTCTGAACTCTGGGTGCCTGTGTTGTTGATAACCAGGGAGACCCTATGTCCTGGCTCCTCTGAGAGAGCCCTGAATGCACAGGATCTGTCCTGTTGTCAGACACATTGGACTCAGAGGCTCAGCATGAAAAATAGACAAAGATGAAGCTGCTCTGATTGGAGGATGGTGGGCAGAGATCAGTCCTACAGCACCACACCTCTTCCCCAGCATCTTCCTGCAGCCCTGTGAGGAATAGAGTTTAAATACCGTTGATCAAGTCCAATCCCTTCATTTTACAGATGAGGAAACTGAGGCACCCAGAGAGGCAGACTTGCCTCTCTAAGATCATAGTTGGTTAATGATGGAGAAATAATCAGAACCCACAGCTCCTGACTCTGAGTGCTGGCGCTCTTTCCTAGCGGCTGCCTCCTCTGTATTCTGTCTTGCTTGGTCTCTGGTACACCTGTGTAGGAGATAATAAACTACAGGGCAACTTGCTTCATAGCCTTTCCCCCAGCTGAGATTTAAATAATAGTAAATGCTCAATTCATACTTATTAACTTGAATTCAATTTCATATCAGAGGGTTTGAAATCTAGTGAAATTAGCCAGGATCTGTGACTAAAACTATGAACCCTTTATATATGCATATGGACAAAGATTAGAAGGGAACACAAAAAAATGAAAGTAATTTAATTTGATGGCTGACAGGACTATGGGAGAGTTTCTTTTATTTGTGCCAAATGTGAGGATGACAATCTAATAAAATTAATTGGGGTCCACATATCTTCAATGCTACTTTCAATGCAATTGTGGACAGCCTTTTTTCCTCTTTTTTCTAATTTCCAAGTTTGCTGATTCTAATGTTCTATCTTCTTTGAAGTTCCCTCTAATCTTTTCTTTTCCATTCAAAACCACCCCAGGCAGTCAAAAGCCTAATTCACATCAGAAATTTATTATTAATAATATCAGTGAAATGAAACCTGTAGTTATTTACACCATAATTTTAAACGTGGTGGAGCATTTGCAGAGACAGACCTTGCCTGAAGGGTTATAAATTGCATACTCCACGTCGATATGCAGCATGAATAAATCCCCTTAGATAAGATGACTGTTGGATCTCAAAGATAGAGAATTCTTCAATTGTGTTTAATAATAATATTAATCAATTTTTCAGAAAGAGACCATCCCCAAAGGACAGAGAACAAAGGCAAGAAGGAGGCTGCTTTGAAGAAAGGCTTGAAAGAGACATGGGGTGGGCATGGCATGTGGCTGGGAGCAAGGCAAGCTGAAGCCACAGGGTAGGAAGACACTGGCATCTGAGGGCTGCCATCCTTTGAAAGGGAGAATTCTGTGGTCTTTCTTCACTAGAATCAGGGACGAAGACCAGGAGCTGCATGTGTGTGAGAGAGATTGGTCTGATGTTTTTACTTCTCTACTCTTAAGAGCTGGGGGGCAGTTTTGAAGAACCGTCATTAGCAAAATTTGCCAGATCACAATCTGGTGCAAAGAGACGAAATAAAATGCTGCTTTCTAAATTTTTAAATCACAAGGAAATTAAAGAGTCATCTACAAGTACTTCTTATTGGCCTTCTTTGGAATCTTGTTGTAGACCCTGTTGGATGGGGCCCAGGGCTGCCCCCATAAGGTTGAGCAGTTTGTGCACTGCACAAAGGCCCAGGATGGGGTAGTGAATTAAGCCTGGATTTACTATTAGGCTCTGCACTGGCACAAGGCTGCCTCAGCCGAAGGAAGGACACTTTTTTCTAATTTATCCAAAGCTGGCTTGCCAAGCAAGTGCCCAGAGGGTGGACCCTTTTTTAACTTGCACAAAGACACTGAATAGGCTCATAGTGGCCTGGAAAAGGGGGGAGGAGAGGCTGAAAAGAGAGGGATAACAACAGAGGAAGAAAATAACATGGAGAATTTAATTGAGTTGGGAAGAGAAACATTCAGAAAATGTTGTAAGATACCATACAATCCATTGCGGCATTACTGCCAGGGTTCCATTCTCATATTTCTTCTACTCTGCTCCTACCCTCCATCCTCAGTGATTTCCTTCAAGCCCACGGCTTTACCTCCACTTAGATACACAGGAGTCCCAAATTTCTATCTCCAGCTCTGGCCTCTCTCAACTCCAGGACCATCTGTCCAAAAACTTACATTGGAAATATCTACCTGGGTGGCCCTGATGCATCTTAAACTCAGCATGTACCAAACTATATTCATTATCTCCTCCCACCCCAAACTTGTTCTTCATTCTTGATTTTCCAACTCCACACTCTCCCTTTATTTCCCCCGCCAATGTCTTGGTTCAAGTCTAATAGCAGCATGACCTCTCTGCCTGCCTCTAATCTCTCCTCAGTTTAATACGTCCTCTGCATTTCTGCCAGTTATTTTCCTAAAACGAAAATCTTTTTATATCTTTCTCCTCCCTAAAACTCTACTGGTTCCTTTCTGAGGTGTAAGGTCTCTATGATCTGGTCCCTGTGCACCTCTCTCGAGCTTCAATTCCTCTTTCTACCCCTTCCTATTTTATAACAACTCTGACCTGGAGCATACTACACTTCCGCCTCTTCACACCTTTCTCCTTGCTGATCTATCTGCCTGGGATGCCTCCCTCTCCTTGTCTACCAGTTACACTTGTTGTTCACAACTTTGCTTCCCTGAGGAAGCCTTCCCTTTCTTTTGTGCTGCCTCAATGCCTTGTACTGTTTTGGAACATATTTCTTTACATGTCAATCTTCCCTCCTAGATGGGGCTCTTTGATGATTAATTTTATGTGTCATCTTGACGGGGCTAAGGGATGCCCACATAGCTGGTAAAACATTATTTTTGGTTGTGTCTGTGAGGGTATTTCCAGAAGAGGTTAGCATTAGCATTTGAATTGGTAAACCAAGTAAGGACGATAGCCCTCACCAATGCCAGTGGGCCTATTGAGGGTCTGAATAGAACAAAAAGGCAGATGAAGGGGGAATTTGCTTTTTGCTTGAGCAGGAACATTGATCTTTTCCTGCGCTCGGACACTGGCACTCCTAGTTCTTGCCCTTTGGACTGGGACTGGGACTGGGACTTATACCATTGGCTCCCCTAGTTCTCAGGCCTCTGGACTAGGACTGAATTACATCAGAGGCTTTCCGGATTCTCCAGCTTGCAGATGGCAGATTGTGGGCCTTCTTGGCCTGCATAATCACATAAACCAATTCCCAAAACAAATCTCCTCTTATATCTATCTATCTATCCTATTGGTTCTGTTTCCCTGGAGAACTCTGACTAATACAGGCTCCATGACATCAAGGGTGAAGCCTTGGTTATCTATATGTAACCTGTGCCGATAAGTTTCTGGTCTCATCAGCTTGTGCCTACTCCAAAAAGTCATCTAGTGTATGTTCTATTTTGTACCCAAATAGAAATGGCACAAGTCCATTCTAGCCCACTTGCCAGAAATGGGCTTTCTTTCAAATGGCCCTTCAGATATTTTTGAGGGGCTTCCAGGAGACTACTCCACTCTCACCCCCACTCTGGTTTTGGGGTGTAGAAGACCCACGCAGACACTAGCAGTCTACAACTGCTGACAGAAATAACCATCCTCAGAACTTGCAGGTCAAACAATCTCAGAGCCTGCATCAAATCCCTGGTGGGCTTCTACATGGAGAATCTCTCAGCATCTTCAAGCTGGTGATGGGACATTTGACCTAAGATCAACCAAACCATTGATTAGCTGTGACCTATATGGCCTGGCCCAAAAGGTTTAACTGAGCAAATCAGGTGTCCTTATTTGGGAATTTTAAATCCAAAACACTGAAGCAAGTTGTCAGTTAGTAGCAAGAGAAAAACGTGAAAGAATGCGAGGTGGTCGTTCCAGAACCCTAGTCAGCCAAATCGTGGATAAATCGCTGGAGTTAGAAGCCAGCAAAACTATGATTGAGCAGGAGAGGCCAGCTGATAGAGATGGAGAAAGAAGCAGACACGAGGAGGGTCACAGCTCTGTTAATGGTGGGGCACCAGCAGAGGGAAGCTTGAGATCTGCTGCTGCTAATGTCTCTAAAGACACTTCAGATCCAGAATACCCAGAATGAAGCTTTAGTTCTCTTGAGGACTGGCTGTGCCATGGCTCAATATCAGATCCCGTGACATCCTTGTCCCCTTCCTTCTTATTTATTCTTAGAGTAACTCCTACCTCTACTTTCCCTTGAATCAGATTGAGTGGATCCCTGTTCCTTCCACCCCAACAACATGGCCTACAATAGGGGCCTGATTAACGCTCATGAAAACTTAAAAAAGGAAGAGCAATATAAATTGCTGTGGTCAAGCAAGGCTTCCTGGAAGAACGAGACCTTTAAGGGCGGGGAAATGGCAGAGGGGGGACAGAGCACAGTAAATAATCCTAGGTCATGCCACGGAAAAAGGCTGCTTAGAGAGCAGTAATTTGGGATTGTGTGGGAATGCTGAAGGCACGAGAGTCTTCAGGCTGCCAACAACCCCCCTCCAATTTCCCCAAGTCATCATTTGGATCAGTATGACCCCAAAACTTGGGAAAGACAAAGAATGACTACTAAAGACATCATACTATGCCAGGGAAGATGGAAAGGTAAAATTGTGCTGTAATAATCCTGCAGACAGAATAAATGTTGTAGTGGATTATTATGTTGTCTAAAAACAATCTTTGTGAATGGTGAATGACACTTGTGAAATTTTCAGCTGTTTACTTTGCAGTGTTTCCATTTCCATTCTATTTGGAGTGATGGTTTCTCTTTTCTGATGCCTCCCCTTTTCCTTCATCTTGGCAGTGGGAAATAACGTGACAAGGTGCATTCAGGAACTCTCTCAAGGTACAGCCACTCAGAGTTCTCCAGAATTCTGGAAAGTGTGTATGTGTGTGTGTGTGAGAGAGAGAGAGAGAGAAAGAGAGAGAGAGAGAGAGACTGAATGGGAGCTAGAACGGGCAGCACTGGCCAGCTGCCATGGAGACAGACATTCCTGAAGAGGCATTTGTGCAGAGACAGCCCAAGGGTGGGGGAAATAGTTGAGGATGAAGTAAAACCCTTTAACACACTTGAGCTCTGTAGAACAAACCTAATGAGGCTTGCACACTTCTAAACCTAATTTTGCCAGCATTTTCAATTAATTTTTAATATTTTATTTACTTTTAAAAACTAGGTAATATATCCATGGCACAACATTTAATATTTACATGAGAGATTATAGTGAAAATCAAATCCCTTTCTCACTCCTATGTCCCAGTTTATCAAGATCTTTCTTGGGAGACAACATTTCTTTTTTTTTTTTCTACATGACTTCCAAAGACAGTCCATGCATCAACCAGCATATGTGTATATATCTTTTTTCTCCTCCTTTTAAATGCAAATAGTAGCATATGCTGTATACCATTCTGTACTTAAGTTTTTCATTACTTAGTATATATCTTGGAGATAATTTCAAGGCATAATTTCAGGACTTAAATGCTGCCTTACTTTTTAGTGGCTACATGGTATTATGTATGAATGTGCCATCATGTGTTTAACAAGTTTTCTATTGGGGTGGTATGGGCTGAATTGTGTACCCTCCAAATTCATAGGTTGAAGTCCTAACTCCCAGTGCCTCAGAATGTGACTCTATTTAGAGATAGGGTCTTTAAAGAGGTAATTTAGGTTAAAAGAGATTTTTGGGGTGGGCCCAAATCCAATACGACTGGTGTCCTTACAAGAAGAGGACTTTAGGACACAGATACGCATACACAGAGGGAAGACCATGTGAAGGCACAGGGAGAAGACGGCCATCTACAAGCCAAGGAGAGAGGCCTCAGAAGAAATCAAACCCGCCAACACCTTGATCTCAGACTTGTAGCCTGCAGAATTATAAGAAAAGAATTTATTTAATTTCTGTTGTTTAAGCCTTCACTGTGTAGTGCTTTGTACGGCAGCCCTAACTAAGACAGGTGGGTAGCTAGATCATGTTCAATCTTTTGCTATAACAACTATACTTTAATAATTACCACTGTTTGTATATCTGTAGGATAAATTCCAGAAGCAGAACCATCAGGTCAGAGGAAACCTGGACTAAAATAAAAACTATCTTGTTTTTAGAACTATGTGAAGAGAATTCAGAAAGTCGATCAACCAATTTTTTATGTACGTTGAAGCTCTGTTTAGTTAAAAAAACAGGGCATAGGGGAAAAAAGAGGTTATTGTAGGTCATAGAGCGTTAAAATGGGAAGACCCATAGACACCATCTAGTTTTATTTTATTTTTTATTTTATTTTTTTAAAGATTTTATTTATTTATTTATTTTCCCCCCAAAGCCCCAGTAGATTGTTGTATGTCATAGCTGCACATCCTTCTAGTTGCTGTATGTGGGACGCGGCCTCAGCATGGCTGGAGAAGCAGTGCGTTGGTGCGTGCCCAGGATCCGAACCCGGGCCGCCATCAGCGGAGCACGCACACTTAACCGCTAAGCCATGGGGCTGGCCTGAGACCATCTAGTTTTAATCCCCTGTTATACACATGAGGAAACTGAGTCCTCAGAAGATCACGACGTGAGCAGAACTGAGGTAGACTACAACACAACACACCACACACAAGTCTCCTGATGACTCGTCAGCATGATTTTTCACTATACTTTAAGAAATAACCTGAAGTTTATTTGGGAAAAATGAAGGATGATTTTACTGTCAGAAAGTGGTTAAGGTTCTACCGTGGAAACATCCTAAAATTAAGTAATGAAACCTCTTCTCCAAGAGGATATTTGTAGATCTGAATTTCAAAGATCAAAACTTAAAATATGCAATATTGTTCATCAAAAGCCAAATTTCTAGGAGGAAATACAACAGCTCATCACTTTGACAATAAATGTAATAGCTACTATTTGTCAAGCACCTGCTCTGTGTCAAACACCACCAGGTCCTTAAGAACTTTTTCTTGATCTGGTTCCCACTTAAACTCTCATCTTTAGTTGCTTCATCTGTAGAAAGGAGACAGAAAGAGTGCCTACCTCCCACATAAGGTTGTTGTTAGTAATCCATGTACAGTACTTAGCAATGTGCCTGGAAACACTTGGTGCTTTATAAATGTTAGCTCTTGTTATTAGTATCTCGTTTATTTCTCAAAAGAATATGGTGAGGTAGGTATTTTTGGTCTCATTATGGTGATGAGTAAACTGAAACTCAGAAAGTCAAGTAACTTGCTGTTATATTGTCTATATTTTTATAACTTCATTATAAACAGTGTGATGCGTTTGTATATGTGAGATCAATTTAGTCAACCCCTGGGGTGGTTAGTTAATATCTAAAGCACCCCTTCAAAACCCACTCTCTAAAGGTGGCTATGGGCAAAGGCTTCAAATATCATTATTATCTATATCCTCATCAGAGCTTCCCTTGATTAGTGTAGGAGATATTAGAAATAGGTTTTCATTGGTGAAGTGAGTGGCATTAAGAGGTGTGTAGGATAGAAAAACTGCATAGTCATTTCCGCCTTTGTAGGAACAAGGTACAAGAACTGGTTTGGCACACCCAGTAGTCCGACACTTACTTCTGGGACCCCCACGTTAATGGAAGGCTCTGATCCTGACTTGAGAAGAATGGTTGAGTTTGCCTTGAGTGAAGTGTCAATGCAAAAATCTTCTAGGTGCACCTAGGGACATCATCCACCTTTATAGGAACAGGCTGTGTGACCGCTTCTGTCTAGTTTGCCAAGCTTTTCTGTGTGTCTATCTGAGAGTTGCTTTCATTGAAACATAATGTTACCGCACTAGGTCTGTTTTTGCCTGCTGCCCAGAAAGCCAAACAGAGATGACGAGATTGCAGCAGAGAGCGAGGGTTTAATAATCACAAGGCAGCCAAGTGAGGAAAGAGGAGAGTGGATCTCAAATCCACTTCCCCAAAAATAGGGACTCAGGGATATTTATGGGTAGGGAGCAAGGTGGTCTGAAATGATTGGAGGTGAGGAGAGATGAGGTAATTGATGGTCTGTGCAAGCGTAGTCAGGCTTCATGCCTCTTCGTAGGACGCATGTTCACAGAATGGCGGCGTTAGCACGCCCCGAGTGTGCAGTTTTAACCTCGTGACGTAAAAAGGTCACTTGTCCGACATATGTCTGCATGGGCCCAGTTGATGGGTTGGTGGTCTCAACCGGCCTGAAGTGGACAAGGGATTCCAATTCCTGGAAAAAATAGCTCAAACATCTATTAGCATGGTTCAGGGCATCAGGGAGATGTTATCTAGAGGAACCTAGTGGGAGTCAGATAGCATATTGCCTAAACAGCACAGTTAACAGTGGGTAAATTCATCATGCAGATTTAAGTCCTTGCCTTCCTTTCTGATAAGTTTCTAGGTAAGGCCATCCCCCACTTCTTCCTGGTACAGGGAAGAAGATACCTTTACAAATGGAGAGTTCCTTTACAAATGTAAATGTCTCTCACAAAGGGTAACCAGAACTAAGAATGGGCTTAGCAAGGACCCTCCCAGATACCTGGAAATGTCTATGGTGATGGCCTGTTCTGGGGGCAGGCCTCCCATCCCAAACTCTTTTGGTCAGTTAGTGGGGGTGGGGGCCAAAGTGTCTTTCAGGCAGAGACATATTTTGAGGAGGCCAATTCTGATCCCCCATGGTTACTAGCTACTTAATCATCAATGGTTAACTGTTTGCCGGCTAACACTGTGGAGCAGGTTCTTGTGGGCGGAGACATAAAGCTCCCACCAACCTCTAAGAGTGGCAGGCCACTGATATCCAGAGCAATTGTTGAATGGCCAGATTGCCTCAGATCATTTTGCATCACCTGCCTGAAGTCGCATAGCATGGGGCAGAATTGGAATTTGAACCTCAGCCTGCTTGACTCCAAAGTATGTGTTCTCAATCACCTCATCTTACTACCTGATAATAGAGACGACTGAGGACTTGTTCAGTTCTGGGTATTTCTATGTAAAATGGCAAAAAGAAAAAGTATTGTAAAGGATCGATAGTTTCCCAAGACTCTCCATCTGGGCATCATGGATCTTAAAGGAGCCGTGATGAGCCTCAGGGTTCCAAGAATCCCTGAAAGTTGTATGCAACATCTTTTTGAGTTCTGTGAATATGTGGAGTTGTTTTTTCATGATCAGAGTCCATAACTTTTCCACTCAGAAGGGTCTGTCTGTGACTTCACCCCTAGAAATGTTTAGTTCTATTTTGGAAAACCAGTTATAAACCTTTCCTCTGCCTTCTGAAGACATTTTTTCAGACATCAGCAGTGAATTTTCTCAAACAGTTTACAGTTAGAGGTAAATGGAGAGGGTCATTGTCATCATTTTGCTTAGCAAGGAATGGAAGTGCCGAGAAGTTACAATGATTCAGCACCAGGAACCCTGACGCTCTGTCCGGCTGGGAATCTGCTCTGGAAGGAGCCCATTGCTCGGGGCCTGTCATCTCTGACTTGTAGCTCCTGGGTTACACGGCTGATTTGCCAGCCGGGTCTCTAACTCTTCCTAAAAGCGCCTCCCGTGTTTCTGCCTCAGTGCTTTCTGTTCATGCCATTGGCTCTGCCTGGAAACTTCTCAATTCTTCTCAGTCTGCAAGGCCCAGCCAGAGCTGACTCCCCTGAGAGCTTCCCTAACTACCCCAGTGGAACGTGCTCTTCTTTCTTTGCGCCCAGACGGTACAGTACTTAAATCCATGTAAGTCGGTGAAACGTTAACCTTGTGTTGCTGTGGATTGTTTCTTGTCTTAAACGGTGACCTGCATCTTGCGCTTGTTACCTGTGTTTGCCAGGCCACAACCATCTGGGGCTTTCATGGAAATGTAACAATCAGTATTGTATTTCTCAGGCTCTGTCCTCACCTGCTGAGGCAGGTCCCTGCCTCCCTTGAGGTAACCTTGAGGGCTCCTGCTGAGGCCCCCGATGTTTGCAGAGCTCGGGGAACTTGCTGCCAATGGTGCCTGCTAAAGCCCAGTTGCACCAGGGCCACACTGAGCTGAGACTGCTCTGCCTCTTCTATTCACACTGCGAGAGTCCTTCAGTGGGCTGGCCCAAACTGGCCTCTCAGTTGGGGGGAGCCCCTGATCTTTACCTCTGTATTGTTCTTTTTTTCATGGGTCCAGAGCTGTGGGGCTCTGCTCCCAGTGTCTTATGGATTTTTAGCTCAATAGCTCTTCCCATTTTATTTGCTGTCCCCTCCTCCTAGAACACAGCTGGGAGGCCACGGAGACTGTACCCTCTGATCCCAGGACACCATCATGGGTCCAAGTTATGTTTGCTTAACTCTCTTTCTCTTAGGACGGGTTCTTTCTAGGAGACCTCTCAGTAATAATATCCCACAGGCAGGCACTGACTACAGGCTTTGTCCCATTCCCCCATAGAATTCTTGCGATAACCTTATGAAATTGACACTTCTCCTGTATCTGATGAGAAAGCTAAAGCCCAGAGGGGGGAAATAACTTGCTAAGGTTGCTCAGAAAATTAGTGGTAGAACCAGGCTTCCTGATTCCCAGCCTAGTGCTTCTCCCTCAGACCAGTGACTTTCCAACTTTCTCTCTCTTTTTTTAAACCCAATATATCCCTTTCTTCAGATGAAATCATTCAAGACGCCCAATATGTAAAACGAATGTGGCTGGAGCTGCTCTAGATGAAAACAGGGTGAACGTGGGGATTCCCATTGCTCAGCCGCCCCTTCCCCAAAGGCAGCTGGGCGCTGAGCTTTGTCTGAGGAAGGACTCCCAAAACACTGCTCCCAGACCCAGTCTCACCCAGAACACAGACAAGCTCCCCGTTCCATCCAAAAGGGACATTTCCCACCCAGAAGGGATGCAAGTTCATTTTCACACAGGCCAGCAAGACACGCAGTTTTATTTGGTGGTGATTTATTCTTTCTCTCTCTCCCCTTGCCACTTCTCTTGAGTCACATCTCCAGTGCTCTGGGTGTTTAATCTCTCACTCATGCCTCCTCCCCTCTAGCTCCCCTAGCTGAGCCACTTCCATCCTGGCAGGTGATCGCCACAAGCCTTTAAGGAGTGGTAGAATGAGATGGAGAAATAATCCGAGGCTCCAAGGCTGCTTTAGGTGATGTTTGCTCCGTCTCACCCACTCTCCCACTGAGCTTCAGGATTTCCATTCAAGCTCATGAATGCCACACCCAGGGCATTCCAGCTGAGCCCTCTGTAGCTGAGCCAGAGTTTGTAGACAGCTGGAGAAAAAATGTGCTGAAGAAGCAAGACCTCCATGCTGTCATCCTGTTGGGACTCATCCCAATAGCCTCAGCCAGGCCTAGCATGCCCAGGTGCTGAGATGGTCTGCCCTCTGACGTGAAAAATGTGAGGGGCATGAGTGGCACCCAAAGCCTGTAGCCTCTCTTCCTCTCCCCTCTCTGAACTGGGAATGACTTCAGAGTGAGCAAGCATCAAGGGTACAGGACAGAATTGCCAAAGTGAGGGAGGTATGCACGAGCCATTTAGAATGACTCATGAGATTTCCACCTGATAGAGGAATGTCGGCCCTTCCTGGATATGCTTTAGGAGATGCTCAACTCTAGAAAACCCTCCCCAAATGCCACACACTGCAAACTCCAGACTGTTCCTGTTTTCCAGGTAGGGAAAAACAAGACTATAGAACAGAAGCTGGATTCCAAAATGACATTTAGAGACACCTCCATGTTTCAGATGCACATTCTGGTTTAAAATGGCTGTTGGCCCTGGGGAGATAGTTCCAAGAGTGCGACCACTTGTCTGCTTTTCCTGAAATTGTACATTCCATGGCTGCTCCTGTGGCCCCTTTCCAGATGGCAGCTCTGGGGCTTTGATGAGTAACAATAACTCACATTTCCATAGCAGTTTATACTTCCAGAAGAAGCACTTTCCCATGTATATCAGACAGGGTTCCATGCAGGTAACAGAAACCACTTTAGCAGCTTAAGCAGAAAGGGATTTTATATAGAGAATTAGGTGCTTGCAAGGAGCAGGCTTCAGGCTGGGCCTCCAGCAATGACTTCCACAGCTGTATCCCAGAACTGGCCTGCCAGAGAGCATCTACTTCTGCCACAATCAGGAAGCCACTGCCAGAAATGTTGGCTCCAAGAATATACTACATTCACTGTAATTTGGGGAGCAGAACTGTTTGCTCTAGTGCCATGTGACACCAGGTTTGATCCGCACTAGCAGAATACATACGTCATGCCCACCCCTCTCCCTTCTTAACTTTCTAAATTCAAGCCCCGTGCAAGGACATCTGATTGGTGGATCCCAAATTACATCTGGAGACATAGCTGCAAGGGAGTCTGGAAACTAGATTTTATCTTTCCAGCCTCCGCAGTATAGATAGGCACACTAGGAAATTGGAATAGACATCTATTCTGTATCTGCCATCCTCTACTGTATCTCACTTAATATTTACAGTAAAACTGAAAAGTGACAGGAGAAGTGGTAGCTTATTTAGCACGTGAAGAAAGAGGGTGTGATGATGAGCTAGAGAGAAAAATAACAGGGAGATAGGGAGGCCAGGGACTCCTGCCCTGAGTAAGTAAAGTTTGTGTTGAGGTCTAAAGAATGCTGGGGGTTAAACTAGGTGAAGGGCTGAGCAGGAACAATATTCCAGGCAGGAAGAATAGCATGCATAAAGGTTCTGAGACTGGAGAGAGTGTGATACAAATGCAAAACCTCTGAAAGAAAGAGGGAGTGTGTCTGAGGGGCAGGAAGAGAAGGATGTGAAATGAGGCTGGAGAGACACCAGGGACAGACAGGCAAGGCCTGTAGGCCCCATTAGGAATTTGGCCTTTGTCCTAAAGAGCAATGGGAAGCCATTCGGGGTTTTATGGAAGGGGATGGTTGGGGGAGGTGTGCCTGGGACATGATCATATTTGATTTTGAAAAGGTCACTGACACCATGCCTGTGTTCGTTTACCACAGTCCGCAATTTGCCACCAAACTTTTACTCTCCTGTATTACTAAAGGGGTTTTATTTTTGCATCATTCTCATTCTTTCATTACAAGCAACAGGAGACAAAAAACAACAGCAAGAGGAGGTCTACAAATCTGGAAGGGTATTTATAGGGGTTTTACATTTGTATAAATAAAAGCCTCTGGGGGAAACCGTTAATTTCCTTTGTAGCTGCTTTGGGATGTTAGGGAGGGCATTCAGTGTGAGCTGTTTGAAATGCTTCGGCATATTGTTCTGTGGGTGGAGCTCAAAAAGGTGTGGAAATGAGTCAGCTGGCGAGGCCTCTGATGGTGCCTCTGGTCCTCTAGAAATTGGCCCCTGTCAGTGATAGGGTGGTGGAGTGAGGGTCTCTTCTCACTCACCAGCATCCAGGGGCTTGGCAGCATGTGGTCAAGGCCCATTTCAAAGAGATCAAAGATCAGAAATTTAAAAAACTGTCAGATGTGACAGTACTGCAAAAAGGCCACACGTTTTAAAAGAACTGGCCCCTGAGAGTCCCACGACTCAATTTCCTCTGGAAGCCTTTCTTCCCGGAAGAACACAACTCTGCTAGCACCTTCCTCCAGCAAGTATGAGGGCAGTGTCCAGCAGGCTGTCTCACCTCCCTGGAGACCTGGGCTCTGATTCCTAGTTTCCTTACCAGGCTGTGAGCTCTGTGAAGGAAGGGATCACACCTTTTATAAGTCTTTGTATTCCTCACAGCACCCACCTTGATCGGTTCATGGTCTGAGCTTAGAATATTCGTGAATCCCGAGATTCTTGACTTTCTTGGGTCATGGTGGCCATGGGGTTAGGTGCATGGACCCAGGTTAAGAAACTTTGCTTAGACTAAACCCTCAACAGGGCTTCTCAGCAGTGAACCTCTTTCTGATACTCCCAAGCCTCTACACTAGAGGGTTGTCCACATTGGCCCTGAGACCAGTGGCTGGGTGCAGAAGTGCTTTGTGGCGTTACCCCTGGGACAAGGAGAAGCAGCTGTGGGCCTTGTGGGCATGGCCCCCCACTTCCTGCAGAGGTCTGCAGAGTCACAGCTGGTCTGCTTTGCAAGGAATGGGCCATTTAAAGGTATGGGCCAAAGACATTGACGCTCAGCGCTTACACTGCTTTTCTTTCATTGGTTTCCTAGAAAAATTGCTAAGGTAGGGAGTCCTACAGTCATGCTTTGGCTCGTGTGCTGGCTGCTTTTCAAAGCCACTGGTACCCACCTGGGAAAAACATTGGACTGTGGCGAACTGGTGTCTGTTTATATGAGCAGCCAGGGTGTATTGGGTTTGGTGCTCTGAACCTCACTTCTTTGCTCAAATGGAGCACCCCCTGGTCATCTCTGCTTCTCCATCTATAGCTACCCAGTGGGAACAGAAACTCCAGAGAATCATTTCTATTTATATTTAGGAGACTCTGAAAGAAATAGACAAGAAACCAAAGCATTAGCCATTTTTATTTCCATTAAAAAAAGATAACAATGAAGTGATAAACGATTAATGAAGTAAAATATTATGGACAGATAGAGTCGTCAAATTCATAGAGACAGAAAGTAGAATGGTGGTTACCAGGGCTGCAAGAAGGGGAGAATGGAGAGTTATTGTTTAATGGGTACAGAGTTTCAGTTTGGGGAAATGAAAAAATTCTGGAGATAGGTGGTCGCACAACAATGTGAATGTACTTAATGCCACGGAACTGTACACTTAAAAATGATTAAAATGGTAAATTTTATGTATATTTTCCCACAATAAAAAAAATAATTAAAAACCATTATGAACAGAGCATTGTCTCAATGAGGAGATGCTAAACTTGTTGACTTTTAGCTCCGGTGCTGTGTGTGTGTGTATTTATATTAAAAGAAACCAGTTTCCTGAAAATATATAACCTTCTCCTGGCCGGGAGGCTCTTTTCCTGTGTGGTCAGGAAATGGGTGATTCATGGAGCCTTTATGACAGACCCCTGAGTCACACACACACACACACACACACACACACACACACACACACACACACACCCCATGAGTCACCTCCTCCCCACCCCAAGCTTTTAAGACAGGCAGTGATTTGGATGCCAGAGAAATGTGCCTGGGGCACAGCAGGAGGCAGCCTGGTGCCCGTTGCCAGGCACGGTCCTGAGCGGCCTCTCTCATGGCTTAGTAATAAGCTGAAGCTGTGGCCACAGCTCCCAACCCCAGGCCCAGGCTCTCTCTCTGTCTCTCTTTAAGGTCGACTTGAATGGTGGTGCAGTGGAGAGCAGGTGGTACCGAAAGCGCCTGGTGCCCACTTGGCCACTGTGGCTGTGCCTGTTTCAGGGGCCTCTTCACACTCCGCTGTGAGTGACGCTGGAGGCAGGGGTAGAAATGGCTGGTGCGTGGTGAGTGGCACAGTCAGGTTAATTACAAGGCTGGCCTTACATCTTCCTGGTGATCGTGAATCGGTTTGGGAGCTACTCAGTTATATTAGCAAACGAAGGACTGACCTAGACATTAGGGGACCTGGGTTTGACTTGGCTCTGCCACTAGCTAGTTTTGTTACCATAGTAAATCACGGAAGCTCTCTGGCCTCAGTTTCCTCCTGGATCAGGATTGGCTGGCACACAGCTCATGTGCTGCCCACTCCTTCTTTCCCCAGAGCATACTGGGCCCACTGCTCACAGCACTGTCTCCTTCCTCCCCAGATGCGAACTCACGGTCCTTCTCAGACAGTGTTCTCCCACCACTTTCAACGAATTGGAGCTAGCATTTCAAATGACACCTATCTGCCATCCTAAAGGCTAAATTGTTGGTTCTCAGTTCTGACTACACATTAGAATCACTGAAGGGTGTTTATAAAATACAGATATCTGAACCTTCCCATATGGATTCTGATTTAATTGGTCTGGGATCACTTGTGATCTTAGGTGAGTGATTTATTCTTTTTGAGCTTTAGATTCCACATGTATAAACTAGGAATAATAATCTCTTGTGCTTCCAATTGAATATATTTTAGGAAGATAAAATGGTAAAAGATATATGAGGAAAGTGCTACATAAATTATGCCATTTTTATAACACAAGCGCCCCCAATTTTTTAAAATTTTGAAATAAAAGTTTGAATCTGTCCCTTATGGGATTTTGTGAGGCTCCAGTGAAATAGGAAACACAGCAGCACCCAGCGTGATGCCTGGTGGGTGTGCAGTCAATGCTTGTTTGCAAATTTTGATGGAGATTGCTGCAACAACAAATCACAAATGGAGTCTTAGATGCCTTCAAAGGAAGAATAAACTCATTTCTATGGTTGCTGTGTTAGGACTGGTCCTTTATTTGATTTTTCTAAGGTAAAATATTATGAATGGTAATGCCTGAAATATCCTCATTATAAAATATGCAAATGATAAAGAAGTAAGAAGAGCAAAATATGAAAGTCGTCCTCATCTCCCCCACCACATTGCTCCCCTCTCCAGAAGTAAGCACCAACAGGGGTTGAAGTGTGTCTGTCTAGGCCTCTTTCCATGCATTTACATCACACACACACGTGCGCACACACATACACACACACACTAAAAATTTTTTTTCTAAAAGAAATGGGATCTATATAGTATTCTGCAATTTGCTTAACAATGTGTTTTAGTGATCATTCCATGACTTCTGGCAAGTTATTCAATCTCTTCATGCCTTAGTTTCCTCATTTGTATGTGGGGACAATAACCTGAGACCATCGTAAGGATTGAATTAGTTAATATTTTAAAGCACTGAAAACAGCGTCTAGCTCTTTTCTATGGTTAAGCTCACAATAAATCTTACAGAAATAATTTTCACAAAATAAGTGTTTATTAGATAACAGCTTACAAATAAAAAATTCTTTATTTTTGTTTGTGCTGAACTTAGGGCTGATTGTAAAAAAATACACACCCCACTCCTGCAAGTTGAAATTTGGTTAAGAGGCTGTTTTGAAAGTGTACAGATCTTTTATCAACTCTTCATATTTCACACAATAAATGATGGGCACTAGGGCACAAGCTTGGAGACGTCAGTGATTTTATCTTAATGGAGATTCTAATTGCAGCCTTTTCATTCCACTTCTGGGCCTCAGTTTCTCTACTGGAAAGCTAGGTACAATATTATCTAGTAGTCAAGAGGTGCTGAGAAGAAATGAACTCAAAGTGGTTACAGCTCATGGGTGGGTAGTTTATGACATCCCAAAGTGTTCTCCTGATGAGCAGTAGGTCGTGACCTTGTCTCTAACTTCTCTTCGGGTTTTGTTAGGGAAGGTACAAGAGAAGAGAAGGTGTTGGCATTTTGCCTCTAGGAAGAATTTTGATTAAGGATAAACATATTCCAAGATGCTGTGAATTTGAAGTCATGTGAATGCTAAGTGATTTCTTGGCATCAAAAATCAATCTCTTTCATGTCAGTCCTAAAAAAAATAAACACTTTTACCTTCTTTGGTACTAGGAATAGCCAGGTTGGCTTCAGCTATTACAGCAAAAGCTTTTAAAATAATTACTTCTAGAATACGATAATATTAATGATTAGCTTTGTGTTAAAAATGAAGAGATAAGTAGTTAAATACCAGGAATAATAAACCTTGGAAGTGTCATTGTGTAACAAGTTTGCCCTTTAAAGTTATGATTTTTCAATGATTTTGCTCATAGGGAATTGCTCAGGAAAAATTAAATCTCCCACTAAATAATCCTTTTTCAACGATTTAGGTGACTTCTTAAAATGATCTTTGATTTTCATACATTAGAGTCAGACCCGTCAAAACAACAGATTTTTTAAAAAAGTAATTACACTCTCATTTATGGAGTACTTTCTATATGCTGGGCGCTATGCATGCAGAACATTGTTAACTCTGCAAACAGCCCTGTAGAGTGATCATGATTATTATCGCCCCATTTTAGAGATGAAGAAACTGAGGCTTAGGGAGGTTAAGTAATTGATCAAATGAACACAACATGTGATGGCAGATCTGAGCTTCCAAACCAGATCTGCCTACTTGGGAACCAATGTATCTAACTGGTTGCTCCATGAGCCAGAGATGTCTGTCATAGTGAGGCTTATTACTGCAGAGATCTGGAATTACTACAGGTCAGATCTCCCCTCTGAAACATCAGAGGTATGTGTAGTAAAAAGTGTGTGTGTGTGTAAAAAAGTAAAGGATAACTGGAGTGGGAGGAATGGGAATCTGGTAGACCTATAAAATATAACTGTTTTGGAAAAAGCCCTCTCACAGTGACTTGTTTCTGCCTGGGCACAGACTGACCTGCAGAGCAGGAAGGCAGCTGGCAGCTTCCCTCTGAAGACTGGCGGGGCTGGCCGAGGGGAGAGCCCCTAGGAAGAGCCAACCCCCGTCTGTCGGGAATGTCAGTTTTGTAATTGTATTAAGGGTAAGGGACGCTGTACTGAAGACTCTGTTTGGTGGCTCAGAACTTAAACTTTATACTGCTGCTTCTTGCTCTCTTATTGTTGCTGCAGTTTGTATACTAAAAGTCAGAATTTCTATTTCTTTTTTCTTTTTAAGGACAGTCATGAGGTAAAAATTCAAAGAAGTCCAAATTTGCTTTATCTGTGTCTCTGTCTCTACACACAGACACACACATGCACACAGACACACACACACACACACACAGACACACGCACACACATGAGCATTAGTTGTAGATATGCCAAAACTTCACCCCTTCAGCATATATCTCCTAAAAGCAAAGTCATTCTCCTATCGTCTCTTAACAATTATCACATCCAGGAATTTTATCACTGATCACTGATAGAGTATCATTATCCAAAACACAGTACAAATTGAAATTTCCCAATTTGTTCCAATAATGTGCTTTATAGAATTTGTAAAAAAAATTTCTGATCCAGGATCCAGTCAAGACTCATGCATTGCATTTATTGTCAAGTCTCTTTAGCTTCCTTTAATCTGGAATAGTTCCTTAGCATTCTTTTTCCCGTTCTTTATGTCATTGACATTTTTGAATTGTCTGAGTAAGTTGTTTTGCAGAATGTCTCTCAATTTGGATTCAACAGACTGTTTTCTAATGATTAAATTCATGAGACCCAGTTGATAGAGTCAAGTGACCCAGCTGGTATTTTTTATATTATATTTATGTATTATCTGTACATATATGCAAATATAAATATAGATATATATTATAAAAGTCATATAATTACATGATTAGAGAATGTAAGTGGCTTTAAAAAATTCAAATAACAAAAGAAGTTCCCCTGTGCCAGTCCCTTTCCAGAAGGTGACACTATTGGCAAGTTTCTGTTTCTGTCCTGGAAAGCATCTGTGCATACATCGGCAGCCCCATCTCCATGTTTTCATGTGCCGTTTTATTTATACAAGAGGAGTCGTGCAATCAGAGGCTCAGACCCTGGAAACACCTTTGTGTTTCAGTGAAGGAAAATTCCAAGGGTGAAGTGAATCTCACAGTGTTCCCTGGTTTGAAGAAAATCTCTGGGCACTGCTTTCCATTGCCTTTGTGAGAAGCCTTCGTGGGCTTGTCTTGAGACAGCAGCATTTTGATGATTAATAGAGACCAAGGTCAGTGTACACAGTAGTTGTCTGGCATTGGCCCATCTAATCAAGTAGTTCCCTTATGGGGTTGATTGGGAAGAATCTGTGGTTGATTAACTCAGGGACGCTTTTAAGAAGGCTGAACTCAGGAATGAAGGGAACGAAGGCCTCTGCTAAAGATGATGGTTAGTATGGCTTCTTTTTTTTTTTTAAACTCATTAGGCTCTTTTTAAAAACATGTGGTAAAATTCACATACCATAAAGTTTACCGTTGGTGACATTTAGTACATTCACAATGTGGCACAACCATCACTACTATCTAGTTCCAAAATATTTTCATCACCCCAAAAGGAAACCCTGTGTTCATTGGCAGTCACTCCTTAAGTCCCTCTCTCCCCAGTCCGTGGTAACCACTAATCTGCTTTCCGTCTCTATGAATTTTGGATATTTTATATAGATGGAATCATACAATAGGTGGCCTTTTCTTGCTTCTTTCACTTAGCATGATGGTATCAAGCTTCATCCATGTTGCTGCATGTATCAGTACTTCATTCCTTTTTATGATTGAATAATATTCATTATATGGATAACCACATTAAAAAAAAATCCATTCATCAGCTAATGGCTCGTTTTTAAATATCACCACAAACCTTGGATTGAAGGGACCCTCCTGCATGGGACTTTTTTAAGTTGTAAAAACCATGAACTATGTCAGTGATTTTCTTAGGTTAAGAGTCTAGTATGCCAATAAATTGTTTTAAAGTTATCAGGTCACTGCCAACTAACAGCTGAGAGTCTCTGAAAGGTAAAAAATAGAATGACTTCTTGACCAGAAAATAGAGCCTCTAAGATTTGTGACAACAGTTATCTGCCTTCTTACTCCAGGGACCCTTCTATTGCAGCCTCTCTTGGGTGATAGGCCTGGAGGCCTCCAAGCTACTCAAATAATCTCCTGAATCATGAGTCAGCTGGAGCAGAAGTCATTCCCTGCAGGCTGGCTTAGGGACGGGGCGGCCACAAGCACCAAGTTGATGCCAGCTCCCTGGTCACCACTGAGAACTACTTGCTTTGCTTCTTGTCTGCTTATCACTAGAAAAACCCCAGGAAAAGTCCTCCTCTTTGAACAAAAGATTTCAGAATTTCTGCTGTCAATAAAGTACTGCCCGCTGTTTACTCCAGCCTGGATCTATACTGTGGTTTTGTGTGCGTGTGTGTGTCTAGAATCACCTAGACAGGGATTAGCAAGAAACCCCTTAGGAATTCATTTGATGGCTAATGATGGAAAATCCCAGGATTTAAAAGGAGCAGGAAAAAAAATGTCCGACTTGCTCTCCAGACAGATGCAATATCTTCACCTTCCCTATAATTAAAGTCTTGAGACCTACAGGAGGGTGGGGAGAGAAGGAAGTACAGGTCCTGAGAGCAGGAAGATAACTGATCCCTCGGTGGCACGGAGCATTGTTTAAGAGATGAAATCTGATGAGGAATAACCAATTTCCCCTCTCCCCCTCCCAGCTTCTCTCAGTCTTTTCCATACTTAGCATTTGAAAGGCTTCAACAAGAAAGGGCATCTTGCAGGGAGCAAACCGGCATCCGGAAGGAATGCTCCAAGGCGTGCCTTCCATATTTTCTACGGTGTAAATCCTGCTGCTCCACAGAGATGGTTTCTCCTCCCCCAGCCAACCGAGTTCTCCTCACCCACTCCCGTTTCTCTCTCTTTTCATTTATCCTCCCTTCGTCTCTTTTCAAGTCTCTCTCAGAATCCTGACAGTCACATCCCTCCCTGGCTATGGTGTTGCACCAGAAGGTTGGACTTTCATGGACCAAGGCTGCCCATGACTGAAACATCAAGCCCCACGTAGTTGTTCTTCCAAGGCTTCTATGTCAAGGCCACTGAGTGCAGTAGGAGGTAAATATTTTGCTGATCACATAGCTTCAGTTTTGAAGGTTCTGGTACGTTAAGAATAAATAGAACAGGCTCTCCTCCAGCATGTTTTTGAGACCCACTTGGGAATTTGGGTGGGGTTGGAAGAAACCAAGTGTCTGGCCGATCCCAGGGGATATTAGTCACCCAAATTTCGTTTAAGGATTTTAAAAATATTAGACAAGTTCATACATGGTAGTGACTGTCAGACTGGCCACTCCTTGTTTAAGCTTGTGGTTTTGGAATTCTGAGTTAACTTCTCAAAGAATTTGTTTTTCAAAAGTAAAAAGGCCAATGGAGAAGGATCCTGGGTACTTTTTGGAATGTAATTTCCTTACTGAGGTGTAACAGTAGTTTAAAGAAAGGGAGGAGGGGAGCATGAAAAAGGTAGGTATGATTGAAATAGGTATAAACCCCAAATGTAGTCACTGAACTAAATTGTGCACCGTCCACAGTTGGACCACTGAGTGCTACCCGGGTCCTTGTACAGCAGGAGAGACTGAGAAAACTTGCAAAGAAAGGCAAACGCTGTGACTAAAGGGGTTTAGTCGGGATATACAAAAGCAACTGTATTATTACAATCTCAGGGTCTTGAAAGGTTGGACCTCCTCATGCATCTGCTGGAAGACCTTATTAGAGGGCTGTGGAGCAGGTCAGAGACACCCCAAGGGCCCAGGAAAGGCTGACAGGCTCTTATTCATCGAATTCCAGAAGACTCAAACAAGGAAGTCCTGACAGGACTACCTTTAGTCAATTAAAAAAAAAAAAACTTTCTGCATAAGAGACTACTGAAATGTAAAGGGGTTATTCCAAATCGCTCAGGTTGAAAAAGAAGACATTCAAGCCATGGATGATAGATTCCTATCTTCTAGGATGAGAATATTAGGAAAAGTGGCTCTTATTTAAAAAAAAAAAGCTTACATCCTCCAAGGTTAGCACTGAGAGATGATTTTGGATATTGACCCTTACCCTGTAGATAATTGTCACCTTCCTCTACAGTTGTGCTGTCTAATAAGGAAGCCACTGGCCACGTGCAGCTATTTAGCTCTTAAAGTGGAGCTAGTTGTACACTTTAAATATATATATTTGTCAATTGTCCCCAATTATTCCTCAATAAAGTTAGAAAAAAAAGAAATGCAGCTAGTTCGAATTGAGATATGCTGCAAGTATAAAATATACACTGGATTTCAAAGACTTAGCATGAACAAAAGAATGTAAAATGTCTCAATAATTTTTTGATATGGATTTGTTAAAGTGATAATATTTTAGATATATTGAGCTAAATAAAATATTTTAAAATTAATTTCACCTTTTACTTATTTTAATGTGACTTCTAGAAAATGTAAAAATTATGTATATGGTTTACATTTGTGGCTCACATTCTCTTTTTATTGGAGAGCATTGTTTTAGAATCCTTTCCTAATAATCATGGCCATGATCATGCTTAAGAAGGTTAATGTTGACATTGGCCTGAACACATATAGTCCTGCCCTATGGCATGGCTGGAATGTCCAAACATCAACGCACTGAAGGTCAAGGGTACGCCACCAGAACAAAAACACAGAGACTCTTGTTGAGGAAAATAAGATGTTTTTTAACCTGTCTTTCTGGAGCTGCTTCAATTGAGACCTAGCTCCCCAACCTAAGGGCTTGTAATAACAGTAGGTGTCTAACAGCAGTGTGGGATTCATTCATTTAAGGCACTTAGAAGAGTGCTCACAGGGACCGGCCCCGTGGCTTAGCAGTTAAGTGCGCGCGCTCCGCTACTGTCGGCCTGGGTTCGAATCCCGGGCGTGCACCAATGCACTACTTGTTCAGCCACGCTGAGGCTGCATCCCACACACAGCAACTAGAAGGATGTGCAGCTATGACGTACAACTATCTACTGGGGCTTTGGGGAGAAAAACGGAAAAAGAGGAGGAGGATTGGCAATAGATGTTAGCTCAGGGCCGGTCTTCCTCAGGGTTTGGACCTGGTCTTCAGTTCCCCATGCCACTCTCTGGGGTCTGGGATGCATTTTATTTCTGGGGCATCTACTTCAACACTAGATGTAGTTTCCCTGCCTTCCTTCCCTCCTGTCCTGCCTGGGCTCCTTGTCCTTGCCTGCTCTGGCAGTCTTGGTCACGGTGTCTGTCACGCTCTGGCTCTGCCTCTAGGTGAAAGTGCGCCGCCACCCCAACACATAGCCCCTGCTGATTAAATGTGGTTATATTTAATGGCGATTACTTGATAAAGACATTTGCTTTTGAGACAGCTGCTAGTAACTAGGTAATGTGGAGCTCAGCTATTCAGCTACTGTTAAGATTATTGAGATCGGTGGCTCTGAACACAGGGAAAGCTTCAAAATGATCTGGGAGCATTTTCAAAGGACACGTTCTTGGGGCCCATTCTCAGAATTTCTGATTTAGTGGGTCTGAGGTGGGGCTTTGGCATTCGTGCTTTTAAAACCCCCCCAAGTAATTCAAGTGAATACACTTGGTTGAGAATCACTAGCTAGACAATAATAGGAACAGATATTTTTTTCCTATCTTTTTGGGTGTTAACCAATTAATTTGTTTGATGTCAAGATTAGATGGCTAATATTTCAGTTCAAACTTCACAGGGTACTCATTTATAGACATATATGTATATATAATGTTTGTGTGTATGTGTGTATATGTATATATATACTTTTTACATTGTACTTTCCCAGCAATTAGCACTATGCCTGGCACAAAGCAAGCTCTAACTAAATGATTGCTGAGTTGATGACTACGTATATTGAATACATATTTAGAGCGAAAATATCTGTAAAATGCATTTCATGAAGTGTTTCCCCAGATGTCTTTAAAATATCTTTAAAAATGTATTGAAGGTTTCCATCAAATTTCATGTGTTTTAAGTAAGTGAGAAATACACTTCAAAAGAGTCTGGCATGTGGCCCTGTGGAGGAGGCCGACTTCAGAGTTGTCTCTGCTCAGAAGACTTGGAAGGGGTAGCTTGTTTGTTTTCAAACACAAGGAGGGGTGCAGCCGCAGAAGTGGCCTTCGTCAACACCCAGCTCCGTGGCAGTTAACTGCCGCTTCCTGTCTAAAGAAGGCAGCACAATGGACCGAGGCCATCTGCTGTGTGCACCCGCCATGGGCAGTGTCTAAGATGGGGGAGATTCGAGAAGCAAAGCTGACTGCAAGCCTGCCGGCGGGAGCCTGGTCTGCAGGTTGCCCTTAGCTCCAGGAATGATTTCCACAGGGCAGCTGACCCCGTGGGGCCACCCTGTGTAGGGCCGCGCCTGTGACTGCAAATACAGCTGTTGGCCTTTTCACGAGGCTCACCTCCCCTGACCTGAAGACCCCCAACCCCGGATGTGCCTTGGTGGTCTGACGTTTCTGCAGGCCGCTCTGTGCTGCTCCTACACCCCAGCCAGCCTCCCGTTTCTTAGCTCTTTAAAGAAGAAACAACCCACAAACCTATCTAAAAACAGTTCAACTGAGGTGGAATTCTAAAAATGACTGAAAAATAACTTTTGTGAGGTACGAGCCTATGTCTGAAGCAGTGCTTTCAAGGGCCCTGTGGGAAACCCACGCCCACGTGGTTGGCTAGTTGCATTTTTTCACTCACATTAGATGGTGATTTTAATATGTTTTTTAATTTAGCAAGAATTTGTTGGGTGACGTTCCACTTTCACACTCCTTAGTCAGAGAAGGAAGAAGGACCATGTTCTCAAATTGTCGGTCCCGTTCACTCTTTGCTCCTCTTGTCCTGTTCCTTTTCTTCCCTGCTCAGGCACAGCCCCCCTCCCCAGTCCTCCATGAGCCTTTGTAACTGCAGGGAAAGGAGGAGCTCAAGTTAGTTTGAGTGGGAGTTCAGCAGAGGCAGAAAGAGAGGGGAACTGGGGTGTGCAGACTTTCCGCAGGTGACTTTATACGTCCCTGAACGGCACCTTGCACCACCAACCCCACTCGGCTTCAGTCAGTGATGGCAGGTCAGTGCAAAATAATCTGAGAAACCACAGGCTGCTCCAGGGCCTGCTGCCGCCTCTTGCTCCACTGAAAATTATTCTCTGCTGGGAGCGGACTGTCTATAAACATGGATGAAAACAACTGGTCTCACATTCAGAGTCTGAGAAGGTGCAAGTGAGGAAGTCTTCATAGATATAAAAATCTTGGGAACTTGAACTTATATATGGGACATTGGAGCTTTCCTTCTCTTAGTGCTGAGTGTTGTCACTGTAGGAGGGACATTATTCAGTCAACACGTATTTATTGGGTATCTGTTATGTGTCAAGCCCTGTGCTAGCTGCTGGGGTACACTGGTGAGTGAGTCCTACTGTCACAGAGCCGAGAGCAGGGGTCTCCAAATTTTAGTCACTGCACATCCCTATACGAAAAACTTGAGCCTCTCTATGTGGTTTTTATTTATAAGGTATGCAATGTATTGCTATATTATGTACATCATACAAAATATATTATGTATATTATAAAATGGACATACAAAATAAATTAATTAGGATGTGATAAATATATACATATAAACGTATATAGAGAGACAGATAAATTCTGATATTTTCTTCCCAGCCTCTAATGGCTTATCTTGCACAATTTTGAGGGGGCAGGAACCCACTAAGAAGACCACAGAGTGTGATCTAGAGTCAGATCCTCTGGCTCCAGCACATCCTTTTTGTGTGACCTAGAATTTGTTATTTAATTTCTCCAAGCCTCAGTTTTTCCATTTGTAAAACGGGTTTTATAGTGATACCTTCCCCAGACTTGCAGTGAAGATTAAATGAGTCAAGTGCTTAGAAGGCTTCCTAGTATTTGGAAAGAGCTCAATAAATGTTAGTTATTGTTATAATTATTAGAGTCTCTTTGGGGAGAAAAACATTAATTAACCAACTAAGTACTTAATTTTAATTGTGATAAGTACCGTGAAGGGCGAGTATAGGATGCCAGGAGGCTGTGTCTGAGGGGACCTTAACCTAGTCAGTTTTGAGCTGTGTTTTGGATTTGGGAGGGAGCCAGGGATAGAGTGTGGACAGAGCATTCCCAGCTGAGGCAACGGCTCAGCTCGTGTGAAGGCCTGAGGCAGGAAAGAACTTACCTCTTGGGAGGAGGGGGACAAGGGCCCTGTGAGAAGCGGAGAAGCAGGCTTCCTGGAGATCATGCAGGGCTCCTTGGGCATTGTGTCTCTCAAGGATCTTAGTTACAAACTACGGAACCCACACAGGATAGTGTAAGCAGATATGGACTTTACTGATATTGAGGATATTTAGACATTCTCGAAATCTCAAAATCAGGGGGCCAGAGAGTCAGGCTTGGAGGTAGGAACCCAGAACAAGGCTCAGACCAACCACGCCTCGGGGGTGAATCAGCAAAGGGCCTCTGCGGCTGCCTCCAGGTCCCAACTCCACAGCACAGCTTACAGTGCTGATGCCCCTGACGGCTGGACACTACCACTACCACCCTTTCTAGGAAATGGATTCTGCACAGTCGGCTTCCTCATATGGCTCACTTGAAGCCTTGTGTGAGATCATCTGACTGGCAGAGCTTGGATCCCATGGGTGAGGCCTATCTGCAAGGGAAGCAGGGAAAGTGAGTGTTTTGGCTTCTGCTGTGGGGAAGCGAGCACCGGTAAGATGGGAAATTCCCCAGATACGGGAATGATATCAAGGATTCTGGACTGACCTGCTCTCACATTGTCAGGTGTCTGCTTTGCTGTGATCAGTAGGGTTGGAGAGGGGCAGGGAGATTCAACATTCTTCTGTGCAGAAGTGGAAGAGAAAAAACAAGCCCCAAACAACCAAACTCCAAACTGAACCACTTAAGAAATGAAAACAATGGCTACCTCCTGAAAACTTTATCTCTTTATTTGCAATAAGGTTAACCAACTCTTTTCAAGGCATGGTGTTGAAGGGAGCGAGTGCGTGAGTTTGGGTTCAGGTGCAGCCAATACCGAACAAACCCCATTTGAAGGTATTTCATTCCAGTTTCCAGATTCTCTCAAACCAATTGTAGGTCTTTTCTCTCAAAGTCACAAACTGGAAAAACCTGAGACATATGTCAAAAGTAGGTTTTTCTGCAGGGTGGTGGGTCAATGCCTGGAGGGGACAGAAATGTGAGATGGAAGCATTTTGTATGCCGGAGGAAGATGGATCAAGGAAGCAAGATGAAGGTCGAATAAGAGAAGCTGCTTTCTTAAGAAAAGCTGCCTTTTTTTTTTTTTTTTAAGTAACCCTTAATGACATCATGATTTCTGTTGATTCAGGAAGCTGGTTGAGTTGGCAGAGCCTTGTTATATTAACAGAAACAAATTACTGCTTTAGTTCAAGTAATAAATAATGCATTTCCAAACACAGCGCAAATATATAAAAAACATAGCTGCGGAAAAGAAGGTCTAAATGAAACTGGGGTAGGATGATTTCTATGCAGCTTAATATTTTCTGTTTAGTAGTCTGACTTAGGGCCAAAAATAGGATTCTTGCTCAATTGTATTATTCAAAATAAAACGGTCCAGTGCTTTAAAAATGGAAAGTTGACAAGTCCTCTAGTATTACAGTACAAGCCATTTTAAATAAGTAAATCTTAAATCATTATTTTAATAATTTAATAATAATCGGAAATTCTTAACTGATTATTTAACAAGTTAAAAACATTACGAACCAGTTAAATGTAACAAACCTTTTCTTTTTTTTTCTTTATTGTGAAATTTTAGTTGTACATTATTGTTTGTCAGTCACCATATAAATGTATCCCTTCACCCCTTGTGCCCACCCCCCACCCCCCCTTGCCCCTGGTAACCACCAAACAGTTCTCTCTGTCCGTGGTAACAAACCTTTTCTTCATCACATGTGTACACACACATCTTCTTTTTTAAAAAAGAATGCTCTTGCGGTCAAAAAAAAAAGTTTGACTGTGGTTTTGGTATCAGCATCTCCCTGAGATTTGTACTAACTTTTGTTTCAATGCTTTTCTCCTAAAACAGTGGTTCTAATCTTTTTGGGGGCTCGTAGATCCCTTTAGTATCTGATGAAAGTTATGGCTTTTCTCCCTAAAGAAATGCAGTCTCATCTTACTTCTGCGACAAGTTGGTGTGTCATTTCAAGGAGGTTCAAGGACTCCAAGTTAAACTCCTGCTTTAAACTCTGGCTTTCTTCCCATAAATCATGGGGAAGGGAGACGGGAAGCTCAGGCCGGCAGTCAGTGATGATGTCCTCGTTGATGGGCAGTCCCAAATGGGCAATGGCGGTAGGCCTCCTTGTATGTAGTCCTCTGAAATACTGAGTTGGTGGTACTGGCTTAATGGCCAAGAGGAGTTTTGCACCAGGAACTAATCAATTAGTATTTATTAACTGCAACGGTCTGGGTAGGATGGGAGCGAAAATGACCGCAGCACTGCTGCCCTCTGCTATTCAGGACCCCACCTCCACAAACTTAACAAATCCTGCCAGGGCCAATGCTATGCCTTCCTCCCCAAAATCCAGCGGTGTTAGTGCTTGTGAATAATACATGCTTGTTAACTTCTGAATGAGGAAGAGTAGCTTCCTTACTGAGTTTCTACTTCCAGGTAGACATGTGCATTTTGAAAGGAAGGGGACTTTAATGTCTTAACCCAAAGGAGTGTCTTCTCTGACAGGCCCGGTTTAGGGGCAGGGGCTGGGAGCAAAGTTTGGGAACAGGTCCTTTGTTGAATTCCTAAAACTCCTGAACAGAAGACAAAGACTTTTAATTGCAAAATTACACATAAGGGTGAAAATGAAATACCTTTTTGGACGGTTAACAGGAAATATAAATTTCTACAAGGAAGAAGTGGCTCACAGCAGTTTTTTTCCAGAGAGGTTGCAGCACAGTGTAGTGGCAAGACTTCAGGATTTAGAGTAAAAATCTGGTTCTAATCCTGCCTCTGCATCTAACTAAGTGGGGATAGGGGAGCTTTGAGGCCCTTCCAAAAGTGATTCCCCCAAGTGCACACAGGCCTCATTTCGTGGCTTCAAGTTTTGAATGTTGCTGGTGAAACCATGACAACAGTATTAACCCTGAAGGCTTAATTTTGGGCAACTCTCTCAACTTCCTGAGCCTGGTTTCCTCATCTGTAAAATAGTGTGATCACACCTACCTCACAGTGTGGTTATGTGGAATTAAATGAAATAATACATACTCTGTACTTCATCAATTCTAAGACAGATATTCCTCTCCTCTCCCAATTTAAAAAATTCTCTGAAATTGAGATGGCATCCAGGAATGGGTCCAGGTTTTATGGGGCCCAAACCTTATATTATTTGGGGGACCTTTTTAAAAAAGAGAATGTAAAATGAGAATGCAAAATTAGATAAAAATGTGAATATTTGTTTAGATGAGAAAAGAAATCACAACAAATGATAAATTTAAAAAAACTGAAATAAATCACAACACCATAAAATCCACAAAAACCACCATAATATTTATTAATTAACTTCCTGACACACTTGTGTAATACCTCTTTGTCCTACTTTTATTTTTGTGGCTGTATAACAGTGATTTTATGTCATTTTCTATAGAGAGACTAGGTAGACAATTCAGTCTTCTTTATCGTTGACAGAGATTTATTTTTCACTATAGATAATTTAGATGGGTGTTTTCCAGCTTCACCACTTATTTTAGGTAATTTCAGATAAATTTTTAGGATTGTTGTCAAATTTGGGAAAACCTCTATGAAGTTTCTTTTGTATGTGAGCTATAAGATTTGGAAGAATTTTCTACAGACTAATTTTTGGCTTCATATACTTCAAACCTTGTCTTTTTCCCATTACCCATGCCATATACTTCTGGTGAGCATGGTGGGACCTGCTTATATTGGATATAACCTTGAGCCCTGTATCTGAGGGTCTCACTGCCAGGAGAGCTGGCATAGTGGAGGGTAGAAATGGTGGAAGCCATTGCTACACCAGGAGGACTAGCAATAACTTAACTGCACGGACCACTTAAACATATCCTGCTGACCCCAGACTAAGTGTATCCCAACTCAACTTCCCCTTTATGAAGATCTCAAATTGCCCACGGCCACTCCAGTGCCACCCAACACAAGGGGAAGTGTGACAGAGGGGAAGTCAGAGTGGAAAGAGACAGTGGTCTGAGTGCAGTTAAAATATCTTTTGCAAATTTTACAAAAATATATGGTCATGTGAACACGTTGCTGGGGCCGCTCTGGGAACCGTGGGAGGGTCCATGCGAGTGTGGGACCTTGAAGCTTACTAAGCTTCCATAGCTTCACAGTAAGTACACCCTGGATGGCATCCTTCAATTAATTGGTAGTGTTTTTGTTTCCTGGCAGCACATAAAATAATGGGTGTATTACAGTTGGTGGTGACTTAGAGTCCATATAATACATGTAAAGCATCCCACACAGTGCCTGGCACACACCAGGGACTCAGTAAGTGTTACTTACTTCCTCCCTTTAGTGAAAAACCAAAAACCAGAGGCCCATCAGTGGCAGGGGGCTATGCTCTTCAAGTGCATTATTGAAGAATCAGCTTTGCATAAGTTGATATACCTTTTTAAATTGCAGTTTTTGAATTCATGGATCTTAGTTCAAAGTCAATAAAAAGTGATTGATGAATAACCAGCAAGTGCCCAGGGACAGAAGATGTTCTGTTGCTTTGTCAGTGGTCAATGATAATGTAGTCACTTCAGCCAATCACTAACGAGGCAAGCCCATCACTAAGAAACAGGGAGAAAATGGACCACAGTGTATTGAAGACACCTGACTTCTGCAGAGTAAAGGAGAATTTTCCCCAGAACCAGCCCTGACACTGCCCCTCCACATTCCTGAAGCGCATGTGCAGGACACTGTGACCTCGAGCCCAGAGTCAGGACACAATGAGAGCCACTGTGTTTTATTTTCCTTTCCACTTCCTTCTTCGTCTTCTCTCGCTCTTTCCTTTCCTCCATTTGTTCACATTTTCTAGATGCTTACTTGTTGTCACTTCCTGCAAAAAGACGAAAGATTCCACTTTTCATTGTGGGTTAGTGCTCCTCAGCATGCTGACTCCTCAGCCTTCAAAGCTATTTATATATAAAGGATTAGGGCATGGAGTGCTGAAATCCAAGGGGTCTGGGAAGCCTATTTCTGAGTCAGCTAAAAAGCATTTGTATTTTTTTCCTCTGGCACTAATTTAAATTTGCCGTATTCTGAGGCTACCCACATGTTTCATGTACTCTGTACGTTAAGGCTGCTCTTAGATACAGCCACCCCATAGGTCCCACACCATGGGTCAAACTGTATTTCAAAGTAGGTATTATTATGATGGTGTTATTTCATAAACAACTACAGGAATCATGACTAGTCAAGGTTTAGTCTAGAATGAGCAAGGAATTTGCTAGAATAAAGAGATGTAATAAAAAAGGCACGCTTTCAATTTCTAACGAGAAGCTTGGTGTGTCTGTAATCTGATTTTGTAACAATTGTTTTCCTTAAAGTAATTTGGATGCTACATTAGTTCTAATTATTATGATTTCCTGTTTAGGATCCAGATACCTTATTGATATGTCCCCAATAGTGTATTTCTGGAAATGACTTCAACCAATTACATTAGCTCTTATTCCCTTGGTTTCAATGTGGTTCACCAAACAGGAACCAGGCTGCCTAAGTGTGCAACCCAGATAGTGCGAGGCAGGGGGTAGAAAGAGTCTAAAATTACACTCAGGTGCTGTGTGGTCTGAAGGCGACTCTGAGTGAAGGAATGTGATACAGCTGAGGGTTCTGATGGTGGGGGGCATGTTTTTGATGTCTGAAATGTCTTGACCAACTGGCCTTTTAGGGATGACGTTGATGACTGTATTTCATCTGGTGCCAAGGCTACTTCTGGTGTTTGACTAGTGAAGGTGACAGTGATAACAATGATGATGAAATTTATCTTCCAAAAATTTCCCCTTAAACGTAGTAGATGTAGCAACACTAGGATAAATCTGAGAACAGTCCTTATAGTCTCCCTCGTGTTACTAGTATGATGAATAATAATGCTCTATCATTTACAAAGCCCTTTCCATATTGTGGGGCAGGTATCGTTATTCCCATTTTACAGATGTTTAAACTGAGGCAGGCGTGTATTTAATGTTACTTACAGAGTAAGCAGTGGAGATGGGACTTGAACCCCAGTTCCCTGACTCCAAATCGTCCTGTTCCCGCTATCTCCCCCAATGATGTCATACCCCATGCAGCAGTGGCAGCAGGTGTTGATGGTAAAACGACAGGGGTCTTCAGCCCCCTCTAAGTACCTTCTGCACTCTGTGAATCTGCCAGGTGAAGAACACACTCCAAGACTGTCCCTCAGGGGCATATGCCCTCTCCCTGTACTCAGACTGGCTGTCAGAAGACTGAGGAAATTCCCCAGGAGGGGGATTTTCATAATATCTGCATTGACCTGCTCAAAGATCTGGAAACATTGTCCAGCTACATGGGGTAAGCTGGGATTTAAGGCATTTAGAGTGAAGAAAACCCTTTCTTCTCCAGAGTCAGTTTCAGCCATCATCCATATGTCTAAGTTTAAAAAAGGAGAGAAAAAGAGGCCAAACCTACCTCGGGCCAAATTAAGGGGCTTGCGTGTGTGTGTATTTCTCCTTCTTCCCCCTCTGAAATCAAATTCAGTCGCGTATTTCGCAGTTGACCCTTGGAAAGCTAATGGCAATGACAGACGCTGAAGACAGGAGATGCTCTTCTATGGTGTCTTGTCCTCTGAATAAACAAAAGAAACACACGGAAGAACGGCAACGTGGGGATCTCACAAAGAGATTCAGCCTCCAAGAGCACAGAGCTATGGGAACAAGACACTCAGAAAGCAGAGACATTTTAAACCTCATTTGGCAACGCCAGGGCTTTGGCTCCTCCCCTGCCCCACTCTGCAGAGGGACACAGAGCTGGGAGCAATTTCACTGAGAAAGAGGTGGTTGTTTACCGCACAGACAATAGGCCGGCAGGTTTAATTTCCCCTCAGTCCTATAAGAGCATGTAACTTGAAACCAGTTTAATGAAATAACTCCTGGGTTTCAGTGGCTGCTGACTCTGGGCCAGAAGGCCTGGAACTGCCAAGGTCACTAAGGATGTGGTGGACAGGGGCCTGGCACCCATGAGCTGCAGTAACCACGGGCCAAAGCAGGTCTTCTTGAATGATCCCTCCAATGGTGCTCTTCCGGGCCTGGGTGCCTGGAGGCCCGTAAGAAGGCCAGCAAGGGCTGCCATGAGTCACAGCTCTGATTTGTGTGACTGTGCTCTGCTCTGCAATCCCATCCCCCTGTGCTGTGGCCTGCTTGCTTGAACTGTTTGGTGGTGTCTGCCTGTGCCGGGCATCACTGCTGGGAAGCAGAATGAATCCTTCGGGATTCGAAGTCCAGCAGTTTTGGATTAGGCAAGGCTAAGAGCTCTCTGGATGTAGTCAAGTCCAACGTGTTCATGTGCAGGCGAGAAGCTCTCCCTAAATGAACAGAGCCCATGCTGTGCTTCTCTCCCGCTCTTCCAGAGGGGGACAGAAGGTGGTTGACATAACACACTGTTAGTGGTGGGTAAGGTCCAGGAGTTTGGAATCAGATCAACCTAGTTTCAATTCCTGCTGCCCCTCCACTAATTCTGTGATTTCAGCAAATTACTTAACTTTTTTTTGAACTATCATTTCTTCAACTGGAAAATGGGGGTAATAATAATTGACTGTGTAGAATGCTGGAGAGATTAAATGAAATAAAGTATGCCATATGCCCATCTCTTACATGGCCAAAAATAGTCGCTAGATCATTTTGGCCACGGGGAAAGACTACCTGCTTAGCTGGCTGAAGTTTGCCAGAAAATACCATGATACATTAATCTTTGCTAGAGGAAATTGGGGAGCAGAGTGTCAGTCTCAGATTTTTCAGCAGTTCAGTACAGACATATTTAAAGTGTCTTACATGCCAGGCATGGAGGACCCAGAAATGAATAAGGTAGAACTCTGCCCTTAGTAAAAGTACCTTCTGGTGCAGTGAGTTTCAAGCCTTCTCACTATGACCCATGATAGAAAATATCACAATGCAGTGTACACTCTCACACACACAGTATTTATATAAAAGCTGGAAAAAAAGTTTCTTGAAACAATATGTGCCCTTGCATGCAAAGCACTCTGATATTTTTTATGCTATTTTATTTCATTAAAAAAATGCTGATGGTGACTCACTAAATTGATTTTATGCCTGCTTATGAACCACAACCTTCAGTTTGAAAAGTACTGACTCTGACTTTCCCTATGACCAGGGCTGGCATGAGCCCCTGTGAAAACTGTATGGGAGTGTAGGGAGGTGACCCCTCAGAGGGGGCAGGAGTGGGCCTGGATCTTGATTATTCTAAGCCAGTCCTGAATTCCATCCCCTTTACCTTTGATTATTGGTTTAGGGATGGACATGTGACACAATTCTAGCCAATGAGACAAGAAGGGACATCTTCAGTGGGGCTCCTGGGAATGGCTTTCTCTGCTTTAAAAAAGAGAATGAGGAAGGGGCATTCCTTTTTCTGACCCTGGACACTGTTGTCTACTTGTGCTGCCTGGACCTGGGGTAGGACTGTAATTAAATGTCCTAATATAATATGCGGGCCCGAAACCTGGCCATCCCAGAGTGAGATGGAAAGGGAGAGCCTGTGTTCCTGATAGCATTTTGGAGCCACTGAATTAACCAACTTTAGAATTGCTCCATTTCTGGACTAGTTATAAGAAATAATACATTTTTCTTATTGTTTAAGCTTCTTTTAGTTGGGGTCTCTGTTATTTACATCCCAAATGGTAGACTGGTTTACCTGTCTCTTGCATCTGGAGCATGTGCTGTGAGTTTTTAACTTTGAATCACCTGGGAACCAGTAGAATCAAATTAAGTCCACTTAATTGCACCCTTAAATATTTGATGTTTAATCAGGTTCACATCATGTAAATGGACACTTTCTAATTGTTTCTTGTAAACTGTGGAATGACTGAGTCGATCTTAAAATTTTAACCTATGCAACAAGTAATTCAGCTGTGTGATTTGGGGCAAGTTACTTAACCTCTCTGTGTCTCAGTTTCTTCATCTGTTTATAAAATGAGAATATTAGACTAGAGATGATTTTCATATCTAAGATTTCCTGATCTGAGTGAAATTCCACAGAGAACAGAGTTTGCCTTTAAGTGGTTGTCATGACTGTTAGCGGGGCCTTTATGTTTGAACAGGAAGTTTTACGTTGGAAGTTGGGGAGTGGTGGTGGTCATGTCCTGAGATTTGATAGATGGGGCTGGCAATCAGAGGATCTAGATTTAGGTCCTGGCTCTACTATTTGGTGGCCATAAAAACCTTGTAGGCTACATTATTCCCTGTGTATAAAGCTGCCTTGGACACTCTATTCTTTATGAGCATCTGTTAGCCCTTCCCTAAAATGGAGATAATAGTACCTTATCTGTTGACTTTTCAAGGTGGAGTGAGAATCAAATGAAAGAATATAGATAAAAACACTTGGCCAGCCATTAACGTGCTGTGCAGAAGGTTTTGCTGTTTTGCTGATGTAAACCATAAGTGCACATTTAGCTTGTAAAATTCTGTGCTGTGTTTCTAACAAACTCTCAGAAACTATTTACATCCCAATTTTATGCTGGAGAAATAACCATGCTGCTTGGCTGTGCCCTCTGGCACTCCCTTTCGTCCACGCCCTCCCAGTTTCTGAAGAACTGTTTATGGCTGAATAGCAGGCACAGTCCACTGATTTTGTTCCATGACTTTTCTACCTTGCCAATAAATAACTTCCATTGTTTCTATAGCAAGGAAACTGAGCAAATGGCTTGAGGGGTGCAGAGGTGAGTTTTGGGTTGAGTATAGACCTGCCTGGGGTTGACTTTCTCTTATAAAAAAACAAATTTTCACTCAAATACAGTATTGGTTCAGAAATCAGAACACCTAGTGATCCTCAGTAGGCAAGTCAGTGAATTAGGTATAAATAAACAAATACATTGATTTGCTGTCCCCTGACAATGTGGTCTGGTTTTAAAATAAAAGAGGAATAATAAATATTCTAAACTAAATGTGTGGAGTCAGGCTCTTCCTGCCTTTTTTCTCCCCAATATGAAATTCTACAGATCTTTCTCATTCTTGTTGTTGATCTAATCTGAAGTACCAAGAGATTAAATGATTTCCTTAATTGGTGAGTGTCTCTCACAAAATCCATCATTAGAGCTGGGGCCCAATGCCTGGGTCCTGTTCTTAATGACCATCCCATACGTCTCTATAAATAGACCATTATCGAATGCTTTTTTCGGGCTTGGATTGGACAACAACCATGACTCTCAACTTCCCTTCCTTCCCTCTCATCTGATTTTAAATTATCTCTGACAGTCAGGATGTGATAAGTCTGCTGTGTTCAGAGTTCAGAGTTCTGAACACAATTTTCCAACATAAGGCAGGCTAGAAATACATGTTTTAGACAAAACATGGAAATCCTACCAATTGGTGGTGAATTCCCTCTGAGTTTCTCTCTTCCCTTTCAGGAAACGTGACTCGGGCCTCCTGTCCCTGTTAACACCAGTTTTGCCGGTCTGGCTCTAAATCATCGCCTTGGCAACGCCACTTCCCATGGTCCACAAAGCTTTGGACAGCCAGTCTCTATTTTGCCGTTGTCTCCTATTCATTGGCCAATAGGGTACAGAAGCCCGTGACCCTGCTCGTCCCAGCTTTGTTTTGTCCAAACTCTTTTGTGTAAAGAGGAAAACCCGGATTTTGAGGCATGCTCTGGGCTGGGCTGGCACAGTGCACTGCAAAATAAATCACAGCTCCTGGATTTTAGAGCAGCTGGACAGGAGCGCTTTTAATGAACAGGCAAGTCTGGCCAAAACAGGACTGGGATGGGATGGGGTCATCCTTTTAGAATGCTGATGTTGGGGGGACAATACCTCTTTTCTGTTTTTATACATCATGAGTTCCTTTCCCTTTCAGGCAGCTGCTGAGATGAAGGTGTTCCTGCAGCAAACATTCTACTCACATCCATGTACTGACTGCACAGATTGGGCAAAGCCTGTGTCTTTCCATTCTGCATGCACACAAGGCTGATTTGTCATTAATTCTGCAAAAGTCAGGAGAGGAGTTTTAATTTAATAAAATGAATTAAAATTTAAACTCAACACAAGTTTATGGGGAACAATTTCATCTGCATTGAGCAAGCCTTGACCAACAAGTTGCAAAGGGGAAAAGGGCTAACATTTACTAAGAGCCCACTATGTGCGAGGCTCACTAAATTCTCACAACAACCCTATGAAGCAAGTACTATTTTTGCCTCACCCTCACCCCTTCTGGGAATTGTATCAAGTGGTGGTGGTGGTGGTGGTGGGTGTTGATGTTGGCAAGCAGCAGGAAAGGGTTTCAAAGGCAATGCCCGAGCTGCATGCCACTTAACTGTCCTAGGATTATCCCTGGATAAGTGGGTAAAACCAACAAGACTTTGATGGCCAAGAGTACCAGCATGACTTTCCACAAGCACTTAGGGAAACATACTGTATAACCCCATCAAATTATGTTGAACTAAACTGCATGCCTAGGTTGCAGGATAAGGTTGGTTCAATCACTTACGTCTTGTGATAACACCATGATTTTTGAAGACCTGTATCTTTGTCAATTTTGGCTGCTATAACAGAATACCATAGCCTGGGTGACTTAAATAACAGAAATTTATTTTTCACAGTTGTAGAGACTGGGAAGTCCAAGATCAAGGTGCTGGCAGATCCAGTATCTGGAGAGGACACTCTTCTTGGTTTGTAGATGACCATCTTCTTGCTGTGTCCTCACCTGGCTGAGAGAAAAATCTTATTAATTCTTAATCTCCCAATGTGTTTCTTCTTATAGTAGTATCAGCTCATTCATGAGGGCTCCATTCTTATGATTAATTACCTCTCAAGGCCCCATTGCCTAATACTATCACATTGGGAGATAGGATGTCAACATATGAATTTTGGGAGGACACAAACATTTAGTCCATAACAATCTGGTTTCGATGTCTCGAAGGATATCAGATTCATCAAAAGGGATTGAGTACCTGAGTATAGATGCATGCATGTGACCTGAATTTTTGTTTTGTCTGGCTGGTAACAGCTTAGGAGTTGGGGCAGGGGAAGCGATCTTCCTCTGTAGAAAACTTTTACACCCAAGAGGCAGTAGGGTATAGTGGTTACAAGCACAGATTTTGGATTCAGGCTGAGGTTTATCATCCAAATTCTACTTATTTCTTGTGTGACATTAGGCAAGTTACTTAACCTCTTGATGCTTCAGTTTCCTCATCTATGAAATGGGGATGATAAATATGGTGCTTACCTCCCACAGAAGTTGTGAAGATTAAATGGGTTAATATATATAAAGCATTCAAAGCAGTGCCTGGCATTTAACAAACACTTTACAAGTATTTGCTGTTATTGATGTTATGGCACCTGTGTTGGTTTGCTAGGGCTGCCATAACAAAGCAACATAGACTGGTTGGCTTAAACGGTAGAAATTTGTTTTCTCACGGTTCTGGAGGCTCAAAGTCTGAGATGAAGGTTGGGTTTCTTCTGCAGGCTGTGAGGGGAGGATCTGTTCTAGGCCTCTCTCCTTGGCTTGTGGATGACTGTCTTCCCTCTGTGCATGTTTCTGTGTCCATATTTCTTCTTCTTATAAGGACACTAGCCATATTGGATCTGGGCCTACTCTAATGACCTTATTTTACCTTAATTACCTCTTTAAAGACCCTATCTCCAAATAAGGTCACATTCTGAGGTACTGGGGGTTCGGACTTAAGCATATGAATTTTTGAGGGGCACAATTCAGCCCATAACAGAGTCTAAACAAGGTTCTCAGTGAAAGTCACTTTTAGGGTAAATTTTACTCTTACAAAGTTGCCTGTTTTTTTTCTTTTTTTGAGTAATCAATGTAAATTTTCTGCCTTTCTCATGTTACCTCCTACTTATAGACTTTTTAAAAAGCCACATAAGTATCCTTGGTTGAAGTTCTATGGATGCTGAATAGGATGAATTCAATAGTACCTTTCCCCAAGGGAAAATCCAAGGAATTGTAGGTCAAACGGTAACTCAATACCTAAATTCAGGGCAGGATAATTATAATACGCTTAAGCTTTTCTTGGTGGATTCAACTTTATTATTTTATTGTGGATAACATATCTTGAGCGATCACTTTTTCAATGGACTGTGATTAGTTAGAAAATGCCATGTCAATCAAGTCCTGAAATGCTGCTGGATGGCATGAAGAGGTACCACTGTGTGTGAGCTGGAACTAGTCTGGAATGGCTGAGTACTGGTGGAATTCACTTGAGGTTTGACTGTCTATAGGTCAGTCACTCTCAGGCAGGCCATGTGTGTTAGGTAAGATTCTTTGGGTGGCAAATATCAGAAACCAGTTCCAGCTAGCTTAAGCAGAAAAAGGACTATACTGGGAAGATACTGGGACAACTCACTGAGTCTCAGAAATCCCTGAATTCCCAGGTCTCAGGGAGGCTGAGGACCAGGGCAGGAATTCTAGGCCTGTGGTAGGTCTTTTCCATTTGCCCCTTCAGTCCAATTTCTACCCTTCTCATCCTGCTCTGTGCTTCTGTGGACTATATCAATGGGCTCTGTGGACTGTATTAGTGAGTTCTATAAACTATATCAATGACCTCTATGAACTATATCAATGGCTTCTATGGACTGTATCAAGGGACTCTATGGGCTATATTGATGGGCTCTATGGACTATATCGATGGGATCTGTAGACTATATCAGTGGGCTCTATGGACTATATAAATGCGCTCCTGTTCCCTTGACTTCTGGTTGGGTTTGGCCAATGGCATATCCTGTCAGGAGATCAGAGCAAGAAAGGAGAGTGAGGTCAGGGTGTTCCTCTCTCTAGCTCATATCTTGGGGAATGCCTTGAGCTGGCTAGGTCCCTTGGCCAGCAGGCACAAGTCATCTCAAGATGGCCTTCTCTACATGACTTTCTCCTTCCAAGTTCTAGTAACCACTCCTGCCTTTCATCTGTTTGGTCTTAGATGTGGTAACAGCTCTGTTTTGACCACCTCCAGGGGACTGCACTACCCCTTGTGGTTTCCCTACACCTTGACTAGTGCTGTGCTGGACCACATTGAAGCTTGAGGCAAAAGGAAATATTCATAATACTGATCCTGTCTTTATTTAAGATGTTGGTATTTTGTTCATCATAGATTTTTTTTTGCTTTAATTTTGATTTTTAAACCATTACTTTAAAATATTATTTATCTTGCTTAATCAGATTTTGGTGCCCCCCTAAATTTTGTACCTGAGGCCAGTGCCTCACTCATTTTACACTTACTTTACCTCATTCACTTTACCCCAACCCTGCATTACATTTTTGTAAATTTTCCCCTTATAAAACCCTCTTCTCTGAGCAAGTGATTTGTATCCTGATAGGACCCTGACTGATATAGATACCTTCTTTCAAAAGCATAGATTGTAAATCATTGGCTGTCAGGCAGTATTTTACCAAAGACATGATTTATTTGATCAGTACAGTTTTAAAATTTGGTTGACAACTTAAAAAAGTTGGAAGATCTTCACATAAAAATATAGATTTCTGGTTTCTCTTGAAAAGAAAGTCAAACAATTTGGCAACAATTGGCTGGAGCTGAGTAGCAGTTGCCCCTTTACACTGGGCGTGTCTCTCCTGATGGACACAGTCCCCACCACTCCCTGTTAGCCCCCCAAACACAGGCTTAGTGTTAGTTGCCATTTATGATCACAGTGGTGCTGTTGTTTTTATCATACTTGGCCTGCTTGCCCAGCTAATCCTGTAGGGTACTGATTTTGAGACACCTGCTCTGGCTCTGTGCTGATATAAGACTCTATTTCCAACTCCCAACCCCTGCATCTTCCAGTTCAAGTATGACATTCCCAGAAGATTGGATCAGATTGGCTACACTTGAGGCAGGTAGCCACCTTGGTACCACGCAACTCTGACCAGAGGACAGGATCTTGTGGTTCAGTACCTGCTGGGGGCTCATCCCTGAAGATGGAGAGTGGAGACTTCCCGAGAAGAGGAATTGCTTCCAGAGAAGAGGGACCTGCTACACTGCGGTACTGGCTCTTAAACCAAAGTAATATTGCACATGTTTTATATTTTACTTAATCTTTAATTGTTCAGAGTAAACACCCAACAATGTCCTGTTGGGTGAATCCTGCAGATTAAATGCTTCCAAGTGCAAAAATGGTAAAAATAAATGCAATTTGAAATTTATTCTTTATGTAAGCGGTGTCCATGAGAAGGGAGTGGGGATTTGTTCATGAGCCACAGGCTTGTGCTCCAAAATTCCATGTAAAATAGATCTGTTGTGGTCTAATTTGAGGCTGATGGTCTAACACAGCTCTTGCACATCAGAAATCCCAGGCTAAGAATGGCAAACATGTGTACCCATTATTCTATCTCTTGCCTGGCCCATGGCAGACATCGCTAAGATGCTGCAGTAGTCCTTACTGCTAAGCTTCAGAATCCTTCTCAACACAGCTTTTCAGGAAGCCAGCATTAACTAAGCAGGTAGCAGATGAAAAAAACCCACTTGCCACTGCTGCCCAAGAGGCATCCTGGGTGACTTATCATGGGGCCATCTTGAGCTACTGGAGCCAGCATTTTATTGTCATGTCTGAAAGTTTGGAAGGAGACTGCTGTTCCGAGCAGATTAGAGGCAGGACGCTCTCAAGTCATCAAGGTAACTCTGCCATCTGTGTTCTTGTTACAAATCCAAGGAATCCAGCCTAAGCCCTCTCCTCTAAGAAGTCTCAAACAGACAAAGGGCTACTTCTTATTTAGTTTAAGGCAGGTAAGTGATTCTGTTGGGTCACAGTTGGAAGGTGGGTGAGTGAGCAGCCACAGGCCTCTGCAGTCAGACAGGCCCTAAGGGAATCTTCAAAAGGTCCATTTCTTCCTGGGTCCTGGGCAGGGGCCAGCCAAGGAAAAGCCTTCAGAGAAGCCTGATTCCTTCCCTCCCAGTGTCTCGGGCCTCCATCCACAGCAGCGTGGTGGTTGACAGAGCTGGCAGGCTTCCAGACACAGACACTGCCCAGTCGGTCATGAAGCCAAACCTGATCCCCTTGTTCATTCCCTCGTGCCTCCTCCCTGCTTCCTGACAGTTAAGTAAATAATCAAATGTAGATTGATTTTGTTTGAATGAAAGCCTCAGAATTAAACATTTGGTCCCCCTCAGGACATTTGTGTGTCCTATTAGTTAGGGGTCACCTCTTGACTTCATTGATCCTCTCTTGCGTCAGCCACTCTCCACTTCTCATCTTTGAGAAAGGCTCTGGAACACATGGGCGTGAGGAGACCCGTGCTGCCTCCATCAGGCTGGGTGCCCTGCTCAAATGCCCTTGCCTCTCTGGGCCTCAGCCATCTCATTTTTAAAATGTGGGGTTTGGGATTGGTAACTAAGTTCCCTTTTAGCTCTCATAGCTATCAGTCTAGCTCTGAGCTATCATTCTAAGCTCTGACCCTCTCAGTCACTTAATAATAATAATGAACAATTATTGAGACTGACTGTGTGCTTGGGATGGCGCTAAGAGTTTTATTTCATTCTCACAGAGATAGGTTGAGGTAATTACTAACGTTATCCCATCTATCAGTAAATATTCAGTTCAGCTGCTTATATAGAAATGTCCTAAACAATAATCGCTTACATAAGATACAAGTTTATTTTTCTTCCATGTAAAAAAATAAAACTGGGGCCGCCCTGGTGGCGCAGCAGTTAAGTGAGTGCGCTCCACTGTGGCGGCCCGGGGTTCTCAGGTTCGGATCCCAGGCACGCACCGACGTGCCACTTGTCAAGCCATGCTGTGGTGGCATGCCATATAAAGTAGAAGAAGATGGGCACGGATGTTAGCCCAGGGCCAATCTTCCTCAGCAAAAAGAGGAGGATTGGCATCGGATGTTAGCTCAGGGCTAATCTTCCTCACACACACAAAAATAATAATAAAAAATAAATAAATAAAACAAAACATCTGGAAGTAAGCCAGGCCACTATTGACATGGTGGCTCCATGGTGTCGTCAAGATGTCTATCTTTCTGCTCCACCATCCTCAGCACATGGCTTCAAGGTCACTTCAAGGTCTAAGGTAGCTGCAATAGCTACGATCATCACATCTCTGTTTCAGGGAGCAGGAAGCAGGAAGAGAGGGGGAAAGGGCCACCTTTTTTCATTCCTAGAAATCCCCGCTGTACTTCTGCTTACATTTCATTGGTCGGGACTTAGTTATATGTTTATACCTAGCTCAAGGGAGGCTGGGAAATAGTCTCACTGATTCCCAGTCAGCCATGTAAACATTTGAGTTCTGCTATAAGGAAGAAGATGAGAGTGGATACTGGAGTAAATTTTAAGTTTCGTCACATCATGTTTGACCAGCAAGGAGGCAGGGCACAGGGTGGGTAAAGTCCTAAGATACACAGTTGATCAGTGATTGAGGCAGGATGTGGACCCGGCCCATCTGCATCCAGAGCCTGTGCTCTTACGTGCTGTGCTATTAGGTCTTCCCGGAGTTCCCTCGCTGCTGCTTTCTCCTTCTTGTCAGAAGCTTCCTGCAGTCTCTGGCTGTAGGCTTTAGTTCTCTTTCTATATCAGGAAAGCCTCTTATTGAGGCTTCATGTTCAGTCACCTCCAAAATGCAGGAAAGTTAGGCAGGGCTGTGAGCCCGAGGCCAGACTGCCCTTCAGCAGGGGTCTTCCTGTCACCAGTGGAAGGCACTGTACCCCAGTGGAGTCAGTTTCCTCTGTATCCTCCTCTGGTCCCCAGGCCCAGCTCTCACTGCAGTTGTTGTTGGTCCCTCCCAATTTCTGCATCCCTTGGCTCCCTCCTTGGTATCCTAAATGCCCTATAGTGCCCTCAATTCCCGTCTTTGCCAAATCCTGGAATAAATTAGTATCTCTCTTCTTGGAGTGTTCATATTCGAGAAAATGAAGGAGTAACTTTCTTACTATAAAATTTCAAGTGGCAGGTTTTTTTTTCTTTCTCCTTTTTGGAAGTGGGAGTTCCTTCCCAAGTAAGCCCTTAAAACCGGGCTACAAGGGCATGATCTCTGTTGACTCCTCCAGTTTGTCTTGTCACCAAGGCCACTGCCAGGATCTGCCATCTCCTCGTCTCTTCTTGTCCAGTCAGTGTGGTCTAAGAGCTAGACACTCAAGGTGTGTTAGGGACCTGCAGAGCACTGGCCCAGGAAAACTGAGATGTAGAGTTTCTAATGAGTGATTATGAACTGAAGAAATTCACCTAAGTAAGAGTTTACTTATTAAACGCATTGCTTGTTTTCGAAGAAACTGGACTGAGAAAAAGAGAGCAAGTAAAAATCAGGTACTGACATAAAGAATTGCCATTTTTGGCGCAGCCACGGACCTTGTATCTATCCAGTGCATCATGCAAATGTCAACAGTTCATTGACTGATTGATATATGAGAAGGGAGAACCAGAAGACAGCAGATAAAAATTCTCATGCTTAGATTTCTTCTTAAGATTCTCTTGAAAATTTACCCAAATCAGTGCACTTAAGTCTCCAAATGGCTTTTGCAAACCAGATAAACTTTGCGTTTTGGGTTCGTATAATTGGCCAGTTTTGCTAAGCGACTGCCAAAAGCACCATTGTCTAAACAACTATTTTAGTTTAAGGATACAATCTAGGTTTAAAAGCCAACACGTGACTCACTTTCAGATTGTCAAAAGCTCAGAGGTGAGAGCTGCTGTGCTCTCACTCTTTATTTTTACAGCTTATAGTAGTTCAGACACCTGGAAGAATAACAGAGCTATTTATTTCTCTGAGCCCAGGCTTAAATTGTGGAGAACCTCAAAAGAATTTCACACTTGGCGCTTTTGAAATGCCTCCCCCGGCCCCGCCCCCCCGGCTCGAGTTCTTCGTGAACAGAGAGGTTCATGAAGAGATTTTTACATAAGTAAGCAGCATGATGCAGTGTGGGCTGTAGGACCTGACCACCTGGGTTCAGACCTAACCTTTACCAGCTCTGTAAGGCAGGGGAAATAACCTACTATCTTTGCAGGGCTGCCATGGTTACTGAGTTAGTACAAGTAAAGGCTCAGAATAGTGGCTGACATGTGGTAAGTGCTATGTAAGCACTTGTTGTTACTGTGTCTTCCTACAATACCTAAACATCTACAATACCTACAATAAATACTCTTTTTATCTTACAAATGAGGACATGGAGACCTAGAGAGGTTCAGGGCCTGTCTGCGTGGCCAGGCTGGGGACCTTCCTTGCCCTCCCTGCTCTCCTGGGGGCAGCTCTGTGCTGAGTCAGCACCCACCCAGCAGCTGTGTGGGAATTCTTTTCCTCCCACTCCATTTCACACAAATGCCCTCGGGGACCCAGGTGAGGGTCAATGACAAGAACAGAATCCGAGATTGAATCAGATCCTGAGTTTTCTTTGTACATTGATATTTCCCCTCACCCCCACTCAAAGTCATTTCCACCTTTTCACTCCTGGCCAGGCATGTATGGTCTAGGATGTTGCTGGAAACCAAGCTGGGCTGTGACACCTGAGAGACTAGAACTGCTGCCTCAGCTGCTATTAGCAGCAGAACAGTTTTAAGTGACTAAAATCAAAGCTACTCCTTCCCCAGGGTTTTGATAATTCCTCCTGCCAATTATAGCACTTTGCTGAAATTAACTAATTAATCCTCACCATATACCCAAGAGATGAAATTAAAGATAATTCTTTCACACACACAAAGCACCTTTTATCTAAGGATTACTAACACGGATGCATTTGTCTCCCCTGACAACATTGCAAGTTTCAAAGATGACAAGGAAAATCATTACCATTTCAAGAACTGGGAACAAAGAGAACTCCCCCTCCAGGACACAGAGGAGGAGATGGGGGTCGCCAAACAGCCAACAACGTGTTGGCAAGAATAGCACTGGAGTGCACCTGAGTTTGTGGGGTCCAAATGGGAACTTCCAGGTGGGACAATGACCTCTGTCTGCTCACCTTTCTTCATGTTGTTCACAATTCCCCAGGGATCATAGATAAGGAACAAGAGATGGTTCCATGGGGGTATTCAAGCCTATGCTTGGCTTCCTCAGGAACCTCCCATTTCTACTCTCTCACTTGTCTCCAGAATGCTGGTTCCTCATCACCTCTATTTTCCAAAGTTCTATTTGTGATTGAGATGAAATGGAGCCAATGGCTAAATGCTATGGGGAGGAGAGAATCTGAAAAAGACGTTACAAACTGAGGACCTCAAAGGGGAGAGGAGGAAAGTGGAGTGGGAGACACAGAAGTCAGTCTGCCAAAGCTCTGGAAACAGCATTTGGGATAAAAGAAGAGAAAAGAGCTGTCTGTAACACATGACCCCATGATAGGTTTGCTATGATTTCTTTGTAATTCCTTTGGCAGTGGATTAATTTTACTTGTCTTGGCAGCACAGACAGCTGCTACTGAGCTGCAGCCGAGGCTGGGAACTGCATCATCCCATGTTACTTCACGCGTGCTCCGTGACGAAGGAGACACAAATGGTCACTCCAGAGTTAGTACAAGTAAAGGCTCAGAATAGTTTTTCTTCTAAAGGCCAAGCAATTGTTTTTCTTCTAAGCCTCAGATTATTGGTACAGAAACAACACTCCTGGAAACAAAGTGCTGGTTTTCCTTCCTGATGACAGCTGTGACTCTGGAGCTCAGAGCCCTGGACCCGCAGGACCCAGCGCCCCTGAGATTGCTGCAGATCCCTCCAGGCCTCTGAGGAGCAGGGGTGTCAGAAGGAGGGGCTCTTGCTTATCTCTAAATTCAAGAAAGAGAAAGTGAGTAAGAACTTTACATTTACAGGGATTTAAAAGAAACTCTCGTAGGTGCATGACCTTATTTAAGCCTTATGACAAGCATATGAGGCTAGACAGTGAACGGACACGCCTCTTAGTTTGCCAGTCCAGCAGCCCTTTCTTTGGGAAACTGACTTGTCTCCTATCATTGCATTCTGATGGGGCTGCCAGTCACAGAACTCTCCCACCTTTCCAATCTCTTCTGTCCCCTACTCCCAAGGTTGAACATATGGCTCTAGCTAGGCTGCTGGGCTCTTTATGCTAGAGATTTGAATTTTGTGGGGAAATTCCTTGGGGGAGAAAGACGTTGGAGCTGTGTAAAGAGAAAAGCTGTGGACTCTTGTTACCAGGATCCCCAGGATGGCCCAAAGCCTGACTCCCTGGGAATCAGAATTAGATTTAACAAGGCCCGGGGAATTCCCTGACTCTTCCTTCCATCCTGTGAGTTATTTTAGTTTCCTTCCAGTAAAATTGTCTTGAGTTTATGTTAGCTAGAGTTTACCAAAGAAGCCCAAATTATAAAAACTCTCTATTTTCAAATAGCTAGGGGTCAAGGCCAGGTCTTCTTATCTCAAGTCAGTGACTTTTCATCACACCAAGTAATTGCAAAGTTGCACAGCAACTTTAAGGAAGGAGGGAGAACTGAGAAGTGGAGCAATGCCAGCTATGAAGCTTTTTTGTAAACCCATGAGTCTGTGCATCTTTCCCAATAGCATCACACTGGGCTCCACCTCTGGGAATAAACTTCGAGTTTAATTGCAGTTGTGTAGCTGGTATATACTCTTATTCCCCCACAACCGACATGGTCAGGCCAAGTGTCTCTTAAATTTTGTTCTTGTTATATTTTTGTGGCATGTGTCTTTGCTGGTAGGCTGATTCTTAAGTGTATTTGCCTAGGGGTCTATCTTTGTGTTTTCTAGACCCTATTGATTCAGCGAACAATCAGAAGTAGCTGGTATAGATCGGATGCACAGGAAGTGAGGTTGGTGGATGTAGTTAGTAAAAATTTTGGCAGGTAGGAGAAATCTTTTCGGGGTAGTATGTATGCTAAAACATATGATCCTGCTTTTTACTACTTCATACCAAGTAAAATTTCAGAATCTGTACTTATGGAAACATATAATCCCATGTTAAAGAACAAGGCCCTCTCTCCCTCTTGAGACTATCCTTGTACTTTCTGCAATGGCATTAAATTAAGGATGGAGGATCTCTTTTGTGAGCTAGATCTCTTCTAGTAAAACTAAGAAGTAGCGAACTCCTGAACTATGAAACTCTTTAGAGCATTTCTAGACCAGGACTGGAGTCAGAAATGATCCTAAGACTTTTGAAGTTTCTTATGGGTAGTAGTTGAATGGCTGAGGGAATGGATGAATGGAGTCAAGAGTGGGGGCAATCCTAGAAGCCGAGAGTGCTGGGTCTGAAAGGGGGCCTGGTGATCACTCAGTACAACCCTGCATTAGTTATCTATGACTGCGTAACAGATCACTCCAAATCTTAGGGGCTTAAGACAATCACCCGTTTTTTCTCATACTTTCTGTGGGTCAGGAGTTCAGAGCAACTGGGTTGGGTGCTCTCAGCTAGGGGTCTCTTATATGGTTGCAGTCAGATGTTACCTGGGCTATAGTCATCTGGAGACTTGACTGGGGCTGAAGATCTGATTCTCAGCTGGCTCACTCACAGGGCTGGCAAGTTGGTGTTGGCTGTTGGTGGGAAGGTTCAGTTCCTCTCCGCCTGGGCCTCTTCACAGAGCTGTATGAGTGTCCTCCATCATGGCGAATGGCTTCCCCTAGAACACACGATGCAAGAGAACAAGGCAGAAACCACAATGCCTTTTATGACCTAGCTTTGGAAATCACACTATAACTAAGGGAGGAAACTACACAAAGGTGTGTATACCAGAGGCCAGGATCATTGGGACTAAATTGGATCCTAACACCAACCCCTTCTCTTAAAACACAATTTTAAAATTTATCATGAAATATTTTCAGACATATAAAAATGATAAAAAAATAAAATGGATACTTATGTACCTACCACTCAGTTCAATAAATAAAATATTATCAATTCAGTTGATATCCCCTGTGCACTCACCCTGATCACATCTCCCCCCTCCCCAGTCCCACTGCCCTTAGGAAACTAGTAGTCTGAATTCTGCATTTATCCTTCCACGCATTCTTTTGTATTTCCACCACAAATTCATGTATCACTAAATAATATGTGGAGTTGTTTGGTATATTTTCAAACTTTATGTATGGCATCATCCTGTATGATTCTTTTGCAGCCTGCTCTTTTTATTCAGAGTTATGTTTGTGAGATACATCTATATTAACCTGCGTAGCTCTAATTCATGTATTTTAGTGACTGTATAGCATTCCATTGTGTTAACATCATAATTTGTTTATTCATTCTCCAGCTGATGGATCTTCAGGTTGCTTATAGTTTTTTTGTCTTTGCTATTGCACACAATGTGGTTACGAGTGTTCTTGCATGCTCTCTGGGGACCCAGGTGCAAGAGTTTTTCCAGGGTGTAAATCTAAAGGTAGAATGGATAGATCATGTGATATGTGCATTTCAACTTTACTCAATAGTGTCAAATTCTCTAAAATAGTTGCGTTAATTTATACTGCTACCAGCAATGATTGAGTTTCCCTGCTCTTTATTCTAGTATTGTAAATTAAAAATTTCATGCAAAGCTGATGGACGTGAAACAGTATCTATTCGTGGTTTTAATTTGCCTTTTCCTGACTCCTCATGGGGCTGATTATATTTTTCACATGCATATTGGCCACTTGGGTGTCTTCTTCTGAGCACTGTTTACATCTTTTGCCACTTTTTCTAAGTTATTTCTTTTTTTCTTATTGATTTGAAAGAATTCTTCATAAATTCTGGATACTACATTTTGTCAATTATATATGTTGCTAACATTTTTTTCCTGTCTAATGCTGATCTTTTTTGACCTTTTTGTTGTCTTTGTTGAGTAGAGTTTTTAAGTTAACGTAATTACATGGATCAGTCTTTTCCTTTCTGGTGCGTTTCATGTGGCAGAGACTGCGAGCTGTCCACTAACATCTGGGTCTCCTTCCTTTTCTAGTAAAAGAGTTGTGGCTGGTTGTACTGTGGAGGGCATCTAGAAGTGATATGTGTAATGCTTGCCTCACTTGCTTCAGAGGAAGTCTTTGTTTCTAGATGTCCACTCTAGAAACAGCAGCAGGCCAGAATCGCGGGAACTGGAGAACGTGGGAAGCCTGTCACTGAAGTCAGCAGAACTGCTCTCAGGCTGGCTCTGCCACTGCCTGTGACTCAGTCATAGTAGCTTAGCCTACTGAGATCATGAAGGTATTTTCTATGTTTTCTTTCAAAAGTTTTGAAGTTTTCCTTTTCACAGTTAGATCTTTAACCTGCGTGGCACTGACTTTTATCATGGTCACAAATTATATAATTTTTTTTCATATGGATAACCAACTGTTCCGAAGGCCAACATTTTTCTTTTTCTCGTTGCCCGGGTGAATGAAGTCCAGAGAGGTTAAGAGACACCATCAAGCTCATACAGCTAATCATTGAGTTATAGGCTGTGTGAAGAGCTAGCATTTATACTAGTCTTCTCTAAAGCCCTACAAAGGAGGAAGTATCGTTATTATTCCAATTTTACCTATGTCAAAACCAATGCTACGCTGCCTGGGCAAGTATGTCGTCTCCATGCCCTGGCTCCTCCCGCTGTGCCCTTTCACTCTGTTACCGTACCATAAGAGGGAAAATTCAGCCTAATCAAATCCAACAAATATTTATTAAGCATCTCCAATATGCTAAGCACACGCCAAAATGAGGAAGACACAGCGACACAGCCTCTGGTCTGAGGAGCTTACGATCTGCAAGGCAGAGTCGCATAAGTGTCAGAGGGGGGGTGTGTGTGTGCACACATTCCACTCATCGTATCAGGAAAATCCTCATAATACTTGAGATTCCATCGGGCAGCCTGGGGGAAGGGCTTTCTAGGGGCAAGGAGCAGTTTAAACAAAAGCACACAAGCTGGAAAGCACAGATGTGTTTAGGGCACAGCCAGAGGCTGAGTTTTATCGGAGCAAGTTCAGATGAGAGGTTGTGGGAGATAGTGCTGGACCGGTCCAGGCTGGATCTTTCACCCAGCTGTTTCTGTGAAAGAGCAGTAATGGCAACCAGAGGTGTGGGGGCTGCGGGTTACAGGGACTGCAGGGGGAAAACTTGCGGGGGTCAGTTAAAATCATTCTTGCTTTAACTATCTTTTAAAATGTTAGTGCATAGTCTGTATCACTGTATTCTGGTAGGATTTCTGAACTTTGTAGAACCTCATATGAAAGGCAATTAAGGAGGTTGCAAAAAATGTTATTATCTTCGGATTTCTCTTCCAGAGCAACCTTCCCCTCTTGTGGGGCTGGCATAGTGTGTACGTGTTTACAGACCCTGCGAGTCATAGCTCTAAGTCTCTAGCTTGATGTCAACTACTTTTGGCAGAATTTCTTAGCCTTCTCTGAATTTCTCCACCAATTCATGCTTATACACTTCTTAACGTGACCAGTCTTCTCCAAAAAAACTTCAGGGATGGACACCCTGCTTTATTCATTTTTGTGTCACCAGAGCCTGGCCCTGTGCCTGGCAGACGGCAGGTGCTCCACACACATTTGGGGGATGAGTAAGTGAATGTTGGGAGGGAATGAAAGTGAATTCCTCAAAGCTACACAGTGGCTGTTACAGCACAACTGTGCACAGGACAGCCAAGACAAGGCGTCCAGATAGCTGCCTTGTGCTGACTTGACGGTGTCCAGGAAGAGTTCCTGAAACAGTCTCAGCTGCAGTCAGAGACCCAGCTTATATAGAATAGAAGTTTATTTCTCTTGCACGTAGAAGTTGAAGCCAGTGTGTTCTCAGTTCTACAGAGTCGTCAGAGACCCAGGCTCTTTCTATTTTGCTGCTCCCCAGCTACCATATCCACAGATCCCCCATACGTCCACATTCTAGGCAGAAGGAAGCGAGAGAGGAGGAAGGGAAGGGCATGTCCTTCTGTTTAAGGGCACAACTTGAAAGTTGCACGTATCCCTTCTGCTCACACTCCATTAGCCAGAACCTAATCCCGTGGCCACACCTACCTACAAAGGAAGGTGGGAAATGTGCAGCCTTTATTCTGACAGCTAGTACCAAGTTAATTATCATCTTATTCTATAGAAAGGGAGACTAGATATTGGCGAACAACTTGCCATTCCTGCCACAAGGTGCTTTCACATAATGTAGCACAGATGTGAGACACAATGGCAGATAGATGAACCTGGTGATTCACAAATAGAAAGGATTTATTTTGAACAAATGTGTCAATGTCGATGCTAAAAGCCACAGCCTGCAATTCTGTGAGCACAGCACCAAAAGTAGTGTTGTCTTCAAATGCAAAGAACAGTGGCGTTTGGTTTGGTCATTATGAATCTTTCATCTACTTCTAAGAGAAGAGGAAGCGGTCAATCAAATATGCCGCTACATCACAACCATAAGAGCAACGGCGACGTGAAGGCGAGAAATAGTGCACCAGACTTGTGTATTTGTGTGATTGGACATATCCCTTTTTAAATGATCGCTCTCTCGTCACATTTCCTATTTGAGGGGACACATCATGGCCAGTATTGGTAGTTGTCCACCAAATCTGTCCTCCCCTTCTTCTTGGGTACATGACTAGACTGTATTCCCCCCCCCACACACACATATGGGGATGGCAGTGTGATCGAGTTCTTTCCAACAGAATGTGAGCATTGTGTGTCATTCCCAGGCCTAGACCTGAAGACTGTGGGGACCCGTCCAACATTCTCCTCTCCTTTTGCACCATTTGCAACATTGACCTAGAGGCAATCTAGCTTTGACCAAATAGACAACAACGATGCCCTAGGAGGTGGCAGAGCAATAACCTGGATGTGGGTCCATGATTGACCTTGTAGACCAGAGCTGCCCACCAGGCTAGTATGCTCATCTCTGACTGTCACGTGAGAGGGAAATAAACTTTTTTGTCCTCTACTCCACTGTATTTTTAGGTCTTTTGGTTATAGCCGTCTAGCCTCTTAGTTTAATTAATACACACTACACACAGGATCCCTTTCTTTTCTTTTCCCCCCAAGTGTAGGACCATAGATAGGAAGTTGTCCATCAGGGCTGCATGTTCTAATTCCATTAGCACAGGAATGAGGCTGTTCTTCATGATGTACATCGTAAACTTATTTCTTTTTCTGTCTAGCTTTTTCAGTTGCATTCTTAAAAAAAAAAGAATCTAAAAAAAAGAATTCACAGGGGCCGGCCTGGTGGAGTAGTGGTTAAGATTGCCCACTCCACGTCTGCGGCCCAGGGTTCGCAGGTTCGGATCCCAGGCATGGACATACACACTGCTTATCAAGCCATGCCATGGCAGGTGTCCCACGTATAAAGTAAAGGAAGATGGGCACGGATGTTAGCCCAGGGCCAGTCTTCCTCAGAAAAAAGAGGGAGACTGGCAACAGATGTTAGCTCAGGCCTAATCTTTCTCACACACACAAAAAAAGAATTCACAATAGCGATAAAAAGTAAAATGCCTTGGAATAAGCATCTTAAATGTACAGAATCCCCATGAGGAAAATGGTAACATTTTTTGATTTACATAAGAGAGCTGACTAAATTTAGAGACATACCACATTACAAAAGATTCAGTTGTGAAGATGAACATTCTCTGCAAATTGATTTGTAAGTGTTAAGTCATTTAATAAAAATTACTATGAGATTGCTTAAGGCTTGTGATAACAATGATTTAAAGTTATAGGAAGAACAAGTGGAAGAGAATAACCAAGAAAATATAGAAAAATAAGAATTTGGGGGGTGGTTTTCCCTACCAAACATCAAAATTATTAAAATGCTACAACATTTATAAATCAACCGGACATTGTTTCAAGAATAAACTTACAAATTAATGGGTATAAGATAGAAAATCCTGGCGATTATGTACATATGCACATACATATATATGAATTTTGTACATTATAAATGTATGCTTTATATTAGTAGGAAAAGGTTACACTGCTCAATTAACGATCGTAGGATGATAATTGGTTGGCTAAGAAGAAAAAAAAGTTTTATATTTATCCCATATATAATAAGACTGGTTTTTTTTAAGGAAACCATTTTAAAAGTAAAGAAAATTGGGGCCTGCCTGGTGGTGTAGTGGTTAAGTTCGCTAGCTCTGCTTCAGTGGCTCGGGGTTCATGGGTTCGGATCCCGGGCACAGACCTGTGTACCATTTATCAAGCCATGCTGTGGCAGGTGTCCCATATATAAAGTAGAGGAAGATGGGCACAGATGTTAGCCCAGGAACAATCTTTCTCAGCAAAAAGAGGAGGATTGGTAACAGATGTTAGCTCAGGGCTAATCTTCCTCACCCCCCCCCCAAAAAAGAAGAAAATATAGGTAAATATGTATCTTATCTTGCAGTGAGAAAGCAAAGGAGCAAAGGATGAAATCATAAAAGAAATGTTGATAGATTTGACTACCTAGGAATTTAAAAATTTGGATTAAAAAAAATAAGCAAACCTAAAAGGTAATTAACAACTGAGGAAAACAAATAACAATAGATAAAGAATCTTTATTTATAAAGAGCTCTTCAAATCAATCAGAAAAAAAACTCCTCCATAAGAAATGAATAAAGGACCAGATCAGGCAATAGCCAATAAGCATATGAAAAACTCCAACTTCAAGAGTGATCAAGTAAATGATAATTAAAAATAACAATACAGTACAGGTCTTCATTTATCAAGTTGCCAAAGATTTTTAAAAGTTGTCATATCCAGCAGTGAAATGGAAATTCTTACACATACAGAGTTATAATTTATCAGACTCTTTCTGTGCAAATTTGGCAATGTGTATCAAAACTTTTACATATTTATATTCTTTGACCAAACAAGTACACGTCTAGGAATTTATTGTATGGACATAACCAGAGATCTCCCAAAGATTTATATGCTAACGTCATGCTATTAATAACAGAGAAAAATAATCAAAATAACCACAAAAGACATTGTTTGAATATATTATGGTTGGTCTACATGGTGGAATTTTATGCTGTCATTACAAAACTATGTTTTTGAAAAAAAATGTAATGAAGTAGAGAAATGCTCAGAATATATCAATAAGCGAAACAAAACAGGACATACCGTGGCCTACAGGCCTTCCATATTCTGACTCCCTCCCACTCCACCCCCATTCTGACCCCATCTGCTCCACTCTTCCCCTCACCCACTCCACTCCAGCTACCCTGGACTCCTGAATGTTCCTCCAACATGCCCAGTATTTGTGGCCTCAGGGCTTTGCACATGCTCTTCCCTCTGCCCGAGACACTGCCCCGAGATACCTGCACAGCTGCTGCTTCTCTTTCTTTAGTCTCTGGTTGAATCTCACCTTATCAGCCAGAGCATCCTTGGCTACTCCATATAAAAATAGGAACCACTCCCCACCCCACCCACTGCCAACCCATGCTTCCTGTCCCCTCCCCTACCTTATCTTTCTCTATAGCACTAGTGCTGCCCGGCACATGGCATATGTCATGTTTGTTTATTTATTATCTGTTTCCCCATGAGGAGTGCCAGCTCCAGGAGGACACAGAACTTGTCTGTTTTGCTCATTGCTGCATCTCCAGTACATAGTGGGCCATCAATAAATATTTGCAAGATGAATGAATAAAATATCTAATTATATCAACCATATTATATGACTTTTGTACAAAAACCTTAGGTGACAGGTAGATATGGTTCAAAAGGATGAGAAAGTGGTATGCCAAATATTAACTGCGGTTATCCTTGGGTGGCTGGCTTACTGGGGATTTTGATTATTTCTTTATACTTTTCTGTGTTTTTGCAACTTTTTGCCATAACCATGTTACAATAAGAGAGAAACCAATGTGTTGTTATTATTTTAAAATTACATAATTTGCAAAAATGACCCAATACCTGAGCTGGCCAAATGTTCCAAAGTGTAGAACAATTCTGGTGTTTTAGAAGTTTACAGTTTTTCCATTCTACAAATCGAATAACTCTTCCACAGGACTATATTTTATTAGCCACTGCCTCCTGGTATTTCTTTCCTTTGCCTTCCCCATTTCAACAAGCACCTCCATGGTGTGGAATTTCTTTGGGGCATTTCTCAGTTTTCCTAAGCAACGTATTACTCTCCACAGCCAGTGTCCTTGGCCTGGTGCCAGCTGGAGAACTGCCAAGCCTTCCTCTGCCTCCTCTTCCTCCTCCTCCCAGCCCAGGCTCTTCCTTCAGTGCCTTCCTGGGACCTGCACTGCCAGGTGCCTGGGAGCCTGAGGGAGTAGCCTGTCACAGGCCCTCAGACCTCCAAGGGGAGGGGAAGGTTACTGGAGGGTAGTTAGTTGAGAACAGAAGAGTTTTACTTGGGACGACTGGTTTGTTAATCCCCTTACTCTTAACTTAATCCCCTTACCTCATTGCAGGGTCCACCTCTAGAGTCCCACCTGCACAGGAAGGGGCAGCTAGCCCTTCGAGGAAGCTGTGTCTCAGCAGCCTTATTGACTGACAGGAGCCTGAGCTGTAAGATTCTTTCCTGAGAAGGAGGTGAGTCCCGGTCCCAAACCTTAGAGTTCCCTTTATTTGTACTCTCATGCGTCTATCTAGTCTGGAGTATCTAGCTGCACAAGGTGAACGAAAGGTCATGACCCACGAACAGGAGCTACTGTGCGGCACTTCTCCCAGCATCTCATTTATTTAAGAATAATTATCCAAATATAAAGAGTAGCCATCCCTTGAGAACCAGAAGCACACCCACAATGACCAATGGGTGCACAGGCCTGGGCTTGAAGGAAGGATGTCATCAAAACATGACAGGATAATGCTCCTCCCCAGGGCACTGACTGTGGTAAGCATTTTCAAGATGAGGTGGAAGGCATTTTGTTATTACTTGTAGACTCAGTGGGGAGGGCTTGTGGGCTGTGGGTAAGCCTGCAGCAGTCAGGGACTGCGCTGGCTTTGTTTGAACAAAGATGACTAAGTGTTGGTTGGTGGGAGGGAATGCCCCGCCCCAGGACTCCAGGCAGCCCTCCCTCCCAGGGGGAGGGCTCCTCTTGCTGACCCCTTAAATATGGGTTACAAGAGTGGTAGTTGCACCTTTTTAGAATGTGCAGCAACGTGCTTAGCAGTCCTTGGTATTTCTGAACCGCAGCTGCCCTGAAAAGAACCTCAAAATGCATCTAGGTCAGTCTCTACTGCCATTTAAAAACCCTCAAACCCCCAAATTGGACCCATCCTTTGCACTTTGTGAACATGCTGGGCATGCCTCTACATATCACTCACCATATACGAATTACCTATCCATGTGTCTGTTTCCCCTCCTAGACACCATGTCTTAACTCATAATCGTAGGTCCAGTGTCCAGCACACAGGAGGCGCTCAATCAGTATTTTATGAACCTATTTTTGAAGTCTGTCTTTGAAAGTTTATTTTAAAACATTCCAAGCAATGGTGATTTCTTAGAAAGATTTTCGTTTAGGGCAAGACTCATGGGGATACTTCTTGGGACTGCCTATTTCTGAGTCTTCAAATGCTGAAGGGGTAGGGGTCTCTGGAGCATCAGGGACACTCTGTGCCTCAGATGGGGCTTGTTACTATTATTTGATACAATGATTGTCACAATGGAAATCTCTTACATGTGTTTACCACATCACAGTTTAAAGCCCTTTCAATTTTTTTATCACCTATTATTATGTTCTAATCTCTAAGGCATGATCATGGTGGGGGGGCATATTTAAAAATCTTATAAAAATCAGATACCCTTTGTGATATCTGAAAGCCTTATTTTTAGAATTAAGCACCATTTTTCATTCGTTCAACACACATTTATTGCATATCTGTTATGTGCCAGATACTGTGGGCACTAAAGATACAGAGATGAAAAGTCACAACTCCTGCTCAGATTAGAGGCATTGATACAAAGGGATAAGGACTGTAATAAAGGTGTCATTAAAGGCTGTGGGAGCAAGGGGCAGGAGTGCTTGATTCTGCCTGGAGAGAAGTAGGGGGAGGTGTCAGACCATGACGATGGTGATGATGAAGATGAGGAGGACAGAGATAATGATGATGACAACGATGGTGATGATGATGAGATGAGCAGCAATATGCGCTGCTTACCATGTGCCAGGCACTGTTCTGGGAGCTTTGCCTATGTTAGCTCACTTAATCCTGACAAACACCCTATGAGGTAGGGGCTCTTATTATTTCCATTCTACAGATGAGAAACTTGAGGCATGCAGAGATGAGGTAAATTGCTCAAATTTGTACCAGTAAGTGGTGGAGATTGTCTACTCTTTCTTGGGTTTTGGGATCAAAAACAGCAACAATAGTACTGGCAAAGAACAGGGTCTTCCGCTACTGCCAAAACCCACTTCCTTTGGTCCCCCTCCTGAGGTGCAGTCCACTTATTTCTTGAGCCAGTCCTTGAGCTTGGCGGTACATCGAGGGCCTTCCTGTCCAGATGGTAAGCCTGGTTTCTGGCCCTGGCCCCATGTACCCAAAGAGCCCACCACGGATTAAGGGTAATGGTTAAGATATGGGATTTCAAATCAGATGACTGTGGGTTAGTTTTCTGGTCCTGTCAATTCTTAGCTCTTGACCTCTGAGTCTTAGTTTCCCCACTCACAAAACGGGGATAACAGCTGTATCTATGCCTCGATGGCTCACATGGCAGCTACTTCTTGCTCACCCCACCCCTTACATAAGATGAGGCCCCTGAACCACACAGATGCTGAAAACGAGCCAACCTGGAAGCCTGTGGAGTTCCCTGGCATGATTGGAGCCATTGTTTTGTTGCCGGCGAGGGCCCTCTGGCAGGGAGGGGTGAAGGGCTTCAGTGCCTTCAGCAAACATCTGCCTCTGAGATTTCCTCTGCCTCACTGTTTGGAGACAAGCTTTTCCTTCAGAGGCTGAAGGGAATGTAGTTGAAATAAACTACTTCACGGAAACAACAGTTGTGATGGGCCGGAGGGCTGGCAAGAGGACTGGAAGTGGGCTTAGCCCGGGGTTGCGTCCCTGGGGTACCCCAGAGAAACCTCGGGGCCAACAGCACGCTCTCTGTTTACTCAGGGCTTTCCTCACTGAACCCGCTGAGGAAACAGCTTTGTAAGGCAAGGGAAAACATATGGGTTAGGCAAGGTACTTGCTGGGCCCGACGGAGTCCAAGTGGCTGCCTACAAAGTGCCTCCTACTTCAGTGCCAAGGGGAGCAGAGTACAGTGCAGTTCCTGCCCCGCATGGGCTGAGGGCCAGTTGTGTGACTTCACGCCCTTCAGAAGGGGCGGCCTTATGGCTACCACCTCCTGGGCACACATGGTACCTTTTAGAGAGGGCCATTAACTCTTCGAAGCCTTCCAGGCCCCTTAAGTAGTTTCTGAGAGGAAGAAATTTGCTTGTTTGTGACAGAACTGTCTGTCTCGTCACTCGCTTGACTCCACATCACCCTCACCCTTGGTGGAGGGAGTTTTTTAAAGCATAGTAATACATCAAAGTTATGCTGTGAAAGGTTATCAAATTAGCAAGAGAGAGGTTTGTTTGCCTAATGAGGGCTCCACTTGGAAGAAAGAATTCACGCAGCTCTTTCAGAACGAAGGGCAGGCTCCAGAGGCATCATGGCTCCGAGGCCTTGGTGACGCTGGTGATGGGGGTGCATGGACGGCTATAAGGCAGAGGGTGAAAGGAAGGAGGGAGGGAAACTGAGGAAGCAGGAACTTAGTCACTTTCAGAGCTTGACTCTGTAGGGTTTGCAAGGTGACTCAATTGGAAGTAACTAGATGATTTTATCATCCTCTAGACTCTCAGCTACCTGTGATCAGCTACACGAAACATCAGATTCTTTCTGGAATTGGACTGTGATTTTAGGGGAGGGTAAAACAGCATGGTTCACCTTAATTCAATGGCCCAAGTATCTCCTGTGTGCTGGCACTTCCTGCTGAGGAGAGACTGAAGGACTTGAGGGGGCTGCCAGGTTGGTGTTCTTGCTGAGGAGACTGCTCCTGCAGTATCCATCACAGACAGCAGAGATGGAAGGACAAGCAAGAGCCTCTTGTGGGTAGTGGTCAAGGGAGGCGTCATGGAGGAGGCAGGTCTTCTTCTCGCCTTGAGAGATGGCAGTACAGAAACAGGGAATGGGACTCACGGCTGGGCCAGGGAGAAGGGGATGGCCAGGGACACAGCATTCCAGAGCTGGCTTTTCAACCAGGCTGAGTAAGGTCTTTGAGGGACAATGTTTCCCTGCCTTGAGATCCTCCTTATCACCAGGGATTACTGGCCCTTGACCAGTCAGTTTCAGGACTGGACCCAGGACTCAAGGCTACACTGAAGAGCCTGGCCAACCTGGATTTGAGGGCTCAAGAAATTCTCTGGACACTGGGCTGTTTGGCATCCTAGCAAAGAAACAGCAATTATACATATATACTGGGAATTGCTTCCCTCCTTTTTGTAGCTATTTCAAAAATGTCCTCCTTTTTGTTTTCTCCTTCAAGAATTTTATAGAAAAGAAGGATCTCAGAATGGTTGGTTCAGACAATGAGAAAAGCAGGATGGGTGGATAGTTACAATGTCAGGGCATTTGGAACAACAAATACTTCTTTTCCCTCATAATTGCACCCAGTAGAGAAATAGTTTCAGCCATTCTAAGAAACGTGAGCAATGCAGAGGGTTTTACACGCTCCGTAGCAAAGTGCATCATATACAGTACCTTATATTCATGGGAAGATCTTATACGTAATCAACAAGGGAAAGATGTCAGGGATTGATCTTCGCCTACTGTAGCTAGCATTTGCTATTATGCCTACGGTGTACAGGGCATCTTGATGTCAGAGCTGAGTGTTCTCAGGTCTACAGCATCCAAGGGGAAGGATCCAGAGAGGAGAGAGATTAGGTCTGCTTCAATAAGACCATTATTGTCATATTCTCTTACACTGTAGACTTTAGAATTTACAAAATGTACTATTAGAATGGCATTTGATGTGTGCTCTGATAACACATTATTCTATTTCCAGGTTTGTTTTCGAGATTGAACATGTTTAACCCAAATTTTCTGTTAGGATCTGTGTTAAGGCTTTTCCTACTTAGCATGTTCATTTTTTATTTTCAACTGGAAAAGTGTTAATAACAGAATCTTGTTCTCACTATTTTTTTTTTTTTTTTTGGTCAAAGTGAAGCCTTCCCAGTGAAAAATTTTCCATTGCCTCGTTGTGTTAAGAGCATGCATATCTTGATCCCACCTCTAGTTTTCAAATGCATGGGAGCTACAGTAGTTCAGGTCCTCATCATCTCTCCCTTTTATTATCGTAATTACAGAACTGCTCCTCTTACCTCCGTTCTTGTTTTCCCTCCATCCATCAACTGCATGGTCGTCAAACTGAGTGTCGACAGTACAGGTCTAAGAAAATTGACAACAGACATGCAAGGATGCATCTAAGTGAGCAATCTCAGAGATGCTGTGGTGTCAATGGTGCAGCCCCTTTGAAGGGCAAGGTGGTCATGTCTATTGGAATTACAAATACAGACACTCTTTAACACAAATTTCCACTTCCATGAATTTATCCTATTGATCTTCTTATACACACAAAGATGTATGTGTAAGGATGTCAATTGTGGCGTTGTTTATAAAGACAAGGTATTGGAAACAAGCTATCGAAATGGTAGGAGCTATTGAAATGAATGATGGTAATTGGATGATGGAATTTGTAAGGGCCATTTGCTGGTTGTTCCCCTAGAATCCATTGCCTTTTGCCCCCTCTTAATGGTTGGTTGATGTTGGCCCCTCTCCCATCTCCAGTGGTGGACCCAATTGGGGGAAACCAACCATATTTCCCTGTCCTCAGAACTGTTTCATGTAAAATAAAATCTTGTCCAATCAGAATGAATCAGAATGAATATGAGGCTTGGAACAGCTGCAGTCATGAGGGGAAAGCCTGGAGCTTCCAGGAGGCCTGAAGATGGAAACTGAGGAAGGAACTAACCCAAGGAAGTGGGCTGGAGGACAGAGCCTATTGATGTCAAGCTGGGTGACATGCTGAAACAGGGTGAATTTGGTTTTGGTTCTTCTTTTAGCTGGTCTGAGGTACGTTGCCTTTCACTTGTAACCGTAAGGATCCTAGGTGCTAAAGAAAGCCAAGTAGCTATGAAAGCAAACGAGGTAGATCTCCTTTGCCCATGTGGAATTACCTGAGATACTCTGTGAAATGAAGGTGTTATACAATGAATATAGGATACATTCCCTTCTATATAAATAAAAAGCTGTGAGAATGACTGAGTGCCTGTTCATGTGTGTTTGTGTATGATGTGTATAATGGTCTCAGCCAGTCCACACAGTGCCTTTGAACAAATTAGGAAAAGATGCCCCCTCTGGTATATCCAGCCCCACCACGGAACAACTTGGCAAGCAAGTGTGCAGCGGATTTTAATTCCTCCTCGTCCCCGTGGCTGGGAGTCTTTGTGCTGCAGACAGTCTGTACAATGCTGTAGCCCTTTCTATATGTGCTTGTATACAATATTGTATAGGATATATGCAAAACTAGAAAGAGAGGACTTTTCTTTCTCTTTCCTTTGCTTCTAGAAAGGGAAGACTTGGAATTTGGTGGTAGTGGGCAGAAAAAAGTCTCGTCCTCTGTGCTGCCCTTGGGGAGTGTTTGGATTTTGCTTCCATGTACTCAAATTACTTTTCAAAACTAGTTCATTTAAATAAACAGGTAAGAAAGCAAACAGAAACACGGGTTTGATCTCAGTTACTCCCTTGCTTCAAAACACTTTCAACACTCCTCATGAAGAAATTCCAGATATTTCAGCACATCACGCAAAGGTTGCGACTGGCCTCAGCCTGCCATCCTAGTCTTATCTCTGGCTGCTCCCATCCTTCACAGGGGCTTCGGCAAGGCAGGATTGCTTATGATTCATCTTACTGAGCATGCTCGTTGGCCTCTCTGGCTTTGCACCTGCTGTTCTCTCCGCTCTTCCCTGAGCCCCACCCGGGGGACTACCGTGATCCTCCGGGGCCTTCCTTCCAGGGTGCGCCCACAGTCCATGGTTCCTTTCCCTTTCTTGCTACCTACTACATTTTATTGCAGTTATTTGTTTATGCCTAGGCCACCTGCTATTCTGTGAGTGAGCTCTTTGAGGGACCTGTGTCTCCCTGGACCTGGGACAGTCAGTGCTTGTGACATGACGAGAAGAGCCACCTCATAGCTGTTCGGTGAACAAATGGAGGTGGGTTCAGATTTCAGCTGTCCTTTTACTAAACTGTTCAACCCCTTTCAGATTTCTTTTCTCCAGTGGCTGCAAATTCTTCTCTGTTCTTTGTCTCTCTGCCTGGTAGCAATTAGCCAGGTTGTAGCAGGGTTCGAGTTTCCAGCCCACACCAGATTGCCCCTCCTCACTCTCAGCAGCTCAGGGGAGTCCTCTTTCACTTCACCAAGGACACATCTGAGATTCATAGCAGGTCCAGCGACCTGCTCTTTGTCTACCGTGACACACACAGTCTGTCATGAAGCCTTCATCCAGTTTATAAAACTGAAAAAGCTGGGGAGAATAGAAGAGAGAGAAGAGAATTTGTAAAAATACAGTCACTTGGGTGTCTGTCCCACCCAGCAGTCTGCCTCCTCAGCAAGCCCCTTAACCTGGAGACTTGTATAGGAGCTACGCCCATGGAGCTATCATTCCTGTTAAATAATTACCAAGCCCAGGAGAAATCTGCCATCTGCACGTAAAATCAGCGAGGCAGAGTCTTTCCAGGAAAGAGACACAGTGAGGCAATACACCCCTCATTCACGCAGAGAAGCTGGCTGGGCTTACTCAGGGAGGAGCTGACCCACGGCCGGGCCTGCCACTGCTGGGGCGTCATAGATGCTCAGGAAAGACCTGGCTGGCTATTGACTGGCTAATGATGCATAAGGAAAATGATGAGCCATCAAACCTATTTCTGGTTTTCACCTTCAAGAGCAATGATTGGTTGAGGGTGCTAGCTGTTGGGGTCTGGGGAAGATGCAGTGTCCAAGGTTCAGGGCTGTTGCTAGACTATATGGTGTCTTTGTATGAATCAGAAAAAAAAGTCCCTTCTGGGCTGACACAGCCCCACCCTAGGGCACAAGCCTTGCAAGTTGGAGCTGCCTCTGTCCAAAGAGTGTTCATTACTCTGGGTGGGCACGGCCCCACGCCAGGCACCTAGATCTTAGCTCCTACTTGCCTCTCAGCTGGGAGCCGTTACGCAGTACAGGAATTGTACAACCATACTCGTGGCCCAGAATGCATAGTTTTGGGGGCATTTAGAAAGGAGAGGTGAGAGAAAAGTGAATTGATAACTGATGGTTCTACCATTATTTAGGTTTGTTTTTCTCGAAGTGTGGAACTCCCAGTCAGAATCACCTAAGATACTTGATAGGAATGCATATTTCTGGGACCCACCTCAGAACAACTGAAGTAGATTCTCTGAGGGGTAGGGTCCAGCAATCTGGATTTTTAACCAGATGATTCTAATGCCCACTAAAGCCTATGAACTACTGGTTTAGTGACTGTTCCTTCAGAAGACCGTGGGATCTGCATATTTGGGAATCTAGAACTATCTGACTGGACAGAGCAAAAATAGACCAAGCATTCTCTGAGCTCTGCAGTGTCACCTCCTTGTGTGCCCTTGAGGTCTTCCTGAAGGCTGCTTCTCTGGGGTTTGGGGCTGATGTCATTGTTTTTCCTGGCACCACTGCTTTGCTGTTTCTAAAAAGCACTTTTAAAAGTACCAGCTTTTAAAAACTCTAGGAATCTTGAAACAAAGAGTGGGTACGACTCAGAAAATTCCACACTTGGCCTTCCTCCTCGGCCTCAGGTGCCTTTCCTGCCTGGTCCTGTGGTAGAGAATGTTTCAGGCTGATCCATTTCAAGAAAGTATCCTTGAACGCTGTGTTTCCATCTCATATGAACGTTAATTACACTATCCTAAATTCCAAGGGGATGAGCAGTTTGCTTTGTTGCACTGGTATTTCTGTCATTTTGAATAATGCTTGAAATATGAATGTGATTGGCCCGTATCTGGCCAGCCTATTTTATTTAGAGAATTTCCCTGGTATAGAAGTTGAACTTGAACCCTTGAACTATATGCTTACTTATACCATATATTACAGATACCCATTGTTCTGAACCACAGGGCAGCACTTGTACCCTCAGCCTCCCTCCTGCAGAGGATGAAGTCATTCATAGACACTGTTCACTGCTATACATGGAATGTTTGTGTCCACTCAAAATTCATATGTTAAATCTTAACCCGCAATGTGATGGTATTTGGAAGTGAGGGCTTTGGGAGGTGATTAGTTTACAAGGGTAGAGCCCTCATGGATGGGATTAGTGCACTAATAAAAGAGGCCCCAGAGAGCTCCCTTGCCCCTTCCACCATGTGAGGACACAGTGAGAAGATGGCTTTCTATGAACCAGGAAGTAAGCTGTCACCAGGCACTGAATCTGCTGGCATCTTGATCTTGGACTTCCCAGCCTCCAGAACTGTGAGAAATAGATGCTTGTTGTTTAAGCCACCCAGTGTATGGTAATTTGTTATAGCAGCCCAAACGGACTAAGACATTCCCATTGTTGCCCTTGTGCCAAGCACAGTGCAAGATACACTAGTGCGAGAGGTTGAGCCCATGCCCTGCCTTCAAGGAGTTTAATCTAAACCCCCATTGTACAACGCAGTAGCCGCCAGGCTCATGTGGCATTGAGCACTTGAAATGTCTGAATGAAGATGTCCTCTAAGTATAAAATACACATCAGATTTCAAAGACTTTGTAGGAAAAAAAGCGCTTAAAACATCTCATTAACAATTATTTTACATTGACTACATGTTGAAATCATAATATTTTGGATATATTAGGTCAAATAAAATATATTATTAAAAATAATTTCACCTGTCTCTTTTTACTTTTTTTAATGAGGCTGCAAAAATTTAAAATTACATATAAGGCTTGCATTATGTTATTATTGAACAGTGCTGCTCCAGAGGGTGAGAAAGACAAGTAAGTGATGACCATTGGGCAATGTGATTATTGTTAGGACAGGGGAAGGAGAGGGCAGCTAGGAGCAGATTGAAAGAGCCCTAACTCAGCCTCGCGAGCTAGGAAAAGTCTTCCGGGAGGAGGTGATGTCTAATTGACACCCAAAAGCCAAATAGGAGGGAGGTACAGAGTGAGATGGTGAGGGGTGTTGGAGGTGATGAGGTTGATGGTACATTTAGGGAACTGTAAGGAGTTCAGTGTAGTGATAGTTGAGTGTGGGGGCATAGGGGAGAAGTGGGGAGAAATAGGCTGGAGAGGGAGAGAGGAGTCAGGATGTGGAGAGGGAGAATTCAGCTTCTTTCTGCGAGGGAAATCTGTGACCACCTTTTCTTGGAAATTTGATTGGAGGTGTTAGAGATGAAGGGATATTTGGTTTCCTTTCCACCTGGAGTGGGCAGCAGAGGGGGTAGGAGATGCTGAGGGACATTGAGGGTAGGAGAAAAGTGTTTAAATTTTTGCCCCTTTTGCCAAGTGTGGAACTAATGAGTTAGAGCAACTCTTACCAATGAGATTATATATATGAAAGTGCTTTGTAAATGTAACACCCTTGTATAAATATTAGTTTATTTATTATGCTTAATTGAACTTGGATCTTACTATAAGAATATTGAAATTATAGGTGGGGGGAGGGCAAAATTGGTAAAGGGGCGCATATGTATGGTGATGGATAAAAACTGGACTATTGGTGGTGAACACAAAGCAATCTATACAGAAACTGAAATATAATAATGTACATCTGAAATTTACACAATGTTATAAACAAATATGACCCCAATAAAATAATTAAAAAGCAAAAAAAAAAAAGAATATTGAAATTATAAATTCTATCTTTGGGAAAGTTGGAATATTTGCTTCAGATTTTAACCTATTTTATTTTTAGAGGAGGTGATTTTCAATAACAGCAATCTTAATAAAGATAGTTATAATAATAATCCTTTTCAAAGCAAAAGAATCTGAAGAGAGTAACAGTGCTGATACTAAAGGTTCGGAATTTTCTGGGAATGGTGCAGCCCAGGTCATAAACCAAAGATATTGCACTGCTTTACCTTCTTGTAGGGTGCAATGCAACCAGAAGTTAAAGGACAAAGATTTATACATAAAAGAACCATCAGAATCTCTCTGCGCGTGCACAGGGCTTCTTTACTCAGATGGCTATTGTCATCAAAATTCCAACAGAGCAGCAAACTAAATCCTTGGTGTGGGATGTTCAGGAAGTTTTGATCATGTGTGTGGTTTGGCTTTGCTCTTCACACACAGTAAAATTGTTAGCATCTGAGAGTACACTTATCTGGAAGCGGTTAGTTTGCACATCGCCTTCTTTGCCTCAGGGTTTCTCTAGGGATGGGGGAAAGGCAGCATTTATCCGGAGCAAACAGTTTCCCACAGATAAATGTCCTTTGACCCTTAGAAGGCTCAGAATTGGATTACTTCCTCCTAAGAAAAGAGATTCTCCAAGGAAAAGGAATGATTTTGGATTTATTCATTCTGTCTTCCCATTTATTGAGCACCTACTGTGTGCCGAGGACTTTCCTAGTCACTGAGAATAGATGAATAAAAAGGGAGCCCTTGGATTGAGCTCATAATCAGGTCAGAGAGACAGACATACAGTATAATCAATGTCAGCTACAGTGTGGTTTAATGTTACAGTAAAGGTAGGTACAGAAGGCTATGAAGCCTCAAGGGAGGAAGGCATTCAAGTTCTGTCTGGATGAAGGTAGAAAGGGAAGGATAGCCTTCGTCTAGGAGGTGACATTGAAGCTGGGCCTTGAAGCATGAGCAGCAGAAAGTAAAGAAGGTGAGAAGGTTATTCTGGGTGGTATGAGAGCACGTGGCTGGCCTGGGGAGTTGTGGGCTGGTGAGTAAGGTACAGGAAGGAGAAAGTGTTGAAATCGGACAGGTAGGTAAGGAAGAACTTGGTACGGCACCCATAGGGATGTGGACATCTTCCAAGAGAGTTTTCAGTTGGAGACTGACAGGATCTAGTCTATTTTGGAAAAAGCAGCAGTGGTGAAGACTAGACTGAAGGAGGAAGGGCTGTTCAACAGCCTGGAGTCTAGTGAGTTGGAAAACTACAACTGTCTGCAATTCCTTTTCTTCTCTCTGGAAAATGTCCAGCCAGGCAAAGGTGGCATTGTCTTAGAGCAGAAGAAGCCTCTAGCTCCTTACTCTGGGAGCCCACAGAGCATACATCATGCAGATTCAGACAAATCACCACTTGCCTACCCATGATGGATTTCTCCCTTGGCCACCTTAGAAAGAACCTGAGTTACCAAGTGGGGATGGCTCAGTGAGTCTCAGCGTCTGGCCTACTATGGCAGGGCTTGGCTGGCTGGTGGTATGAGGGCCCGGCTCTTGCCTGGTGCCTGTGTCTCTAGGGCTGACTGAGAGGCTGGGCTTTCTCAGTGATGCTGGGCCCTGCGTGATGCTGGGCCTGTAGGACCACTGCGGAGTGGCAGGAACCTTGGTGAAATGTGAAATTTCCTTTGGCCGTCTGCCACTGTTCCCACTGTACGCTGACACTCCACCCTGAGGCAGGATGCCCTGCCCTGCAGAGCGGTTGGAAGCGATAAATACATTTGTTTTTGAATTAGAACCTTTCCTGGCACTGGTGGGAAATGCATCTGCGGCCGGCCTGGCTTCGCTGCTCCCCATGCCTCCACACAGCCTGCTCTCTGGCACGATCCAGAGCCAGTGGGTAATGATTATACTGGCTTGCCCAAGCCCAAGCCTCCAAGGACAGGGGCACTGAGATGACGGGCCCTCGGAGAGCTTATCAACATCAAAGGTGCCCTAATCACGCCACTCCAAGTAATCAAAGCCCAGCCCAGCCCTGCCCCTCAGTTCCCTTATTATGGCAGTTTGCTCTGTTTATCCCAACCCTGTGAGTGGCAGGAGGTCGCATCATCCCGAGATCCTCCAAAGATGGAGGCTGGGCACTTACCCAGGTGGTGAAGCAGCATTTATTTCACTCTTCACCTGCTTAGCAAACTTGAGCAATTGGGTGCATTTTTCAAATGCTCCAGAGACTTCTGTGAACTCCAAACCCCAGGTGCAGCCCTGAGAGTAGAACTGCCCTTGGCAGGAGCAGACTGGCCAGGAGAGATGGGCTGGGCAAAATCGGGGCGGGCCTCCTCTGGCTGCTCCGCAGGGCAGCTGGTCCTGCATTACAAACGTCCTTGTGCAACACACTCATAGACAGATACCTGCTGGGCACCTATTTGTGCCAAGCGCTGTGCCTACCGTAGTTTTCATTTAAGCTGCACTGTATAGTAATAACCAGGAATTCCTTTGCATAGTGAATTCCTTTTGCTTGATACGTTTTGGCTAATTTTTTAGGAGGGAGAAATTAAGGTATTGAAAATCATTTTGCTCTTCATTGTCCCAAGCTGGTAAGACATGGTATTCTTTAATAAAAAACAAAACTCAAAAGTCTGCCCTTAGTTTTCTAAGTCATGGTTGTTCTGTTTAAGTATAACTTAAAAAGGGCCTGAGGACTATGGATTTGCTGAATCAACAAACTATAACATTGCAGTTAAGAATGTTCAGTCTGAAGACACATCCACTAGGTCAGATCCTCCCAAAGCTGTGTGGCTCTAGGCAAGTTCCTCTACCTTCTCAAGTTCAGTTTCTTCATCTGTAAAAGGGAGACATGAATGTTACCTACCTCGTAAGGTCACGGTAAGGATTAAAAGGAAACCCAGGTAAAAGTACTGAATAAATATTCAGTAATACTGTTCAATGGCTACTCTGTGCCAGGAGTAGATGAGTAGAATATGGCCCCTATCTACAGGAGTCCTACATCTGGTGGGGGAAGATACTGACACGTACACTATGGGTAGAAATACAGGCATATACAAAGTGCTGTTGAACTTGGGAGTATTCACTGGATTATCAGGGCAGACTTCACAAAAAAGGCAACCTTTAGCTGAGCACTGAAGGATGATTAGGCGTTCACCAGGTAGACAAAGATGGGGAAGAACATTCTGGACAGTTCCAGCAGCTTGTACAGAGAGGCGGAAAAGAGCATGGCCCAATCAGAGAACCATAGGAGTTACTAAAAGATAAAATTTTTTAAAGAATAAAATCATGACTCTCATAGAATTACAAACTGAACGTCTGTCAAAGATTTTATTTAACTCATTAATTAACGAGAAAATCAGTTAGATGTGACAAATGATTCAAAGGAGAATTCAAAGAACATTCATATGTAAGTGATCAGAAATGCTGAAAAGAAGTCACAAATAGATGCAAAACCGGTCAATATCCACAGAGCAATAATCTTCTGCATCTCCAGGGACACAATCTGCACTTCTGTGGTCAAGAATCATTCATATCACTTTCACTAGTGGACAATTTATAGAAATAAAATATAAAATCGTCTACAACTTACAGAAATAAAAAAGCTCAAAAACAAGGAAAGATGAAGATAACCCAGGAGGATAGGATACCCAGTAATTGTTTTTTGGCCCCCTTCAAAAATTTTCACAATTTTTTCTGACAGAGTGGGTTAGTTTTATTGGAGAACCAGAGCGGAGGGTGGGATGTAGATCAGAGGGAGATGGGGCTTGAAGTGTAAGCAGGGACCAAATCACAAAGAGCCTAACCATCAGGCAGGGGACTCTGAAATTTACTCTGCAGCCCGCAGTGTGAAGGACGGATTGTGGTTGACTGAAGCTGGAAGACTGGCCCCGGGGAAGAAGTGAGGATGTCCCGAACTATGGCGGTGAGAACGGAGATGGAGGCATGCGATTAAACTGGGTATGAAATGAAGGGACATCTGGAGTGACTTCGGGAGGACAGAGGGTCATGATGAAGTAATCTGAAGGGGCTTTGAGGGAAGAGCTCCTCTATATGTACACCCAAGGGTGCTGTGTTCTTGGGAGGCCTTCATTGCATTGGTTGGAAATGTGGAACTTTCACTCTGACCTGATTTCTCAGTTAAAGAGAAGATTCCAAACAGATAGCTTTCTTGGGGAAGAATGCACACCTTGCTTTTTCTCTCTGGATTTTCTAAATACTCTGATTCCCAAGATCTAGTTTGGAAAAGTCTTATAAATCAACTTCTCTCTCTAACCCATTTGGATCCCCTGATTCTGTCATGGAAGTGGATATTCATTTTGCTGGTTTCTCTCTGCTCGCCCCTGTGCTGTACTGCCCTGACCCCACCCATTCTCCTCTCTTCTCTGCCCTGTCCCAGGAGAAGGCTGACTTCCCGAATTATATCACCTGGCTCTCTTGTCCTCCACCTACTGGTTGGGTTTGGTGCCTGGAGAGTGGGATGAGAGAGAAGTCGGAGTATTTATTTCTCCGGTTCCCTTCTGCTTTGATGAGTTCTGGCACGGCTCTGTCTCTCCAGGACAACAGCCATTCCTGAGCTTCAGCTCCCAACCAGGCTCTCTTACACCTTCTCCTCTCTACGCCTCTCTTGGCCTAGGAGTGTGTTGTGGGTTTAATTGTGCCCCTTCCTCCAATTCCTATGTTGCTGTCCTAACTCCCAGTACCTCAGAGTAAACTTACTTGGAATAGGGTTGTTTCAGATATAGTTAGTTGAGATGAGGTCATACTGGAGTAGGGCGGGCCCCAAATCCAATATGGCTGATGTCCTTATAAAGAGGAGAAATTTGGACAGAAATGCACACAGAGAGAATGCCATATAAAGATTGGAGTTATGCTGCCATAAGCTAAGGAACTACCAGAATCTAGGAAGGGGCTTGGAACAGATTCTTCCCTAGAGCCTCCAAAGGGAGCATGGTCCTGCTAACACCTTGAGTCAGTCTTCTGAACTCCAGAACTGTAAGGCGATAAATTGCTATTTAAACCACCCAGTTTGAAGTAAGCTGTTACGGCAGCCCTAGCAAAAGAATACAGAGTAGTAAGAGCTTTGTGTTGTTGCTGGTTCCTTAACCCTGCCCACACCTCCAAAACAGGTCCCTTCACTAAAAAGTCTCTTCAGAACTCCCAGCTGAGTGTGCCGTCTGTTTCTGGCCAGGACCATCACTACAGATTCACTACTGTGCAACAGGTGTCACTCTCCTCTCCCTCTGCCTTCCTTATGAGAAATGTTAGATTCCTGGTCTTTATGTGCTTTTCTGTGTTGTTTTGTATTGGAATCATTGTTTATGGTAAACTTGGGGGTAATATTGTAGAGAGCAGTTTGCGTTTTCTTAGCCCGCTACTTCTGTAAATGGCAATGTGCCAGAGAAAAGGTGGGAGCAGGAAGCACACACGCAACTTCCATGTTGTTTTACATGGCGGCCAAACTCTTGAATGTTAATGCCTACCATCTGGGTGACTTGCTTGCCATTCCTCATGCTTCCATCTCCATGTTGGGATCACATCCAGGTAGGGGTCTTCACCTTAAACTCCAGGAAAAGCAATATTAGACCTAAAAAGACATTTGTTTGTGTCAAGCCTTAGTGGAGCAGAGGGCTTGTTGTGTGCTGTGGAGTGCTACATCCCGTCTGCCCCTGCAAGTGGGAAACAAATATCTCTTTATCCCAGCAGCCCTTTCCTCTCTTCTTCATGCAAGTCTTAGAACAAAGGTTATCCTGTATTCTTTGGCTGGGTTTCCAGATTTCTCCTCTTACCAGTACAATGAAAGGATCTCTTCTTAGCCCAGTAGTCTTATTTATTTTCTCCAGTCAAGACAAGACACATCACCAGTTATTATAAGGGGTGATAAAGTGACACTTAAGCAAGGTCACACAGATGGCAGATGTCCCTACTGCTAATTTTCTCAGACTTGAAATACCAGCATCTGTTCCTTTAAATGTGAGAGGCACTCACGTATTTAAAAGCCTGTTTGATTTATCCCCTTCTAGAACTTTCTCTTCACAGAATATTGTGCCAAACAGGTGGATCTGTGGTGGTCTGGGAATCCTCAGAGCAGTGCAATAACAAAGTTTACAATAATAAACTTCTTTCATATTGTTACTTAATCTCTTCCAGTAGTTTTCAAAGTAGTTCTATCATAAAAACTCTCTAGGCTATCAGAGTAGCGTTGATTCTGCCCCAATTTACAACCACCTTTCCCTGGCTAGGACGTTCCATGATATATAGATAGTAAATGGGTAAATATTTTCTATTTTAATATTTTTACATTTTATTCATGGCAAGTGATTCTGCTCCCATTTTGGGGAGTGTTATAAATCTGCTTTTAAAAAAGCACAGGTGAGGCGTAGATGTGACAAACATTTTTGAAGGTGGAACAACCAAAAAGTGTAGAAAAGTCTGGACTTTGAAAATGCAAATGATTCCTTACGCAGCAAATAGATCCGGTGCTGCCCAAACAAAGGTTTCAGTGCGATCCAAATAAAAGTGGAATAGAAAGAGAAACCATAGCCTTTTTCCCTTCATTCAGCCCTAATGGGTCTTGTGGCCTGAACATGTGGGTTGGTTCTCATGGTTGTGGCTGAGCTGCTCTGGCTGAACTCAGCATCTCACAGGTGCATTTAGAGACTCACCCACCCTCTGCTCGGGGCACTGTCAAGGGTCCCTCTGCAGATCCAGGAGCGTGCCTGGGGAAGGGCTTCCTCGTTCTGTGAAGACAGCACCTCCTCGGGAAGCTGAGGTTGTGCCTCTCCCCTGGTGACTCCTGAATTAACCGAGCCAGACCACCTGTGCACTGGGGGTGGAGAAAGCAACAGGCCACAGCAGGCTCTTGTAGGACCGTCACATATTCACATGATGTATTAGTTTCCTAAGGCCGCTGTCATAAATTACCACAAACTTGACAACAGATATTTATTCTCTCACAGTTCTAGAGGCCAGACGTCTGAAATCCAGGTGCTGGCAGGGTTGGTTCCTTCTGGAGCGCTAAAGGAGAAACCATCCCTTGCCTCTCTCATAACTTCTGGTATTTGCTGGTAAACCCTGGCGTTCCTTGGCATGTAGATGCATCACTCAAATCTCTGCCTTTTCCTTCACATGGCCTTCTCCTTTGCATGTCCAAATTTCCCTCTTCTTATAATGACAACAGTCATTGGATAAGGACCCACCCTAATCCAGTGTGACTGCACCTTAACTTGATTACATCTACAAAGACCCTATTTCCAAATAAGGTCACATTCATAGGTGCAGGGGTTAGAACTTCAACTTATCTTTTGAGGGGACACAGTTCTACCCAGTACACATGGTAACTAGAAGCCACAGCATCTTAGAATTGAAGAATGATGCTTAGGCATTCCAGACCATGCTGAGAGTCAAATCCCGGCTCTCCACTCTCCTGTGCTGGGTGCTGATTGCACTCAGTCTCTGCTTCCTTATCAGCAGGGTGAGAGGATAATAGCGGTGCCCACTCTGGAGGTCTGTGTGAGGATTAAGAGAGATAATCCGTGTGAAACAGTGCCTGGCACAGAGCAAGCCCCAATAAGTGTTACGTAACCTTATATAGCCTCCATATATGTCCAGTCAGCCTCCCTTAAACCAGCAAGTGCCACACAGAATCCTTGACAATAAAATATAACACTTTCATGCTGGTCTGGAAAACACAAGTAAGCTTTGGGGATCAAGAATACGTGCTTATGTATGGTTATATTTTGAATTGAAAGAATGACCCTTTTGATGGTTATGCAACACTGTGGTTTCTTGTATAAACTGTCAGAACAATATCTTCTATTTGAACAAAGCTTCTCAGTTTTCAAAGTGTTTTCATTTGATTCTCACACAAACCCTGAGGAACTGGCAGGGTAGGTATTGATAATCCTATTTTATAGATAAGGAAACTGAGACAGGGTTAAGAGATTTACTTTAGATCAGCGAGTGCAGCAGGGACGGCTGCCTGCCTACCCGATTTGTGTTCTCTCCTTTTCCTTGGTAACAAGACCCCTGTTTTGTACAGATAGCGATATGGCCAGCTGAAAAAGAACATTCCCAGACTCTTTTGCTAACAGGGCTGGCCAGTGACGTGTAAGCAGCAGTGGGGGACAGGGGATCCTCCAAGACAACCCTTTAAAGGAGGCCAATTCATCTGGCACGGGCCCTTTTGCAACCAACCCACCACTGCCACCCAGGGTGTATGTGTGCGTTTTTTTCATGTAAACCATTCGAAGTCCCTAATCACGAATCCACATCCCAGGGCGTGGTAGATACGTTTGGAGGGTCCTAGTCAGGAGTCCACTCTCCAAAGGTGGCAGAAGACAACCACCTGCATCTTGACTAGAGGGTCTGTTAATTAGCACAAGGATTTTCATGGATGAAATGTGTATTGGCTACAAATATCGTAAAGGCACCTGTACCCTCGCGTTAATGTGGTATTAGAGTGAGTCCTTCAGCTGACTCCCCTTGGAGAGGCGCAAGGACGGGGGCTTTGTCGAGTTTTGTGCTCTAACTCATACTGGAGGATTCAGCCACTGATGCAACTGGAAGCTGAACTGACTCTGCTGTTGAAGTGCTGTCACTTCTACCTTCCTTGAGTGAACTTGCTACGCAAGGTGTTGTCAGTTGCTACTTCTCTGAGTGTAAATGAACAGGTGATGTGATGTTTTTGTGCCTGCTTATTTGTAAGCGTTTGTATGTGTGGTGGAATTCTCAATGAGACCTGCTTTCATTTTCACACACCTCCTCAGAGGGAGGTAGTTGGGGAGGGGATCTATAGCTCTCACATACCTCTAACCCGTGGTGATCACCATTATCCACCAGAAAACACCCCAATGAATGTGAACGGCCAAATTGACTTAGGTCAGTTGTCAACACCTTGGCAGTCATGTTTGAACGAGTGACTGTCCCACTGGTTGTGGTTTCTTGGAGAAAAGGGGCACGTTGGCCCAAGCAGTGCCAGCCAGGTCCTTTCTCCTGTGACTTTGGAATCGAGACTGAAAAATACTGGTCTCAGGCTCTGCTTATGCTAAAATTGAGGGGATATAAATCCAGACATGGTGGGGAGGCCATGTGGATGACCAGGGAAGAAAGGAGGTCTCCAAGAGAAAATGAGGGGCACACACATGCACAGAGGCAGGGATAGACGACCACGTAGCCCCACAGAACAGGGACAGGAGAAAGCAAGGCTGCAGGAAGCTTGCTTGGTTCCCACTGCCCTGCTAGTTCTGGGTTTCAGTTGCTTGGGAATGTCTGACTGATCTTCCTGCCCAGAGGTTCCAGAATACACCCCTGGATCCTAACAATAAATTACTCCTTATTATTGCTTACGTGTGTGCTTTCTGTTATTTTAACCAAAAGAAACTTGATGCAATTCAGTATCATGCTGGAATGTACAGTATAAAATACCTTCTTAAAAGGTTTGTGTATCTGTAGACCCTATTAATATCCATTCCTTCCAACCCCATTAATATACATTTTGATAAAACACACACACACACACACACACACACACAGCACTCATATGCTCATTTCTACTACCAGATCGCAACTTCTCACACGCTTAGATATCTTAGCAGCTCGTTTATTTCTCAGATTCCACAATACATTTGACTAGGTTTTAAGCAGGTTGAATAAACCAATGAACAGAAAAAATGTGGCTAAACTTTTCTTTGAGGTGAATCCCTCCTTTTTTTATTGAAGTATAGTTGACATACAATATTGTCTTAGTGTTGAGTCCCCCTTCTTATAACTAAATTAAGTTCAAGGGCGAGCTTGCAGCAGACCTCACTGCACAGCTCTTGGGCTGATTCCAGTCCTTCACCACATGAAGCACAAGAAAAAGAGTCACGTGTTAGGAATGGTTCCATTCGTTTAGTCATTTCTTCATTCCGCAGTGTTTCTCAAGCCTCTCATGTGCTCTGCTCTGCACCAAACGCAGTGAATCCAAAGGTGAACGAGTTTCGGTCTCAGGGTTAATCACACGATGGCGATCTCTTGAATCTAAAGTGCTCCTTTCATTTCTCAATGATATTTTCTAGTTTCCCAATTTTCCCATGCCACTCTCATAGCACTGTTACCAATTCCATACCTCCAGCTTCTCACTCTTTCTTTCTAGAAGTCTTATTTTATTTTTTTGGTCTGTCTGGAATCAGGGAATGATAAATCTCTCTTACTTTCAATTCTTTCCCCAAATATGTCACCCATCAGCAAGTGGTGTTACCTCCAACAGACCAGACACACTCTCGCCTTGGGACCCTCACCCTGGCTGTTCCCTCTGCTGGGAAAGCTCTTGCTCAGATATCTTCCTGGCTCATTCCCTTGCTCCCTTCAAGCCTTTGTGCAAACATTGCATTCTCCTGACTGCCCTGCTCAGCACTCCTGAACCCCCTCATCCTGTACTTTTTAATTTCCCCACAGCACTTCCCCGCTTCCAACATGCTGTATAATTTACTTATTTTTTTAATGCTTATTGCTAGAAAGTAAGCTCCCCACAGGCAGGGGTCTTTGTTTTGCTCAGGCTGTATCCCAAGCGCCTAGAATAGTGCCTGGCAGACAGCAGGCCCGCAATGAATGTTTGCCGAGTGAATGGTGATGTGGGGAAGTCCGTCTGGGGGAAACACAACGGCAAGCAATTGGAATCTACTCGCAGCCCGGTGTTCAGATCTGAATTCACTCAGGTGACCCTAAGGAGAGTGGCACTATGGTCAGAGAGCATAGGGTCAGTTGGGGCTAGTTTTGTCAAGTTAAATAAAGTAAAGACTCTGCAGGCACACAAAGCAGTCAGCATCCACGGGCAGACAATGTGCATACCTGTGGCATGCTTTATGAGACAGTAAATTGATGGAAATATTGATGGAGAGTAATTTTGATTGTGTATTATATTAGGGTATATACTTAATCATGTAATATTTAAGGGCCCAGCTTTCTTTCCTCTTAATGTAATAGCTCTTAGGTTTATGTTAAGCATTATTGCTGTTAAAAGAACAGCATTTGAAAAGAAAAGAGAAAGCCGGGCTACAATGGAGAGAACATGGAAGATTCGGTTGTGATGCGGATACCAGATACTGAACACCTGTTCTGGGCAGCGTGGTAGAGTGGAGGGCATTAATTCTGAGTTGGAAGGTCCAGGTCAAGTTTTAGTTTGGTGTCTTCCTCAGAGTCCTTGGATAAATAATTTCATCTTGTTTGGGCTTGCCTAGATCATCTGTAAAAGAAGGAGATTTGACCAGATAAACTAAGATCTCTTGTAGCTCTTAAGGGCTGTGATATGGGATGTGCTGGGCATTGTGCTGTATTCTGTGGCCAATAGAAGAATGGAGCCTATCCCAAGCCCTCATGGGGGCCAATGCTCAGCAGGTAAAATACGCATCAAATCTTACTTAGCTTACAAAGAGGCAAAATACTACAGGAAACAATTTCACTTTCTTGAATGATTGTTGACTTAAAACACATCAGGAAGTATGAGGCCATTTTGAGTTGGAAACTGAGAAGTTGATCATCTATGTAAAGAAAAATCATCTAAAGTAAAGGTAAGGTAAGGGCACAAGAGAACTACAATAACCCCTCCTGCAATGGACTGAATGTTTGTGCCCCTCCAAACTCATACGTTGAAATCTTAACCCCCAATGTGATGGTATATGAGGTGGATCCTTCGGGAGGTGATTGGGTCATGAGAGTGGAGCCCGCGTGAATGGGATTAGTGCTCTTATAAGAGGCCCCAGAGAGCTCTCCCTCCCTCTCCTTTCCTCCATGTGAGGTTGCAACAGAAGTCTGCTACCTGGAAAGAGTCCTCACCAGAACCTGACCATACTGGCACCCTGATCTCAGACCTCCAGCCTCCAGAACTGTGAGAAATAAATGTCTGTTGTTTATGAGCCACCCAGTCTGCGATGCTTTATTACAGCAGCCCAAACGGACAAAGATACCTCCTCACAGTTATGGACCTTGGTTTTCCTTCCTTCTATATTCCTAAAGATAACTGGGTAGAGCTCTTCCCACCCCCCCACCCCCAAATCACCACATTTAACTTTTCAAACTAAAGAATTGCCCATGTAATGAAAAATCTGATTTCACATGGAAGATGAAACATAATAAGGGAAGAATTATGTCACGGGGCACCAGGCAAATACCCTGACCCCCACCCAGAAGGTCAAGACCACCTTTTTGTAGAACTCATCTGAAAAATGGGGGTGCTGTGTGCCTACTCCACTTGGTTATTATTATGAACATTATCTTTAACACAATAGGCAACTTAATTTAATTCTGTGTTAATGATAATTTAACAATTTACCAAAAAATTTTAATACACAGAAGCCCTCCCCTATCCCAAATTTTTACATGAGGAAATGAGGCCCAGGGAGGTGAATCAACCCAAGGGCACACATCTGGTACCTGGCAGATCCGAGGTTAGGGTGTTCTACCTTAATAAGCCCAGGGAAGCCACTGGGCTCCATGGACTACAGGCGAGCAGATTTCTGCAGAGCAAATGTGAAATCTAAATAGTGGGAAAGGGCTTTTGGTTAAACACGGCAGACTGAAGACTTTTTCTTCCCAAACGCCAACTAAAAATTCCAGTAGAGGAATAAAAACGGTATGAAATACATAAAAACAGATGCCCAGGAAGGCACAGATTTTGAAATGGCTACAGAGTTTTGGCAGATGGAAAGCAGATAGATAGGTGGTGACTGTCTTAGCCCGCGGTGGGGCATCCAAGGAGGATTGAGCTGTGCCCCCCGACCCCCCCAAACCCCAGAAACACTGAGGTTCTGTGGCACCAGGTGTGCAGGAGGCAGGGAGGAGTTGAGAAACTGAATAGGGGGATTGTCAGAAGTCTGGGTTTAGATCCCCTGCCCATGCAACCAGACAATGCATTCCCCTCCCTTCCTCTGTCGCCTGTTTGCATAAGGCTGGAAGTTTTTCTCTAGAGGTGTTGAACCAAAAAGACTGTGAACATAGCCACATTATGCAGCGGAGGGCAGGAGTGAGGTCTGGGGCTGATACCGGGGGGAAAGTGAAAGTCAGCGCTGACAATCACTGAATGGTGGTAATTATGTCACCCAGCCCCTGCCTCTGCTGGCAGCCAGGCATCACCTCTGCAGCAGGAGTGTGGGGGTTCTGCCTGGGGGAACTGAGTGGCTGCAGAGGAACGACCTGCAGAGAATGCCATTTGGGGCTGAAAAGGCTAGCTCACCACTGGGTCTCCATCAATGAAATTCACCAGCTGACAAACTGCCCACATGGCTCAAAGCAAACGCACAAATCAGATTTTTGGATCTTAGTCTTCAATATGAATGGGCATCCGGGGTCACCTGGTTCTGGAGGAAAGCCTCCAAGATGAAAGAGACCAAAATCATTCAAGCAGGGAAAAAGATTTAGGAGCAAACGGCAACAAAGCAGGGGAACAGAATAAAACTTCACAGATGCACCAAAAACACATATTTAATATTCTTAGGGAGCTAAGACGTAGGGCTGCATCCATTAATCAGAAGCAGGATGCTTTAATTCAGGAACGATCAAAGAACACAAAGGAAGAGTTCTTAGAAATTAAAAATAGAAGAGCTAAAAAAAGAAGTTTTGGCAGACGAAGTGGGAAAATCTTCTAGAAAGATGAACAAAAAGATAGAGATGGCCAATAGGGAAGAAGGGATAAGAAAATGAAAAGATTAGTCCAGGAGGGCCAACATTCACCTAACAGGAATTTTAGAAAGAGAGAATAAAGAAAACGAAAGTGAAAGAATTGGCAAAGAAATGACACCAGAAAATTCTCCTGTGAACTTGAAAAGATCCACACCAGGTTACGCCACTTTGAAATTTCAGAAACTGAATAAAGAGAAGACTCTAAACATTTCCCTAGAGGAATAAAACAGGTACTGTTCAAAGGAACAGGAGTTGGAATGGCACGGGACCTCCCAATAGCAACACTGGATGCCAGAAGACAAAGGAAATCAAATTATAGTTCACTCTTGTCCTCAGGGTAACAATATCTAATGATCAAGTTAAATTAACTGACTGTAGATTTAACCCCAAATTATAATTTATCTACATTGGGAGAAGAGGGGGAAGGAAAACAGGGAGGAGGATGTAAGAGTCTTCTAACACAGTAGGAAGCCAAGAAATGATGTCCCAAGTGGATACATCAATAACAATATAAGCTTATTATTGAGAAATCTGGAGGAAAAATATACGAAACAGCTAAGGGGGGAAGGTCAGGGGAGGAAAGCTGGAGACTGCCTTTTTCGTTTAAAAGACTTGTGTTATTGGACTTTCTCATCTACTCGCATGCACTACATGGATAAAATCCATGGGAGGACCTTGAAAAAGATCCTATTTCCTTTTTTTCCATTCCTTGATCTGGTTGCTTTTTCTTCTCGGAGGAGGTGGCCTGACCCTGTCTATCTCATAGCCTCTTCAATGTTAGGGGATCTGGGTTCCCCTTGCTTGGGAGTACAGGGGCTTGTCTTGGGAAACAGTGTCGTTACAGAATGTGGGAGAAACAGAGGTCTCCAATATGACTTTGTGCCTGAGTTCACATGGGCAGATAAAACACACAAACATTGCTCTTTGTTTTCATGGTGATATTGATGTGAAGTTCTTTTCCCTCTTTGTGTTTATCTTTTGGCTGGGGTTGTAAGGACCAGTATGGACTCAGGTGGTGAGTAATGGCTGAGTCCCATTGTTCCTCCTGGTGACCCCACCCTGAGCCAGAAATCCAGCGGCACCATCATGAGCATGTCTACTGCCCAATGGTGTAAAGCCAGCCTTGCCTTTGATGTCCTACAGGTTGTAAGAATTTTCTTTCTTGGAATTAACAGGAATTTAGGTTTGCAAAAATCAACGCAGGACAATTATGTCATGCAGAACCACAGCCTGGAAATTAAATGCAATGGAAATAAATCCTTGAAAAAGTTGAGGTGAGAGGAGGAAGCTAGATCAGGCAACAGACTATTATAGTTCTCCGCAGCTTTTTAAAAAATTCTAAGCTCTGAGAGCCCCCGGATTTAGATTTTAATAGACCCCTTAGAAGTGCTGTAGCTCAGGGCAAAGAAAGAATTAAAATATATTCTGTAGATCCTCATCTCTTTGGAGTTTGTGTTCTCACACCTAGGGGTGTCTCCCTCCTACAGATCACAACTTCCTGGAATGCTTTACAAAAGGGGCCGCTTCCTTGGACCTTTTATTTGGTGGGCAGGGCTGTACTGGCAGCAGTGTGCACCACTTGCGGGAGGAGATGAGAATGCTGCCAGCAGCTGCTGCCAGGGATCAGTGACCCTCAGGAGCAAGCAATGAGTCCACAGACCTCAGGGCAGCAGGAGGGGCCCTGGGCCAGGACGCAGTGCTTCCTTCTCCGCGGGGCTTCCTTCTTCTCCCTTTGGGGCTTGAGGTGCATTTTCACCTTACCAGGCGAGAGAGCCCCCACAAGTGAATGCTGCAGACTGCGCCGCCCGGAAATGGCCCGTCTCCACTCTACCAGCTCCCTTTCCAGTCTCTCAATCTCTCTCTCTTTTTTCCCTCCTTTACTTAGAGGATTTGATAAGTTTTTCAGCTAAGTGTTGAATCCTTTGGGCAAAATAGATGAGCGCGTGCTCCTATGAGTTTGTTGGGACTGGGGGGGGTGGGGGAATTTATGTTTCGTAAATTTGCCTTATTTACAATCCTCCTGGTGATTTAAAAGAGAAAAACACCAGGCCTGCCCTTGGATAAGATCCTTGCTGAGTTTAATCAAGTGCACGGCCAGTCTAGCTCAGTCTCAAGCTGGGGTGTGTGGGAGCAGAACTCGTGGTGAAAGCCACGTTTATCTGATTAAGAACACTCATTAACATTTAAAAAGCAAATCCTGTGCCTCTGCTCTGCTTCTACTTGTCTGATTTCAAGAAGCTTGTCCAGGCCCCGATTTTCTCTTCCAGAAGATTCCTCTCATGGCTCTGTTTCTGCACCTGCCAATGAAATCAATCACCCTCATCTCTTGTACAACCGACTGTCTAGAAGATTCCAGAAGATGCTGGTGTTTTTGCAGTGTTTACCACAAACAAAAGGCCAATGCTTTCAGCAGCTGCTCAGCCAGAGGGGGGTTTGGAGTAAGTTTCCACATGTCCACCCTGAATTACCAACCACTTTTCCCTCACTGGGGCTTTCAAGTCTTCTCAGTAGTAGCCTCAGCTTCAGAGGTCAAGGGGAGCACTTGACTGGCCCATCACATATAGTAAGTTTGCTTCCTTGAGTAAAAAGGGACAGCGATGTACTGCTTTCTTACCTGAGGGGAAAAGAAACAATTTGCAGTTTGGGTAAAATGGTGTGGTATTTAAAAGAAATCTTATACAATTTTGTGTTGCATTTCTATACTATTGCTGACAGAATGGAAAAATTTCATTGTTCTCTACTTTATGCAAAGAAACCAAGAACAAGAGAAGTTCAATTCCATTTGGTTCATATGACAGTGTTTCTTAAACATAATTGCCATCAGGATAACCTGAGGAACTGAAATAATGTGGGTTCTCGGGCATCCTGACTCTGTGGGACTACATTTTGAGAAACCCTGACCCTTAGACTTGTGATTTCAAGTGTCACAAAATTGGACAGGGCCTTAAGCTCATAGGTTCCAGCCCCTCATTTGACAGAGGGAAGACTGGTTCAGAGACCTGAAGAGATCCTCCCAGGCTCCTACAGCTCACGTGGCTCCTAGGTCAGAGGCAGAATCAGGCCCAGATCTTGGTCCTGGGCTCTCTGAGGATGCTGCCCTACCCAGTAGCCCCAATTGTCCTGTGACCTCATTTATTTCCTGCTGTCGCCCCCTCCCAACCTCCCCAAATCTTGCTTCTTCCCTTGTCTCTGTTCTCACTCTAACCAGAATCCTTAACTTGGGTCCTTCCTTCTCTCTGATTTTATCCTACCCGTGGCCCGTCCTCCTCACCATCCTTCTTCACAATCTACTACAAATTTACAGGGCACTGAAGTGATGGAAAGGACCTCTTTCCTCTACCTGTTGAAATCCTATGCATCCTTTAAGGACTAACTCAACTTTTGTTTTATTCAAATCCTTCTGAGGCCCCATCAAATTCAGGTAATTTCTCCCATCTATTAAAATTTTATATGAGAGTGGTATTTATATAGAGAGCCTTCATCACATTGCATTTAATTAAGTTTTGTTGGCTTGCCTACCTCCTCCACTAGAGTATGAACTCTTTGAAGGCAGGCACCCTACCTAATAGATCTCTCTATCTTTGCATCCCCTGTGCCTAGCTATTCTGGTTAACTATTGTTGTGAAAAATATCCCAAAATGTAATGGGTTAACACAACAAAAATTATTTAATTTGCCTCAAATCTATGATGTGGGCAGGGTTCAGCAGGGACAGCTTGTCTCTGCTCCATGCAGTGTCAGTTAGGGTGACTCCACTGGGATTGGAATATCTTCCTCTGATACAGCTCACTCACATGGCTGGCAAGATGGTGAAAACTGTCAGTTCCTCTCCACATGGGCTTCTTCACAGGGTGGCTTGGGCTTCCTCACACAATGGTGTCTAGATTCCAAAATCAAGCATCCCAAGAGAACGGGGGGGAAGAGCTGTATTGCCTTTTATGACCTGGCCTTGGAAGTCAAATAATGTCTCTTCTGCTGTGATCACTAGTCGGGGAGGGAAAATAGACCCCACCTCTCCATGGGAAGAGTATCAGAAGCACACTGTGAGAAGAGCATGTGGGATGGGAAATGTTGGAAAATGCCATCTGTCACGCTCGCGCAGGGCCTAGGACTCAATAAAGGATTGGTAGATAAATGAAGAAATGTATGAATAAATAAACAACTATGTAAAGCCAAAAGTCTCAAAACTTTTCAGCATCAGAAAGAACAGTGATTCCTGAGGAGTTCTAGTAGATATTAGATCTCTTGGACTCTCTCTTTGGGGTAAATAGAATTTTCTCAATTGTTTTGGATGTATGGAAGTTTTCATATAATTGGGAAAGAAAATGGATTCAGAGAATCTCAAGATACATTCCTTTCTGAATTTTAGACTCTCATGCAGAGACACAGGGTGTCTAGGACATAGGGATGGGAGGGAGACTTCTTAAAACTCTATCCCCTTTTGTGCACTTTGGATTTTGAACCATGTGCAAATCATGTACAAGTATATATTCTTTTAAGTGTTTAAATTCTAAAATTAAATTTATTATAATGGGCATCATCACCAACTTACTCTTAAATGATTCAGAAAAAGTATATTATGTATATAAAGATGGAGAGAAAGGGAGATGGGGAGAAAGAAAGAATGATAAAGCAAATGGGCAAAATGTTGACAGTAGGTGAATCTGGGTAAAGGGTATATGCATATTCTTTGTACTATTATTCTTTGTGCCTGCAACTTTTCTGTAAATTTGACATTTTCCAAATACGAAGTTTTAAAAAATCACGATGGGATGAACATGGACCGAAGCTGCTGGGCTACCAGCATAATGGCTTATCTTTTAGGAGGAAGAGTCTTGTCAGCTGTTTTCCTTGTTGCTTGCCTAGTGAAAATTTAGGTTTTCATTCACAGACCTTCTTTTTATTTTTCCTCCCCAAAGCCCCAGTGCATGGTTGTATATCCTAGTTGTAAGTCGTTCTAGTTCTTCTATGTGAGCCACTGCCACAGCATGGCAACTGGCAGATGGGTGGTTTGGTTCCGCTACTGGGAATTGAACTCTGGACGCTGAAGCGGTGAGTGCCGAACTTTAACCACTAGGTCCTCAGAGCTGGCTCTCACAGACCTTCTTTTAGTAATTTTCTGGAATAAATCCTTTCATGAGTTTAACAGTAACAAAAATTAGAGAGAAAATCATAGTTAATGTAGTAATGAATTCTTTCAAAATCGATGGCATCAAGTTTAGCAAGTTTAGATATAACAAAGTATAGTTCTATAAGCTTCATGTGTGGTGAGCATTGTCTCCCTAATATCTAAATTGAAAATCCTGTAAGAGAGACACAGGAAAGAGAAGGGAAGGGAACTCACATTTATTTACTTAGCACTTTGTGAGACGGGGCACCGTGCAAGGAATTCTAAACACGTTATCTCATTTGCTGACCTCAAAACCCTCTTAAGCAGATTTTACTCTCTCTCTCCTATAATTGAGGAAATTGGGACTCACACAGTGGTGTGTCCATTCTGATGCCCTTGGCTTTAAGTAAGAAAACTTCAGCTGGACTGGTTTGAACAGCAAGGACATTTCTTATCTCACATGCTAAGAGGCTGGGAGCAAGAAGAGAGGCCTGCTTATACGCCAGGGATTCTGATACCCTGATGATATGAGGTGAGAAAACCTGGCTCTTGCTCATGGGGAATGCACAGTACCAGTAACCCCGGAAAGGCAGAACTACAGTCTCCCATCGGCAAGCATTCTGTCTTTATTTTAATCGGCACATGTGATTATTATTACATGAGCACATGGCTTACAGATAGCTATTAAATAAGTCATTGCTTTTTAAGAGAAATATTTGTGCCTCAAACTAATGATGTATTTTCTCATCAAGATTAATATTATTTCTGCGTATCTACATATGATTTTATTGGCTTACATTTTGTGTAATCTTACATCATTTTGCTTCTTGGCCTTATTTGCAAACAGGGCAATTTTCTGGGCTTAAGAATCACTTTCATCTTAGGTCAAAATCAGTTTGAGTCATTTTAACATTTTTATTATTAAAACTATAAAAAATAAGAATTACATCAATTTTCTTGTGGATAATTCTTTCCTTTGCATGAAAACTATTATGAGTCTTATGGAAAATAGATATATTTAGAACCAGCACTACAAACACTTCATTGACATTCTTCAAAAGTTCACATCTGACATCCCATTTAAATCCTTGATTTTTTTTTCATGGTCTTCTGTAAGCCTCTCTTTATTAGACTGTGGCTTCAGTTTCTCACTACTCCAATTTGTATTGTGGAAAGCACACTGGACTAGCAACCAGGAGATCTCAATACCAGTTTCAGTTTAGCTACTAATTGCTCTGCACTTAGGCCTCAGCTTTATAAAATGAGGCGTTTGACTTGGGTCAGAGATGCAAAGTAGATTTTCTTTCAAGATCTGACTGATCCGTAGTGGCTGCCTGGATCACTGTGTGATCAATTGGCAGTGACTGGCGTGGGCTGGAAGAATGGTGGCAGCCCACCCATGTGTCCTTTCTCAGGCTGGATCATGTGTGTTTTATTTGTTCTCTTTTTAAATAACAGCTTTATTGAGGTATAATTTCTGTACAATAAATTACACATATTTAAAGTGTAATTTGATAAGTTTTATCATATGTGTGTATTAGTCAGGGTTTTCCAGAGAAACAGAACCTATATATATATATTTCTAGGAATTGGTTTATGGAGGCTGAGAAGTCCTATGATCTGCCGTCTGCAAGCTGGAGACCCAGGAAAGTCAGTGGTGTAATTCAGTCTGAAGACTTGAGAACAAGGGGAACCAATGCTGTAAATCCAAGTCTGAGGGCAGAAGATGAGATGAGATATTCCAGCTCAGCAGTGAGGCAGAAAAAAGGGGCAAATCCCTCCTTCCTCCACCTTTTGTTCTATTCAAGCTCCCAATGGATTGGATGATGCCTACCCACAGAGGGAGGGCAATCTACTTTACTGAGTCTACCAATTCAAATGCTAATCTCATCTGGAAACACCTCACAGACACACCCAGAAATAATGTTTCATTTGAGCACCCTGTGGCCCAGTCAAGTTGACAGAAAATTAGCCATCGCAAGTATATACCTGTGAAATCATCAATACGTTGAGATAAAGAACATAACCATTTCCCTCAAAAATTTCCTCATGCCCCTTTGCAATTCCTCCCTTCTGCCCATCCTCACCACCTCTGCCCCCTAGACAACCAGTGATCTACTTTTGGTCACTATAGATTAGTTAGCTTTTTCTAGAATTTTATATAAATGGAATCATGCATTGAATCTTTTTTGTCTGGCTTCTTTCGCTCAGCATAATTATTTTGAGATTCATCCATGTTGTTGCATGTATCAGAAGTTCATTCCTTTTTTATTACTGAGTAGCTTTCCATTATATGGATATACCATGATTTGTTTATTCATTCCCATGTGGATGAACATTTGGGTTGTTTCTAGTTTTTGGTTATTACAAATAAAGCTGCTATAAGCATTCAAGTATATGTCTTTTTATAGACATATGTTTTCATTTCTTGTGGGTAAATACCTAGGAGTAGAATAGCTGGATCATAAGGTAGATGCATGATTAACTTTTAAAGAAACTGTCAAACTGTTTTCCAAAAGGATCGGGCCATTTTACATTTCCACCAGTAGTGTACAGGAGGTCTAGTTTCTCTACATCCTCACCAACAGTTGGCCAAGCAGTGGTATGTTCAGTATTTTTGATTTTAAACATTCTAATAGATGTGATATCTCATTCAGGTTTTAATTTGCACTTCCCTAATACCAACTATATTGAGCATCTTTTCACGTGGTTTTAAAAAAATTTTTTTATTGTGGTAAAAGACACATAAGATGAGATCTACCCTCTTAATAAATATTTAACTGTACAGCACAGTATTGTTAACTAACTATAGGCACATCATTGTATAGTTTTCAGGCTTTTTTTTTTGCCATCTTTTTTGGTGAGGTGTTTCTTCAAATCTTTTGACCCTTTTTAAATTGGGTTGTTTTCCTATCATTAAGTTAAGACAGTTTTTTATATAGTCTGGACACCAGTCCTTCATCAGATGTGTAATTTATAAATATTTTCCCCTGGTATTCAGCTTGTCTTTTCATTTTCTTGCTTGTGTCTTTTGAAAAGAAGATATTCTTAATTTTGATGAAGTCTAATTTATTAATTTTTTTGGATTATGCTTTTGATATTATATCTAAAATATCTTTGCCTAACAGAAAGTCACAAAGATTGTTTCCTATGTTTTCTTCACAAAGTTTCACATTTAAGTTTATATCCATTTTCAATTAGACTTTTTATGTGGTGCAAGATATGGATCAAAGTTCATTTTTTTCCCCACATGGACATCCAATTATTCTAGCACCATTTGTTGAAAAGATTATCTTTTCTCCATAGAATTGCCTTTCCACCTCTAAAACCTCAATTAACCATATATGTTTGGGTTTATTTCTAGACTCTGTATTCTGTTCCATTAATTGATTTGACACTGTCTTGATTAGTGTAGGTTTATCATAAGTTTTGAAAAGTCAGGTAGTGTAAATTCCCGAATGTTGTTCTTTTTCAAAGTAGTTTTGACTATTCTAGTCCTTTTGCATTTCCGTATGAATTTTAGAATCAGCTTGTAATTTTCTACAAGAAAAATAAAGAAAGCTTTGCTGGTGCTCTGATTGGGATTGCAGCATTGAATCTATAGACCAATTTGGGGAAAACTGACATCTTAATAATTTTGAGACTTCTGATCCATGAACATGGTATCTCTCCATTTATTTAGGTCTTCTGTAATTACTGTCAGCAACGTTTTGTATTTCTTGTATGAGTCTTGTATAAGTATTTCTTTTTTAATGCTATTATAAATGACACTGCTTTTAAAATTTCAATTTCCAATTGTTTCTCACTAGTGTATGGAAGTACAATTGATTTTTGTATATTGATCTTGTATCTTACAGTATTGGTGAACTCACTTTTTAGTTCTAATAGCTCTTTTGTAGATTTCATAGGATTTTCTACATAAGTGATCATGTCATCTGGGAATAAAGAAAATTTTCTTTCTTCTTTTCAAATATAGATGAATTTAAATTCTTTGTCTTGCCTTATTGCACTGGGTAGAACCTCCAGTACAATGTTAAATTGAAATGGTGAGAGTAAGCATCCTTGCCTTTTTCTTGATTTTAGAAGAAAAGCATTTGGTCTTTACTATTAAGTGTAATGTTAGTGGTAGGTTTGTTGGTTTGTTTGTTTTATAGAGATGCCCTTTCACTTCACTTCCTAGTTTCTGAGGGTGTTTATCAGGAACAGATGCTGGATTTTGTCAGTGCCTTTTCCGCATCTGTTGAGATGGTCACATGGCTTTTCCTTTCTTAGTCTATTAATACGGTGAGTTACATTGACTGATTTTTGAATGCTGAACCAGGCTTACATTCCTAGGATAAACCCTATTTGGTGATAACATATTATCCTTCTTATATATTGTTGGATTTGATTTGCTAAAATTTTGTTAAGAATTCTTGCATCTCTGTATGAAGAATATAGATCTGTAGTTTTCATTTCTTGTAATGTCTTTGTCTGGCTTTCAGTATCAGACTAATGCTGGCCTCATAGAATATTGGAAAGTGTTTCCTCTTCTTTAATTTTCCGGGAGAGTTTTTGTAGAATTGATATTATTTCTCCTCTAAATGTTTGCTAAAATTCCCAAATGAAGGCATTTGAGTCTGGAGTTGTCTTTGTGGGAAAGTTTTTAACTACAAATTCAATTTCTATAATAAGGCTATTCAGTTATCTCTTTCTTCTTGAGTAAACTTTGTTAGGTGGGACTAAGGCAGTGTTTAGTCTAGGCTTAGTTTTCCCTACTACTGAGTTAAGACCCTTCTGAATATTCTACTCTGCGAATTATAAGGTTTTCACTCTGGCTGGTGGGAACAGGCATTATTCTCAGCCCTTTGTGAGCTCCCTTGGCTCCTTGTCCTCTCTAATCCTTTCAGGTGGTCCTTTCCCTGGTCTCAGGCAGTTTCCTCTCATGCAGACACTGAACAATACTCAACCAAATACTTTAGGGGGATCCTCTGCAGATTTCCAAAGTCCTCTCTCTGTTCAGCTCTCTCCTCTCCACGCTGTGGACTCTAGCCACCTTGGCCTCTCCAGTTTCCTCTACTCAGGCAGACAGCCAGACTCCATATGGGTTCCCCCTCCTTGCACTGTGGCCTGGATATTCTCTCAATGCAGTAATCTGGGGCAGTCTTAGGGCTCACCTCATCTGTTTCCCATGTTTCAGGGATCACTGCCCCTCATTGCCTGATGTCCAATGTGTTGAGAACTATTGTTTCATATATTTTGTCTGGTTTTTTAGTTGTTTTGGGTAAAAAAATAAATCCAGTTTTTGTTCCTCCATCTTGATCCGCAGTGGAAGTCTCTAGGCTAGATAATTTTTACAGGTTTATTTAACATTGTGATTCTAGATCTCCAACATCACCTTCTTGAGGTGCTTTGGAACAGAGTTTGGTTGCTTAAATTCATATTACATTTGACAGTTTCTTCATTCTAAAATACTCTGTGTTATAGACAGGTTTTGGCATTCTGCTTGGGCAGAACAAGTACATTTTTAAAGGAATACCAGGAAGTTTCCCGTCCCACTGATGCCTAAAATTTTACCATTAGCCAGCCATTTCTTTGGGTAAAGCAACCCTCTTCTAAGTTTCTCTTCCATAATCCAGTTACCTATGGGGAAAATAATATGTTCAGTGCTCAGCATCCTAATGTTAATTCATTATTTTTTTGTTTTGTTTTATGAACAACAGGAACAGGAGAAATCCCTAACGTCAGGAAGCAGGGTATAACAGCTGGGGAAAAGGATACAGAAATGGAGTTACCTATGGATCAGCTTTATTTGCAGACTGAATGCCAACAAGATTAAAATGTCTTAAATATCCAAAGGGACGACTTCACGCGGAAAGAGTGTAGTTCGGTTCTCTGACGGAAGGATCAAGTCACTTTAATTAATTTCTAGAATTCTACTCTTACTTAAGAGCTCTACCTTGGACAAATCACATACTCCTTTGGCCAAAGAAGGGTAATTTACCATATAGAGTAGATAATTGCCTTCCTCCATGACAGAGGACACACAGATAGGTGGAAGTGCTTTGTATTCTTTAGAGGCAAGGTGCAGACACAAAACATGTGTAAGATGCATTGTCAGCTTTTTGCTCATGGTTAGAACAAGGCTGCAGACCTAAAATCAATTGTCACCATTCCGACAATGGATGAAGAGTCATCTTGGGCACAAGAATAAGATCTCATTTAGTTATCTCGGAATTTGGGCCAGCATTTGGTTTGTGAAGGGCGTGGTGCCTTCTGCATTCCTGTGGGTTTCTTTCTAAAAATGAAGCTGAAATGAATTCTCAGAATCTTCATGTTATCTTCTTTTCTAAACAGGTAAAATGGAGGTCAATGGCTCCAGAGACATTTACTACACTAAAAGAAACACCGTAGATTTGTGCCCCTAAAATGGTCACTAAACTTTGAAAGGGATCTCACAGGATTGTTGGGGACTAAAAATTCTCTGTGGAGTGGGGGATGGCAGGTGGCCCATGAGCCCCTGGTTTTGGGTCTCCTCCATGGGCAATTATCCTGTCTACCACTGGGACTTGATGAGGTGAGGTCAGGGAGAAAGAAATGGACTCCTGCCTCCAAGAAATAATAATCTTAGTCATTAAGTTGACATTTTCAAAGTTTTTTGTACTTCTTTTCACAGAAGTCTTAGAAGAAAAGACCTGGAGGACTTAGGGAATAAAACCACACCATACTGCAAGATGTAGTTAAGTCAGATCCGCATGGTGTCTCACAACTTCAGTGCGCATCACATTCCCCTGGGGGGCTTGTTCAACAATCAGATTTCCAGCCCCTACTCCAAGAGATTCTAAGTCAGAAAGCTTGGGACAGAGGCTACAGCCTTTGTTTTTAACAAGCACCCAGTGTTTCTGATGCAGATCTCACTTTTTGAAACATTGACCTAGATCTTTTAAGCTAGTCAGTGATTTTACTGGATGCTTCAAGTGTTTCCCAGGAAGGAAGCTTTTCAGGACATGAGAGAACTGTAAAAGTGAGGCACAAAAGAATAATTAAAAAGAGCCAACTGGCAGGGAAATGTGGGAGGGTGATTCTGGCACTGTGACTGCTGGAGACTGCAGCTTCCTCTTCTTTCCCTTGTGCCCAAGCCTCAGGCCTGGCCACCCTGGGACCTAGGTGACAAAGTGTCGAGGTAGTGCAGGCTTTGCCGAGAATCAGTGCAGGAATGCCTGTGCCGTAGCAGTAGGATTTGGAACTTGACCGTGCTTATCAACCAAGCGAAGGCGGGACCTGTGACTGAGCACACCAGCAGCCAAGCTGGTACAGCTGTCCCACAAAGAGAGGTGGCAGCAGGGCCAGCCAGAAAGTCATAGGAGAGCCCTGCCTACAGATAAGGAGCCAGGGTGGGGCCTGGGCTTGGCCACCTCTCTGCTGGATATTTGTGAGGCCTGCTGGCAAAACCTTGCATGCTAGGGCTGGGAGCCAGGCCAGGGTGGCCTGTACTATTAGATTGGGAGACAAAGAACAATCTGGCCAAGGCTATGGGGTCTTGGACTAGAATCACTTTTTGTAACCGCATGAAGCCTTGGTTTCATCTGGAAATTGAGGGAGTTGTATTGGAAGGGGGCTCTCTGAGGTCACTCCAAGCTTCCTTGTTTTGTGATTGAACAAAGTCATCTACATGACAGAGTCCTTATAATCTGGAAGCTGTTCCTTATGGGCACATCCATAAAATACCAGACATGATCCTTGGGCACTGTGGTATCTAATAGGTCCGTAAACTACTTAAGATGTATGTGTTGGGCAGTGAAGAGGAGAACTCTGGGAACATGCAGTAGAATATGTGGTCCTGTGCATGTAAATGTGTGTCTGTGAGTGTGTGTCTGAGAGTGTGTGTGAGTGTGTGTGAAATAGTGTGTGTGTGAGACCAAGTGAGTGTGAGACCGAGTAAGTGTATGTGTATTTCTAACCTAATTTTACTCGTGGGGGAGCTGCCAAGAAGAAGAGGAAAGGACTATTTTGCCACGAGGAAAGCTTGGGTTATACAAAGAAATTTCTTCTAATGCAATTGGTGGATTCTGTTTCCAGGAATACCGGGCCCTACCCAGCCTTTGTAACTACTGCTCCAGTGTTCCCGCCACACCCTCCCCACTTCCACCCCACACCCCTGCTCAGCACACTCTCCTCACCCGGACAAACAATCCAACAGCTCTGAAATAGTCCTCTCCCCTCTTGTCCCCTAAACAGTGTTTATTCCTGTGGATCCTCAGACAGGTTCCTCTCTACACAGCTCTTCCATCAAAACTTCTGAACCACACTGGAAACCCTCAGTGGCCAGGAAGCCGCCACTCAAATGCCTTCTCTCACTTCTCTTTCAGCGTTATTTGTTTTATAAACCATCTGAGGTGCAGTGGTAAACTCTTTCTAAAAAGAATCCAGTGGTCTTCTTGCCTCCTCTATTGACTGTTTTCTCAGACTGCCGTCTCGTTTTGCTTGTTGCTGTCAGAAAGGGCCTTTAAAAAATTACCTCGCAAAAAAGATGTAGGCACTAGGCTGGACATAATGGAGGGGGCTGTGGGCAAGCTGAGGACGTGAGGTGGCAGGGAGAGGAAGAGGCAATGATTACACGTCCTATAAGGACCAGAGAGCAGAGCAGAGCAGAGCCAATGGCAGGACAAAGGAAATGGACATTCTTCGCTGTCTCTGCCAGTCAAGTTTACGTTGTTGTGGGCTTGTACTTTCATTCAAGGTGTTATGAATTCCAGCAATTTAAACATGTTTATTTCACAATGTCCTCCAGAGCCAAAAATGGCTTTTGGATTATTGGCTATTTTGGATTATCCATTTCTTTTTTATATGAGGAAGGACATGTTAGCACTCAAGTCCTCATCAAGGCTTTTTGAATGTAACAGCAACTGGAGCCAGCTCAAGGAGGAAGGGGAAATCTCTCATAGGAAACAAGGATGTTTCAGGAAGATAGGAATGTCACCGGGGCCCCATGGGGGCCTGGAATGAGAAAGGACAAAGCTGTTAGTGACCAAAGCAGCCATCTTCTCTGTCTCTGGGGGTGGGGGCACGCAAGGTCTCAGAGCTGCTCCTTTCTGTTCTCTTTTGTCTTCCTTCTTCTCCAGAGGTATAGTCACCCTAAAGTGTCTGAGTTTACAGGTACTCTGAATCACAATTCCAAATGCCCAGGAGAGAGAATTTGGCTCAGCTTGGTCAGGTATCTGCTCCTGGTCCAATCAGCTGTGGCTGAGGTAGGGGGTGGTAATGGTGTGTAAACATGGCTGTGGGTGCAGTATCTGAGGGAGGAGGCAGTTCTGAGAGAAGGCAGGTCATTGTGGGCTAGACAAATGTCCCAGATGTGTCTACTATAGCTGTTCATATTTTACGTGTAACCTATGCAGCCCTTCTCCTTTCTCTCTTAGTATCTTTATTAATCATTTGTCCAGCTAGTTTCTCCTCCACGTTGAAAGTTCCTGGAGACCAGGGACACGGCCTACCCAGTTCTGCAAATCAGCAAGTTGCCTCATACATTGTCCTGCATCTCATGAAAGTTGCAATAGAGAATATAAGAGGGATATTTAACATCTTCTCAAACTTGTGCTTCACCAAGATTAGACACATTTTGTTCTGTTCTAAGACTTAGAATCAATAGAATTGTGATTAACAGAATGAGACTTGTCCCTAATCCAAAGGTAAAATAATATTAAGAGAGTTATTTTATTAATTTAATAAAATTAAAGAGCGTTTCTTTGATACTAACCTATGGAAAAGGGGCAGCTATTAGTAGAAAGGACTTTTCAAGATTCCTTCTGGTGGCCAGATGCATGGACCCCACATGAGAACTTACACATGGAGAATTGAGAGACGTGCTTTTGGGGCAGTTTTTGGCAGAGCTGAGTTCCTCTGCTCAGATTGCCTGCTCCAGCCTTTGGTCTGCCCCCAACGAGCTGGTGGTGCAAATGGGACTGTGCTGTGTGGTGTCCCTGGTAGACACAAAGCCCTCATAGACAAGAAAATGACCTTTGGGGCTGCTGACCCTTGCACATTGTGTGACCTTTCCACTTCCATACAACCAGCAAGCAATTGGAGCTCTATTTTTAGAAAAGAGACCAAATCATCACAACTTTTCCTACTGGGTTGTTTTGTGCTTGGTGTTAGCAACATTGTATCACAAAAGTCTACTCAAATGATTTGACCTTTAAATATTTGTTCCCTAAAACCACTCAAAAGAGCAAGATACTGAAGGAATGAACTAAGCTCTGCATATCTGAGACTAAACTGGCAAAGTTGCTCATGACTATTTTGGGGTCATTGAGTGGTCATCTTGCAAGTTGCTTGTGTCTTCAAAAACTTGGTTTAGAATTCTAGTTTTTGAATTATAGGCTTGTCATGTTGACCCTGTTGAAGAGAATGAATACTTATCGGTTCCGTGGAAGGCAAATTTAGATTCATTTAGACCTAGGTCAAATAACATCCCTTAAAACATAACTATATATAGCAAAGGCTGACATCAAATCCTTCACTGATAAGGCAGGTGTCTGTCCTGTCCCCCAACACCACTCCAGTGTTTGTGACCCCCTGGCACACTAACCTTGGGAGATGACACTTCTCACTCCTTCCATTACCGGCTCACCTACATGACCCTAGTGGTGTTTGCTGAGCAGTCAGAATGAAGATACCTGCCCCTGCCTGTCCCGTGGCATGCTGCAAAGCCACAAATGGGCTTCAAAGCAGCAAGAGACAGCAGAGGCGCATCACTGGAATGTTGTCATCAGCTCTTGGTGTCTTAGGTTCTCTCCATCCTCTGCCCCTCTCGCCCAGGCTTGAGTCCTTCACAATGATTCTCAGGTTTGGCCCTGTTGATAAGAGCCAGAGGCGTTGCTGTCTTCATTCAGGCAATTTTAAAGCATGTTAAGAGTGATTCAGGTTGTTCTCGTTGACAGGAGATAATGAAAGAGATGTTATGACAAGTGTGTGGGGTGCTGACCTCGGGGATATCCAGAGTAGGAATGTCACACAGCCTGTGGGCTCAGGCAGCAGAATGGGAAGATGAAACAGAGAGGGCACAGCGATCCTCCCTGACCACATCTCCATCTCTCTTACACCCTGTCATCAGCATTGCGAGGAGGTGGCGAAGGGCCTGAAATGGCAAAGACTCCAACGACCACCACCCCCCCTCCATGCTGTGTCTTATTTACTTCATTCCTGTGGTGGAATACTTCCAAGGGTGGGCACCTCATTACCTTCCAAGGCACACCATTCTGTCTCTGGAGATGATGGCTAGAAAGTTCCATTAAACTGGAAAAAACCTACATGTCCAAGAGTAGGGGAATGGTTGAATGTGGAATAGCATACAAGAAATTACACAGCTGCTGAAAATTATATTTTCAAAGAATTTCAAAATGTTATAGAAAGATACTCAAAGTATTAAGTCATAAAAACAGAAAATAAAGCTGTTTACAATACACATACATGAAAACTTATATGTGAGCATATGTGTTTATATAAACGTATATTTGCATTAAAAAGACTAAGACAATCTATTGGTAGCTGATTTACAGGCGATTTTGTTGTGGCAGACACTATTGAGGACTACTAAAAAGCCATTCCCTTCTCCCTTGCCAGCCTCCCACTATGAAGGCTGGAAAAGCTGGACATTCTTTTTCCAGTCTCTCTTGTGGGTAGACTTGGCCATATAACCAAGTATGGCCAATGAGATATACAAGGACATCTGAAAAATTATTTCCTTTTCTGACAAAATGATAGCATCACTAGGGATAAGGTCCTCTTTGCTACATTGGCTGCCCGCTTGCCATCACCCTTCTCCCTTGCTTTGAATGCTGATTTGTGTTGTTAGAGCTTCAGCAGCCATATTGTGACCATGAGGCAACCGATAGGAGGATGAAACCAATACTCTGAGGATGGTGGAGAAGAAGACTAGAAAAAAGCCTGTGGCTTTAACCACAGGCTACCTCTAGGCTTTTTTTTAAGTAATGAAAATTTTTGTTTGTTTAGGCCATTATTAACCAGGTTTTCTGTTACTTCCAGTTAAATGAATCCTAACAGATACATTTGTTTTCTTCATTTTACATTATCCCAGTTTCTCCCTGAAGCAGCCACCCGCTGTCCTGATTTCACTCCTCAGAACCACACGTTTCAAGCCCAATTCTTCTTTCACGTGGCAGAATTTCAAATACTGTAGAGAATTCTCACTTCCCCCTGATGCTTCTCTTCTCCAGCTAAACAGCACTGTTCCTGGCTTATGTGGTTTGGGGTTCCCCGATCACACTGGTCATTCATTCTCTGCTCGCACTCCAGTTTGCATTCTTCTCAATGTACAGTGGGCAGACCTGAAGTTGACATGGCAGGGGCCTCACCAGGATGAATGAACCTGATTGCCTTCTCTCTCCTTTGCATCCTCTTTTTCTACTAGAACAGCTTTAGACCCCATCTGCTTTTAGGGTGCCCTCATCTGAGTCAAACCCCTGACACGTTTCCATTTGCTTTTTACTGATAGTTTGTTTTATTTATTTATTTTTATCTCAAGTGCAAGACATTCCCTTCATCCTTATTAAGTTTCCTCTTATTAAATTCGGGCTGGCATTCCAGCTTGTTGAGACTTTGGTGGATTCTAATTATGTATTTGCTGTTCCTTCCAGCTTCCTGTCCTCTACAAATTTGATAAGCACGCCTCCTGTGTCTTCATGTCAACTCCTTGATAACAAGTGTAACCCAGATGTCAGTTGACATCACCCTGTCCTTTGAGATCTAAATAAAATTAGCTCAAGCCCCCTATCACACATCCTGTGGGAAGTCGGACGCCCTCCCAAAGATCTTTGCAAATTCCCAGGGCTTTTGTGGTCACTTATGGTTCCACGTTCCTCCTCCTGCTGGCCCCAGACTCTCGCACATTCCACCTCTGTGGCTGCTCTCTCCTCTCAGGTTCATGCCGACCTGGCCATTCCCCTGATTTCTTTAAAGAAACAAGTTATTTAGGGGTGTGGCAGATTTGGCTCAAGACTTGCAGAGATGGTGTTTGTGTGTGTGTGTGTGTGTGTGTGTGTGTGGAGGGGGGATGGGGGTCATGGTTACAAAACAGAACAGGTACTCAAACAGATTCAATGGGTCTCCTCGTTCTGTCCTTGAAAGTCCCTCAGGAATACCACCACTAGGACCTTCTTCCTGGCCTCCTTTCCTCATGTGCTCCTCAAAACCACCCTGAGAACCAAGGTCCTAGGATTTCCCATTAACAGCCCCTCTCGTGGCCAGGGTTGGTGGAGGAGGGTGGGAAGACCTAAGGGTAGATCCTGGGCAAATTGGTGAGGAGTCAAATTGCGTTTAAGATGTCCCCACCCTTCCTTTTTAATTTAAATTTTAATAATATATTTTATTTAACCCAAAATAACCAGAATATTTTTTTCACCATGTGTTATGGATGGAATTGTGTTCGCCCAAAATTCATGTTGAAGCCCTAACCCATGTACCTCAGAATGTGACCGTATTTGGGGATAGGGCCTTTAAAGAGGTGATATTAACTTAAAATGAAGCTGTTAGAATGGGCCCTAATCCAATCTGGCTGGTGTCCTCATAAGAAGAGGAGATGTGGACACACAAGCAAGACAGCAGGGATGTGTGCACACACAGAAAAGACCATGTGAAGAGGCAGCAAGAGGGTGGCATCTGCAAGCCAAGGAGAGAGACCTCAAAGGAAACAAACTCTGCTGCCACCTTGATCTTGGACTTCCAGCCTCCAGAACTGTGCGAAAATCCATCTCTGTTGTTTAAGCCAACCAGTCTGTGGTATTTTGTTATGGCAGCCCTAGCAAACTAACACACCATGTTATCAACATAAAAAAAAATTATTAAGGAGTGTAGTGGGTTGAAAGGTTGTTCCCCAAAAGTTATGTCCACGTCCTAACCCTTGGAACCTGTGAATGTGACCTTGTGTGACAAAAGGATCTTTGCAGATTTAATTAAGCTAAGGATCTTGCGATGAAATCGTTTCAGGTTATCTGAGTGGGACCTAAATCCAATGACAAGTGTCCTTATAAGAGAGAGAAGAGAAGACATAGACACAGACAAGGAGCCGTGTGATGACAGAGGCAGAAGTCAGAGGGATGCATCCACAAGCCAAGGAACACCTTGAGCCTTCTAAGGAAGCGTGGCTCTGCTAACACCTTGATTTCGGACTTCTGGCTTCCAGAACGGTGAGAGAATAGATTTCTGTTGTTTTAAACCACCAAATTTGTGGTGATTTGTTACAGTAGTACTGGGAAACTAATATAAGGAGGTGATTTATGTTCTTTTTTCATACTTTGAAATGTGGTGCATATTTTATATTTCCAACACAATTCAATTCAGAGTAGCCAAAGTTCATGCCAATTTATTTGGAAAGTGATCCCAGATAGTCGGAGTGAGGGAAGAGACAGAAGAACAGGGGAGGGGGCCAAGGTGCATTCTCAAGCTGGTCACCACTATACCCACCCTTCCTTTTACATCACCTGTTTATATTCCTGTGCCCACGACGGTCAGCACCTTCCAGGTACAAGCTGATTCCCGGGGCTCCCACTTATGCTGGGGTCCCCTTCCGGGGCAGGGAGTCTTTCATCCACCTTGAAACTCCAAACTACCTGTGCAGTCCCTCTCAGGGTGCTGGTGCCCAAAGCTGAGCAGAATGACTAGTATACTGTAAAGTTTCTCTAGTGAATTTTCATGCTGCCCCTTCTCATTAATAAGGAATCCATGTCCAAATTTCCCCATAATTCTCTCCCTCTTGTATTAGTTTGCTACGGCTTCCATAATATAGTGCCACAAACTGAGTAGCTTAAACAACAGAAATTCATTGTCTCACAGTTCTGGAGGCTAGAAGTCTGAAATCAAGGGTAGAATCTGCTTCAGGCTTCTCTCCTTGGCTTGTAGGTGGTCGTCTTCTCCTTAGGTCTCTTCCCATTCTCTTCCTTCTATGAGTATTTGTCTCTGTGTCCAAATTTCTCCTTCTTCTAAGGACACCAGTCATATTGGATTAGGGCCCACCTTGATGACCTCCTTTAAACTTGATTACCTCTGTAAAGACCCTATCTCCAAATAAGGTCACATTCTGAGGTACTAGGGGCTAGGACTCCAACATGTCTTTTTTGAGGGGACAGAATTCAACCCACAACACCTCCTTTTGGGTTTTCCCTCATTATCAGACCGAGTGTCCCTGGATTTTACCAGGAATCTATGGGTCACTTTATTTCTCTAAATCTAAGTTTAATTTCCTCATTTCTAAAATGGGAACAGTAATATTTGTTTTATAGTTTTGGAAGGGTTAAATGTGATAAACTATGGGAACCTGCTCTACAATATGAACTGGTGTTATTATTATTCCCCACCACCACCCCTGCCCTCCATATACCCTGATCGGGGAAGGAACAATGCCAGCTGGTCCCTATAATCTGTCACCAGCAGTAAAATAGCCAAAAATGGGCAGTATGACATAAATCTGAGACAAAATTGGAAGTTTTCAAAAGGAATTTTACCAAGGAACAAAATAAAATACAACAAAACACAAAATCATAGAAACAGATGAGTGTATGGAATACCTATAATGATTTCAATATGGGAAAGATGACCCTAGACTGGCTTGGCTACGGTGTGGCTTATAAAGTGGCACATGCTAGCCCTTTCCCTCTGCCTCAATCTTCCCTGCCTCACCACCCCACCCACCATAGCAGGAGTCCTTAGCTGGTGCTGACGGCCCAAGGTAAGCCCAGTTCTCCAATCCTGCAATTTAAATCATGGCCTCCTCACTGAAGGGACTCACGTTTGTGTGGATTGGTGCCTCAGCTTGGCTCATTCCTCACTTCCTCCCCCGGACCTGGGCAAATCCCTCAGAAGCCTCATGGTCCAGCCCAAGGGGGTTTCAACAGAACCTACTCTGTCTAGTATATTTTCTTGGGTGAACAGGGAAAATAAAATCTTATTTCTTTAGCCACTGGTAAGTGTTAGCTCACCAGCTTTGTTGAGAATATACTTTTATAAGCTCACTAAAGTAGGGAGTCAATAGATATGGCTGAGTACTAATAAATGTTTGTTGGACTATTTTCTAATGAAAGTGTTGGGGGAACTTAACTGCCATGCATTTATTTATTTATTTTTATTGAGATGAAATTCATATAACATAAAATCAACCATTTTAAAGTGAACAGTTCAGTGGCACTTAGTACATTCACAATGTCATACAGCTACCAACTCTATGTAGTTCCAAAACATTTTCATGACCCCAAAAGGAAACCCTGTACTTGTTAAGCAGTTACTCCCACTGCCTCTTTCCCCCAGCCTCTGGCAACCACCAATCTTCTTTCTGTGTCCATGATTCTACCTACTCTGGATATTTCATGTAAATGGAGCCATACGATATGTTACCTTTTGTGTCTGGTTTATTTCACTTAGCATAATGTTTTCAAGATTCATCTATGTTGTACCGTGTATCAGTATTTCATTCTTTTTTATGGCTGAGTAATATTTCATTGTGCGGATAAACCACCATGATTTTATTTTGCTGAGTGGGATATGCATACTGAGCACCAGAACTGACTTCCGTTGGAGTTTTAGAAGCTGTATGGGGAAAAAGAGAGAGAAAGGAAAGTGAAATGGTGACCCATAGAGAAAAATTGGGGGAAAAATTACACATGTTTAAAAAAGACTTTTATGAAGGTTTCAGTGTGTGGTGTAAGATGAAAATCTTTTTTGTCTTCCTGTGAGATCTTCATTGAAATTGGCATCACTAATGTTTTGTGACCTTAGATTTATTATTTTTTCTTTTTTTTTTTAATTTTTGTTTATTGCAGTAACATTGGTTTATAACATTCTATAAATTTCAGGTGTACATCGTTATACTTCTATTTCTGCATAGATTACATCATGTTCACCACTCAAATACCAATTACAACCCATCACCACACACATGTGCCGGATTATCCCTTTCGCCCTCCTCCCTCCTCCCGTCCCCTCTGGTAACCACCAATCCAATCTCTGTCTCTATGTGTTTGTTTATTATTGTTATTATCTACTACTTAATGAAGGAAATCATACGGTATTTGACCTTCTCCCTCTGACTTATTTCACTTTGCATAATACCCTCAATGTCCATCCATGTTGTCACAAATGGCTGGATTTCATCGTTTCTTATGGCTGAGTAGTATTCCATTGTGTATATATATCACAGCTTCTTTATCCATTCGTCCCTTGATGGGCACTTAGGTTGCTTCCAAGTCTTGGCTATTGTGAATAACGCTGCAATGAACACAGGGGTGCATCTATCTTTACGCATTGGTGTTTTCAAGTTCTTTGGATAAATACCCAGCAGTGGGATAGCTGGATCATATGGTAGTTCTATCCTTGATTTTTTGAGGAATCTCCATACTGTTTTCCATAGTGGCTGCACCAGTTTGCACTCCCACCAGCAGTGTATGAGAGTTCCCTTCTCTCCACATCCTCTCCAACACATGTTGTTTCCTGTCTTGTTAATTATAGCCATTCTGACGGGCGTGAGGTGATATCTCACTGTAGTTTTGATTTGCATTTCCCTGATAGTTGATGATTTTGAACATCTTTTCATGTGTCTGTTGGCCATCTGTATATCTTCTTTGGATAAATGTCTGTTCAGGTCTTTTGCCCATTTTTTAATTGGGTTGTTAGTTTTTTTGTTGTTGAGATGCATGAGTTCTTTATATATTTTGGAGATTAACCCCTTATCAGATGTATGGTTGGCAAATATCTTCTCCCAATTGTGAGGTTGTCTTTTCGTCTTGTTGATGGTTTCTTTTGCTGTGCAGAAGCTTTTTAGTTTGATGTAGTCCCATTTATTTATTTTTTCTATTGTTTCTCTTGCCGGGTCAGACATGGTGCTTGAATATTATTTTTTCTGATATGACAAACTGCCAAGTGCAACCTTAAGGTATGATCAGGGTAAAAATTGAGGCTGTGGATGACAGTCCCAGGTCATCTGGTTACCTGGGTTCAACAGCTTGGAGTTAGAATTGACTTTCCTCTGGAAGGTGAGGAAAGGTTTAGCTTCTCAGTAGAGTGGGTATAGATGGTAATTCTGCCACAACCTGCATCCAGCCTGCTTGAGACCTAAGCTCAGTTTTGGCATAACAAGATATAATTTGGCTGCTAAAAAAAATTGACCATGAAATGAGTCTAGAATGTATGAGGAAGGATCTTCTCTGAAAGCCTTGGGTTGCTTCACCTCCTTTCTTGAGATGTGTTAGAGAAGAAAGAACTGACTTTCCTATTTATATCAGATCATGGGGAAATTCACTGTAGCACAAAAGCATAAACCTTTGGCTAACATGAAGGTTTTCTTAATCTGATTAGGTGCCTGGCATTCAGAGTCATTTAATGCTTATTGTACAAAATGAATAAAAATGTGCTGAACTTCAGCTGCTAAATAGAACAAATAAAATTATAATTTACTAGGCAAATACATCACAAGAAACAAGGCTATTTCCCTTTGGAGAAGGGAACCTGTGATTCCAAGTGCTGAGCCTAGAGACCCATTGAAATTCTGAAGAACCCACAACAATGGATAACAAACAGGTCAGAATCCACAAAATGGAGCACACCCTTTCCCAAATTCCTCCTCTGCTCCAGTGTTTCCACATCTGGAACACGCCAGTTCTGACAATGTTTTTATAGGATTGGCTTGAAAGGCAATAACCTTACAGCATTTGACTTTTACTATCCAAACTATTCCATCTAGAATATATAAAAAGGCAGGGGAAGCTGCATTCAACCCCACCTTCCCAACCCTAATTTGCTTCCTTTCTAGTCAGTTAATAGATCCCAAGAGGTTGCCTTAAGACAGTATGTTCAGAAGCTCTGTTTGAAAGTTTTTCTCCCCTGATCCACAATATCACCTTTCTCCCCAAAAAGCAACAAATAAAATATGGCTATGGCTTTTCTTTGAAAAGAAAGAGGAATGAGGTGGGAGCAAGGGTGGGGCAGAGAGGGGTGCATGGGCTTGGAACTTAAGTGAAGACATGTGTGGCCGACATGGACTTACAGAGAGGCAGGGGGGGATCTGCCCGACGCAGTCCAGTCTCTCCCTTTCAGCGCCATCCGCCTCTGAGCAATGCAGAGGAGACATGAACGCCTGTCATGCAGCTCCTGAGAATCATACATATAGGGCCATCTTGGACTTGATGTTGCTTGAGTATTGATGTTGATTTTCCAGAATCACTCTTTGGAGGAGCATAGACAAATGAACCCAAGCATATAAATGGGTTTGAGCTTTGAGTACCTGGCTGCCAAACACTGCCCTCATCATTCACAAAGATACCTGGGCAAGGGCACTGAGCGCCACTTCAACAGTATGACTTTCACAACCTTGGACAGCCATGGAAATCTGCTGTATGAACATTTATTGACTAAATAGGCTGTAAGGACACAGAGAGGGTCAAAGCTATTTGGGCTTTTGCTGTCTTCTTTGGTAAATCCACATCTGAGGATATTTTCTACTACTCTCCACTTTGCATGCTCTGCTCCAGCCACACTGGCATCCTTGTTGTTCCTTGAACATACCAGGAAGGATCCCACCCCAGGGTCTTTATATTTGCCCTTTCCTCTATCCAGAAGCTCTCTCTCAGATAGCTATATATTTGCTCCTCACCTCCTTAGGTCTGTGCTCAAATGTCACCTTCACAGAGCGATCCATCCCTCCTAACTCCCAGGCACCTCCATTTGCTCTGCTTTATCTTTTACTTATTTGCTTATTGTCTCTCTTTCTCTTCCATAGAATGGAAGCTCCCTGAGGGCAGGGAGTTTGCCTTTTTTTGGTCACTGCTATCACCTCATCAGCTAGCCCTAGTGGTCTAGTGGTTAAGATCTGGTGTTCCCACCACTGTGGCCTAGGTTTGTGTCCTGGTCAGGGAAGCACACCATCTATCTGTTGGTTGTCATACTGTGGCAGCTGCATGTTGCTGTGATGCTGGAAGCTATGCCACTGGTGTTTCAAATACTAGAAGGGTCACCCATGGTGGACAGGTTTCAGTGGAACTTCCAGACTAAGATGGACTAGGAAGAAGGACTTGGCCACCCACTTCCCCAAAAAATGGCCATGAAAACTCTACGAATAACAGTGGAGCATTGTTTGATATGGCACTGGAAGGTGAGAGGATGGAGCAAAAGACTGGGCAAGGTTCTGCTCTGCTGTACACTCACTTTATGACAGATCTTGTGCTAGGTTCTAGAGATTAAAAATTATTTAAGACATAATTATTGATTTCAAGAAACTTCTAATGGGGAAAGAAAAACAAATAAACAATGACAGAAAAGCTATTGCATCCTAGGACTTTATCCTTGTCTGCATGGTTGAGGTACATTAAATTATTACTCCCCCCAACCTCTATCAGATATGTATTCTGCTTCTCCCCTTGAATTTGGACTCTATCATGTGACTTGCTTTGGCCAAGATCAGAATGTTAGCAGGTGTGGCTCAAGCAGAAGCCTGAAATGTGCTTGCCTGGTTAGGCTTGCCCTCTTGAGCCTGTGCCATGACAATTAAGAGTTTCCCTAGGTAGCTGCTGCCCCTCCAGCCTGGCCCCCAGAATGAACACTGTGGAGCAGATCAGAGCTCAACCCCAGCAAGGAGTCAGGCCCTGCCAGAGCCACAGCTGGAAGGAGAGCCACATAGCCAACCCTCTGATCAAATGATTGCTGTTCGAAGCCTGAGCTTTGGACTGGTTTGTTGTATAGAGATAGTTCACTGATACAATGGTCAAAGCTGGGTCACAGTGCACTCATGTTCCAGCTCGCAAGAAGGGGATAAAGCATAGAGGAACAATGCATTGAGGCCTGGAAGGGGCACAAATCACATCAGCTCACATTCTCCACATGGTCACACCCAGCTGCAAGCTGGGGTGGGGCTGGGAAAGTAAGTCTTTGGCTGGGCAGCCATATGTCTAGCTACCTCTCTATTTGTATTAAAGAAAGGGAGAATGGATTTGAGGGGACAGCTAGCAGTAGCCACTACCTGCAGACAGTGAAAGAAATGCCTTACTCTGGAGAAGGGAAAGAACAGTCAGCAGAGATTCTCCAGAGAAACAAAATAGTGAGCTGAGGGTATTCCAGGCAGAAGAAACAATATACACAGAAGGGAAAGATGTGTGGGAAACCTTGGCTGGATCACAGGGCAGCGAAGAGATTGGTGTGATTGGAATGTCATAGATGTTGCTGGAAGGAGGGCAGATGTAAGTGTAGATATAGCATGATTAAGACATTTGGGTACTGAGAGAGCACATGGTTTGTTTGATTTTATTTTCTATCCTGACAGATCTTTATAATTCTTACATTGTTACAGAAAAAATTAGAACTGAGGCATAAGTTTTACAACTTACTAGAGCTAACTGTGTGCACTTTTTCCATTCTGATTTTTCCCCCTAGGAAATGGGGAGGTGGACATGTGCTCCCACATGGGCACCCCCATGACTTTGACACGATCCTGACCCCCTGTGGCTTCAGGGAACCACAACACACTTTCTCAAACCTCTGCATCCCCAGTTCGAACTTCCTATCTCCCCTTCTCCAGATGCTATCTGGGAGGCATGTAGATTTTTCTCCCCGCTTCTGTAGTTCCTGACTTCCATGTAGAAACTAAATGAAGCTGAAAGATTATCCTTAAACCAAGAAATGGGGCTTGTAATTTTCAACACTTTAATTCTGGAGCAGCAGAAACATGTTATACTGCAGCCTGTTACATGGGATTTGTTGTATTAGAATCATGTCCCTAACAGCTGGATGGATTAACACTTTACTCCATTATCCAGATATTAGTCCCATCTCCTGGTAAGGCCATTATAAAGGGTTTCCTCTGCTTTGGACTCTGTTTCTTCTTGCTCTCTTTCCCAGGCCTGGCTAACAGAAGCTGGAGCCCACGTTTTATGTGGCTTCCTGATCTTTATTCCTTTTAAGAGCTCTCCAGGGGAGAGAGCTTTATAGAGAGATGAAATTTATGTGATGTCAGCAGAATCCAGTCCCACAGGCCCCAATGCTGAAGAATTCTATCAGGCAGGTGCTGCCATGTGTCTGCTTCACCTACGGTCTGATAAATCACAGATGTCTTCACATCTGCAACCATCAGCATGAAGTCCGGATAGGATCTCTTTACTCAGGATTCCTGAACTCATCTTCTCAGCAATCATAAAACTGCCCAACCTTCAGTACCCTAAGCCAGCCAAATTAAGTAAACGGGAAAATTAAAACTCCTTATAGGCACATTATTTTCTACATGCAAGCTCCTTTTCCATTTGAGCTTTTTGAAAAGTTCCCCCATGACATAATATGCCTGCAGCTACGCCAGGAAGAGAAGGTGGAGAAACATCCGTGTTTTCTGTGCACTCGATAAACGTTTGGAAGAAACTCTTGGAAGCCGGTTTTCAGACAACACTATGGGTTGACTTCCTCTGACAATTCTGGGCAGCACCTGAGGAAACAGAACAAAGTGGGTGGGCTTCTTGAGGGCTGATGTTGTCGCAATGTGGATGCTAGACCTTCTGTATCCTGGAAATGTCCTAGTTGCCCGCCAACTGGCCCGGGTCATGAGGGAATCTGCCTAAGGTGGTTCCCCGCTCCTTGCCGATTGGCTCGGCAGTACGCGAGAGCTGATTGGACTAGGAGAGGCCCCGCCCCAAGGGCTGCTAATCTATAGGCTGGCCGGGCAACAGCGTTTACCCAATAGGGATAATGATGGAGACGAACTGGACCAACCAGAGCCTTTTCCTCTCAGGATTTGACTATAAAACATAGCCAGAGAATAAGGATAGGGTAAAGAGAACAAATCTGAAGAGAAATAGAGACGGTGTGAGTGGATGAATGTGACAACTGCTGCAGTACTGGAGTAGCAACCACTGAACTTCCAAGACTGAACCGACAAAGAAATAATCCAGCGTCCAGAGCTGCGCTGTATTCCGGTCCAGGGCTCTATCCACAAAACGAGAATAAGTGCTCCCACCACACTTGTGTGCCAGGCACTGTTTTGAGTGCTATACGTGTATTACACCTCATCTAATACAGTAATCCTGAGGTAGGTGCTTTTATCATTCTCTCCTTACAAGGAGGAAACTGAGACACAGATTAGGATTAGAAATTTGCCTAAAATCACACAGTCGGTAAGTGGCTGGAGGAGGACTTGAGGCTTGCCTTCTGACTCTGGAACCCATGCTTTTCACCATTCCACAAGGCTATCAGTCAATCCCTGGAGGCTTTAGTTTCACGATTTTTTTCTTATTGCAAGGGTACTACATACATGTTTAACAAACAACATTCTTTGATTGCAAGCAAAGAACTGATTCTACTCACTTGAACAAAAGGGATTTGTCGGAAGGGAATGAGGTAGTGTAGAGAATGCAAGGAAACACGGAACACTCAGACTTGCACCACACAGAAGCCAGAGTAGCTCAGAGCTCTTGGTATCACGACCAGACAGACACTGCCACCATGAGCTGAAGGAGCCCCACATTCTTCTGTTCTTTCAAATCCCAGGGAGAGAGACCCACTGGTCTAGCTTGGGTCCCACACCCACTCTTTGAGTTGAGAGAGCAGGACATTCAGTGGATGGTCCCTCCAAGACCATACACATTTGGGGAGCAGAGATTTCCCAGAAGGAAATCTGGAAGTCTTTCTCCAGGAAAGGAAATGGATGCTGAGTAGGCAAAACCAAAACATGTCCACTACAGGATTCTTTATAGTGAAGAAGCTTAAAATTAAGGACATGAAAATCCCTTGAAATACCACCATCCAGAGATAATCAACTTGTAACCTTTTGGTCAGTATTTTTCCAGTCTCCTAACTCCCATGTGAAATTTTATAAAAATGGTCATCTCTTGTGCCCACTCCCCGCCCCCCACCCTCAGATCCAGGACCGCACAGATGCTGCTGATCTCTCCAAAGTCTCTCCTCATCACTGCCCCTAGCTCAGTGTTTCTCCACAGTGTTTCTGTGATGAAGAGCCAGTTGGTTTTTTGCTTTGTTTTTTTAAATTTCCAATCGACCTAACTGATATTTTTATAAAATACAATAAAATTAATTACCAGGGAAACTAAAATTTCAAAAAGTGACACATAAAGTACATTCCCCAATTTTTTTATTATTAAATTCAACAGATATAAAATTACTTTGCCCATCTGTTATAAAAGTTTCTAGGGCCGGCCCCGTGGCTTAGCAGTTAAGTGCGCGCTCCGCTGCTGGCGGCCCGGGGTTCGGATCCCGGGCGTGCACCGATGCACCGCTTCTCAGGCCATGCTGAGGCCGCGTCCCACATACAGCAACTAGAAGGCTGTGCAACTATGACATACAACTATCTACTGGGGCTTTGGGGGAAAAAAATAAATAAATAAAAGAAATTTCTAAAAAAAAAAAAAAACTTTCTAAATGCTTACTCTCAATTTCTGTACTTACCCAAGGAAGACTGGTAACAAATACACTTAGTGGACACTTTGAGTAGCATTGTTCTAGGTATCTCTGACCCTTTCTTTCAAGTCTCAGCTAAGATATCACTTCCTCCAGGACGTCTTCCTGACAACCCTCCTCCAACCCACATCTGGCTGGCTGGTCTCACAGGATTCTGTGTGTCCCTCTGTCAGAACACTCACTAATCAAACTGTGTGTTAAATGAATCTGTCCTACTGGGTTGGGGGTGCTGCTGGTTACGTCTGAATGTGTAACCCCTTGCAAAATTTCAGGGCTCCAAAGCCAATAGGGCCACCACAATCCATTCAGCACGCCAATTGGTCAAAGAAGGTAAGTCTGTGTAGACTGATTTGTATAACTGGAAAAAGAAATGCCACGTGTCATTAAATTTAAGATGCTGTGAATTGTAAGATGCATCCCTAGTTCCCTGATGTGCAAATAAGAATTGTAAGACACATCCAGATTTCAGAAATGGTAAAATGTGGGAATAGGTGTCTTTGAACTGATGAAATGTGATTGTTAAAATCACAGTCATCTGTCTTCCGAGTAATGAAAGTCTCAGTTGTCTCCGTGGAGAAAATATTTTGTAGAAAGGAAGAATACACATAGTGAAGCATATTTACATTTCTGATTATGAAGATTCCTGCCAAAAAGATGTTATTTGTGGTTCCTTGTAATCCTTTGCAGATATTGTCACTAATCTCTCCTCCATTCTTCCAAATTATGTATGTATTTGGTATTCTTATTTCCTCATCCTGTCCCTCCAGTAAGTAAAGGCTTGGGTGGTTGAGTAAGTCACCCAAGACGTTGCAGTGAGTGACTCAGTGGGGAATGGAATTTCTGTTCTCCTTACCCCTAGGTAACATTGCCTAGAGCTATGCTGGGAAGATCACTCTGTAATACAAATCAGGAAATTTAATTAACTGAACAGGTCTGGTCCTGACTCCAATTCTTTTATTTTCTTATGGACGACCGATGAGTAAGGGCTTTGACAGAGGAATCTGTATTGCCTGGTCTGGGAAACAATTTCTTTGAAAAGCTCATAAATTGACTTGTGACTGTTATCAACGCTCCAGGACTAAACAAAAGACAGCTACAGACTCAAACGATATATAAACATAACTCTATGTTAATTTGAATATAAAAGTGCCCATAAATCTCTTTGGGGCCAAATTTTTATGTACTTTTTGCTCATCTATGACAACTGATCTTATAGCTTCTTTTATCCCCTGGACATCATTCTGTAGTAATTAGAGTATATTTCTGCGTATTAAAATATCTATTAACTAGAATGACTTGGGATTTACCTAACTTGATCCAAAATCAAGTTTGGCCAGGGCATGTGTGATCCATGCATACTAGGGATATTGATATGTAAATAGTTCATATTAATGTTTAAGAAGACAACAAATGGCAATAATAATGCCAAACCTCCCGGGTAGACTTGTGATGACAGAAGCAACGGAGGAGGTCTAGGAGCATAGAACATTTAGAAAATGGTGGCTCCAGAAAATGTGTCAGTTCCTCGATACTACAAAAATGTTTTGCCATAAAAACAACATTAAAGAAACCAGAGTCCCAGGCCTTCCCACAAACACCTGTGTGGCTGACAATGAAGCCACCCTCTGATCCTGATAGCAGTAACCTGATATCTGGCAGCTGGGACCAGGGATCAAGAAGAGGAAGAAGGAGAAAGAAGGCATTTGCCGCAGACCTTCCTTTATTGTGTCTTTCACTTCCTAGAGGCCCCCTCCTAGGCAGCAGAGCCCCCCAGCTGCTTTATCAGGATCCTCCCCAGGCTTGCTCAATTTCCCCGTCAGCCCCAAGCATCTCAACTACTTCCCTCTTTTTTGCTCAGACAAAACTCTCATTCCCTCTTGGTAGCTGGAAAGCAGTCGGATTGAATTGACGGTCACCAGTTTGTGTTTGACTGATCACCCCTATACTGGTCAATTCTCCTTGTCTGCTTTTAAAGAAATCTCTAAACTATGTTCCATGGGTGGACTTCAGGCACTGACAGAAGGAAGTGAAAAATATTCAGTGTGTGTAGAAGGATGATGTTTAAACCCATACCCATAAACACGACATATAAATAAATATAAATGTATTTGCATTATATATCAATTATGATTCTTAGATGTCAAGCAATAGAAATAAATTCTGACTAACAAACAGAAAAGGCGTTTACTTAACGGCTGTGGAGTAGCTCACAGAATCAAAAGGAAAGTTGAAGAAGTAGACAGGACAGGCAGGAATTGTGAAGTCTGAGTGGAAGTGGAAGGTGTATTCGAAGCAGGAGAATTGATGGATACTATCTTACTAGGAGGAATCGACTCCAAAAGTCATTTGGTCACCTTGTTCAAAATTCAGAGAAAGCATCTGAATAGTCTCACTTGGGTCAGAGACCCTCTCCTTGGCTGGGAGTGGGCAAGGTGCCTTGAATGATGGTCCCAACCAAGGAGAGAAGGTAGTTCACCAGAGTAAAATCGGGGTACTGCTCTAGAAGAGCAGATGTACACTGGTTAGAAGGCCCACTGTCTGCTAAGTGTTGTAGGTACCAACCTCCTTGACCAGCGATGCCTGGGAGTGTGTCCTTGGGTTTAGTCCCCTATCTCTACTTTTCACAGCTTCTACCCTTTCTTATTCTAGAACCCACGGCTTCCTAAAAGATCCAAATCAGTTCACACAATAGCTCCTGCAATAATAGCAGCTCTAATAAAGTGCCTGGTCAGCCCATCCTGCCCTCAGTCCCCAGTTCTTAGTATGTACAGGTCATCGGAAAGTCTGATGCGCTCTTGTGAGCTCAGGGGCATGGGCTAGGTTGGTTTCCAGGTGTAGCACTCTTCATTTTAGGCCTCTGGCCAGTGTTCCAGTTAAAATGAGAAAACCGAGATTAAGTCCAGTGACATTCCCATCGTCCCATAAAACTGTAGAGTCCTTCATTTGTGACTGACAAGTATCTCGCCTCTTAGAATGTGGAGAAACCCTTGCTTTGCTCAAGGTAGCCTTCCTGGCAGGTAACTCTGAGAACCACTTCTTTAAACAAAGTGTAATTAATGCTCAACGGCAGAACAGTGCCATAGATTAATATTTAACCAGTTGGAAGGGGTAACTGAGTGTATGGGGTTTAATAACAGATCTGCAGCACAGTTGACTCAGTCTGTGCCTCATCAGCACTCCTGGGGTCTCCCTATTCCCTAGACTACGTTCTCCCCTTGCCGTGCCGCTCCCTTTCCCCCATGAAGAACCTGGGAGGAAACATGGAAGGCAAAGCCTTAAGCTGTGACTTGCTAACCAAAGGCGCAGCTGAATTTAAGTTTAATATTTACTCAGCCAGGAAATGCTCTAATTAATTCTAGCTCTTTAAATCTTAAAGCCCCACCCTGGAAAGGACAGAAAAGAGCTCTCCCAAAGGGCTCTGCCCTGGGGCGTGAGTAATCCTTTTCTGCCCTATACCCAGATGTCTCAGAGATGGAGTTAGGCAGATCTCCCAAGCTCAAATAAGAGCGTAACTGGGATTGTGGATTGAATTTTCATGGGGTGTCCAATGGCTTCTAGAATAAGAACAGACTGTGTAGATCTCCAATCCTAGATTACAAAAACGAAATAGCCAAATATCTGGAGCAAAAGGAGATTTTCAGTCTAGAGGGGCAGTTTACTATAGGCGTGAGAGTAGGAGTCAGGTGTCCTGGGTCAAATCCTGGCTCCACCACCGTCTCCTGTGGGATCTTTGGGTGGCTCAATTCCTAGTTTCCTCCTGGGTAAATTGCAGTAATAGTATCTACCTCATGGGGTTCTGGAATGAATTAAAATAATCCAGTAAAGTGCTTTGTACCTAATAAGTGCTTAAAGAATATCTGCTACCATTAATTTGATCATTCATGCAATTATTCATTCAAATAATATGCCAGGTGTCCAAAATGTACCAAATAACAAAGTGGGTAATGGTAATCCAGGAAACTGTCCCTCTCCTAAAGGAGCTCACAGCTTAGTAGGAAAAATAAATGTATAAATTATTCTTGTATGTTGTAATAATTGCAGTAATATAGGTATGAACTAAAGTGTTATTAATGTGCAGAAAGAGAGCGCTTTCCATGGAGAATTTCAGGAAGGCTTCATGGTGACATTTAAACTGGGTATTTAAAGAAATTCAGGACTTTTTCTGGACAAGAAAAGAGAAAAAGTTATCTGGGAAACATCAAGAACAGGAGCACAACAATGAGAAAAAGCCCAATGTGTTTGGGAAATAACAGAAAATTTGCCTGGAATACCAGGGTGCAAGGTGGGCATGGTGGGCAGTGAGACTAGAAAGCCAGAGTCAAGGATGTCATGGGCCATTTCAAGGCACTTAGACTTCATTTTGCATGATCAGATTTCCATTTAGGAAGATAATTTATACAGTAATATAAAATTGGGTGAAGAAAGAAGAGATCAGAACCAAGAAGAAGAGAGAGAAGAGTATGGCCACAGTCCAGGCAGGAGATGAAGAGGCCCCAACTCAGGGCCACAGCAAACAACAGGAACGGTGAGGAGGGCAGAATTAGGATATATTTGGATGGAACACTCTTGTCCAGTCTGCTCCTAGTAACGCTAGGAGCAAATCTCCTTCCACTGCTCCTGGTCCTTATATCCAAAATTTGCATCAAGAAAGGGTTTGTGAAAAAATATCTGGAAAGTATTGAGTGTTTCAGAAGCATATTTATAATGATTTTTTTGGTAATAATTCATAAATATTTACCCCCAAATAACCAAGAATCTCTTAGGCAGATCTCCCAACTACCTCCCACATTTGAATTTATCACTTAAATTTGATCCTCCTTTATTTATCCTCCTTATTCTTCCTTCCTCCCTCCCTCTCTCCCTCCCTCCTTTCCTTCCTTCCTTCTTGGTGATGTTAACTAGAGGGGTTCTTTTCTTTGACTATCCCAATCTCTTTATTAGGACTCTTGGTTGCAAGTGACAGAAACCAAGAGCATAATTAAGAAGAAGGAGGAAGAGGAGTTCAAGGGTGGGGGTTGGGGGGGGAGAAGAAGTTGATTAGCTAATGTAACTGGGAACTGAGAAGTCCAAGGGTTGATCTAGTCTCAGGTAGATCCAGGGAGTCAAACACAGATGTTATGGACCGATTATTGCCAGAGGGATGGAATACTCTAATTTGGCAGATCTAGGTCATAAACCTAATTCTGTGGTCAGGAAGATAGGATCAATTACCAAAAGAAGGGTGTGCATGAAGTTTTTAGACAAAAAGAAAAATGTGTGATCACAGTCCACTACGTGAAAGAATTGGTCAATGAAAATTACAGCAGTCCCTTCTTTTATGCTCTTTGATCCACAATCAAAGATATTTTCAAGCTACAGAAATATATGTTCTTTGCTACAAATTCAGATACTGTAAAGAAAAACAGTGTTCTCTGAGTTATTAGCTAAAAGGATGGTACTAAAATCCTGTGCTCTGGGGTGGAAGTACCGTTTTTCATTTACTGCTTGACAGCAATATCACCCAAACTCTTGGGGAGTCTTGAACTTATCCCGTGGCTTTTGGGGTCACTCTGGATTCCTGATCATGGCCCATTTTTGTTGTGTCTATTAGGCGTTCTACTTTACTCTGGAATTCTTTTCAAACTCAAAGGGATGTTTGAGGGAAATATTGGCACACTCCTTGGCCCATAGATAGGTTTATACTTTGTCCAGACCTCAGTTACATTTCACGTGCACCTGTACACACGTGTACACACACACACACATGCACACAGACACACACACGTTGGTGTGCTGGAACCAGCTCCTGAGAGCTAATTGTTAAATTTTCGGGAACTTTGCAAACCAGCAGCTACCTACAGCCATTATTAAAATTTATATAAACTTAATAATTAAATTATTTTAAAATCAAAGATAATGAATACTCAAAATTCATTACTTCCTAATTATTTATGCCTATTGTATCTGTGTGCTGGGAATACTGTATAACAGAGTGCTACTGTGCCTCTCTTCCCAACTGTGTTCAGTGAATTCATGTTGGTAGCTTGAAATCAACTATAGTGGGAATATTTACATCATGGAAATTTGCAAATGCTACAAACCAGGGCTTTTTATTTCAGAGAGTTGGTTGTTAAACATTTACCAGCATACCACTGCACACACGCACATACACCCTCCCCCAATGCAGACTTCTTCCATATTCTTTTTAACACAGGTATTACCACCTTTACTACATGTGTTAGCACAATATATCTATCAAGGAAAACCTTGTTATGCATCAAACTATTGTGGTATATGCATCATTCACAATTAAGATCTCTTACCAAGATATTTATCTGCCTGCTTTATTGGGGCAAGTAGATAAACATTACTAGACATCACAGTGCTTAGATTAGATTCCATATTGTGAAGGGCCTCACCCAAATAAAATACCTGCATCTTCTTCCTTAGATGTGGCATTTTTCCCCCTATTATAAGACTGAATTTAAGAACACTGCTGGCACAGAACCAGAGGTCTCGCCAATTTCCCAAGTCCTTGAAAGAGTAATCACTCAGCAGCCAAGGATAAATTTATATTGGATGACTTTTTAGCCTTTCTTGTGAATAGAGATATATTTATGAATTCAGTGGCTTCACTGTCATATTATTTTCTTGCTTTGTACAATTACACCAAGTGTAAGCTCAAAATAGAACCAAATCCTGAATAAATACTGTTTTAACGCTGATGTAATTTCTTGCTTTTTGCAAGCTACAATTGAACATACATATCTAACAGACCAGCCATACAGGAGGCCAGCCAACGCTTTAGACTTTTAATCTACTTAATGGGATAAAGGTTAGGCATAATTAAATATCTTCGAGCTTGAATTTCTCAGTGCAATAAGCAAATGACTTTGAATTAAATCCATCCAGGGGATAAAATAAAAACATTCATCAAGGTAGCGATTTTGAAGGCGTAACTCTCCTTCTAGTTAAATTTAAAATGGCTTGGCGCTTTGGCCACAAGCCTGAAAAATACGTATCAACATTAGCATATTCTTAGTAATGGCACTCATAAAGAGAGTGGATAGAAAGATGAATTCCTTCATCTCAGTCTTCCCTGAGCCCCAGGATTTTCCTTTTGTTTTTTCGGTTTCCATATTGTTCTATGAACATTCTGAAAGAATGTTGGGGGCCCCGAAGCAGCAAATGTCTTGGAACAGCAAAGGTCAAGCATTCTAACTCTGACACTCTGAAGGTTTTCCTACTTCTGACAGCTAAAAGGCAGCGCTGAGGACAGGCAAAGGCTCTGCTTTGAGAAGATTATCTGTTCCTGTAAGAAGAAAGTGCTCCGCTCCTGAAATGATGAGGGATACCCATGGTCAATGAAGCAGAATTCCAGTGAGGTGCTCAGAAGCATGACATCCTGCTCTCTCAGATCCTATCTAGAACCACTGCTCCGAGATCCTGGTTCCACTTCAACATGGAATTCTCAGTGCTGGTGACAGCTGACTTTAGTCACTCCTCTTTGCTACTTTGCCTGAGAAGACTGTGGCCAGAAGAGTTGCCTGTGCAAACATAGCTTTGCATCCAGGCTCAACGCTGTTCTCTCCTGCCTGTTGACCAGAAAATAATTCATTTACCTGCTGTCCAATAAAACAAACCAGGTAGACAGGATTCCTTGCAGATAATTCCCTAAGATAGTCCATACTGTGTCTGCAGAGAGATCTGTGTGGCTGTGGGCAATGATGTGAAGGCCAGAGGAAGGGGGTGAGTGAAGAGATGGGAGAGGAAGGGAGCTGGGTAACCAAGGTCCTGTGTCAAGACAAATCACATGGTGCCATGTGACAGTAAAAAGAATTCTCATTAGCTGCTCCAATGCCCTTGTCTCTAATGTCCCAGAGGGACATGTCCCCTAACCTAAAATTTTAATCTTGAGGGCCGTTTCTTTGCTTCTTAAAATTAAGGAGTGGAAGAGAGAATGGTGGCCAAGACATCTTCCCCCACCTCCACCCCTCTCTCTTTATACATAATATGTGTGTACATACATGTATACAAATGCACATGCACACACAAACCTACACTTGTGTGTATGTATGTGTAAGCCCTGATATCAGAGCTTGTTTCTGACCATGTTTTGCATTTTAACATATATTTTTCTGGATCTCTTCTTTAAGAACACTGTATTATACTTTCGAATTGTGACCTATGGTGTGTGATCTTTCACGTCCATGTTTATTTTGAGCCACTGATCCTTGGCACTAAGTTTTTAATATTCTACATTTTAAATTCTACCAGTGCGCTCCATATAACAAAACTTGTTTGGGCCCAATGCCCATAAAGAGAGTGTTTGCTTAACAACAGAGTAGGTTCTGTTTCCTTGTTGACTCACTTCAAGCCCTAGAGAGTGGAATGCCTTGCCCTCACAAGTTGCCTGATAACCATCAGAGTTGCCCTATTTGACTAGGGGGATGGGGAGCACAAGAAGAATATGGTGTTTAAGCTGTGATGACCAAGTCAAGTCCTTCCCTCAGCTCAAACTATTTCCCCAAGGAAATGCAGGGATAGAAATTTTCCATGAGGTCCAGGGGAAGAGGAGGCAAGTTCATGACTGACAAATGCTGAGGAGGGTCAGACAAAACTGCAGTTTGAAGGAGCTGGGCCCAAGACCAGGTTTCCCTGGGTTGGAGCCAAAGGATGTGACTGTTCCTTTCACCAGCTGGGGAGCCTAATGACGCTACCTTCTGCCCACTCCTAGATCAAGTACTTCCTATGGCCAGCCCCCTGTGATGGAACCATCTCCGAATCCCTGAAAGTCCTACTTCTGGAATGTCTGCCCAGTTTCCTATAGCCTTGAGCATTTCATTACCTGTGTTGAAGAGGTAACCCAACCCAACCCAGGCATCTCTCACACTTTTCAGCATACTTTCTCAAGTAATGGAGACGAAACTAGAAGATGTGTGTGGCTGACATGCTGCCAGGGGGTCTCCATGGTTGTGTGTGCCTTGTCCAGACTAGTGGACACTGCTACTCTTCCCCTAGGCCTGAGATACTCATGAAGTCCTCGTGGATGTGACCCCTAAGAGATAGGCCCAAGGTCTGAGCTGCTTAGGAGAATTCAGGCACAGTGATGAGCTGAGAATCCTGAGTTTGTTAAGAGCTTATGAGATAAAGGCTGTTCATTCCCAGCTGCAACTTTCACAAATTCACTGGCCTTTAAAAAAATAGCAGATGAAACTCAAACAGCTGGGCTCTTTCATGCCACATTCCCCAAACTGGTGAAACCCTTCCATGCAGCTCTCCCCACTGGCAGGACATTGTGCTTGGAGGTGATGCCCCTGGGCTTGCATCGTCTGCGATTTCTATTTAAAGGCAAATCCCAGACAGAGCCATATTTGTCGTAAATTATTACGGCAATGTGACATATGGCTTTTCTGCCACTAAGGTCACTCTACCATAGGCGTCTTGCTTCCTCCTCAATTGCTGTTCATTCCAGGAGGCTTCCTCAATTTCAGCAATTCTTGTGGTGCGGAACCAGCCACTCAGCCATTTATCACTGGTAATAACCAAGAGAGTTGTGATCTTTTACATCTCCACACAGTGATCTAAGTCTTGGAAGGCTTCCTAAATCCCTGGCCCCCTCTATCTGGCCAGGGCCTCTCTTCCTTTCTAAGTGCAACAGCTCAAAATTTCAGATGCAGGGCTCTCCTGCTGTGTAGGAGCTTGTAGGTCACAGCAACACCCAACAGATTCATTAACATAGCAATAACAGGAGAGAAAAGAAGGCTGGCGATTCTGGTGAATGCTGAGCCTTGTTCTAAATCCTCATATAGAATCTTGATAGACCCGTGAGCTGGGATTTGAAGCACTATTTTGCAAAAGAATTTCAGAGAACCGAAAGCATGGGAATGGAGCCATCAGGACAAAAAGCCATGCATTGCAAAGCCCTACTGCAAACAAGCTCAGCTCTCAGGAGAGGTCTCAACTGAAATAACAGCACGTGGTGGTTGTTCTAACTCCGTTCCAGCAGATGAAAGCATTTTAAAATTTTGAAGGAAGTATTTTAAAATTTTGAATGAAGGCAAGAATTCTTTTTCTCCCTGTCGGTGGTTCCCGTTACTTACTCTCTTAGAACACGATGCTCTTTCTCCAGTCCTGTCTATCAGAACCAGAGGACCTTCCTGCAACTTGCAGATATTTCCATAGTCTTTGGTGGACCCATCTTGGCTTTGAGGGTGGAAGCAGGGTGTGTCAATTAAAATACAAACTCCCAGGGGATGCATTTCTTGAGGAAGCAGGCCTGAGTGTGCCTACATCCCTCCTGGTTCTTTCCTTGGATGTGTCCTGCCTATTAGCGGCCTTCCAGACAGGCACCCCTAGCTGGCTTTCACAGTGGCCTGTGACGTTTCGCCTGCCAGGACCCAGGACTTGGGGGTAATTCACAGTCAAGAAAGAGCGTCAGCATGTAGAGTCTGAACAATGGGCCATCTTGAACACATAACTACATTTTGGGAACAAAAACTGTGCATAGAGATTTAAGGAATTCAGCATTCAGATAAAAGAACACCAATGCTATGGGAGAAGGGGGCTGCTTTTTGCCCCACCTACTTTTTTTGGGCCACAAATTCCAGAAAACTTCTGGAATTGCTTATTCTAAAAGTCTCCATTTGAGGGGAAAAAAAGACTAAAACACTTCCCCAGTAGTATGCACCTTTGCCAGCCACTTTCTCATAAAAGAGTGCACTTGAGAAGTACTAGATTTGGAACTTTACAAAAAAAATCAACAAACCAATCCCTTTTCCCTACTTTGTGACTACATGTAATCAAACACACTAGTAAGTGGCATTTTTGCTTTTGAAGTTACCCTATTTCTTTCTCTTTACAATTTATTTAGTAATGAGTTGCTGTAAAGAAATGCAATGATAGATGTGCTGGCTCTGTATCGGTCCTCCTTCCTTAGCACCTCTGTCTCTTTTGATCACCCACAGAGGAAGGAGCACCGGAATAGCTGCCCCTGGTCCCTCCCTAGGAGGTCCTGCATCACATGCTCCTTATTCAGAAGAAAGAGTTGCCATTTGTTAGTGGCGAAACGTCATGGTTAGCCCATGCTATTGATCTGGGTCCCTCGTGTCACAGCAAAAGGGGCTGTAGTGGGAGCGGGGAGAAGAGGGCTGAGCAGGATGACTTTGGTGTTAGAAAAGTGATCAAATTGGGGCTATCTCTTGGAAGCACAGTGAGACGGCACAGGTTGGAGGTACAGGGGGTGAGGAGGGGGCAGGCTCAGGGTCGGCAGATGCTGAGGGAACATGCTTTCCTGCCACTGGGCCTCCTAAAGGGCTACCAGGCAGGGCTGACTTGTATATCTCCAGGGGCCCATTCATCCTGGAATTGTGTAACACTGGCTTCCCAGCCTTACTGCCTGAGGGGAAGAGGTGACAAGGACTGGGCAGACCTATGACTCCGCCCCCACTCCACCTGCCTGTCCCAGCAAGCTTCCATTCAGAGTAGTGCAGCAGACTATGTGTCAGAGTTCATCTCTGAGGGACAAGATGTGCCCCATGTGGCAGAGTCTCTTCCTGGCTTTGCCACACACTAAACATCTGACAACTTATTCTATTCCCCCAGCAGAGGCCAATGACCAAGAGAAGGCTCATGAATGAGTTTTCAGAATTTGGCCTTCTCAATTGTACTCCACGTTCTCTAGATCTTCCATCAGAACTTCTTTTTCTACTCTTGTTGCTTCCCTATTTGGCCCAAGCCCATTTGTATGATGTCCAAGGTGTAGTTGGGGCTCTGGGGTAGGGCTGGTTCGTCACGCTCTGAGGGACTGGAGATTCTCAGGCTGCCTCAGGCAATGGAGTACGTGGTAAGGACAGATACGGCGATGCAGGAGATGGGGACCCCACAAGAGCCCAAACTAGAGGACAGAGGGTCATCATGGAAGAGGGAATAGAGTTCAGGAATTGGAAAGATCTAAAATTTCTCTAGGGCCTATTTTGTGGTTCCCTCAGATATTGAATCTCCACCATGACAGTGGCAGAGCTCTTCTTGTCTTTCCTTGGATTTTCCCAGCATCTACCCACCACCTGCATCATGTTCCATCCTGTATATCTTTTTCTACATCAGGGATTTCTGCCAGCCCACAGCTCAACAATACTCATGACTTCTGTTTCCTCCTAACTTTCATTCACTTGTGGGCTCTCACTGTTCACTGCAATCAGTGCTCTTGTATCTAATATTCAAGATTCTACAAGAGACAGAATCTGACTGGCCCAGGTTGTCACCAACAGTCCTCTGGGCGGAGGCTTTCATGCCAAACCACACACCAGTCTGCAGATTACCTGCCTAGCCCTGTCCTCTAGCAGGGGCCTCTGGGGCTTTTCCCCAGCAGAAAACTATGGGCTTGCAGCACCTGATGGTTCCCTCCAGAGGGGAAGACAAAATATGAAAAGGAAGAAAATGAAATTTTCTACCATTCCACAACAACCATAAAGCACCCCTGATGTTGAGGCATCTCGGGAGCCTGCTCTTAGCGAGGTTCCTATTACACATATGGCATTTCTACCAACAGCAGAGCCTGCAGGTTGCTGGCTTGAAAGCAACAGCCAGCCCTTATCTGCCTGCTGCTTTGTTAAAAAACCAAACCTTTGCTCAAGGCTGTGAATACTAAAATTTGCCAAAGGAAGTGGTGGGAACTGCATTACTTAAATCCTTTCAAAATTGCCTGAATAAAGCACTTCACTCAGACGTAAGGAGAATAGACTGGCGCTGACCCTGCAGGCCATCCATAAGATGACCTCAGAGTTTTTTGAAACCAATGAAACAAAGAAGTAAGTTCATACCCCTCCCATCCCCATGCCCTTTAATCTTTACTTGGGTTCTGATTCCAGATTGTCTCCACCAAAGAAGTTTTAAAAGCATCCACACATAATGCCATCCTCAAATAGTGTAAGATCATCCTTTCCACTGTAAAGAGAGAATTCATTTCAAAAAGTCTTTCGTGTTTCCATTTCTTCTTCCGTAATTACTGCAAATGTCATCATGAGTGGACTCTGAATAATTCTCCCAATTCCCTCTGGTGCCTCAAAATGCCCTCCACCTTACAACCTTCAAATTGAGTAGAATGTTCCCTTGCACAGCTTTATGGCATCTGTTATGAAGTAAAGGCTGTTTGCTCTTTGAGATCCAAATAATCACAGGGCAGCTTCTCAGTCAACAGCTAGAATCCAGAAAAGTAAAAGCAGAAGGAAGTGGGCATCTTTTGCAGGAGGTGTAGCTTGCTTTCTTTTCTTCTTTCATTCATTCTTTGTTTAGAAAGCAGATAAGGAGGTATTATTTATTGAGAAAGAAGTATGTGCATTAGCTACCATGGTAACTTATGTTACTGTTGGCAATGTCCAGGCCAATTAAGGTCCTTTCATAATGCTCGTTTTCTTTCTAGGGGCCGAGAAAGCCACTCAAGTCAGAGTCAGATAAGTATCTTACAAGCACTAAGCATTAGACTTTGAATGTCCTTCTATTGGCTTTCCTGGAAATCTTACTGTGCACAATGGATTTGCATTTACCCCAAGCCTCCAGGAGGAGCCTGGGCCCTGGATTGCGCCCAGCTCTAGCTCTGGACAGGGAGACCTCCTTTAGCAGGGGTCAGTCTTGCCGCCATACCCTTCTGCACCTGCTGTCCAGTCACTCTGCAGTTAGATTCTGAGCCTCACTTGTTTGTTCTATGGAGGTCTTTCTTCCCTGGGCTCTTTGCCCAGGCTCTTGGTCGTTGTGGTCATACCTCTTCGATGCTAAAACTGGCTTTCTGCTGATATCTATGCATTAATCCATCTACCCATACATCCATCCATCCGTTTATTACCTTCCTACCACATACCAGGTGCTGTATTTGGTGCAGGGGATACTGAGATGAATAGGACATGATTTCTGCCTTCAAAGAATTTGCAATTTAATGGATGAGGTAGACAAATAAAAAGGCCAGTGATTTTACATACGGACATTTAAAATTCACATCATGTGAAAGATTTACAGTGAAACATTTCATTCCCACTCCTGTTGTACAGATCCTCAGCTCCCCTCCCTACTAACGTCAACCAATTATTGGAAATCCTTCCAAGGATACGTGCGTAAGCATACTCAGCTGTCTGGGTGCGGTGGGCATACAGTGGATGCCTTCTGGCCATAGGGACTCTGACGGAAGCAGTAAGTATACAAAGTCACTCTAGCAGGGTTCCCATGGAACTATGTCCTAGTCCTGGTACACTGGCAAACACACTTTCATTCTTTTCAACTCATTTGTACAACTGTGGGTTAATCCTTCCAGACTACCATGATATCTACGATGTGTACAAATCCCTAATTGCCTACTGATCTTGATACGTAACTATTTCCTCAGCCTCTTCTTTGGAGGTGACATGAGGCACCTAAAACGTACATTCCAAATCCTACATGAGTCATTTCCGTTGCTTCTTGAGAGGCCCAACTCCATCATTTCACACTTTATCCACCATCATGGGTGTTCACCATAATGTAAAATGATGGGCAGGAAGAAAGGCCACATCAGGTTAAAAATGTGGTTGTTTAACTTAGGGGAGTATAGCTGAGTGCTAGTGGCTCATAGCATGGAGAAAATACACACTAACCAAGGATTTCCAGTGGATAAATTTTGTATATGTTCAGCACTTACATTCAGGTATGCACTGGGATGGCTACACTGGTTGTTAATAACTGGTGTATTTCTGATTAGTTGGTGTCATGCCATACAGATTGGAACTATTTCAGCTATTAATAGTGTTAATACAAATAAGGACTTCATGGGACAGTTTGAAATGAAGAATGCCTGTATTTTATGTATAATCAATCATATATTTTAGGCTTGGGATTTTAAAAGCATTTTCTGAGGCCCTTTAATCTTTCCTTGGAAATTCTCAGAGCACCCTCCTTGGGTAATCAATGAGGCCAACCAGGCAAGGCCTTGGGTCTCCCTCCTTCTCCTGCTTCCACTTCCTCAGAGCATCTGCTCTTTTGCATTGAGTTCTGAGTAAGATTTCTTTTAAAGAAAATACTCTGTTAATTAGAAATAAGGTTGAAACCCTATGAGATATATAATTCCACTACTCTGGTGGTATTTCTATGGGGGCCATAGAGGTGCATGGGGAAGAGCCCCTAATCCAGTCTTGGGCGTGAAGCATGGATCAGGGAAGGATTTCCATAAAGAGCAATTCCTGAGTGTGTGTAGGGTGGGGTGGTGCGATTGTGTACCTTCCAGGCAGAGGCAGCAGCATGTGGAAAGTCCCAGAAGCAAGGCAAAGAAAGTTTAGCTTCTTCAGAAAATTTCCACGGGGTTCAATATGGCTGGAGTGTTTGGTTTAAGACAAGACTGAAGAAGAGAGAGGAGGTCAAACCTATGTTCCTGCCTATTTCGCTTTGTCACTTTCACAGCCTTCAACAAATGCTCTAGACCTGGGTGGTACCACCCAAACTCTTGAACTTCAAACCTGGTGAGGGTACCATCTGTTCCTCCCTGTCCTTTCAGCACTGCTGAGCTTTGACCTAACCACGCTTCCGACATGACCCAGCCTGAAAGATTGGACATTGAATCCAGTCAGCTCATCTGTATGTTCACTTTTTTGCAGTCTGCTTATACCCATTCCAGATTCCTGAGCCCTATCAAGCCTGAGGCCCGATTTGTCTAAACCAAGTGCTGACCTTCCACTGGCCATGGCCTAGCTTTCTGATTCTCATTTGGTTTCTTAGTCAACTCTTTGGACAAGATCTTGCAATGGAATGATCAAGTGACCTCCCAAATTCTCAACACCCTCCAGCAAGCAGGTGTCGCACCTTCAGGAAGCCAGCCATTGGTTACCTACAGTTTCAGTTTGGCTCACCCTCAACAATTATTGTGATCTCCCTCCAGCTCACTAAGCTATCTTTTGTACCAAATTGTAGCCTGGGCTATGACATTCTAGTTTAAAATCAAGTTTTTTGTTTGTGGAAAATGTTCTATCCTCTTTTCTTCACATTGGACTTCTCTTAGTCAAAGGGGATCTCCAAGTTGTGAGAATTGAAAATGCCAGATTGTCTCCCTTTGTGCACTGTTGAGCACCAGGATGACTGCCAGCAAAGGAGCTTTGGGCTTATCAAAATCAAAGAGCTCAGTTCAAAGTCTTTAAGGAGCTGTCCTTTCTGGTGGAGAAACCATCAAGTCCTATACTGCTTATTATGGTCTTCAAATTGTTGATTGTGACAAAGCAAGTTTTGTGTACAGGAAACAACCACTTCCCTTCTCCCTTTGGAGGACCGAAAAAAATTTGATCTTAGATAAGAAGCCATAAATAATCACATAAACAATTACTCAGCCTTTGCCTTTTTTCTTTTAATCCTGTAATAGTACTTTAGCAATAACATCAAACACTACTATTTCTCTTTGGTTTGCACAGTGAATAAAAATAGGAAGAAAATTCAAATATTGTAAGTACTTGGTTTTTAAGATTTCCGTTAGTTGTGAGAAGACACTGTTATTGATGCATTGTTGGCTCCTAATTTGCTAACCATGCATGACTATGCAACGGAACGCAAGTTTTTTATTTTCCCCCAACAGAGAACAAGACCATTTTTACAATGTGTCATTGAGGACATAAATTTCTCAGCTATATGAAGTGCTTCTATTAAAACTGTGCTTTTAGATGTGAACCACAGCTCCAATATTTAGTTTTAACTATCTAAATTTTAACTTCTCCCAAGCCATAAAGAAGTTAAAAGCCAGGTCACTCTCTAAACAGAGGTTGGGCTTTCTAATGCACTGTTATCTTTTATGGGATCACAAGTGCTGGCAATGCTCCATAAATGTTAAGCTGGCTTAGCCTATGTAGTTTTCCACGGGAAGTTAGGAATAAAAATGTGATCCATCAATGTGAACAATAAATATTTGCCATGTACTTAGTGATAGATAAGACATTTACTGCTTGAAAATGTTCTAGAAAAAAAAAGGAGGAGCCATTTTACTGTGGAGAATATAACTGTCATTAACAGGAGAAAAGAATTTCCTGAATTTGAAGTGACTCAAAACAGTTGATTTAATATTTAACATTAGTATTATATACATTTTTAATATTTTATAACCACAACAATACCTGCTTATAATTTAAATGTTATAATGCTGGATACTATACCCTGTGACTAGTAAAGCTTATTTCATCTAAACTATCAAGGTGGAAGCTTCATTTAATGCTCTAAAGTAATTGTGTAATTGTACCTTTTATTTTATTAAGCCTATTTGCCTCATAGTAGTAGGACTGATTGCATAAACACCCTTCTCTATGCCTCCCAATGATGCTTTTGTCATTCATTCGTTCACTCTACTTAAATCATTCATTATTTATTCATTCTACTTAACACCTGTTGAGCACCTACAGGGGCCAAGCCACTCAGTAAAGGCGCTGAGGAGGAATCGAAGATGAGTAGGATCTGGTCTTTGCCCTCCAGGAGTAAAAAGCAAGTGGAATGGAGTGTTTACCGTGCTCTGGCACAAATGGGAACCCGGTGCAGAGGAACAATGGAGGGAGGGGCTGGGTCTAGATAGACAGGGGCCTGGTCTACACAGTTCTTCTACAATGCAGAGTTTACCCACAAAAAGTGAGAAGATGTCATGAAAAGGGCCCTGCATTGGGAATTAGAAGGCTTGGGTTTCGCTCCTCGTCCAGCTACTTACAAGATTTTTGATCCTTGGCAATTCATTTCAGCTCCCTGAAGTTTCTCATCTATAAAGTAGAAATAATAATAATAGCTGTGCACTCATCTCACAGAATGGTGGTTTTGAGGCTCAAATGAGCTAGCGCATATGACAATCTTTTTAAAAGATTATATGTATCTTTTAAAAAGATTTTCTCTATATATCTCACATTATGGCCGCTGGTGTCCAATTTCAAGTATTGTGACTACTTCTGGATTTCATAATGAGAAAGAAAGGTGAAGAATTTGGAGAGGACTCAGAAGACATGGATAAGAAGGTGAAAAAAAAAAAAAGAATAAAATGGGAAACCTGACACAACATGTGCAATAAACACAGGAAGGGCTCCAGGTGTTTCCTATCTTTACCAAGACCCCCAAGAAGAAGAAATAGATTCAAATTGCAGCATGAGGGATTTAGGTTAGGAAAAAAGGTGATTTTATTTTCTCTAAAGAGCTGTTAAAACACTAAAATGGCCAGTAAAGGAAGGCTCTGGTTCTCCTCCAGGAGTCTTTAAAGGTAGGAAGAACGAAGCCATCTTATAGGGGGTCACTGTTCAGAGCAGAGGATATAAACAGAGTTCAAGTACAAGAAGTGCCCAGATGATACTTGAAACATGCAGAACTTTAAATGATTCCTTTGGGGGAGAGTCAGAATCTGGAGAATTACATTGGGACCCCACTCACCTTCCAGAAGAAGTAGATGGAAAAGATATGCCTTCTGTTCTGCAGACCTGTTATTCTTTGTTCCTTATTTTGTGTAACTTTAGACATTTTATGGCATATCTATACAGCCTGAGGGCCATGAAAATCATTTGCTTTAGGACCAACCAAACACACAATTGCTTTTTCTTAAGCATCTGGATTGATTCTCATTCTTGGTGGGATTCTCTAATTTCATCCCAGTTCCATGTAGAGTGCCATACAGGCCTAGTGGGCACTGGACTAACCCAAGCCTCTAAGTTACAGCCCTTACCTCAGCAGAGTATGTTTCAAGGATTCCTGGTATGTGGCTAGCCAGAAACCAGGTACATTGGGAGCTAAAGACCATACTTACCTTGGCTATTTTCCAGGCTCTATAAAGTGAATAAAGTGAAACAGAATCTTTAAAGCATCCAGGTACAGACCTAGTCCAGGCAGAAAGCAAGGGATAGTCTGTATAACCAGCCCAAAAAACACACTTCAAAGAAGCCATTTGCCCTGCTGGAGTTGTTCTGGAATGTTCTCAAAACTACACTGTGATTAAACCTGGCTTCCATTTCTCAAAAGAGATGAGAGTCTGCAAGGAGCAAAGGCCTACAGTGGGCTTGCACTCTGGCTGTGGGTTAGTCCCACGTTACTCCTGCCTCTGCCCTTCTTTGGCTGTGGGAGGAGGAGTTCAGGGCCAGAGGATGCACCAATGAGTCTTTTACTGTCCACGTGTGATTATTTGGGTCAGACCCATTCCTGAAATGGCACTGTTCTTTCCTAAGCTTATCTCCCATCTGAGTACACTGCACCTTGGAGCATGTGCTGCTTTTTTCCACCCTTCATGGTTGCAGTCTACCTCTCTACTTGTGTAGCCAACAGGGAAAATGGCTACAGTAGGAGGGAGTCTCTGTTGTAACTGTCTATTTTTAGTGGTTCATAAACTTCCCAATATTCCTTTGGCATGAAGCTACACATGCTTGGTCTCAGCCCGAAGGGAAGTTATTTTGGAAAGTTTGAGCAAAATCCTCTCCATTGCTGCTTGGACTGGGTAAGGCAGACAGAAAAAATGGGATTTTAGAAAATCAGGTCAGTAACTTTGGGGCTGGTGTGGAACTGGACACTGGAATCCTATGTGGTCTGTCCTCCTCCAGGCCCCTGTTAGAGGCGGGGCTGCCGGACTCCCTTTAGGCTGCTTCTAGTTACAGGAAAGTGGCCGCGCCATTGCCTCTGAGTTGAGGGTGATAGCAAGGCGGTCAACAGGCTACACCGTGGTATGAAAGGAGAAAGGACTGGATCCAAACTCAAAAAAATCAAAATCTGCCTCTCAATAGTTATATGGCCTTGGACAGATCTCATCCCTTCCCTGGAGTTCAGTTGCCTTCTCTATGAAATGAAGCAGCTAAGCCAGCTCTCAGTTCTAATTCTGCTCTGGAATAAGGGGATAGAAATATATCTCTTCTTGAGATGAAAGTACTCACATAATTGGGAGGAAGTTATCTTCATCCTGTAGGGGCACTGGTGGTAAGAAGCCATTGAGACCAAAGGCAGGCTTTTCCTATAGCTCGTATGAGGGAGAATAAAAAATTGAGGCTCTGAAGTACAAATACTTGCAGGATTCTTGTTTGTGGAAGGTGGAGATGCAGGAGTGATAAAAACAAAAATGAGGTGATGGTTTTTCTATGGTTATTCCATGTTGTTTCCCAGAAGTGAAGCTATTTATCCATCAAAGCAGATGAAAGCCAAGCTTAATTTTTTTCGAAAATGTGAAAAGTTCATTTGTTTGTTTATTCATCTATTTATTTCTTCAACTAACATTTATTGAGTGCCCACTGATTTTCACCCTTTCCTCTTGGAGTGGGGAAGGAAATGGACAGGGGATGGAAAAGGTAAGAGAAACAACTGGTTGACTGTCCAAACACAAAATGTGGGCTTGGGGTCTGGGGAGTACCCTGAACATGAAAATGGTGTCCTCCAGGGAGGGCCTAGAGCATCCCTGAGCAAACAGAGTGACCAGACACTTAGATTATATGTTTGTGCTTCCCATGTGCTTCCAGGTTTCGAAGGCAAATCCCCCTCGCTGATTAGCAGAGATGCTGGGACTCCGTACCCAGGGGCACTTGGCAGGATGCCACCACACCTACATCAACCTTCTCGCTTCCTTGCTCTGTCATCCATTCCCATGGGAAGCTCTGAGTTCCCACACGTCCTCAGCCAGGAAGATCAGTGTGGACACATCTGTGTGTATCATAGGGTGTGGCTGATAAGCACCAGCTGCTGGACCCTACTTGGCCCAGAGCACCACATCCTCTTCCATATCGGCTACTGCAGCAAAACCGCAGACCCTGTTCCACAAGTCTGATCAGAGCCAGCTTTTAAGAAGGGGAAAAAGAAATAGCGTAGGGAGCTTGATTGGGTTTCTTGCCTACCAGGCAAGACCTGGTGTTGGTACTACTGCTGTCAGAAGCAGTAAAGGGGGAGTGGTGACATCCTTTTCTGAGGCTTTGACATGAAACCAAGAGAAAGGAATCCATACTAAACTGTCGCCAACCTGAGAAAATGATACCAGGGTGCAGAGCAGTCCTTCTCAAGCTTCCATGTGCATACAGATCACCTGGAGATCTTGTTAGAATGCAGGCTCTGAATCAGCAGGTCCAAGATGGGGCCTGAGAATTTCCATTTCTAACAAGCTCCTAGATGATGCCTGCGCTGCTGGTCCATGGACCACACTTTGAACAGCAAGCCTTTAATTTTAGTCTCCCCAGCACTTCCTCGGGGGTAGGAACATGAACATGAACCAAGCTGGACCAATGAAAATATCTCAACACAAGTCAAGGCGTGGCACGTGACCCCTGTGTGGCCAGAGTTTTTGCCCTTTTTTCAATTGGGGGGTGGTCAATATGGAACAGAGAGAAGGAAACTCTATCCTCTCTAGTTGCTAAAGTGTGAGCCAGAGCTGCTCCTAACAGTGATCCCCATGTCACAGAGGAGTTGGTCTGAGAAGACACAGCAGATACGTGGGAGAAGTGAGCAGGGGAACAGAGAGGATCTTGACTGTGTTCAATGTCCTAGTTCCAGTTGTCCCTAAGGACTTGCTCTTCCTGTGGTTTTTCTCTGTGAGTCTGCAAATTACCCTCTATTGCTTAAACTGGTGGTTCTCAACCTGGCTGCTCATTAGAATCTGATGCTGGAGGTCCTTACCTGGGGACTCGGATTCAATCCGAGGGATAGGACTTGGGCATAGGCAGGTTTTAAAGCTCCCCAGTTGATTCTAATGTGCTGCCAAGATGGAGACCCACTGAGGTAGGCTCATTTAAGTTAGGTATGCATCAGCAGCAACTGAGGGAGTCCTAAAATGGGTTCTTGGGGACCCACAGAGCTAGAAGAGTCAGACTGAGCAGGAAGGCCGGGACAGACTCCTGAGAGGACAGCATTACAAAGGGCCTGAAGAAAGGGAGGCTGAGGACCATACTCCAGCTTTCAGTGACCTCTTTGCTCCCTCAACACTGTGTGCCACAAGATGCCATCTCTGAATTATGTGTAGTGCTCAGTCTTGTTTTGGTCTTTAATTGTTTCCAAGGGGACTAGCTCTGGTTCCAGATCGTGTGCTCCTTCAGGGCAGGGATGGTGTCTGATGCCTCTTTCATTTCTTCCTAAGCACCAGACACTATACATGCACTTGCTGGCGTTCCCAAATACGAGGTGGTTAATGGATATCCAAGCATGTGCCATAACTGGTTGGCCTCATCTTTCAAACCTAAGTCTTCCCAACCTCTTCCTCAATGAAGAATTCCTAAGGCTGTTCACTCATTCTCAGCATGTATTTTGGAGGGGGCGTGGGGGAGGTTCATCAAGTGCTTATTTTATAGCTCAGACCCACGTCTTAGTCCAGAGTGGATGGAACGTGCCAGAAGTGGGGGATCAAGGGGTTTGTGAACTCTCTTGCCACTTCAGGTTCAACCACTTGTTCTCTTGAAATAGAAATAGCTGCTAGTTCTGTGGGATTTTTTCTTTCCCCGAGGTCAGGCCCTTTTCTCAGAAATGCAGTTGCCTGTGGAAAACTGACACTCCCTAATGAGTCCTCAACAGCTGTCAGCCCCACAGCAATACTAATTATTCTGCAAGCTTCTTGCTAAATTCCAGTGATGGTCTCTGCCAGGGCCTGGCAACACATGCTCACTGGAGGTGGCGGGAGCTGACAGAGCTCTTTGGGTGGTATCCTCTCCCTTTCCCTCAGGAGGACTTGCCCTGGGAGGCTTCCAGGCAGACCTTCCACGATGGATGTGAGGAGACCGGAAGTGCATGTAGAGTTTTCAGGCTGAGCCTTAGGGCTGTTCTCCCTGAATCAAAGAATCTGAAGCACGAGAAGGGACTAAGCTGATAGCTAGGAAGAGTCATCAGCCTTGCCAAGAAGAAAAACATACATGAAAGCTGTTAATATGTAGAAAATCTTTCACAGATATAAACACTGTCGTTCTTTCTTCTTTGGTATTGTTGTATGGGTGAGAGCTGTAACATGGACAAGACACCTTCTGACCAAATCCTTGGGTTAGGAATCCAGAGCTCGGCTCTGGTCTTCTAGACTTTATTCTACCACTAACTTCCTGTGTGACAATTCAGTTAATTTGTCTGGGCCTCAGATTTCTCACAGCTGGATGTGTACCTCTTCTAGCAACAACATTTTTACAATTCAGCAAACTATTCATTAGATAAGGTGTCGACGGTCAATAGCCTTCAAATAACATGTGGGAAACTACAATTATTGGCAAGAATGGTAGGGGGCTCTTTCCAAGTGACTTAAATCCACATGGATGTCAATTCTTGTATTTCCTGGAGATGTGGCCAAAATAAAAGGCTAGTTGGGAAGAAATTGTAGCCCCCTACTTGTAGCCTTGGTTTGTTAAATGGATCCTCTCCGGCTTAGTGAGATAGAAAATTTATTTTCCTAACTCAGTTGAGAATCTCTGTTGTGCTCTGTTTCTCTCTCCCTTCTCCTTCCCCCAGCCTCAATGACTTCCGGGTTGGTTTTTCCAGAACACCTGGGAAAGGCATGGGGCTGGGGGGTGTCCTGGTCCAGTCAGCTGCTGCTTACAGCACATGCTAAAAGGGCTTTAAGGAAATAGCGCGGGATGCCTGTCCGGAGAGCGGACCCTCCCAGGCCATTCCGTGGAAGTGGAATCCAGCCAGTTCGCCCCAGCTGGCTCCACAATCCGATGCCTCAACGATTGATTTCACCATCTGACTTGCATGCTGGGCCATCTCTCAAGTGTGTGATAATCCGTGCTTCCTGATAAGGATTCCAAACGCCACTCTTTCCAGTTTTTTTCCTCAAGTGGCAGATCTTTCTCTTGAGTCTGAAGACATCCCTCAATATTATGATGAAGTAAGTTTTGTACTTTTTTGTTCCTAGAATGTGAAGGACCCAGAATCCGTGGTTTATATCCTTCACGTGCCCGCAGCTCTTTGTGCCTTCCTCTCTGTTGCCACATGTTGTTAAGTATTGTAGTTACTGGTGTACTTCTGCTTCAACAATGACCTCCTCAAGGCTGAAAGTTGTGCCTTATTTATTCCTGAAGATTCAGCAACTAACAGCACATACTTCTGAGCACACCTTAGTTGTTACTAAAACGTTATTTGAATGAGAGCTGTGCGTGAACTACATCACGGCATTTTAGTGATATCCAGGAAAAGTGACACCACACAGAGTCAAAATGTAAAAAACTGCATGGTTTTAAGGTATCAGTGGAGGGAATACATTTGACTGCCTGTTCAGAGCCTGGTTTACTTTTGGTGTCAGTATAAAGTTATTGGTTAAATCGGTTTTGTTTCTTATAAATAAGACTCTAAAGTCTCCTAAGATAACGTGAAGGAATCCTATGAGGCCTTAAACATGAAGAAGTGAAAAGCCTGTATGCTCATTTATCCACTCCTAAGTATTTGGCAAATGAATAAATGAATGGAAACGTATCTCTTAATAAACAGAAAATATATAAATTCCTTTTAACTTTCTTTGAACTCTATTATCTAAAAAAAAACAAAACTCTATCTTTAAATGAGATTATATATATATATAAACCTAGTGTGATGTGTGGCACATAACTGTTAGCTATTTTGATTATTTTAATGTAGATAATGGAGCGGCATGCCTCCTCATTCAGTTAGTGACAAATCACAGTTAATGCCAAGAACTCCCCCACTCTTTTGTTAAATTAAAAGCAAATTAAAAAATAACTTTTGAAAACTTCTCTGGGTAAATACACAGAATAATTTCTTGTATCTGAAGCCTTTGTTGTTTTGTAGTCTTTATTCTTTAGGAACACTTGGATATAGCAAGGCAAGAAATATTATCTTCAATTTATAAATGAAAAAATTGATGGTTTAGGAGCAGAATTTGGCTAGATCTCAGGGCCGCATTTCCCTTCAGTGACCTG